>NC_091835.1:63764102-64404102 GCF_037783145.1 Equus przewalskii
AGAGGTGTACGTAAATACAGTTTTATTTCTCACTCACTTAACAATGCAAGTGGTTCCAGGTTGGCTGGGGGCTCCAGATCATCATTCTGGGACTTCTTAGACTACTGGTAGCTTTGACAATTTCAACTTCAACATCCAGTGGGTAGGTGAGAATAAAGAGAATGGAGAAAATGACAAAGAAGGCTTACGTATTTCTTAACCACCTGGCCTGGAAAAGAAACATGTCACCTCCACTCACATTCTATGGGCGATAACTGGTCAGCCCCACTTAGAGTCAAGGAGAGCAGAAAAATGTAGTCCCCAGTAGGGCAGCCACTTCTGGTGTCAGACCCAGTGTTTTATATAGGATTATCAGAGAGGAGGTTGAATTTTTGGTATGGATACTTAGCTATCTCTGCCATACTCCATACATCACTCCTTTTTTGTTCATTAAATGAGTTTCTTTTTCACAACCTACAGCTCAGTATATTTTTTCAACACTGACACTTTTTATGCTTTGTTCTTCATTTGCTGCTGAGATCAAAACACTGGTATCCTAGAGCTCCAATCAAACCATCTGCCTTTCGGGAGTTGGGCCACTTCTCATTTGAATGAGTAAAACCTGCTTCTGTGGCAGAACTCACGTTTGTCTCCGTGATTCTCTCGTGGATCCTCAGATTCGTTCACTTTCAGATATGTCCTGCTTTTGGAACGGCTACAATATGGCTTATTATAATATTCTTTCATGACATCTCAGTCATTCTCATCTAAAAAAGGCTTCCTGGAGTTACGTTTTGGACCTTTTTTTCTTCATAACAAGAAGCAGACAGCCGAATGATCACATAAAGGATAGCATTAGTTCCCAAGCTGTTCAAATACGGGGAGCAATGTGTGTGTGTTTTAAGGATGATGGCCTAGGATCCCACACCTGCTATAATAAAAACTGCTGAAGAAATCTGTGCTTACACTACCGTCTGTGCTGCGAATAAAAATAGCCTGAGCACAGAAAACGTGAACATCTGAGTATTGCAAAAAACCTTTGCTTCCCAACTTGGAGGCTGTTTTTTGCTTTGAGCATGAGGCAACCTTCCTAAATCGGAGAATGAGCTCATGAATAGGGAAGATGCAGCAGGTTTCTTTTCCTCTTCAGAATGAATGAGGCCCATCTATTGAATTCACTGGGTAAATCAATCAATTTGAGTTCAGCTCACATAGTGTGGTTTCCGAGTCCCCACTTAATCTCTGCAGCATGCTACCCTCTCGGACTTCTAAAACAGCTATCATGCACATGGCATCATCATATCCCTTTGGGTGGGCTTTTGCCTGGACCATCTGTTCTTGCTCTCGGCTCTTGTCCCAGGCTATCATGGCACTAATATTGTCCCTGACTGAGTATCAGAATCCCTGTCAAAAATATATTGCTTTAATCATTATATATTGAATATCAGCTTTAAAAAAGGGGGAAAAAAGATTCAGAGAACTCATTGGTAAGAAAAGAAAAACTTAAAAATGTTTAATTTGGGGCATTTTGGTATGGCTTTATCATATATGCTATTATCAATAGACGGGGCAAGTTCAAGTTTTGCAGTGCCCAAAGCTTACACAATTTTGAATGCTCTGTTTAAGAATACAAATACAATATTACAACTGAAAATTCTACTCAGTGCCTTGGAAGGGGGCTGTTCATACGGGAGTCGCTGAAGCTTCCGGGTCATTAGCTTCAAGGTAAAGCCTGCTGGGCGTTTGAACTAAAACCTTTGTCTCACCAAATCTTATTTTGTAAAAACTTCAACAGAGGAAAGACTGGCTAAGTTTTTGTAATGGAGGCTGCATGTTAATAGTTTGCCAGGAGGTGAAAATATATCGTAATTAAGGCTTTGCTTCAGTGTTTGCCAATTTATGCTGGTTGTTGTGTCATCCGGGGAACTATAAATATACAAATTGTTGGGCCTCATTCCTAACAGTTCCAGCCCAGTAGGCCTGGGCAAAGGCCAAGGAATGGGACTTAGCAAAGCGCCCCCGGATGATGCTGATCTTTGGGACCTGCTCCTTTCTGATTGAGAAGCCGCAGATGTGCTCAGACTGCCCCCCGAAATGAGCCGTGCAAATGATTGGGTGCCTGGACGTGCGGGGAAGCCTTTGGAGGATTCTGGAGTTTAAATTCAGAGTAAAATAGGGTACATGTGTGTTTTGGGGTGAGGAGCTCAACCATAAACACTTTAAATGCAATTTGTGCTAAGATGTTCATGTGCCTCCCCACATCCACGATAAAAATTTCTAGGAAAATGGCAACAGGTTTGGAAGTTGGAGAAAGTCAGAACCTCCCCCTCTCTTGTTTTTGTTCTGTTACTCTCTTTGTTCTGCTAATTGGCTGAAGACTTCACTGAGGCCACTCTAAAGAAGCATCTGGTCTTCTATGGAAGGCCTTTTACTTTATCTGACTTTGTAAGATAATTGTTTGTGGGAAAACATAGGTGAAATTTCCAAAACCCGCTGCTACATGTTGTAATTTAATATGCTCCGTAGTTAGTAGCCCATAAATTTCCAAGTGAACTGCAAATGCCAACTTGATCAGCTCCTCCAAGTTCTGCTTCTTTTTGTAGGGAGACTAACGCCTTCCTTGATAAGCAAACATAGTGTCACCACTGGGGTTATCAAGCATGAAACCCCCTATATCCATCACTGCTACTCAAACTTCATTGTGTATGAGAATCACCTAGAGAGCTTGTTAAAAAGATCCATCAGCCATGCACCCAGAGTTGGAAGTCTGGGATGTAAGGTGGAGCCTGGAATCTGCCCTTCTCTCAAGCACCACCAGTGATGCCTCTGCAGTCTGCAGAGGACCACTCTTCCAGAAACGCTACTGTTGAGAAACATTTCTGTAGTCAGAATTCCTCTCATCCCAGCTTTATTTTTATATGCAACTGTTAAAATCAAAAGCCAAGGGATGGAGTGCGAATTCAATAGGAATGGGGTAGCCAATGAGAAAGGCACGTGATAGACTCCTGCCAGGAGCTGGAAAGTTCAGAGCTGCGGCCAACAGAGGAGATCTCAAAGCAGAGTATGACTAGGTGAGCACAGAGGAAAGTGGAGCCTGGAGTAGGATGGGACCACTAGGCGGCTCCATCTTTTGCTTTCTCTGCCTGTATTTGTTCCGAACCAGAAGAGCCTGGACAAGGAGTGGTAGGTTTCTCCCCAGGTCAAGAATGACTCCCCTGTGGCCTCAATGATCATTTCTCTGTGATCTAGAAAAGACATTTAACATGCTAAGGCAATGGGATGTAAAGGTTTGGTACATGGGCTCCAGCTCTGCTACTGACTGGTGGCATGGCTCTTGTCAAGCTTCTTAACCTCTTAGAGGCTCGGTTTTCTTATCTGTTAAATGGGGCCAGTAATAGTACTAATTCCATAGGGTTGCTGTGAGAGTTAAATGGATAGGTACAAGGCCCTTAAAATCCTGCCTGCCGTGTAGTAAGCACTTAATAAACTCTCACTATTTGTACCTAAAGCTTTTCCTTTCGTCTATCCAGATTTGTGTTTCTTATTTAACTAAAAACCATTAGGTTGCCTGAGAGACGGCTCTCTTATTATTGATTGACTACAGTACCCCCTCCCTTACCCATGATTTTGCTTTCTGCAATTTCAGTTATCCACCGTCAACCGTGGGCAGAAAATATTAAATGGAAAATTCCAGAAGTAAACAATTCATAAATTTTAAATTGCATGTCGTTCTGAGTAGCATGATGAAACCTCAAGCCCGCCCGCTTCTTCCTGCCCTGCAAGCGCATCCTCCCCTTGTCCAGTGCATCCACACTGTGTACACTACCCGCCCGTTAGTCACTCAGTAGCTGTCTCCATTATTAGATCAACTGTGGTAGTATCACAGTGTTTGTGTTCAAGTAACCCTTATTTTACTTAATGATGGCCTCCAGACACAAGAGTAGTGATGCTGGCAATTGGGGTATGCCAAAGAGAAGCCGTAAAGTGCTTTCTTTAAGTAAAAAGGTGAAAGTTCTCGACTTAATAAGGAAAGAAAAAAAATTGAAAGCTGAGGTTGCTAAAATCTACGGTAACTTTTATTACAGTATATTGTTATAATTGTTCTATTTTATTATTAGCTATTGTTGTTAATCTCTTACTGTGCCTAATTTATAAATTAAACTTTATCATAGGTATGTACATATAAGAAAAAACATAGTGTATGTAGGGTCCGCTACTATCTGAGGTTTCAGAGATCCGTGGGATTCTTGGAACGTATCCCCCACAGATAAAGGGGGACTACTGTATTCTGAGTTCTCTACTGTTATCTACTGATCTGAGTCCTCAAGAAGGAGAAAACAATGGAAAAACCTCTCTCCCAATGAAATGCTCTGTATGTAGAGGGTTATCTGACACTGATGAGTTCCCATTGACATTTTAAAAGCATTTAGGATCTGAGTATTTTTTAATCCTGATTCCAAGCTAGTTTTATTTATGCATATCAGAAATAACTTGAATTGTTGCATCTGTTTAGCTCATCTGGATCCCCCTTGACAGATGGTTTGCTGCAGCATGTTTGAGCTTTCATTTTATAAGCTGGGCTACAGCTTATAAAAATAAATCATTTCTATCCGAGGGTGTGTTGAAATATTTTTTCTGGGAATTTTGACTTCAGTAACAAAGGGGATAAATGTTAGTGATTAGGTCACATTGGCACTTTTAGCCGAAGTCCATTGTTCTTCTCCTAAAAGTAAATGCTCAATGCAACCGTGTAATTACTCCTTTGTCCTCTTCCCTTTTACCTATAAGGTACGTGCAAAGATGGATTCAAAATGTGCTGTACTAAGTCTCTGGAGGCCAGAGAGGAATGGCCTCTCAATTCCATCTCAGAAGCTCCTCTGAGTCCTATTAATGCCAATCCCGGTGGAAGCTCTGCCATCTGTCATCCCAGCCAGACAAAGGAAGTGGCCCATTGGTGGCCATCATCTGAGTAAATTAGGAGGGGGTTGGGGGAAAGGCCAGAAGGAAGGCCTGTGCATCTGCGAGGAGAGAATTCACACTGTTGGCACGATGATGCCCACGGGAACCCTTTGGGCAAAAACGGAAAACGCAGAAGTAAACAAGCCTCCATAGTGTCTGTGTTCTATTTCAGTTTCCTGAGCAGTGTGAGGGCACAGGTGCTTTACGATGGTGAGAATGTGGAAAATAATGAATAAATCTCCTTTGTTTTATTTCCATAGGTGTATGATTTCTGGCAAATCAGTTCCCAGAGATTGTTTTTTAAAGAGCTCTCCACTGTCAATCAGATCATGGGAAGCGCTGGGAAGCACAGGCCAGTGGTCCATCCAGCAGAATATTCTGACAAAATTAGCAAGGGACTTGTTATAGGGAAATGTGATGCATCCTGTTCACCATGACAGTCCCCCAAGATTGTAAATTTATCCAAAGAACACAAGAACCTCTTGCTATTCTCTCAGTTGTGAATTTCTCTAAGCCTTTCCTGCAGCAATTTCATTTTCAACACCTTTGCACTGCTCCGAGCGTTAACTATGTTTACGTCTACATAAAGCAGCAGCTCCTTTTATTTGTCTAAAACTCAGTCTCCTTCAAGGCCATGGTTGCCCTGCCCATAGCCTGTCAGTCCTTGCTGCCCCTGAGCTGACCTGCCGTGCCCAAAGCGAGGCATCCTGTCTTCATTTATGCATATTTGAGGATTTTTTGTAGTAGAACTCACATGCTCTTCAGGAATTGTCTTCTTGGTCAGAGGAAGAGCTTGTTATATATAATTAATCATCATCTTTGAGACATGAATATTTTGCTTTTCCCAGTTTCCTAGATTTATCTGATTTTAGCTGTATCCTGGAATTTACCAGATCATGGCGACATATATATTTAATTTAAAAGACCAGAACTTCACTCATTGTATTTTTCTGGACACTGTCTCAGAGTTTACCTGTTGACTAACATACATTTTCTGAATTAATATCTAAAACTAAGCTAGGATCTAGGGAATACAGAAATGAACAGGTCACAGTGCCCAACCTCAAGCAAGTCAGAGTCTAATCGTCATCAAATTCAGTACAACTGCATAGCTTTTCTTTTCTTTCTCTTTTGATCATTACAAGTTGCTACCTCTACTCGTCTTATTGGATTATGTCCTAAAGGAATAGTCTCACACTTAGGAAGAAACAATGATAAGAGAGGCACTTTGAGAAGCTATAGTCATTTGCTTTTAAGTCTTAAGAAGATACCTTACTATCTCAAATAACTCTTATTAATTCATAAATTATTTAGTAAATATCTTCAATTTGCTAAATGGTCTCTCATGGCCTAAGCACTTAATGTGGCTTCTAGATATCCCTAAATTACCTACGGAGAGCCTTGAAGAGATGCTAACTCACCTGCCCTGTTTTCTCTGCTCATCTCTGAAATGAAAAGACATTGAATATGGCCAAGAAGGCTGTTACAGCAAACTGTTACTTCTTTAATTATCCAAAACTCATCTCCTTCAAGACCATGGTTTCTTGCTGTCCCATAATGGATACTAAGCGGTTTTGTAGAGCGTGACTATTTCGTGTGTCTGCACTGGATGCCAGAGTCTGGCTGAGTGGTGGCATTCACTTGGTATAGAGGTGCCCACACACAGAACAGCTCAACCTCAATGCTAACTGGCAACTCTACTGAGTAAAAGATTCTTAAAAATATTATAATTGCATATTTGAATCATGAAAGGTTCATTATGTGGTGGAAATATCAGCACTTAATGGTCTTTTTCCTTGGTTGAAAAAAGAACACTTTCCCCCAAATTGTTGTCCTTTCCCATGCTAAGCGAGGGTGCTATTTAATGAAGACTACTTTTAAAACTATCTAGCCCAGGATTCTATAAACTCCCACAAAGTAAAAAGATAAAATTAACATTATAATATCATTTTTGACAATCACTAAGATTCATTAAAAGTGCAAAATACAAGAAAGAGGTAATCCCACCAACACCACGCAGTGATTTCTCATTAAAGGAGACAGTTAGATATTTCAACAGGGAGATTAATAGAAATAATGTATGGATTCTTACCCCACCTTCTTGCTGATTTACATTATGCTGTGTAGTTGAAACAACAGGGGGAAATGCAAAATTTCTCATATGATTAATGCTGAAATACCAAACCTCTTGTTATGGTTGATTGTACATTCACAACAACACACTTGGGAAAATGGCATTAGAAACACTTTCCATGCTTTTCTTTTTTGTGTTTTCTATCTTTTCCGTGTGGGTCATTTCAGGGACTCAGATTTATTTTTTATGGTAAACAGTGTTTCTCAGAATAGACAATCCTTTTTTCCTAAGGAAAGCTTTCTCCATCTGGAAATTGTGTATTCCATCTTTTTTGCTCTAATGATGAGATTTCCTGGTCCATCATACAACATTAAGGTTTAAGTGACGTTTATTTCACAAACCCATCAAAGAGACTTTTAGAACTTGGAAGAAACCTTAAGGATTATATATGTCAACTCCCTCACTTTGTGGACAATGACACTGAGGTTGAGTTGTCCAGCCTGATTTTGCTTTCTGGTTTGCCACACCTCATAGGGCAAAAGTAATTTTTTAAAGAGGAGAAAGCATTACCAAGGTAACAAAACAGTGGTGTGATAAAATGGAAGGATGGATCATAGAGAAAGATGAACATCCTTCCTCTGTACCAGTGGATAAGTGTACCAGAGGCTGTCAGGTGGGCCAGAAACAAACAAAAGGTAAGAGGAGCCATTTCTTCCACATTTTCAGCACTTCAAATTTCGACTGAGTGGCCCTGACAGTGGAGGAAGGACAATGCTACATCCACAGGAAAAAAAAAAAAAGGAAGTATGGTATCAATAGGGGTCCTGCCTCACCCTCTTCTCTCCACTCTGCTCTTTCCCACCCCAACATGACCTCTCTGCTGTGGGGAAGATGTAGGGACACTATCCCCTGTTGTTTAGCTTCAAAGTTTGTGCAGATAAAACAGTTTTTCTCAGGACCAATGTTACTGCAAGCTGTAGACAAATTACCAATTGCTAAGGATTTTTAACATGTTCAATATGCCGATTCACAAAGATATTTACGTATAGCTACACACTGGGTCCTCCTGGGTAACGGGTTCTGTGATATCTACCCATTGATGTCAGTACTCAGTAATTCATGCTGTTTTATCCAAACTAAAACATTTGAACACCTTTAGAATGTCTTTGTTACAAACCCTAACACGTGCTTCTCTCCTTCCTCTATGTGACCAAGATCCTGTAGTAACTGGATTGAAGAAGTAGAAGAAAGAAATTGTAGAAATGATACTGTCCTACATTTTTGGCAAACTTGCTATGTTTCAGAGAACTTTCTAATACAACTTCTCATTTTATCCTCACAATAATCCAATAATACGTTGGTTTTATTCTCCATTTCACAGAATGAAAAATTGGATTCACATAGCTAATAAGTAGAAGGATTTTGGCAATGAGGACAGAATCATAGAACTAGAACGCATGTAGTTCAGTATCCTCAATTCGAAAATAAGATTATTGAGGTCTGGAGGGGTTAAACAGGTTATCCAAGGTTGTGTTATTTGAGTGTCAGAATGAGATCTCCATCTGCTGATTTCCAGCCTACACTTTTTGTCACTATGCTGCTCCCCCTCACAAATCGGCAAAGGTGTGTTAGAGCAGGGTGATAAGATCAATGTCAGGCAACATATTTTTAATTTTTCTCCACCCCATTAACTATTCAAACTCCAGGTCACATGAGAAATAACATAAAGTGATTATTTCGTATGAAAGTTTTAGTGGTCAAACTGACCCAGCGCCATTCAATGTAGGTAGTCGAAAAATAATTTGAAAGGATGGAGAAAAGCTCCTTCTATCCTCAGGGTTCCTTTAGTTTGATCAGCATACATCCACTTCCACTTTGATTCTCTGATTTTACTTTTTTTCTTTGTCTATAAACATCCACTGAGCATCCTTTCTCCACCAGAAAAGCACCCTTTTCCAAGCTCCATGAGTATTCCTTTCTTCTCTCTGATTCTGTGATGCTTATCTTCAGTTTCTGACATCCTATTACCCTAGAAACAGGGACTCCTTCATGAGGGACTGCCATATGCATGAGTTTATGAAAATGACCTAGAGAGGGTGCAAGTTTCTTCAAGGGACCTTTGCGAGTCAAGATGATGGTTAGTCATACCATCACTGAATAACCCCTTGCCCTCACCATCCAGTCTGGCTTCAAAACAGACGGAGTTCATGACAGGAGAATTAGTATGGATCTCCTACAACAGAGAAGCACCGAAACCCCTCTCAACTTACTTTCTATCATGGAAGCTACAAACCAGTGCCTCCTTAATCCTGAATGAGAACCCCTGGACTTTTTCATATCACCTGTCTCTCATTCCGCTCCTGCCTTCCTTTTCCTTGCATATTCTCCATTCTTTTCCTTCTCTCTCCCCTCAGCCCCTCTCTTCCACATCCCCAATCCTTTTTCTGCATGTTCTTCTATCTGCAGCATAATAAAAACATAAACTAAAAGAAATGCAAAATTTTCCAAACTGTCCTCTGTCTTGCTTTTCTTTCAAGGACCATATGAATTGCTGCGTCCTCTAAAATCCTTTTTGCAGAAATTAGCCCTCAGTTTTATTTCATTTTCTCAACATCTTCAGCATTTATGGTTTGTATCACTCATTTGACACCCTTCAAATGTGACCTCTGATTATTATTTATCTGTTGATGTCTCTGTCCTGTTAACAAGATGATAAGTTCCTCTCTAGAAGGAAGTAACAAATGTCCTCAGCATCTATTAATGTATCATACACAGGGTCTATTATGAGCGCAATACATGTTTGGTAATGATGCTCACCTGTGTATTTGATTGAATTTCTCTGGCTTGAGCTTTCTTAGTTTATTTTATGCTTTATTCTTAGTATATTTTATGCTTGATTCTTAGTATGAATCTGTTTTAGTTTTGAAGATCCGGGAGGGCAGGAGTGGTTCGAACTTAACAGTGCCAGAAGTTATAAATATGTTATTATATCTGGAAACATTTCCAGTGTGCCAACTTACTTTCTAGTTTGGGTGTGCAAAATAAATCACTCAGGCAAGACCTTCCATTACAAATATTTAAACCCTGTATAGTTGAACCATTTTACAGAAATTCTCTTCATAGAGAAGTTACACCTTTTCATGCAAATGAAGACATTATCATGTCTTAGGCAAGGCTTTGATGATAATAATAGGAACAATTCCTGAGTTCCTATTGTATACTAGGCACTGTGCTTGGCATCTAATAATCTCATGAAATGTAACAGCGTTAATAAGTATTATTATTTTCTGCATGTAAAGAAATTAGGGTTTAGAGAATTTAAACAACTACCCCAAGATCACATAGCTAGTAAGTTTGGGAGCCAGGATTAAAACCCTTCAACCTTGCATATAATAGGAGCTTGAAAATATATAATGAGCATGATAAAACACTTTTCTAAACTCCTTCCAATGTTATATTTTTATATATGGCTACTTATTCTGTTAGGGTACATATTGCAGAACACATGTTTACCATTCTTGGTTTAATAAGTTTGCCCAAGTTCCTATCTCTGTCCTATCCTTAGAGTTCTATAATCCTCTGAAGCAGTAACTTAATAATGTTTGACACTGCTATCTTCAAATACAAAATAAAATAATTTTGAGATATTGCATGTAAAATAATTATAACTAAAGCTTTTAGAATCTGTTACACATATCATCTAATTTGGTACAGCAAACCTATGAGGTGGATATTAGTATATTGTTATAATACATTTAATGATGTAAAACTTGCATTAAATTATGATTATAATAAAAATTATAATGGAATCTGGTATCCCTTGAAAGTTTTTCCAGATTCTTTCCATTTAAAGATATAAAGAAATCACTAGCTAATATGTATCTAAATGATATCTTGTTTATATAAGATTTTTAAATACTACAAAGAAATCGTCTCAGTTACAATCTCTCCAAATTCTGTTATCTAAAGCAGTTCATTAGCTTTGGTTATGTTTATATGTCTGATAAATGGATCTGTTCAATGCGAATTTGATGCAATTACTTTTGCATCTTGAAATGAATGCTCAAGGTTTATTGATCTGAATCACATCAACTAATGGTTTAATCAACAGGTCACCTACAAACAGCAATTCGAATTCAATTGGTATACTGCTGTGCTTGCATTGCAAAATGATTTATTTCTTGCCCAGACATAATTATAAAACTGTAAGAGATGTTCAATCACATGTTGGGCTTTTCTGAGAGTTCATTAGAGCTTTGTTTTTAAACATTAATTGAAATGTTCTAGAGAATAACCTACATGGAACCCAATTTCAGTACAGCTGTGGTGCCTGTAGAATAGAGAGATTTAATCTGGTTAGTGTAAATACTGTAAATTATTGCCTCTGGGGCCTACACTTATGTCTTCATGTGCCTAGAATCTTTTTAGGAAATTTCCTTTGCCCATTCACTTAATGGCAGCATAACATGCTCAAAAAATTAATTGTTAACAGATCTAAAACATTAACAATTTATACTACTGTACCATTATCTTCATTTTATTGAATAAAACCCTATTGCAATTTTGTACATCTTTGACTCATGCAACATTTCTTTTTTAATGCAGGTAAATGGTTTAACTATGGAATTATCTTTCTTGTCTTGATTTTGGATCTCAATATGTGGAAGAACCAGATATTTTACAAACCTCATGAATATGGACAGTACATCGGCCCAGGGCAGAAGATATATACCGTGAAAGACTCAGAAAGTTTAAAGGATTTGAACAGAACCAAGCTATCCTGGGAATGGAGGTCTAATCACACTAACCCTCGGACTAATAAAACCTATGTTGAGGGAGACATGTTCTTACACAGCAGGTTCATAGGAGCTAGCCTTGATGTCAAGTGTCTGGCTTTTGTTCCAAGTTTGATAGCATTTGTGTGGTTTGGATTTTTCATTTGGTTCTTTGGACGATTTTTGAAAAATGAGCAAGGCATGGAGAATCAAGACAAAACTTACACTCGCATGAAAAGAAAATCTCCATCAGAACACAGCAAAGACATGGGAATCACTCGAGAGAACACCCAGGCCTCAGTGGAAGACCCGTTGAACGACCCTCCTTTGGTTTGCATCAGGTCCGACTTCAACGAGATTGTCTACAAGTCTTCCCACCTAACGTCAGAAAACTTGAGCTCGCACTTGAACGAATCTACCAGTGGGACAGAAGCAGATCCAGATCCGACGACTTCTAAGAGTACACCTACGAACTAGATTCACTTATGTGGAGATAGCACAAAAAGCAACCTTGAGTGTAACTTTAAAAAGTTAGTCTTTGCTTTTGTAAATGTAAGGTTTACGTAGTGTTAGGTCAAGAAATACAAACGATGCCACAACGGTGCTCAACCTGCTTTTTCTAGGACTCATTGTTTTCTATTTGTATTATGATACATGTGCCTACTGTATATCTAACGGTCCTCTAGAGATTGCTTTTCACAATTGCACAAGCTATTTACTGATTTTACAGCTTAGTAGATTAGCTGATTACCCGTGTATCTGATGTTCAACCATAGTGGTGCCTTGAGACATTAAACTGTTTTTAACTGTACCAGAAACGAAGTGTGGGACAGTTCTCTGACCGACTTCACAGGGGGCTTTTTGTATACAATTATTTTGATCTACGCTTGATGTCTGAGCAGGAACAGATATAGCCAAGATGTGGCTCAGGAAGTCTCGCCTGGTTTCTTATTAAGCAGCGGCGTTGGTGACTTTGACAGCGGGACTGCAGAGAAGCACGGTGATTACCTTTGAATTTGTATTGGCTGTCTGCCAAACACAAATACAGATGCAAAATTCAGTAATAGGAGAATGATCATCCAGCATGGGTCACTACTTGTGAAATGTGACTTGCTCCAACCAATAACTGCAATTAGATGATAAGACCTAATTATGTTTTCCTAATTAAAGATAAATTGCTACTTGATTAAAAATCCTACCCTTCACCTTTGGGAACAAAGGTTAAGAGGCACAGTTGGGTGAACTCTCAAATTTATTGGCATTTACACAAAGCCCTAGAAAACCAAGGGGCTGAAGTTTAATCACGCAAGGGTTGCACAGCCTACCGTCTACAATATTTGTACATCTTTCTGTAAATATGGCTCTGGACAGTGAAAATTGAAAAACGTATGCCAGCCCTGAGGAAGGAGACTCCTCTAAAAATCATGAGTGGAACGTTGGAAGGTAGAAAAAGACGTGCATGAAAGAATCTGTTTAGTGGCTTGTTTTGTGTCTGCGTTTTCTTGTTTTTTTTTAAGAATTAGACATCGCATATTAATAAATAAGAATTATACATCAGTAATTATGTGATGTAGTTTTTTGTTTATAATAGAAAGATTAGAATTGTATCTTAGTTTACCAACAGCCCATTCGAGTGTTTTTTTTTTAACTTCAGTGTCAGGCAATTTAAGAAATGGAACACTCCCAACTTGCTTTTAATTTTGTTCCATAAATTGTGGTTACGTGTTCTTTGAGGGGGTTGGGAGAGATCACTTTTAAGGCAAAATTATTTTCCTGTCACATACTGACATAGCTGTATTTTGTCTTTATGATTTTTTACATCTTTCTTGTTTTGATCTACCTGCTTTTAAGCTTGCAGCATGCTGAATTTAGCATGCATAATAGAACTATGCATTTATCTGTCACTTGAGAGCCAGCTTTAATAAGCTTCTTCTACAATTGTTTACTAAGCAATTGGAACCAGGCCCCTGCTGTTTCTTTTACCTTTAATAGCCATGCGTGGTGTACCCAGAACCATAAATATCTCTGACGCTAAAAATGCAGAGATCAAGCTCACTATAGTAACCCATAGACCATACTATCCAAAGAAACTGACCGTGCTATCCCTGATATGTGGTAATATTGGCCATTACCAAATTGGCATAACAGGGAACATTCACCTTTTGTCTCTGGGACAAGTAAATAATACCACCTAGGACTGTATTTTTAATTATTCTCAAAGTTATTGTCTTGTAGAATGAAGAGGGAGGGTGATGTAGAAAGTGGGTTTTTATTATCAGTATACAGTCCTTGTGAAAATATTATTTGAGAATCGTTATGTGAGTATTAAGGAAAAAGTGCTTCAAGGAGTGAATCTAATTAGCAGAAGTAAGATAGAAAAAAAAAGTAACAAACCTTAGAGCACTATGCTTTTGTGTTTCTAAGGATTGCCCAGAGAACCTGGGTATCAGCTGATGTGAACAGCTATCTTTAAAGTTTCTGTAAGTTTTAGTACCGAATGGAATAATTTCCAGGGATGGCATTTTAATAGTCAAACAAGATTTGAACCTTCAAAGGCTTCCAATATTCAATCATAGACACCAGTCTTGACCTTTTTTTCTGCACATGGGTCTCCTTTCTTCTTTTGCTCCCTCTTTTGGATATTGCCCATCCCATTTGTACATATATACCAACTAAAGATTAGAAAATGAAATGAAATCAAAGTCAAAATCACATCCATTCAGGTCTAGTCTTGGATCCTGAGTCATAGACCAATAGATTATGACTCTACAGAGCTTTTTGAACACAAAAACTTTTGGACTAGCAAGAGCATTAAAAATAATTTTAAAAGATGTGTAGTAAACTGAGAAAATGAAGAGTTAAAATAAAGCATTAAAAAATTACCAACCACAGATTCTAAAGAAAGCACAACAAATGTGATGCCTTAATTGTAGCAATGCTTAAGGACTATATAAACAATTATATTTCTGCTTTTCAGTAATTACAGCATTTTCTTCCATGCAGTGCAAATTTACTAATTTGACACAATTTTAGCGTCCAACATTATAGAGTGCTTGGTTACTAGTTTAAATGGAAAATTAAATAAACACTATGAATTATGCCTGATAATATATGCCTAGACATAAATCTCATCACCACATGCCTGTTTATATTCTATAACCATAGTTAGCTACCTCATCTTCTCCCCATGGTGGCTACTTAGCATATTCACTTATGTTTTAGCACATCTAAGATCACCAGTCAATCTTATTAAAAATGTTAAAAATGTTTTCTTCTTCATTTGCCCCAAGAGTCAGCCAGATACAAAATCTCCTTTTACTTTTATAGCATCAGATTTCCCAACAAGTAGTGTCCAGAAGCACTACTGGCTGACAGTACAATGGAAAGAAGTCATCCAATATAGACACTCAGGTTTCAAGGTGGGAGTGGATACCACTCACCACTGGGCTCCATAAGTAATTCTGCTACATTATTTGTCTGTCCTGTGGGTCACCAACACAACCCAACCTGAAATGTGAGAAAGATAATGCTAATAAATCACTCATAGCTGTCTCTAAAACTGATGGGTCATGATGGCAACTGAATTATCTGACATTCAGCTAAGACCTCAGCACCCCATCATTGTTTATCGCCTGTCTGTCCTCACTCTGAACCAATCCCTATTTTAAATTAAAGCTCTTGGTTATGCAACCCCAATCTGCATATTGTGCTTTTATTGGCTGTCCCCCCTCAGACGGTGATGTGGCTCCCTACGCTATCTGGCCTGATTTCCTCCAGCTTTGTCCCTCAGAGCTCAACTCTAATCTATTAGCTAGCCCTCCCTTTAAAAAGAGCAGTGCAACTCAATTAATTTTGCAACAAAGTGATACTTTTTTCATTTATTCCAATTTTTATTTTTTATTACTTATTTATTTATTTAATTTTTTTGAGGAAGATTGGCCCTGAGCTAACATTCTTGCTCATCTTCCTCCACTTTATATGTGGGACGCCGACTACAGTATGGCCTGCTAAGCGGTGTGTAGGTCCGCACCTGGGATCTGAACTAGCGAACCCCGGGCTGTTGAAGTGAACGTGCAAACTTAACTGCTGCACCACCAGGCCAGCCCCCCCAATTTTTATTTTTAAACATGTTTGTATGCATAGGGTTGTGATTAAGGGGAACCAATATAGATAAAAGAATCAAGGTCATAAATGTTTGACTTACTACCATTTAGACTGAACTAGAACTGCATTATAATTTGAGCAACTGGAGAAGTTTAGATGTAGTATTTGTAGCTCACAAGTCACTCTTGTTGACGATAATTGGAAAAAGAGATGGATATTTATAATGGAAAGAGAAAGTTAGGCAGATGGCGGAGCATGAATGGAAGTTGCTGCAATGAAGTCTTGGAAGTGAAAAATGGCAGTTTTAGTGTGAATGGGCTTTGCAACTTTAGGGAGGGAGGGAAGCCTTTATAAAAGGAAATTCAACATAAAGTTATCATGAGTCCAATAGTCCTACCTCTTAGGTAGGAAACAAAAAAATATGTTCAACATAGCTGAGGGAGTTACACAAAAGATTGGTTGGTTTCTTACACATTCTAGCACTGAAGTTACTCTATGTCTGCCCCAGGGAGCGTGGTGAGACCTGGGACAGGAGACAGGGGACCCCGAAACCCACTACAGATATAGGTGTAGGGGGAGTGGGTAACATAAGAAGAGAAAGACAAAAATCAACACAACAATTTGGAGAGACTGGAACATCCTTAGTGGAAGAACAAAGATGGGACCACTGTCTGTAAGCATATTATCTGCATCTAAAAGCTGGCATCCTGTAAACAAAAATATCTTGCAGATACTTTATGATAGATAGCCCAAAAATTTTTAGTGAGAAACAAAATTAGACAGTATTGTTACTAGTTTAATACATGTAAAATGCCCACTGACGTTATTTTAATTCAGTCTGAGAGATCAGTTACTTTACTTCAGAGAATATAAAACAAATAATGCATTTTACAGGTTTATTTCTTACCTCTGTCCTCCAATACAATTTTTCATAAGGTTTTAAGTTCCTTAACACCAAACAATTGTACTACTGGGCTTTTTGAGGACTTACCTGCATGATTGAGAAGGAGCATTATAATTTATAATTGAGAGCTATAGTAATGAAACAAATTTGTGATGCTCCTCATCCTAATTCATTTTTTCACTCTATCCAGATTGTTGTTCAATCTTCATATTCGTAATAATACCATTTTGAGTATTTTTGGTGTGCAAATCAGTTATCCCATTTAATTCTCACATTAACCATTGAAGGTAAGTATGGTTAATACTTACAGATAAAACTGAGGCTCAGAGAGGTTTGTTAACTTGCCCAAGGTCACAAACCTGGAAAATTCAGAGTTAAGATTTGAACTCAGGTTTGTCTGACTCCAAAGCCCCATTATTTTCCATTACAAGCCTTCATAAAGATCCATCCGAACAGGATCCATTTCAAACAGGATCTTTGGTGAGGATGGCCCGAGGAGCAGTTGTAAAACCATAAGATGCTTGATTTCTAGCAATTCTTCTCTCTCAAGAACCTAAGAAATTTCTAACAGCTGCCTGGATGCAATTTACAAGTTAAATCATATGAGTGAAACAGATAAGGTTGAATTAAATGACAGAAGCATTCTGTTTATTTGCCAGGTGTTCTGATTTAAGCTTTGTTTATAAAACCACAACACAGATTCATCCTAATACAATTTCCAGCATTCAAATTAATTTTCGTAATTTCATTTTCCTCGGGAGAGGGGGAAGACTGGACTTCTGCCTGTTTGAACGCCCCCCAGGGCAAATGTCAGGAAAGGAATTGGTAGGTATGAATATTCAAACAGGGAAAAAAATGATTAGCTAATGGCCAGTTTTAGAAAGCATAATTTGAATATGGGCTCTAGAAATAGCTATATTTTGAAGTAACCATCCAAAATTTATCATTTTTTAACATTTTTATCAAGGTGAGCAAATGATGTTTGGATAGGAAAAGCACTGGGCTTGACAAAGTGTCCCTTCAACACTATGAGCCTTCGTGTCTCATCCCCTAAATGGGAACACCTCACAGAGTCTTGAAGAGGATCAACTAAAACTGTATGAGAAAGAATTCCGTGATCTGCAGCAAACTGTGCAGATGTGAGGAAATCTCACAGGCGTGGGCACCAGACCCCTCCAGTGCCCACCTTTCAACACAGCCCACTCGGTTTGCCTTCACCAGCAGCTCCAGGCTGAGGCTGCCATTGAACATGGTTAGGCTGTTTGCTCCCAATTTTCTTCTCTCTGTAGTTGTCTTGAACTCTACAAGCTTCAATGTAATCCTTTTTCACTTTTAACAGAAGTTCAGATCCCTTAGTTTAAAGCAAGTGGCTAAATTCTCTGAAATTAATGGCCATAATCCCTTGGAGCTGTTGGGTCAAACTTATTCCTCAAGCTTTCCTCTGCTCCAGAGTTCTTCAATTATTTCTTTCCTTTTATGATTGCTTTACCAGCGTCTCTTATCAGGACTTTCTCATCGTGCCAATAATCCACCACCTTTTGTAAATCCTGCAATGAAAGTGCTTGTGTCCTCAGCATTTAAGCGAGAGCCAGCACGTACACCTGAGCCCCTGCACTTCAGGATTCTCCCGTTTGCATTTGGATGCAGTCAAGGAGCCATTTCTGAATCAGGGTGTCACTCCAGCCTTGATTTTTAGGAAGAGCCCACCTTAATATCCCATGGAATCAAGGCGATACCTTGGGCAAGCCATGGTGCTTTATAGAATGACATTTTAAAACAGAATCGTGCTTTTCCATTCAGCTTATAGACTTATTTGCTTTGAATACATTATTTTATCTGGACCATCCAGTTGACTTCAACCTAACCACACTAGAAAAGGTCTGTATTCAAAAATACTCATGACTGAAACAAAATGCATAAGATGAGAGAAAGAGCAATGGCCAATTCCGGAAAGACAACTCTAACAATTACTATTCAGATTTGATAATGATGAAAATACTATAAAATTACCTTTGAACAAATTATAATGATCTTGAATTTTAAGAGAAATAGTTAGAGCTTCAACTATGCCAGAAAACTGGGAGGCTCTGTCATTTACATATTCAAAAGGTCTTCAATGGGAATAGATTATATGTACTTTGTGTCTCACAGGTCTACTCTCCTACTCTCTGTCATTATCACTCACTGTCATGCTGAGATCTCATCATCTCTTCCCAGGATAACTGCACTGTGGTCGTAACTGGTTTTCCCAACTCTCATCTCGTCCAGTACAATCCATTTTCCATACTTTTGCCAGAACAATCTTTCCAGAGTCTCAATGTGATCATATTACTTTAGTAGCCACTTATTGCTCACCAGTGGTCTTTAATAAAATTGTGTACAACTTCAAATTCCCAATGGCTTAGCAGAATAAAATTTCATTTCTTGCTTACGTTGCAATTGAATTGGGTGTCCACTGGGTAGCTTTCCATTCAGCGATTTGGGGATTCGAATATATTCCAACAAGTGGATCTTTGATTCTCTAGGGTCTTAGAATCTTCTGTGTATTTAGCTGGCTGATGAGGAAGCAGAGAGAGTGAGGAAGGATCTGATAGGAAGTTTAAGAACAGACCTGGAAGTGGCTTACATCTCTTGTATTCCATTGACCAGAACTCTGTTGCAGGGCCTGCCTAACTGCAAGGGATGTGAGGAAATGCCATTCAACTCTGTGCCCACAAAGGACAGGGAACAATTTGGGGAATTTCTAGTCAGAGGAGTATTTACAAAATATATACCCAGCCAGGTCTCACAACTGGGATTTCTAACTCATTGAATTTAGGATGGAACTGAATCTGAACTGAGTTCTAAGAGTTCCATGGGTGATTCTCTAACAGACCTCAATTTGGAATCATTGATAAAATACAGAATCCTGTCTGACACTCAAGACTCTCTCTGACTGTTTTTCTGATGTTCTCTTCCATGCCCAGTGCATTCTGATCATCCAACCATGTTGAATTAATTATAACTCTCCTAATGAGCCATGATACCACTCAACTCTGCTTTTGCTCAGTGTCTTCTGTTTGGGATTCCCTTTTCTACTATAACCACCAAGATCAACTCAAGTATCATCTCTTTTATTGTCTTTCTTCACCTTCCAAAGTAGAATTGACTGGTCCTCCATTATGTTTCTACATGACCTACCTTTTATCTACTATAGTGTCTTTAACATTCTCTTTCTCTCTGTGTTTACATGTCTGTATCTCCTATTAGATTATAAACTCCTTGATTCTGCCTATAACGATTACCGGAGGTGAGGAGAGGAATTATATATTATCTTTTATCATAGTTCCTAACTCAATAAAATTTGAATTAATTACTGTACAATGAGTGAAGCAGTATACTTAAAATTGTCTCATTTATGTAGAATAATATGCTCAAATTCTCATTGCCTCCATGATGTGTTGTAGGGGAATAGATTCTGACAATCAAATCCTTTAGGTAGAAGGCAGGATCATTACTTACATTTCATGTTGGGAATGAGGGGTATGTTAGTCAGAGCTCTCCAGAGAAACACTACCAATAGGATATATGGATATAGATATAGGAGATATAGATATATTTATTATGAACAATTGGTTCATGAGATTATGGAGGCAAAGGAGTCCCACATCTGCTCTCTACCAGCTGGAGACCAGGAAAGTGGTGATGTAATTCAGTCTGAGCCCAAAGGCCTGAGAACCAAGAGAATGAGCTGATGCTGCAAATCCCAGTCCAAGGGCAAGAGAAGATGAGATGTTCCAGCTCAATAAGTGAGGTAGGAAAAAAGGAACGAATTTCTTTCCTCTGCTTTTTATTCTCTTTAAGCTCTCAACAGGTTGGACGATACCCGACCACATCGGGGAGGGCCATCTACTTTACTAAGTCCACCAATTCAAGTGCTATTCTCATCTGGAAATACCCTCACACACCAGATACAGTGTTTAATTTGGGCATCCATGGCCCAGTGAACTTGACACATAAAATTAACAATCCCAAGGGATAAGGATAGCAATTTCAAAAAATATAATTAAAAGGGAATGTCTCAGTTGAGAACGAAAAATGTGTACAAACTCTTCGTCAAGTAAAGGAGGTTCAAGATAGGTACTAGTACCAAACCAGGACAAAGCATGAGAGACAATTAAAACAAAGAGCAGCAAATCAGAGAGGCAGCTGACAGTCCACTGGTCTAATTTCTGAGACAGGGGTGCTATATCCTCCTCCTGACTATTCAGTTACTTTTACTATAGATTTGAATAGGTGAGCTGACTGTGACTGAGTGGCTAGGCAGTTACACGATGACCAACTGTGTATCCTGAGATGCCGGTCTTTTCGAACAAAGAAAATATACAACCCCATTGTACATAACTCTGTGAGCAGACCGTAGCTCTATGATTGTAGGCTCAAAGCACTCAGGGAACCCACGGACAGGACTGGACAGAGTGAAGAGAGAGAGTGGAATAGGCTTGCTGTTGTTCTCTGAAAGTCAAAATTGGAAAATAAACACAAGTCAGAAGCTCTAAAACTCAAATGAACTGTGATTGTAGCTGTACTCTTAGAACTCGTATCTCAGAATTCCTTAGAAGCCCATTTACATGTTGAAAACATCAATTATTCCTCCCATTTGAAATACATAGTTCTAGTAATCAATTGCTTTGAGTCAATGTTTAGAATTATTCATGAAACAGTTATATTTTAATGGCATTTGATGAGAACCAGCAGCAGCATCCATTAATTTGATTAGTTTTGTATGGGCTGGAAGAGAAAACTGGCACCCAGCCCTAAGTGAATCAATAGTGTGGGGTTTAAGTGTGAGCATCCAAGTCAGCCTCGCCAGCCTGGGATCCAGCACAGAATGACAACGGTGGGGGAGGAAAACTTAGGAAAGACATGTCTCATGTCCTCTCTTTTTGCCTCTTTGGCATTTTATCACCAGTCACCTCTTACCTCAAGGCAGTGAATGTAAGCTGTTTTCTTACTCCACCCCACCCTCAGCCCCATTCCCTGTTGTCCTTTCTAAAGGACAGAGCAAAGAAGATTTTTTTTTGAAACCTAAGGACTTAAATATGTGTCATAGGCCAAGGCTGAAAAACAGGGTAATAAATCTGGATTTTGAGGATAACAGGAGCCAGGGCCAAGGGTTTGGTTTCCCTGCATGGTTCATCCATTTGAAAGGGTCAAGGAATGGCTGTCCAAGAAGGCATAAAATGCTCTTTATTCAAGAGATTCAACATGGGGGAAGTGTGTGGCAGCAGGCACTGCTGAAGCTGTCAAGGTGTTGTCATGGTTCCAGAAGAATCGGTCCAGTTGAAAGCAGGAAGCATTCCTGGGAGAGGCCCAAGGAGTGGCACAGGGGCAGCCCAGAGCTGGAGGATTGACTAGTTTGCATTTTGTGTGTCACATGGCTTCCATTAAGTTAGTGTGGGGTTTCGGGCAGGATACCAGGAGAGCTGAACTGCAGGCAAGACACCAGGCTGCGTTCCACCCCTGCCCACCTGATACACTATGTGGGGTAAAGTAACACCTTAATGCCCACCCTACCCCAAACAGGAGCTGGCTTATGAGAACGGACCTCACTGCTGAGGATGGGGCTCCGAGGACACTGCTAGATTTTAGTATGAGTCACTTGGTGACTGAACAAAGCTGAACCCACACATATAAGAACATTCTTGTGCAAAAAAAGAACTGAAATAATCACAGAGAATAATGTCTTGTTGAGTCAGGAAAGATTGCATTTGCTTTTACAACAGGCTACCTTCAAAAAAAGACGGGAGTGATGGCAGCACTTCTTAAAACTATAGTTAAATGATTATCTGTGTAATGAAGTGTTTAAAGTCTGTCTCTCCCTCTAGTTCATCAGGCTCACTCCTCTGTCCCCAGCACCATTCTCCAATGGGAGAGGTGGGCAGGGGTCAGATCGTGCCTGGGCCTATTGGACCATGTTGAGGACTTTGAACTTTCCTCTGAAGATAATGGGGAACCTCTAAAGGATTTTAAATAGGAAATGGTATCATGAGATATAGAATATTTTAAAAAATCACTCTGACAAAGAATGGATGTCAAGACTCACTAATACAATAAGAAAATTAAATCAATTTAGCCTTGGCTTTAGTATCGTTAGGTTCCTGCTCCACAACTGGACAAAATTACTCACCATGTGCTGTGTGATTATGACACACTGAACAGGCCCTGATTTAACTGGGATTCTTATTTTGTGTGCTCACTGTAGGCAGGAGAGGAATGGGTTCGGTCATCCAGTTGAAGGACCCAGAAGAGGCCCTTGTAACTCAGGTCTTTATAAGGACTGATCTGCAAAGATCTCAATTCACACGGTGAAGTAAAATATGTACTATTCTTCAAAAAGTTAACCTAAGCCTAGAGATAGGGAGATAGAGAGGCAGATCCGTCTGGGTTTCCATACACAGATAATACACAAAAGTAGAAAGGTAATCATATGTCTCAGTTCTGGCTCTGGTCCACTTCTTTTTTTTTTCAGTCTCAACTCTGCAATCAGTTGTCAAAAAACAGCAACAATACAAATAAAAAGTCTCTTAATGACTTGTGATAGACATGGAGATGTGCTGCCCAGATCCCCTACAAAGGACTTGCTGCCCAGTTGCAGGAGATGTAGTCAGTGGACACCTCCAGTTGTCAGCTCCTTCAAGGTCTGCCTCAGCTGCAGAGGGCCACCTTTCCCAAGGGCACACGCTTTCTGGAGCAACACACATCTTATGACTGAGTGATGACATAAAGCCAGAAGAGCAACTGGATGATTAAGCTCCACAGGAAGGCCCAGGGGATACACCATTTACCAAGGACAAAGGAATGCAGTAGTGAGAAAGGCAACAGCATCACCTAAAAGTAGAAGACCAGCTAGCAGTAGCCCCAATCACAGCTGCTGTGCCAGATTCAGTATCTTTGCTAGAACAATGATGGCTCTCCTCTGTAGGCCGCAGCTGATGGTAAGGAAGGCTATTACAGACTTGACTTATAGCAATGGGGATGATAAGACTCCAGAACAATTAAGACCATGTGGTAGTCCCTAACCAACAGAATCCAGGGAGTCACAATTATTGTAATTCCTGGCAAAGTCAGAGTGGCTCCCAATGGGCCTGATCCACAGAAATTAAAGGAGATGTGTCTCTGGGGTCAAAATAAAGGGGCAGCTGACTCGAGTAGTACTCAGTGTATTTCAGCAAAAGAAATTAAGAATAGAGGACCAGGGGGCTACAGGTAGTGACCCTAATAAGCCATAATCTTTACCCAGCTTCTATACTTAAGCCAATTTTAAGACCTAGAGCCCAGTAATCAAAGAGAGAACTGGCTCCCCAGGAAGAAGGATCCTAAAACACCATAGCACATATCATGGTAATGATTCTACCAGTCTTTCCCCCAAATGGACCTATGGCATTTACTCAGGTAATTGCGCAGTGGGGAAAGGAGAACAGTGGAATATTTTGAGGACTGTTGGACATAGGGTCTGAATTGACGGTGATGCCTGGAGAAACAGTGTCATAATAGCCTCTTATTAGATTGGGTAGCATTCAGGGCCCAGGTAATAAATGGAGTCCCATCCCTGATTGTATAACTAGGATTGAAATACTCTTACTCCACATTGTGTCCTTGTCTGTGGAATAAGAGCTATTATAGTGAAGAACGCCAAGCAGAAATCTCTGAAACTGATCATCTGTGCTCAGCCAAGATAGTAAATAAAACAATATTGCGTCAGAGAGGAAGGAGTGGAAATTAACATCAGACTTGATCTCTAGATGCAGGGGTGGTCATCCCTATCATCTCTGTGTTTAGTTCACCAGTGCAGTCTCTGCAGAAAGTGGAAGGATGTTGGAGAAGGTAGACTACCACAAATTCCTCCAAATTGCAGTTCCAATTACAGCTTCTGTGCCAAACGTGGTGTCTTTGCTAGGGAAGATTAGAGCAAATTTTTAGGGATCCAATAGTTGAGAACACATTAAAACATCCTTTCCAGATTAGTGTATCTTGCACCTCCTACCTCAAGAAAAAGAAGCACAATGCCTAATAGCCTACATTCCACATAGAGAAATATAGTCCCAGTTCATATACCAGGCAATGTGAAGGCTTCCAGGTTAAGCGGGTTTAAGCCTAGAGAAGGAGAGAACCCTGCCTCAGGTCCAAGATGAGGGACAAGCAAGTCTGCCGCCACTTGAATCATAAGATAGGCAGATCCTACAGTGTTGGAGGTATCAATGGTGAGAAAAGAGGCTGTGTGGAGTTTGTGCCATGCCCAAATGAGAGAATCACAACACAGTCCCCTGCATTTCTGGAGCAAGGCCATACTATCTGCATCAGAGAATTATATGCTTTTTGAAAAACAGTTCCTAATGTGGTATCAGGAGATGGAACCCTTACCACGACATACCCTGTGACCATACAGCTCAATTGCTCATTATAGGCTGGTTCTGTCAATCCCAGTCATAAGGTTGGGCAGGCCTGGCAGCAATTCATCGTAAGATGGAAGTGGTACATCTGGTATCCAGCACAAGCAGGACCAAAGAGCATAAGTAAGCTATGTGAGCAAGTAGGCCAGACCTTCCAAGGCATCTGCTACGGACTGAATGTTGGCGCCTTCCCCAAATCCATATGTTGAAGCGAACCCCCAATGTGGTGGTATTTGGAGGTGGGGCCTTTGGGAGGTAATTGGATTTGAATGAGGTCATGGGAGTGGAGCCCCCATGAAGGGATATTTACACTATAGGGGAATGAAAAGCCCACAGCTCTTTCTTTCTCTGACATGTAAGGACACAGCAAAAAGATGACTGTCTATGAACCTAGAAGCCGGCCCTCACCAGACACCAAGTCTTCTGACACCTTAATCTTGGCCTTCTCAGCCTCCAGAAATGTGAGAAGTAAGTGTTTGTGGTTTAAGCTGCCCAGTCTGTGGTATTTTTCTTATAGCAGACTGCACTGACTAAGACGGCATCCACTTCTATTATAATAGTATAGCTTCCATCAACTACATCCAGGGACAAATGGCAGATACCAAATGATCAAGTAATAGAGAGAAAAAAATTCCAAGCTTGGTTTATGGATGACTTGACTTGGCATGTGAGTGTCAGCTGAAAGTGAACAGCAACTCTACCATGACTCCTTCAGGGATGGCCTCAAAAGACATCGTAAAGAGAAATTCTTCCCAATGGTCAGTGCTTTGGTTGGTTTGCCTGTCCATATACTTTGTGTGGAAATAAAAGTAACCCAAGGTTAGAATATATAGGGACTTGTGGGTTGTGGCAAGTGGCCCGGCAGGTTAGTCAGGAGTCATGGAAGCAGACGAATGAACATAAGGCAGTGATCACAAAGTGTGAAGGTTTTTGTATCATACATTAATGCCACAAGAAGCACTCACCATGAAAGAGGAATTAAACAACCAAGTAGAAAAAATGACTCAGCAGTTAATGTCAGTCTCTATTATTGGACACCCCAGGTAAAGAAAATACTTGACACATTCTATCTTTTCTTTCCAAGCTCTTGTGTTTGGGTTTTCAGGGAAACGCTGAGGCTGAGTCATCATAGCAAAAAATTCACTAGGAATAAACTAGAACAGGCAAGCTGTATTGGCAGCCTCTACGTGAAGAAACCAGGGCTGTCCACTGAACACATATCATGCGGTGAAAGATGTTTTGTCTGTCGTAATCCAGAGAGGTTTTTCAGCAAAATCAGTTAATTTGTGCTCGTTAAGACAGTAAAAACAATCTGTCAACCTGACCCTCTCCGCCATCTTTCTGTGAGCCTTGGGGCTCTCCAGAAGCTATAGGGGGACCTGCCTGCCTGACAGCTGATTATAATACTTCAGTGAGATGCTGCTATGAATAGGAATTTTTAAATAAGTGCAATGAGCTCTTTCTTCATTCTGCCTAGGTACCCAAAGACTTTCTGAGGATATTGGTATGCCTTTAAAAGATTATACTAGTTAAGGAATATTGCAGCAGATGTCTTCTTGCATCCAAAGAACACATTTATTCCAGCATCTTGAGACAAAACAGCAAAATATAGAAGATTAGCAAAGGAACAAAGATAGCAGATCCACAGATGCTGTCCTCTTTTTACTGCACTATTAATAATATTACACTGTTGAACAGATGCAGAAATATCTTATAATCCATGACAGGTGGGAATTCATTTGTTCTAGAATCATAAGTGCGGATGTGATAGTGGATGGATATTCATTACATAGTGATTAGGAAAGCTGTCTTTGTCAGTATCTCTTCCAGTGTAGTCATCAGAAGAAAAGGCAAGCAGTGTTTCCAAGGGAGCTGATATTGAATTGTCTCCATCGGTGCATGAGGGAGACCCCATCAAGGAATGCTTTCTGAGGTTTTCTTCTCCAAGTGGTGTGTTATGAAGCTTTTGTTTTATTTCATTTTGCAAAACAAACTTCCACACCAAAATAGCAGTCGCTACACTAAAACCAAGCAAAGACTGGCATAAGTACTTTGTCATTCCAAGAATCTGTAAACACAAATGCTTGTGGGCACACACACAGAGATATACTTCAGCACATGTGGTAAGGCGATGGTTGATGATTTTCTGAGTATACAATGTTTCATTGGCAAGAGTAATAAAAGTAATGAAACATGTCTGGTTGATGGAATTCTTGGCCCCTTGGAAGCAAAAACCATGTCTTATAAAGCTCTGTGTCTTAAATAGCACCTTCAACAAGTACATATTGAATAGATAAATAAATAAAATAATGAATAAATGAATGTGATGGATGGATGGATACAATGTAAATGGTGTGAGAGCTTTACATAATGTATGGTTTTATGCCTTTTATTTTCCTAACTAACCTCTTAAAACTCACTTGCCTAAATTATCCACAATCCAGTAACACCTTCCTAAGGTGTTCTCACTTCAGCTCTTAACCTTATGGGTCACTCAGCCCCATCTGCATTTGAGAGAAATGGCAAGTCTGCCTAGTCCATTATCATTATTGATTCCTTCATTGCCATCTTCCTTCATTGGTTGCTGTTAGAAATTGGTCCCTCTTAGTCATGTGGGTTATTTCACACTGCTGATATGACACCCTTAAGAACTTATAACCCTCAAAAGGAATAGCCTAAAGAAGAATGCCCCATCCTTGAGTTCTCAAAGTGAAGGTCTTTTGGTTTATCTTTACATGCAGGGCCATCCTTTATACTAAGCATAATGCAGTGGGCAGGGTGCTGGGCCCTGAGAGTCCTCTGGCCTTGGCATCACAATGGACTGAAAGCAGCCCTACCCCAAAAGCATTTTTAACCTTGGTGTTGATCTTAGACTCTCTCTTTCCATATGACGCACATTCTTCTGGGGCCTTGCTGTTCCCTTCTGCCAAATGACTTAGTGAAATCATGGGAGTCCATCAGAGAGTTTCTGATAATATTAAACCTCAATAGAAGTGATTCATGCTCTTCCTCCCAGGAGGTATCTTGGACCCATCGTACTCTCTTCTACATTCCAAGAAGAGTTGAGAGGGACTTCCCTTGTCAGGCTGCCAAATGTCCTGCTGCTTCTCCCTCAAGGGAAATCAGCCTTCCCTTTCACATAACTAAGAAAAACTACCCAACCCAGTCTTACCTAAACATAGAAGACCTGCCATAAGGTGAACTGATGGATCTATCCAACGAAGAAAACGCAGAAGCTAGTTCTCTTGCTACAACATATGCTGAGCACTTTACTGTACGCCAGCCCCTCCATTAAGCACTTCATATGCATTAATTCATTCAATCCCCACAGAGTCTTCCTGATAGACATAAGTATTGTCTCCTTTTTACAGTTAAGAAATTGAGGCCAAGAGAAGTTCAGGAACTTGGGCAATGTTGCAGAACTAGTAAGGGGTATAGCCAGATTCAAATGAGGGGCAGCTAATTTATAGATATATAAATTACCTATGTACATATATAACTCTGCTCTGTGCTCTCCACCCAGACTTCGTGCAAGTAGTAGGATGGGAAGACAGCATGAGGCATGGAAGGGAGAGACCAGAGAGAGGCTCTTGCAGCACACAAAAAGTTCTGTCCTTTTGCCTATGTCATTGTGGTCCTTTGCCATGGCCATATAAACAGAATTTATTTTTCATGCGCCCCCCCCACCCCCACCGCCGCATTTCATAGAATTTAAGGTGAGGAAGTCTCAGTCTTACTGAATCAAATTTGATTACAAACATATTTTATGCTTCCATTTTCTGCAGAATTCTGTGAGAAATAACACACTTAAAATTCATACATGTTGGAATGTGTTGTTTCTTTGTCCAGTCTTTGCTCTTACGTGATCTTACCTTTTTACTCCTTTGGAAAACCACTTCTCTCAAATGCAGATCCCAAGAGAAAATTCTGATAGAAAACTGCTTTTAGCTTTTGTTCTATGCTTCTATTGGCAGAGGATTTTACGTGGTACCAAGAAAAAGCAAAGAATAAGTAAATTTGAAAAGAGATTGTTTTCAATGGTCAAACATCCTCCTCTTATGCACAGTTATATATTTTTGTAGAATGTCAGGATTTACATAAGCAAATTATTCTTCCTTTCTCAAAACCGTCTCTCTTCTTGTATTCCAGATCTTCGTGTTACAATATATGAAATTTACTTTAAAATAATTCGACATCGAGTGATGCAAACGTGTGCATGTTTGTTTAAAGTACATTCTAGGGCAGTATGTTGTCCTAATACAAACTCTCATTTCTAGGGCTAGCAAGCTAACATTAAATCAGACAGGCTACATTCTAAAGTACTTTCTACAGCCTTCCAGCTATGTTGATCTGATGTTACTACATAGTATAATGAATGCCAGAAATGAGCTCTCATTGGTGAAATTAATGATATCCAAGTAATGAGGATATTGTAATAGTACTTCTCATTTTTGCATGAACCAGAATAAGAACCTAGCAAATCCCGTGTCTTATACTCTTAGAGAAGGCACTTAAGACTTCATCCCTAGAGAACCCTCTGGGTTCAGCCACTGGATCACAGATCCCGCTTTCCTGATGGTTACTAGAAAGGTGATCACATGCTGCCCCTAAAATGTTGTTCAGTTTGCCTCAGATGCACGTTTCATGCAAGCATTTTTAGCAAAGTCACCTAAGAGAAGGGAGAGATGGGATGTTGATAAGGTTACAAGACAGGTTGTATGAACTGTTTTATGCCTGCTTAGAAAGCATTTAATAAATGTCTAAGTGTGTGGCATAACTTTGTCTAAGACCTGCTTTCATTATAACATTCTATTCTTATTACATAATAGGTAACCTTCATCATCTCATACTTTTAGAGACTACATTTATCTATAAAGTGCCCAAGAGGGGTGCATCGTCCAATTGGCTTAAATCCGTTAACATTTGGTTATTGTTACCACTCATCTCCTTACATAAGCTAGAGCCCTCAGCATCAACTTTGACATTACTCCATTTTTAAAACATAAATTGAAACTGCAGCAAATCTAAACCTTTCTAACACACTTCAGGTACTCTCCTTTACCCCATTGCTACCCACCCAGATAAGCTTTCTCTTATCTATCACATGGATAATTGCCACAGCCTCCCAACTGTCTCTCAACCTGGTCTTTCCTTTCACATTTCTGCCATAATATTTCACAAAGGTGATCTTCTTACGTACTGTTTAGAAACCTTCAATAACTCCCCTCCCCCTTTTCCTTTTAACAGAATAAAGCAGAATTCCTCAATTTGGAATTGAAAGACTGTCCCAGGCCAGCACCACTTTACTATCTGGCTTCATCTCCTCCTCCCAGTTCTCTCACAGTTGCCACACACATGCCAGTCATTGCCAAGGTCCTTGCGATTGCTCTTAGGGTTCCCTCTGCCTAGAGCACACACTTTTCCTCCTCTTTCCTTCAAAGCTCAATGTAAATGTCACCTCCTCCACTAATCTTTCCTGATCCTCTTAATCAGAAGTAATCCTTCCTGCTTCTGTTACTACATGTATCTAAGTTTGATAAGCATCATAATTAGTTGTTTTATTCTGTCCCCCCTGCTAAATTGTGAGTGCTTTACAGGTATGGATCACATCTTCGTTTTTAGTCCCTTATAGCACAATGACAGTATAGACTTAGTTGATACCTTTGAGTTGCATACTATACATTCATACTCAGTTTAATTTCGTGGTTTCTTAAATGTCTAATCTAAGAGTAGTGGCATTCAAATTGAAGTAACTATAAGAACCACGGTGATGGAGATGGTGGAGCAGGAGCAAGAGAGAGGTATATTCACAGATTCTACACCCCAAACCCGAAGATTCTGACTTCAGTCCTAAAATATGCACTTTTAAACACACAGCCCAGGTAATTCTGAAGAAGATGGCCCCAGGATCACATCTTGGTATGTGAGTGGGTAGCAGAGCATGTACAAGGAAATACTAGTGTGAGTCCAGGGAGAGGACTCAGTGGCATTGGGAAAGGAAGCCCAGATTGCTAGTGGGCAGGATGGCAACCTCTCCAGGTTCTGAGTCTCCAAATCACACCAGTCAACCCAAATTGGCGTCTTTGGTTTCACCAAAGTGCAAACTGATCTACAACATTCTTTCCTTCAAATTGTTCTTAAAGGTTACCTGCAAGAATCCATCATTGTTGACTGCTTCCTTATTTTGAACAGAATATTCCAGAAGTCGTCTAACAGACTTTAGTATTTGAGCTGGGAAGTGAGTGATGTTGGAGAAGGGCAGAAGGAATGCCCAATAGAATTCCATCACTGCAGGATGAAACAATTTGCAACCAATCAGTGATAGTTCTCTTGCTATCATTCATTCAAATGCTTAAATTCAATTGTATAATAATAAACAAATAAAACAACTGAGCAGTTGATCATTTAAATGGATAAGTAAAACACTTCTGGTCTCAGCTGCAACATATAAAGAACTTGGAAGTCATCATTTCCATCTTTACATGAAGAGAAAGATGAACTAACTGAAAATTAACTTTTCTTGGACTCATCAGAGAATTGAAGTCAATTGCAGTCAAACTGCCAGCCTGAATGTTGGAGAGACAGGTGAATACAGAGAATCACAGGTAAACACAGAATTGCAGCTGACATCCGCTTGTCTGGGGCAGAGGCTGCTGGAGCCATAAGCTGGGAGGAACACTTAAAGGACAATTTTGATGAATTGCTAGAGGCTGAGTGTGGACTAGCTTGAGAGTGAGAACTCTTGGGGTCCCCATCTGGGGGGGGGTGCCCATGTTTTCCTGGATTTCACCTCAAAGAATCTCCAAGTTCTCATGGGGAACAGCCAAGAAAAAATCCACCTATTTCTTGCAGGGAGAAGAGAAAAGGAATCATTTTGAGAAAAACCCATTCTTCATAACAAAAGCCTAATCTCTAAAAGAAACAACTTTAAGGGATCCTTATCCAGGGGGAGGAGCAATTATCCATCTCCAGTCCCTTCCAGACCTCCGTCTCACCTAAGGGGAGAAAAAATAATTTAAGAAACATTTGTGAAAGTCATAGCCTAGGGACACAAACCCACTAAATGACTGAGATTTAATCAAAAAATTGTAGAAGGCTTCTTCTCCCTAACACCTAACCATCACATCAACAGGGCTCCAGTGAGTTAACAGTGGATTACAGCTGAAAGAGCTGCAAGATACAAACTCTGTTTAAGAAGCAGTCCTTTGGGAAACCCAAGAGAAGAAAGGAGACATAAACAAGGGGATTAAAGAAAACTGAAGCCTCTGTCACCTACAGCTACAATAAACATTAAACATGGCCCAACTCCCAATCAGATTAGCATAAAACCTCATACTAGTGCCTATTTTCCTCAATTCCCATTATCCTATGCATGTCCAGCTTTCAACAAAATATTACAAGGCATGCTAAAAGGCAGGAAGAAAGCATAGTATAAGGAGACAAAGCAAGCATAATAACCAGACTCAGATATGACATAGATTTTAGAATTATTAGATAGGGAATATAAACACTATGATTAATATATTAAAGTCTCTAATGGGAAAAGTAGAAAACACAGAACAGATGGATACTGTGAGCAGAGAGATGGAAACTCTAAAAGAATAAACAGGAAATGCTCAAAATCAACAGCTGTAATAAAAATGAAGAATGCCTTTGATGAGCTCATCAACAGACTAGACACAGCCATAGAAAGTATAAGCAGACTTGAAGATATGTCAGTAGAAACTTCCAACCTGAAATGCAAGAGAAAAAAAGAATGACAATTTCAAAAGGTATAACATCCATGTAATTGGAATACAAGAAAAAAGGAAGAGGAAACAAAGCAGAAGATATATCAAAAGTTATAATGTCTGAGAATTTTCCAAAATCAATGACAGATACCAAACCATAGATAAAGGAAGCTTCGAGAACACCAGGCATGATAAATGCCAAATAATCAATACTTAAGCATATCATATTCCAACTGCAGTAAAACCAAAGAAAACAAAAATTTTAAAGGAAGGCAGAGAAAAAAAAAATCTGTCTTACTCAAAAAGGAGTAAGTATAAGAATTACATTGGACCTTTCGTCAGAAACCATGCAAGCAAGAAGGAAGTGGAGTGAAATATTTAAAATGTTGAAAGAAAATCAAATCAACTTTGATTTCTATACTCAGCAAAATTATCTTTCAAAAGAGGAATATTTATTCTTTTATTTAGACTCTCTCAAACAAACATAAACTGAAGGAATTCGTTTCCAGTAGACAGGTCCTATAAGAAATATTAGAAGCTCTTCAGAGAGAAGATAAATTATATAGGTCAGAATTTGATCTACATGAAGAAAGGAAGAGCATTGGAGAAGGAATAAAAGAGGATGAAAGAAAATCTTTTACTTTTCTTCTTCTTGAATGATCTGATATATAACTACTTGTTCAAATTAACAATAACATGACAAACCATACATTTTGGGTGATTATAGATTATGGATGCTTGAAATGCAAGGTTATAAGGGATGGGAGGGATCGGTCATGCTCTGGTATAAGTGACTGTGCTACATACGAAACAGTTCAGTGTTATTTGAAAGTGAACTTAGATTGCTTGGTACTCATATTGCAAACCTGAAGGCAATCACTAAAATAGACCTTAAAAGAAGCATAGTTGGTATGCTCAGAGAGGAGAGAACATGGAATCCTATCAAATGCTCAATCCAAACCAGCCAAAGAAGGCAGAAAAAAACCAGGCAGGGTAAAAAAAAAAAAAAAAAAAAGAGAAGAAAAAAGAACAGGTGCAACAAATAGAAAACAGTTGCAAGCGTAGTAGATAGTAAATCAACTATGTCGCCACGTTGATCTGCTCAGGCTGCCACAGCAACATACCATAGACGGGGTGGCTTAAACAATGGACATTTATTTTCTTACAGTTCTGGAAGTTAGAAATCCAAGATCAAGGTTCTGGCTGATTCAGTTTCTGGTGAGGTCTCCATGGCTCGTAGATAGCCACTTTCTTATCATGTCCTTACCTGGCCTTTCCTCAGTGCATGCCAGAAGACAGAGTCAGAGTGAGAGAAAGAGCACTCTATGGAGTGTCTTCTTATCAGGACACTAATCCTATCACACCAGGGCCCCACCCTTATTACTTCATTTAACCTTAATTTCTTCCATGGGTCCCATCTCCAGATATAATCATGGGCCCCTTAACGACAGAGACACATTCTGAGAAATGCATCCTTAGGAGATTTTGCCATTGTGCGAACATCATAGAGTGTACTTACACAAACCTAGCATCTAGGTATAGCTTACTTCACACCTAGGCTATATGGTACTAATCTTATGGGACCACCATCGTATATGCAGTCCGTCGTTGACTGAAACATCATTACATGACTGTACAGCCACACTGGGTCCAAAAAATTAGTCTTATATTTCTTAAAATGCTTCAAATAGAAAAATACACATATACAACACATACTGCAATATAATTGTCCTATTTATCAGATAACAATGGGATTTCTAAAATATGTTAATTCCCAGTGTATTACAGGTGGGTGAGTCACAGTGAAAAGTTATCTGATGAATGCCTTATCCCAGTCTTCTTAGTTAGGCTCTCTGACTGCATATAATAATTATAACAGCAGCCAGCTCTTACTGAGCACTTACTACGTTTCTATGTCGGGGTCATTCAAATCTCAGAAGCTGTGAGGTAGATATTATTATAATTTTCATTTTACAGGTGTGGAAATTAAGGCATGCAGAGATGGCATGGTGCCCCAAAGTATCAGAGCTGGCAAGCGGGGGGTATCCAAACCTGGTGGTCTATGTGTATAACCCCACATTCTGCAGCCTCTGCAAGTGGTAAAATCTGGAAAGAACAAGAAAAGTTTTAAAATTAAGATTTTTTGTGCATGTAAGATGCCAATCCCACCCCCAAAGGCACCAGCACAGTTCCTGGAGGAGAGGTCCCATCCACTGGAACCATCTTAAAGAGGAGATACGCCACATCGCCCTAGCAGCATGTGTCTGTCTCTAGGGAAAATGCCATTTGAATTTGCTTTCAGCAGCCACATGAGTAATTCATGGCTGTGACCCAGTGCTGCAGCCAGTGTGGGCTATTCCTCTCTACCTGGCGGGCCCAGGAAACCTGTAAATTCAGTTCAAGACCTCATGTGGCAGAGGGAAGAGGATGCACAGCCCTCCAGAGAGATGCAATCAGGAAGGATGACCTGGTGAGAGTTATGCAAATATTATTCCTCTCGGGTGCCTGACCTTGCTGATGAGCCAAACATCTAATTCCCCTCCCTGCACGGAGAAAGAATCGGACATCACCATTTCCTGAGAGTCCTGCCTGGTTACTGTCACAGTCTGCCCTCCCCTTCAACCTGTCATTGAACTGTTGCTTCCCAACAACCACATGGTTTAATTAAGAAGCTTCATTAAACTCTAAGACAAGCTTAGGCCTTCCAGGAAGAAACAGAGTATTTCAACAGCTTTTATTTAGACAGAGTAACCTGATTTTCTATTTTAGAAAGAAATAAACAAAAATCCCTATGCTTTACTCACTTAGCAAAACCATCTACCTTGTCTCCAAGGACTTTAATTTTCACTTTAGTGGTGAAGTCTCAGGCACCCTATTTCTTTTTTTTATGGTTACATGATGTTGGACAAGTTACTTAACCTGTTTGTGCCTTGGTTTCCCCATCTACATAAACGGAATAATAAAACCTACCTCACAGAGTCACTGTGAGGATTAATAAGTTAATACAAGCAATTTGTGTGACCATTATAATTATTATTCTCAAGGAATAGAAATCAAGCAATCTACTCGGTTGATTATGCAAGCGAGTTTTAACTATATGTGTACTAGTCGGGACAGTTAATTTTGTCTATTTATCGTCTATAATGTTAGTATTGACAATGACTAATTCTACGTTTCCAAGACCTCTCTCCAGAACTTCAGATTTAAATATGCAAATGCCTGCTAAATCTATGCACTTGGACCCCAAAAGCATTTTATATTTAGTGTGTCTAAACTTTTCCACAAACCTTCGTATTACATTGATAATTTACTTTAAAAATATTTCTTTATAAAGTGTGAAGTATTTTTAAGTTTTAAATAGTTGTACAAGTTAATTCTAATCTACGCCCTAGGGGGGTTTGGTTAGTATTTGAAGCACCCCATCAGAAATCAAGCTCCAAGGATGGCTACTAAACATCTGAATTATCATTATCAAAATCTAAGACCCTAGAGTATGTAATCAGCCCAAGGGATATTAGAACCTGTTAAAAATTTTTGATTGTTAAAGATACGAATGTCTTCAAGAAAAAGGACTGGCTAGGAATATTGTACATTCTCGTGTTCTACTCTTGTACAGATATGGAATGAGAACCCAGGAAGAGCCTGAGGCTAATGTGCCCATGGTTCTGTATCCCCCTGGTCCACATGGGACCTTGTAACCTAACCAGACTAGAAGGTTAGCTGCCCCTTCTCTCGGAAAGACCAGAATCACAGCCTTTTCTGCAAGGTGCTGGTCAGGTGCCTAGTGCAGACTGTGGCACTGTTTTTGTGCCTGTGGGCTAATCATGTTTGGGCGTTTAATATAATTTGGCCTAAGGCTTGCTTTCATGGTAAAGCAGCATCTCTTAGCAAGATTGTGAGAAAGAGAAAGCATAGACCACACCTACCTCTGCTCCATCAGAAGCGGCCATGTTTACCAAATAAGCTGGCATCTTCTGATCTGCCCGATTGGCTTTAGAACAGTTTACATCAATTTCCTATTTGATGGCTGGCCCTACAGTTCACTCAGATGCTCAAGACATGAATGTAGGAGTGATCCTAGATTATTTGCTTTCCCTGACTTCACCGATTCAATCAGCCCTCATACTTAGAGTCTCTCCGGTGCATTTCTTCAACCATATTCTTGTTAACTGTACCCTAGTTCAGACCTTCCCTCTTATTTCTGGAACCCTAGGAACACTTTCTGACTTTCCCTCCCCTCATCTTGCCGTACCTTCTAACACACTCCACCTTGCAGTCACACTAATATATTCACAAGTCTAACCTCAGTCACTGCCTAAAAACCTTCAGAAGCTCGCATTATCAACATAGTGAAGTCTAAACACTTCGCTTACATCCATCATTTTATCTTCCACCTTGGACAGTGTCTGTCCTGGTCAGACCTTGCCCCTACCTTCTAAACTTGGAGACCCTCACATAATTTTCTATCATTTAGCTCTGTCTCCTTAACACCCAGCAGGTAGCAGGTGCTCAGTACACATCTGCCAGAAGAAAAAGAATCACAGTAATTGCTTGAGCAACTACTTAGAATGGAATTGAATATAAAAGCTGGCACCTTTTGAGAAATTGCTGTGTGCCAGACACTATTCGTAAGCACTTCACATAAATTAATTCATTCAGTTCTCACAAAAGCAGTATCAGCACAACTTTTCTGGGTCTCCGGCTTGCAGACAGCAGATCACGGGACTTCCCAGCCTCCATAATCACATGAGCCAATTCCTATAATTAACAAATAAATAAACAAATAAATAAATATCCTGTTGGTTCTGTTTCTCTGCAGAACCCTAATACCCCTTATCAACCTGCTCCCCAGAAGAAGCCATTTCTTCTGGCTCTGTAGAAAAACGTAATTCTCTTATATGAATTATCATACATTATTGCAATTATTTCTTTACATGGCCTTCTTTCCCCTAGACTAAGGGTTTTGGTTTGTTTTTGTTTTTGTTGTTTTTTGAAGGTAGAAACATTGTCATCCTTGTAGCTCAAGCCCTGAGCACGAAACCTACCATATTCTAGCTGCCCTTTAAAGTCCCAAGTGCATCCACCAACCCCTCCCTCACACACACATTCCCTTCCTTTTCAAGGAACAGTCAGAGAAAAGAAAAAGAAGATATTTATCAGCCTGAACGTTTTCTGACATCGAACTGATACCATTTTAACCAAAAACAACTAGACATTTGTCACTTTTTCTGGTTGCCTTGATGACACTGGGGTGAAAGGGACACAACTTTTTAGACCTTGCCTTGAATAGCTGACAGGAAGAAATTGCTTACCAACGCACAACCACCCAAGCTTATGCTAAAAACGTCAGCTAATGCCGTTCGGGAAGAGAAGGTTTCTGATGAATTTCTGCTGCCCAATTCACTCACGGAGAAATAAAGAACAGCAGCCAGTGTAATTAGCAAACAGATCTTCCAGCAACAGGATTTACACCTGGACATAAACATGTTCACTGAGGTTGGGTTGAACATTTGCTACGGCAAACGCTTTCTGGAAAATTGTAAAGCTAATGATCTTGCACTGACAGCATAACCTTGAGCTTATTGCCAAATAGAATGCCAAGTGTAAACACTTAATGGAAGAAAACAAAGATAATGGTTCTTCTTGTGACCCCCCAAGTCAGTGACTCTTTGAGTGTTTTTGAGGTCAGTGGAAAAACTTTCCTACTGGCTGGTAATTTTTATGTAATTTTATGTATTTTATGATCTGACTTGATATGGATGAGAAACACTTCATCAGTCAGTGCGAGATGCAATTATTGCTTCTCTTCCTCTGATTTCTTAACCCCAGAAGTGAAAATGATCAGCTCTGAACTGCAGTAAGGGCCAGTTATTATTTTGAAATATTGGTGAGGGCCATAAAGAAAATAATTAACACTCATTCTGTGGATTAGGGACGTTTGTGGAATTGTCATGTATAAGGGTAGGGAGCTAGAGCCATGTGAAGGTAGATGAACACATAATATACTTCCCGACATTTGAGGTTCCGGTAACCAAACCTCTCTATTAACCAGAAGAATGGCATAGTGAAAGAGACACAGGATATAAAATGAAAGGACTTGGGAATGAACCCTGTTCTCCACCCTCAAATAAGCTAAATAACCACTCTAGACTGCCGGTTGTCAAGGTGGATGGTAACTTAGGGATTATAGGCTTGTTATGAGGGTAAAATGAAATATGTATATGAAACTCACTTGTACAGTGTCTGGAACAAAGAGGTCAATAAATGTTATTGGGTAAATATGAAATAATAGGAAGCATTCACCCACGCTTTAAATTAAACAATATCCATATTAAATATATTTTTCTTTCTTTCTTTTTGCCTCCTCAACATCCTATTCCTTCTCCACATTGGGGGAACTCCCCATTTGCATGTATGTGATGACGTGCCCACTCTGATTGTTAGAGAAGCCAAAATGAGAGATACACCCTCTACTTACTTCCAGAAAACAAGTAACAGGCACATCATCATATTACATATTTCACCCATTTATCATATTTATTGTTAGTGTTGGCATTTTTTCCCAATACCATAAGCTTCATAATGGGAAGAATTTTTATGTATTTTGTTCATTAGTGTATCTTCAGCATCTAAAACACTGCTGGACATGCAAAAAGGCACAGAAGATGAGAGTATAAAAAAGGAAAATTAAAATGATGGAATATGTAATCTAAGCATATAAGAAGGAAGGAGAGGACATAAAAAATTGAGAGATGGTATAAAAGTGGTCATTTGGTTATACATCTCTGTCAATAGAGTCATAGAAGTCTTGAATTTAGATAATAGATCAAGCTGCTTAATTGGCGATTGTAATCAGAGAGAAGGAGGTTGAAATTCATATTATGAAGGTTGTGCAGTTATCAGCACTAACATCTCCTAGGGTTTTCTACAAGAGGGAGTGTGGCTTAATGAGTGTGATGAAGATGAGATCACTGCAGAAGAGGTTGAGGAACTGAGAGGCCAAACCATTGGAAGGATCATCTACATGAACCCTGAAATCACTAAGACTTAGTGATTTCACTGGGTGGAAGAAATTCTACCCAATTTGCTTGAAAAATTCCACTTTTTTTTTTTTTAAAGATTGTATTTTTTTCCTTTTTCTCCCCAAAACCCCCCAGTACATAGTTGTATATTCTTTGTTGTGGGTTCTTCTAGTTGTGGCATGTGGGATGCTGCCTCAGCGTGGTTTGATGAGCAGTGCCATGTCCGCGCCCAGGATTCAAACCAACGAAACACTGGGCCGCCTGCAGAGGAGCGCGCGAACTTAACCACTCGGCCACGGGGCCAGCCCCTGAAAAATTCCGCTTTTAACACTGAATATCTTGTGTCCAAGAAAACTTCTCAGTCCCAGACAAATAGGGATGGTTTTCCTTGGACTGTCCCTCAGGCTTGGACAAACCCGGTTAGTTAGTCATCATATTATGGCAAAGTTGCCATTGGAGATAATATAGGGAGCCAAATGCTAAAATCTTCAAGAAACAAGGAAGAATGGGGTATAGAAGGCTCCAAAAAAGGAATGTTGCTGGATGTCAACTGGGATTTTTACATATGTACAGAAGAGAAAAGGGAACTGGTCTAGAAACAGCAATAAAGAGCAAGAAGGACACTTAACCTTTCTCTCCTCTGAGAATACTTCATGAGAAGTGCTGACTTAAGGGGAAACCTAAGTTCAATCAGAGCACGAAGGTCAGGAGAATATTCAAAGAGGAGGATGGACATGTAAGGAGCTGGTAACATGCTGAAGATTGACCATGAGCATGAAGCAGAATAATGTAAGATGGGACTAGAAATGTAGTTAAAGACCAATCATGAAGGACAAAAATAAGCAAGGGCTTAAAAGAACTGTAAGGGAATACCAAATATAGTTCAAAGTCAATCTCCTAAAAGAGTAAAAAAAATTAAATGACCAATTACTATGGAGGATTTTGGAAAATAGTTAAAGAGGTACCATCTACAAATGACCACAGAGACTAAAGATTATTTCAAAGTTGAGTTCTTTCTTAATTTAAAGAAAAAGATATTATTTCTTAAACTTTTGCAATCTGAAGGGCAAAAGTAGAAAGCTCTCTAATTTCCTGTACTATTAAATGTGATTAAAATAGTCCAAAAAGTTTAGACTAATATTATGACTATAGATAGAAAACATCTAAATAAAATATTAGCAAACAGAATCCATTAGTGAACCCCCACAACAATCAATACAAATAAATATGACTTATTCCAGGAATACAAGGTTGGTTCCACATCAGGAAATCTCTTAAAATATCTCTTTAATTATTTTACAAAGTTCTTCATGGTAATTGACCAATTAATTTTTTTTTATTTCTTTAAGGGGATTATGTGTATGTGTGTGTGTGTTCAGGAGGAGGTATTACAAAATTTATTTATTTCCACACGTGTTTATCCTGAAATGGATGGTTAAGTGAATAATTCAATATGAAATGCTGCATATGCATTTCAAGCAGATTGCATTACACTTTAACATAAACAGGGAGGACCCTCGCCCTACCTTTCTCTTTGGTTTTTATGTTTTCCCTCTATTTCTCAAGATAAATTTAAAGTTCTTTTGTGTTTGGGCATCCAAGACCATACATTCTCTAAATATAAGTTAATATCCACAAATTTTAGTGTGATGTGTTCTATTTCTTGCTAGAAATACAAACAAATTTCGTTTTCTCTAAGGGTATTTTAGAAGGATGTTTCTTAGCATCCACAAAGATAAGATGCTTTCAACTATTTTTTTTTCATTTTGAGTAAAAAAAAAAAGTGACCTAAAAATGTACTAGTCCTTTGAAATTTTTAAGGCTGTTTGTCTGCGCGAGCGTGCACGCAGATGCTATCACATGACCGATTTTGTAAATATTCCTGTATACATGACAAAATGCAAATATGCCCTTTCTTTCAAGAGCATAATCTCTTCTGTTGGTTGAAATATTCCATACACAATTTTTACTTTTGGTTTGTGATGTATGTCTAGTTCTGAAAGAGATATATTAAAATCTCTCATTATTGCTATATTTTTACTGTATTTCCTTGCATTTCTAATAAAAGTGTTTTTTAAAAAAAATTTGGTTGCGATACTGTTTGTTGTATATGATACACTGTTTTCCTGTCTTCATAAATTATATTGTATTTATTTGCAATATCTTTCCAGTTTAGGGCTTTTCGCCTTAAATTCTCCCCTGTTTGATATTGATATTGCCCATGTAACTTTCTCTGTATCCTTTTATTTTTGATATTTTATCACTTTGTTTTCAGAGTATTTCCTATAAGCAGTATATGCCTACGTATATTTTTTTACCCAGGTGATCATTTCTGTCTTTAAATAGAATACATTGGGTTTGTCTCATATAGTCTTATCCACTCTAGACAGCTGCAATTGATAGCACTGTGTATTCGTTTCCTACTGCTGCTGTAACAAATTCCACAAACTTAGTGACTTAAGGCAGCACGTCTGTACTATCTTACAGTTCTGCTTGTGAAAAGTCTGCATTTCAATGGCCTAAAATCAAGGTGTCAGCAGGGCTGCGTCTCTTTCCAGAGGCTCTAGGGAAGAAACTATTTCCTCGCCTTTTCCAATTTCGAGAGGACTCGCTCATTCCTGAGCTCATGGCCCTTTATTTCTTCTTCAAAGCCCACAATGTTGCATATTTCTGACCACTATTCTGTAGTCAAACTTCCCACTGATCATGTCTGGGAAAGGTTCTGTGGAAAGGACTTACATGCTTAGATTGAGCCCACTCAGATAATCAAGAATAATTTTCCCTTCTCAAAGTTCATAACTTAATCACATTTGCAAAGTCCCTTTTGCCATGTAAAAGCATATTCACGGGGATTAGGACATGGACATCTTTGGGGGCCATTATTCTCCCTACCACATACTAGTTGAGGGGCTCTGGGCCACCCAGCCTCTTTGGGACTGTTCTAATTGCAGCGTGTCCCTTCTTTTTAATTATCACTATATAGAATTCCTTTTGCATATTTCCAGTCACTCTATCATTATCCATTTAGATTTGACTATAAAAGGTGCAGAACTATTTGCTCATTACCAATGCCTCTCCTCCAACACTTCTCCTACCTTGAAGTTTCTATTCTGATTCATTTATTATGTCTATTCTTGAGTGTTTTTCTCAGACAGGGTAGTAATGTGACAAATTCTTTGAATTTTCATGTCCTCAAATATCTTTCACCCTGACCAATGGAGAATATCATGGCCAGGTATGGAATTCCTAGGCTGGAGTCCTCTTTTCTCATCAATCTGTAGGGTTTTTTCCACTATGTCTAGCTTTTCTGGCTACTGAGAAGTCTGATATGAAACTATTTTTCCTTTGTAATGGTTTTAATTGTTGTTGGAAACTTGTAAATTTCCCTCTTAGAGTTCAGAAATTTTACCAGGGTATGCTTAGGTATGTGTGATTTTTTTTTTTTCCTCAGTCAGTCCTTCCTGGATCTCAGCTAACCATTCTAATCTGTAGATTCAAGTCATTCTTTAACTCAGGTAAAGTTTCTCCTTCCTCCTTCTGCTTCCTCGGCCTCCTCCTCCTCCTCGTCTCACTTCTCTTCCTCTCCCTCCTCTCCCTAACCCCCTCTCTCTCCCCTTCTCCCTCTCTTTTTTCTTCCCTCTCCCTTCTTCTTCTTTAAATTACAGCCTCTCTTACATATATTCCTATATCTTCTTCTGGAATTCCAACTATGCATAAATTCTGTCTGTAAGATCTGTCCTCCAAGTCTTTTTACATATTCCCTGATGGTTTTCATGCCTTTGTATCTTTTTCTCTGTGTTTTGAAATATATCTTCTATTTATCTTTCAAGCTTCAATTTTGGGTCTCAATAGTGACAATTCTTTTCTTTAATTAATTTATTAAATATTTTAAGCGGAAAATCAGTCCTTTGGGAGTCTATAATTGAATATCCTTAAGGACACTTAGTTTTCCTTAGAGGAGGAGTTATATTTTCTTGCTCACACATAGACGTATTTACCATGGGGGCCCGGAAGGAGCTTCTGGTGCTCCTCGAGCAGCAACATTCCCTCGTGTGCTGGTGAGACGATGGCAGGTTCTGTTGCTGTGGGCTAATTTGGAAAATTGTCAGTCCCTTATTTGGATTTCAGGGAAAACACTCTGTTCTGTTGCCTCTCAAGCTGTGAAGTCTACCGGTCTCCAGCGTCAGGGATAGGCAGAGCTCAGCCCACTATGAAACTCACCTGGAGTACCTCGAAAGGCAAGGATGCCAGCACGTCCTCAGGAGAACAATCAAGCAGAAGGGAACCATCATTGTTTTGTTTTATTTTATTTTATTTTGAGAGTTTCTGGATCTCGAGAGGCCAAGCTCAAGTTAGGGTCCAAGAGCCTCATTTGCTCTCTCTAAAATGGGATTAAGATTTCTGAGAGAAAAGAAAATTGTATATGCAAAAACAAAGTGAAATGCTATGTGAAAAATGCATGTAGTTGATGCATGAATATCTTTCATATCTTCGTCTTCTCCCCAGATTAAACTTAAGCAATATTTAACATCTTCTAGTTTGAGCTAGGCAAACACACCCTTTCATATGTATTAATGTATTTTATTTTGACAAAAAGACCCATGACCAGGTATTATTCTTTAATGTCACTCAGAGAGATCAATAGCTTTTACAAAGTCCCCCAGGATTCAAACTCAGATCTTTTGATACCAGGTACAATGTGTTTTCCATATTCCATGGAATTGCCCTCACAATGTAATATTATGCCCTCAGGCTTTATAGAATGTCAGTTCAAGAGTTGTTCATTCTAACATCATTTATATATCTTTTGCAAGTCATAGCATCATTTATTTGATGACTTACACAATAAATTCATGCTTCAATTTAGTTTATGAAGAAAGTTTTTCTATTGGCAAATTTAAATGTTTCCTTTTTCTAAAAAGTCAATGCTTCATAACTCTTACATTCTCTCTCTTTTCTTTACTGCCAGGAAATTTTATTCAGCCAAATTTAAGACCTAATTATGGTGATCAAACCATCTGAGGACCTGATAACACTGAATCTCTTTGCTTTCTAAATTTAAGGGATCTTGTATATAACTTTCTTTTTGAAAGCATCATCCAATAATTTTGAGTAAATAAATAAAGTAAATCCACAATAAATAAAAATGAACTGTAACTTTCTGCACTTTTGACAGATGTTTTAAGGGCTTCTGGCTCCAAAATGTTAGAGAACAGCTGGGTTAGCCAAACAATTTGGGGCATAGATAAGGAGTAAGACAAAGAGATAACTAAACTGCTCTCCCTAAGAAATTAAGGAATATTTGGAAGAGTTAGACGGAAGAGGTTTGATGACGGGGAGGGAGACAGGGGAGAGGAGACTGAATAAGAGAGAAAGGGGTATAACAAACACTGGGAGTCCAGAGCTCAGAGAGACTGGTGAAGACCTCTCAGGAGACCTCATCCATGTATCCAGTCTGATAACCGTTGATGTAGAGCTTAGAGACTGACATGGGTTGTGGACTCTCCAGCTGACCTCTTTTAACCCTCCCTCGGTTCCTGTCCCTAGACTTACATCCCTTGGCCTTTTACTACTGATGTCACATCAAGACAGCTTTAGCACAGCTATTGGCCACAACATCTACCTGGAACACGGAAACTCATGTTCCTCCTTGCCGCTGCTCTCTCTGTTGCCTTCTTCTTTCTCCCCGAAAATGGAGGTTATTCTGATTTCCTGCCTACCTTTAGGCTTCTCCAAACATACAGCAAGCAGCGTATTAACATATGCCCCCAATTTTAAATGATAGCTTTCCCAGCTCTCCCAAGAACTCTCTTATGGTGTTCTATTGGGCCCCAGTGCATCCTCAAGATTCACAATTCTGCAGTTCTGGTGATTTCCAGCTAGGGAATAAAATGCCTCTCTGTGTACAGCTCTACCTTAATTGAAAAATCTTCTAGGGCCCCTTTCTTTGGCTTGGAGTGGAGGGCAGGGGTGGTCCACGGGGAAGGAAGGAGAAAATCCAATCATTCTCCCCATAGGTCTGTAATTCATTCTTCAATTCATGCCTCAAATAGACTGCAAAGTTTGCTAAAGATTCATGGTCATAGACTAATTCTGCTCCCTTTAAGTATATTTATCATGGATGCCTCAGCACCTCTCATTAGACTTTGGGGGAAATTATCACCCACCATCCTCAAAAGGACCAGTTATAGGACTAGTTCCCCGGCAACAGACTCCAAGCCTCTGAGATTTGCATACAGGAGGTGTGTTAGGGAGTGTCCTTCAGATCTACACCTGTGAGGGGTAAGTGATGCTCAATTAGGCAGAGGCAGAAGTTAAATTGTGACGAAGTTGCAACAAAACTTTCACCCAATCAATCCTGCAGGGAGCTCTGGAGCTGGGAATCCCCTTCAGAGTTGCACCAGATTGGAGCAGAGACTTTAACCCTGCAGGAAGGGGACTTAACCTTGGGGGGCAAAGGAAGGAGAAGCAATAGAAGAATGAATTACTAATCCATTCAATAAAGAACGTCCATGATCTTTTTGCTCTTTTATCCTTGGCTTGCCTTTTCCGGTGGCAATTTGCCATGTCATTCCACCCAATTTTTTTTTTTTTTTTAAGATTGGCACCTCAGCTAACAACATTGCCAATCTTTTTTCTTTCCTGCTTATTCTCCCCAAATCCCCCCAGTATATAGTTGTATATTCTTTATTCTTCGTTGTGAGTCCTTTTTTTAGTTGTGGCATGTGGGACTCTGTCTCAACATGGTCTAATGAGCGGTGCCATGTCCGCGCCCAGGATCTGAACCGGTGAAACCCTGAGACGCTGAAGCAGAGCCCGAGAACTTAACCACAGCCACGGGCTGGCCCCTCCACCCAATTTTTATTGCAGAAAATAAGACATACCATCCTAGGCGAATGCCACAGTGATTTCCTTAAACCTAAGTGCCACAAATGGGAAAATGTTCAAAGGGGACACCAAAGTCAGAGGAGACCATTAGCTAATGACCATATTAGTAGGAACATCATTCAAGCTAATGGTCACTATCGAAGGGTACATTCCCCTTGACCCATCACCAAGGCTTTGAATTTATTACCTCTGCTTTCTCTTAGACCTTTGGAGACCCAAACAAATAATACCATCAACTAAGAATTGGAGTGGAAACTAACTCTCAAAGGACAGTATTGCATTTTCTGTCAAGATTTGCTCATTACTCCTAATTTAGAAATCTACACTCCATTTGCAATGTCTGCATTGGCACAGACTACACCATAGAAATGAGCTTACTGCTACATAAGTATTTTCCCCCACAGCACATCTACCACAGATTCGCTTTAAAAGGCAGTCTTGCTCAAACGATTTCTGGTTGTGGTACTTTATATTTAAATTGCAGAAATGCTTTCAAATCTGGAAATTACTATGTGACTTTGGGCAAATCACATTCCCCCTTGTCTCAGTTTCTCTACCTTAAGGACACTGGGGGAAAGAGAGGCAGGAAAAATAATACCTGTTTTGTGCAACAACCAGGTTTGTTCTGAGGATGAAATGTGTTGAAACAAACTCAAAATCATTCAAAAGTCTTACATAGAATGATTTTCTCAAAGACAGCACAGAGATACAGAGATTCCAAAACTGAGTATACATTGGAATTACTTGTAGTACTTATTTAAAATAAAATTACTGGGCACTATTGCAAGAGATTCTGATTGAGCAGTTCTGGAACAGAGCCTGGAAACCAGCATTTATAACAAGTACCCAGATAAATGAGATGCAAGTGGTTCAGACCCACATGCACAGAAATACTCAGAGCAGCATAATTACAGCAACCAGGCTTCCTTCTCCGCTCTGCTGGTCACTAGCTCGTGGCCATGAACAATGGCATTCAAGGGTCCTGAGCCTCAGTTTCAGCACACATGCATCTGGGATTAGAAAGACCTTATTAAAGGACTCCACTAGGAAATGAAAAAGATATTCTTTATAAGATGCGAACCACTCTGTAAATGATTATTAGTAGAATTTTATGACCTTACTCCTAGAGACAGAGAATTTAGCAGGAGTGGGTGGAGATGTGGTTAAAGTGATACAGCTCTGAAAAATTTAGGTGAGAAAAAGGCAATAAGGAAAGATGAATGACCTTCTCTTGGAGAGGTGAAAGCGAGTAGTGAAACAAAGAACTAAAGCCTGGTTCTTCTCAAATCTGCTTACTCCCGGCAGTGTTCATTTCAATGACATTCCAGATCATGACTACTATTACTGTTTCTGTGTAGGAGTCATGACTTTTAATAAAGATGCATCCTACCATGATAAGTGGTATAAAAAATACAGTTTTTGCTCCAAGGCATTTTTCTGCTAGTATGTTCTACCTTGATTTTAAAAAGTAGCAATTGCCCTATACCCACCAGAATATACAGATGAATTAATTATGCCCAAGTACACAAAAATGGCTGCCAGCCATAATTAAATCAATTCCCCATTATTCCTTTCTTTAACAATCAGCAAAATTAAACAGGTTACAATTCATGCTGCCTTTGACAGACATTTAAAATGAAAAGCAATCACACTAACCTTGCACCTTTTAACCTGTGGAAAGTGTTCAGATGTCTCTTTGTTCAACCACCACCACCTGGCCTTGGAGGTGATTAACAGCTTTCTTCCAGTTACTTAGCCAGCCCTATCATCTAGTGAGCACATTCAAGGATAGAAAGCTCTATGGAAGTGAACTTGGTGAGAAATGGTAGTTATAGACACGCTCATAGCACTCTCAGTAGGACCTTAAAGAGCCACTGGCTCTAACCTTGGGAAGTTCTGCAAAACTGCCAATTGCCTCTTGTAAACTGAGCAGCTTGAAATAGGAAAAACATGTATTTCCCTGTCAGGAGGATGCAAAGCTTGACTAAAACTCTTCCTGAGCTTATCCGTCTCACTGAGGTTAAAAATGAGCTATTGATTTTCCTCACACCATACAACCTGTTCAGGAAAACTAGCAGAGGTACATGCCGCTAAGAAGCAAGCTAAGGTTATTATGCTGTGAAAATGAATTGTTGGAAAAATTTTGACAATGTGTAGAACTAATTAGCAAGCACTTCTCAGAACACAGCAAGTTACCATTATGTGAAACATATAAAGGTTTGGGTCCCAAATCTCATCTCAGGTTATTCTGTCATTAGGTGCGATGCTAGATTAGCACGCTAACTATTAATAGTGCCTCCTTCTCTGCAAATAAATAACATCTTTGAAAATAAATTCTTCAGAAAAATCACTGAAGACAGTTGGATCATTTCAGGGGCACTAGTGTACTATTTGTTAAAAGAAAACTGTATCATGATGTAGAAAAAATAAATAAAGTGAATATGAAGCAACTTTTGGGTCTACAAATGTTGCATTAAAAATTTGGCTATTATCTTTCTCTACCCAAATCAGGAAACTATATATCAAAAATCCCAAGGTATCTTAAAGAGCTATTTTATTAAGACTTGTGGAGACAGTGGGGGCACAAGGTGGCTCTTTGTAGCCTATGATGAGTGCAGTCTGCAGGGCGACGAAGAGTGGATTTTCCATTTGTAGTTGCCGTTGTTGCACAGTGTGGACCCAGCTTCTACCAGCACATCAGAACAATGAACACCTGGAACAGAGACACCACGGGGAGGACATCCTGTTTTGATGACCTCGCTCATCTCTGGTCTCTATGGCAGAATCATCACGTCAATGAAGAACAGAACGTGGCAGCCGAGAAATATTCCCGAAACACTCTTGAAACAATATGGGTTTAATTAAGGCGACCTGTGAAGAATGGAGAATTGACTCTGTTGTTGGAATTTTAACTTTTAGTTCCTAGGCATCACATTCCTAGTGCAGAACTTGTCTTCACTGGGACTTTGGTCCTCAGTCTTAGCAATACACGGCTGCTTAATGAATCAGCTTTGATATTCCATCTCACGTGATGACTACTCTGATAATATTAATATAATACTTTATAGTTACAAAGCCCAATCCTCCCAGCAACTCCATAGTGAGGGTAAAGTTTGAGTTCTAGGGAAAGAGCTCAGTGAACTTGGAGCAAAGTCATGTGCTTCCCCTTTAATCCCTGGTTCTTCTTAATCAGACTGAGAAATTCAGTATAGTGCTCAGCATATGCAAATAATTTCACTCTTAGATTCCCCCCAACCTCGCTGTCCCAGAGTACCCTACAGGACCCCAAGAGAAGGAGAAGGATTCAATAAGATGCAGTCAACATCAATGGGACACTTTCTTCCCCTACTCCGTTCAGGCCTGGCCCCTGAGCAAACTTAAACAGGTTATTCTGAAGAAAACTGCAACTAGGCACAGAGGACCTATGTCAAAAGTTCACTTTTTATAAAAGTGACATGATTGTAAAATATTAAAATAACTTGCCCTTTATGTTCATACAATTACAAAGAGTATTTGACAAAATATTTTTAAAATTCCTACAGTAAAACGTAAAATAAAACTATATACGTTTTTACTAACTGAAAGGAGGGAGTGAAAAATTATTACATGGTTTCCCGTCCAGGGAGGCGGAAGGTGGCTCCTAAGCCCATGATTGTCTCCATGTTCCATTAGGATCTATTATTTTACAGATGAGAAAATTAAAAGATCTAAGAGATTTCACAACCAATAAGTGATAAAACCAGACCTCTATCTCCAGAATTATTTTCCTCATTTTTGGGGTCCATTTTGGAACTCTAAGCTGACTCCCATTTACATAGTCTTCACTCAGACTCCTTTCCCCAAATGAATATGACTATTAAGTATTGAGTTGCTCTCCTCTGAAATCGCCATTAATTTTTTTCATTTTTTGAACGAAACATTAGAGTATCAACTGCCCTTTCGGTTCTGCTGGTCTATAAATGTGTTCTTATTTCTATAGCAAGGATTTCATCTGCAGTCCAGTCCGTGTCTAGTGCTGACCTTCAGATATGTCTAGAACACTTTGGTATGGCCTTGACTCAAATCTATTTTCACAGGGTCTGAGAAGTCTCCTGGAAAAGTGTTCATCTAAATGGAAGAAGGAAGCAGGCAGGACACATTTATAACAAAGCCTTTGCCACTGAAAGAGAATAAGAATTTTGAGTACAACATAGTGGCTGTCACTCAAATCCATCTCCAGCCTGGATGACTGTTCAGAAAAAGAAAATTATAACTAAACACTGGAGGAGCCATCTCACATAAACGCTCTGAAAATGCTGGTGTAGAGGCAGAGTTGCTTGGGGATCCCTCTGACACATAACACAAATGGTAGAGAGGCATTCCACCCTCTTCCCATTTATCTACTCTGGGACTTGAGTGCATTGGCAATGATGCCTGGGGGAGCAATGGCAGAGCTTACTGGAGGATTATGGTGCCCAAAGCGATCTTTGGAACCTAACAGAGCAATAGCAGTGTCCCACGGGGGTATCATTGTTCATGAGAACACATAAGACAGCCCTTTGTGTTTCCTAGAAGTACTTGGTGGTGAATATTGCGGTGGTCAGGGAACTTGAATCTACAAGTGGGTGCAAGAGCCAATGAAATTTACTTATAATAATTATATTTGTTTTATTATTATAAAGAAATTATAACTTTATAAATAATAACCTCATCTTTACCCATAAGCTAGAGATTCACTGGAAATGAAAATTAAATTTTACCTTGCTTTAGTTTCTGTCAGTTGAGTATGTAGGACTATGGAGGGTGAAATGCGGATGAGGGAAGACCTCTAAGTAGTCAACACTGCCACAATTCCCCTGCCACAACATTCCAAGGTTATTTAATAACTAAGTAATTGTAGTTGATTAACTGTAATATATGCAACTGTCTACGCTCACTAATTATCAATGCAATTGCAGGGTTCTGTGACATCTGACAGTTCCTGTGCCTGTTTCTTCTATTAGGATTTTAGCCAATTGTAGAAATGAGAAGAAAATATAAATGTAACAGTAAAGCACTAGATAGGAGCCTAACTCAAAATATTCCAGCTTCTGCTAATCTACCACCAGGTAAATCAGCCAACACATTTATTTTTTATTGCTTATCTAAGAGGAAATGATACAATCTTAGAGTATTTCTGGCATATTTATGTGTTATGTGAGTGTGTATGTGTATAATATGTCCATATATAATATATACACGTACACATATATGCACAATTAATATATTACACATTTTAGCTTGTATGCACATTTAAATATACTTTCACTTATACAAACATGCATATATATTTTAAGTTTTTTTTAATAATATGCCCCATTTTCTGTATCAGCTCTTCAATAGTGACTGTATTTGACTCTTCAGAATTTTTTCTATTGAATGTTGTTGTCAAGTTTTTTTGGTTTTTGTTTTTAATGCATGAGCCACTCTTGTCCTAGGTTAATGGGGGCCATGTTGTCCTACTGATTATTTTTTAAATGTATAAATCTATCAAGTTCGGAAATTTTAACATTTTTAGAAAGGTTAGAGGAAAAGGTGTAGAGATCACGCGCTTGTTAAAGAAAATGGCTTTAGATATTTTAAAAAGGAAAAATGCTTAGTTCTGGGCATTCACTCAAGTACAAATGTAAAATTTTAATGGGCAAGGTGACACTGGTTCAACATAGGTACATTAACCAAAATCACAAGTCAAAGTTACATCTAGATTGCGTGACCCTTTTGTCTAGTTTCATGGAAAAAGCATTTGATTAAGGACCCAGGTCTTATCTTATAGAAGACACAAAAAGTAGTTTTGACCTAGAGCCAAAAATTAACATGTGCAGCAAAATTAGAGAGTGAGAAGACCATTTAAAATATTCGGAGTTTTTCTTATTGGGTTTCAGAGGATTCTGTGTTTGGAGAGCAGAATTGGTGGGGGTCTAAGTTTATCTAACATGGAGAGATGCTGATGTTCTCTTAGCCTCTGAAGATAGAAAAAAGAGCAACGAATGGAGTGGGAAGGAGAATATTTGCAGGCAGACCAGATTCTGCCATATGTTGATGTGGCATAATCATGAAATGTTTAATAGATATTTTACTCTGCAATTTTATGGCACATAAAATTGGCTAATATTGGCAAGTATGTTGTAATAACAGCAATTCCATTACCTAGTAACTGTTGACCTTGACCTAGGGCCAAATATTTTGATATTTTGCTTTTCTGAGGGTTAGTTTCCCACCTGTAAAATGGAAAAAACAGTTATCGCTAAATATCTTACAATTGTGTGGATTAAAGGAGAAAATGTTCACGCAAGTTTTATATGAATGCAAATATCTTTGATGAAAATGACATTTAACAAACACTTGACCAGTGTATCTGCACAAACAAACATAAAGACCCAGGACCTTCCTGCAAAGTAGCAGGAAGGAAGGAGAGGATGGAGGGAGAATGAGAAGTGGAGAGAAAGAGAGGAAGGAACGGAAGGAAGGGAGGAAGGAAAGAAAGAAGAGTGGGAAGGGAGAGAATAAATCAGCCAATCTAGCTTATGACATATTTTCTCTTAAAAAAAAGAAGAAAGAACAAGTTTAAGCTGAAATTACTCAAATTGGTTCTTGAAAATAGACACAAAGCTGTCTACTGACAAATTCCTATTTGAAAAACTAAACTATAAGAAAATTCTATTAATTCACTTGCCATATGTTTAGAATTTTTTAAATAAGGAGGAGAAAAGCTGGTTTACAGTCTTGTTTTACTCTCTGTGAATATATCATGCTAAGAAAATTAATAATAAATATAAATAAAGTTACAGGCAGGAAAGAAGTTTAAACCCCTTCAGAATAAACTTTTCCAGATGCCCTCAGGCCCCTTAGCGATATCATTTACATATAAATAGTTGACACCTAATTATAAATTATTTTGATCTGCTCAAAGCAGGTCCCAAAGGGCTGCTGGTAAGCAATGCTTTGTTTGACTAGTTCCAACTACTGTATTAATTAAAATTTAATTGGACAATCACACTCAGAGTCAATTAATTAATTAATTAACTAACTAACATAATAGAAAACCAACAGTAAAAAAAGGTGCAATTTTACAGTTAAGACTGCCAATATGAGAGTAGCCTCCTCAGGAGATGTGAATTATTGTGGTGTTAATGCAGTTGCATTTACTTTCATCTTTAGGCCCTTTTATTCTCAAATCGTTCACATTTGTAACCCTCCAACTTCCTGTTCTCTAACTCTGTCACATCAGAATATTGACATGTTTGCCTTTCATTTCCACACCCAAGCTCAACGTGGGTTTGTTCAACTAGCTTATTCATAAATATTTGAACTTCACCAAGACATGTCATTTTGGTTGAATGATTTGCAACGGAGAGAGAGAGAAGAGAGACATTGTGACTTCTAGGCAGAGCCCTGGTTTTAAGACACGAGAACAAATATGAGCAGTTTGATTTATTTCCACAGCATTTTGCTAGTCTATTTAACTTTTTAATTCTCTTTCATGCCTAGAAAATGTGCTTGACCTAAGAGCTGCTTTATTTAAGTGTTAGGAATTCATGGAAAGGGACTAGAGAGTAGTTAAGGTTAGTGGATTTGAAAAATTTCAGTTCTCTCCTACTTTTAATTAAAGCTTCTAAACTATTAAAATGGCGGGAACAGTTCTGTGTCTTGTCTGTGGCCTCATTACAGACAGCTGCTAATTCATCTGAGCAGAAGTCTCAGGAGGATACTTTGCTTCCGTCATAGTGAGAAGTGAAGTGGGAGAAAAGCATTCTCATCCAGGGAGTAGACACTCAACGCAAAGGGAAAATAGAGAAGTGGAAGCTGGGGCTAAGGGTGACCGTGCATATCAGATTCCTCACCCACTCCCATCCCAACCAGCACAGCAGAAAACCCTCCTCCCAGGAGGCCAGCTCTTTCCCGCTTACTTCCCCTCATCACTGCTCCCAGCAAATGGTCACCTCTTGTCACCAGGAAGCGCCAATTTCTGGACCCACTTTAAATGTATTTGGGCAGTAGAAGGCACAAAAGCTTACTCTGGAGTGAGTGTTGGGAAGTTTTTAGAGTAATAGTACGTTAAGCAGTTGCTGGGAGTAGGTAGTCTTCCTTTATCCCAGGGGAATATGTTCCAAGACGCCCCCCCCAATGGATGCCTGAAACCTCAGATAGTACAGAATCTTAAAAATACTGTGTTTTTTCCTATACATCCATACCTATGGTAAAGTTTAATTTATAAATTAGGCAAGGTTAGAAATTAACAACAATAACTAATAATAAAATAGAACAGTTATAACAATATACTGTAATAAAAGTTATCAAAGATCTTAGCAGCCTCAGCATACGACTTTTTTTCTTTCCTTATTAAGTTAAGAGCTTTCACCTTTTCTCTTAAAGGAAGCGTTTTGCGCTTCTCTTTGGCATATCTCAATTGCCAGCATCATACTCTTGCACTTTGGGGCCATTACTAAGTAAAATAAGGGTTACTTGAACACAAGCACTGCGATACCACCACAGTTGATCTGATAACCAAGATGGCTACTAAGTGACTAACAGGTGGGAGTGTATACAGTGTGGATACGCTGGACAAAGGGATGATTCACAACACGGCAGGATAAGGTGAGATAAAGCAGGATGGCGCGAGATTTCGTCACGCTACTCAGAACAGCTTGTAATTTCAAACTTACGAATTGTTTATTTCTGGAATTTTTCCATTTAATATTTTTGAACCACGATTGACCCTGGATAACTGAAACCATGCAAATGGAAACCACATCTAAGGGGGGACTACTGGGTATGCTACGCTGGGAGGACAGGAACCATGGCTTTCCTTTTTAATTTTTGCTTCCCACTCCCAGCATCCTTTATCACACCTGACGCACCTCATTATTCTGATAAATGTTTGATATAATAACAGATAAATAACCTTAAAGTCACCACAGAAAGAAGCATTATCTTTGGGGTCTGATTTGCTAGGCATCGTTGTTTTATTTCTCTCTTTTTGCCTGTTGACAAATCCTGTTGTTTTGATAGGTGGACCCTCTGTGGAAACTATTTAAATTACCACAATGTTAATTCTTAGTCACATTTTATTGTAACCAAGATGAAAACAGATTCATAGGGAATTAGCACTGACTTGCAGGAAAGTTTAAATGTATTCTGTATCAGCCTGAAATTGAGGAGGCACTTGGCTGAACTCTGGAGGTGTAGAATCTGACATTTCATTAACATTTCCCAGTAGCTTTCAAAATGTTACCCAGCTCTCAGGCAACAGTCCAGGATTCCTGCTATGGCTAATTTAAAATCTGCCAAAGCCAATGGTCATTCTTTTAAAGTTAGAAACAAGCACTGAGTCAGTTCAACATTGTGGGTTTCAAGGCTTCAGCATCCAGTAATGATGGACTAGGTAATTTGGACCAGCCCCCAGGACAGAGAACAAGTAGAAAAGATGGGCACAAGATAAAACTCATCTGCTTGGAGGCTCAGAGGGATAACAGACAATGAGGAATATCAGGCCAAGATGGGGAAGCAGAAAGAGACTCCCCCGCTAACGCCTGGGTTTGCCCTGGCAACATTTGCTGACCCCAGCGAGGCAGCTAAAGACTAAATGGAATTGTCACAACTTTGAAGAGATAGAGGGCCACAGATGGAGTTTGGTAAACCACTTGCATCTTGGACCGGGACCCAAAAAGGCTAGACCTCAGGAGAAAGTGTGACCCATAAGCACACCAGCCCCTCTCTCACTGCAGCCATGGTGTCAGAACATCCAGATCACCCAGAAAAACCTCATTATCAAATTGGATTAAAATGATTTCTGAATGTTGATGCTCCCAGGTAATTGCAGAAGCAAATAAAACTTCTCCCGGAGAAATACAATATTGTTCTATACCTCAAATTATTTCTAGAAACATTTTTTCAGACCAAAGTCACACACAGAGTCAATGACATAACACAACCCATGAGGAGGCAAGACAACATAACTGAGACCAGCACAAAAGAAGAGACAACAGGACCATCCAGAAGCTCCAGATATTGTATGGGAATTATCAGATACCTTGGATTTCAAAATCACTAAAAGTAACTTAAAATTAATTTCACTTTAACAGAGTTCTTGAGCACTATTCTAGATAAATTCAGGAATATAAATGCCAATGGGATATGGTTCCCACATTTGGTAAATTTGCGGTAGTGGAAAATATGTGTGCATTTTTTCTTTTTTTATTTGGTAAGCATTTTTATGGAGGGACTGCTGAGCCCTAAGGATAAAATAGCAAAAACCGAAAATGATAAAGGCAGTTTCTATTCTCATTAAGTTTCCATGCAAGTGTGGGAGAGACTCATTTATTGAAGAATGTCAATAATAAGTGCAAAATCAGCCAGTACTTCTCTGAAAGAGAGGCAAATACTGCTCTCAGAGTAAATGTTAGAAATAGGGAGAATTGACTGAAGGGAGAAGGAGGAAGGCTCACCTGAGAAAGTAGTGATTGGAATGTGGAAGAAGTGTAGGATTTTACTGGTGTTATCTTCTAAAATGGTAATTTGAGTATGTGTCTCCTTGACTTAAAACCTTTAGCAACTAGGCATCCGCTAGAAGATAAGTTCTGTGTAGCAGGCATATTAAATGGACTGAATCAGATGGTTCGACCAATTTGCACCTCAGACGTAGAAACAAATCCAGCTCAGTCTGAATTAAAACTTCAGTTTAGCATCTAATTCAAAGCTAGAGGGCCCTGCAGCCCGCAAGGGGTGAGGGAGCACTGTCTGTTCTTTTATCTTCCTCTGATTTCCCTCTCATTCTGTTGCTTCTAGCTCTAGGATCTGGGCTAATGAACAGCGACTAAGAAAAAAAGGAGGAAGAGTCATTCCATCAGACAGGGCTATATGTAATTCTTAAGCCCAGCACCCTCCCAGTGGCAGCATTAATTGCTGGCTCTCTTGTGAGCACGTTTGAGGGCCTTTTGGAGGGATGTCTACACTGCACAGTTCATGCAGTGGGTGAAGTAGTCCAGGCGAGGCTGTTTTGGCCCCTTCCATGCCCCCTACCCTCTGCTCAACAGCTCCTGCCCTGTGACTCAACCCATTGTGTCTTATCCCTGAGGCCTCCTCACCCTGGGAGGCAGCTCTTTCTTGGGTGATTATCTATGAAGCTTACTTAACAATAACCATGCTAGGAGAGGAAGCTACCTTGCCTCCCTCGCTCCCAGCCTTGCAGCCTGCATGTGAAGCTCTTTCCAGCTTCTCACCTTCGGGATTCTCTGGTCGGGAAATACATACAGCCTCTGGGGCTATATATGTTTCCCAAAGATTCCCTCCACTCTGGCAGCTCCACTGGGAAGGACCTAAGAGTTTCTGTAGTTGAACAAGCGCCAACCTAGGGGTGAAATGCTGGCCTCTTCTTTTTGTAGGCATCCTCTAAATGTCTCTCTCTCATTTGTTTATTCATTCATTTTCTCTCTCTCTCTCAGTTTGCAGAGACAAAGAGAAAGAAGGAGGAAATGCAAAGCACTTTTCCTCTAAAGCATAAGATTCTCTGTTTCTATAAATCCCCCTCTTCAAAAAACTAAATTCTCATATAAGCCAGAAGGAGGAGTAGGGAAAAGAGGAGAAACACTGCCGTGGACTCATCTTAATAAGATCTAATAAGGTGTCTGTTTCTCCTCTTAATAGCAATTGCTCCCAATTTGGGGACTTCAGACAAATTCAGAGAGAACAAGAAGAAACGTATTCAGCATCCATTCACATCTGATTTCCTAATTATGACTCAAAAGACATTCATGACCTAACTCCTGATTGCCTCGCCCATCTTTCCTCACACTCCTACACTCCAGGCATCTGGACCATTGCAATATCCCAAACAGGACTTGTTCTTTCACGCCTCCCCCAAACTATTACCACTTCTGTTTGAAATCGCTGTTGTTCCCCACTTGGTCAGCCAAACTTCTATTGATCTTTCCAGACAAAAGCAAGAGTGTCTTCTGTGAAAACAGTCTCCTTTGTGATCTCATTGCTTCTTCACATGTATCTGTCATTGCAAATATTAAATTGAAGGGTAGTTATTGAATTCACCCAAATTTATTCACTATCTACCAAGAGATGAGAATCTCTGCCCTTCGTGAGTCTAGAGTCTCATTCCCATTCATCTAGGGGCTCCATGAGGGCAGAAGGTATATCTTATTTACTACATGTTCTCAGACACAAACTAAACACCCTATTGAGTGGTAAGTGATAAATTAGTGAAATAGGTGTTATAAAAGGAAGAATACAAATATAAATCAAGCGCCATGGGAACACAAAAGAGAGAGGGACTCCCACTAAATGCATCAGAGAAGCATTTTGGAGGAAGTGATAATTGTTCTAGGCTTTGAAGGAAGGTGCTATGGGTTGAACTGTGTCCCCTGAAAATTTGTATGTTGGAGTGCTAACTCCTACTATCACAGAATGTGACCTTATTTGGAGATAGGGTTATTGCAGATGAAGTTACTTAAGATAAGGTTATATTGTCACCAAGCAAGGGCCTGCTCCCTGATGTACGTAGAAGCCAATACTATGGTACCAGCTTTGGAGGAAAAAAAAAGCTTTTATTGAGGGGTCAACAGGCAAGGAGACAGGAGTCAAGGCTCTCAAATCTGTCTCCTTGATCCAGAGTTTGCAGTGAAATTTAAGGAATCAGAGAATAGTTGGGCTGCCAGAAGCTGGATTTTCCTAACTGAAGGACTTCTTGCCTCTTAAAGAGCTTTGGTGGCAACATTTCTGAAGATTCTTAGTTCCAGGGTCATCCTGGGTCTATGGGTTCTTGCCTGGCACATTTGCAGTGCTCTCTCTGTTATTGAGAAATCTTTGATTAATCAACAATCTGTTTTAAGGAAGCAAAACTAGTTTAAGCTGGTCCATGTTTTATGTACTGTTTCAATACTGGAGTAGGTTGGGGCCCTAATCCAATAGGACTGCTGTCCTTACAAAAATGGGAAATTTGAACACTGACTGCACACAGGGAGAAAGCCATGTGAGGATGAAGGTAGAGATCAAGGCAATGCAGCAGAGGCCAAGGAACGCCAAAGACTGCCAGTAAACCACCAAGAGCCAGGAGAGAGGGGCGCGAGACAGATTCTTCCTTATAGCGCTCGGAAGAAACCAACCACGCTAACACCTGATTTCACGTGGCCTCCAGAACTGCGAGACAAATGTTTGTTGTTTAAGCCACTCAGTTTGCAGTGCTTTGTTACAGCAGCCCTAGCAAGCTAATACGGGAGGGAAAGATCTAATCAGGTAAAGATAGAGATGCATGATACACCTAGAGCAAACCCAGAGTGGAAAGGATGCTGAGTGCATCCTAGGAGCAGTCGATATTGCTCAGGAGTGGAAGAGATGTTGCCTGGGCAGGGGGCCAATGTGCGGCAGAAGTTAAGATTCTATCAGAAGTTTGGAGCCTGACTGTTGAAGATCTTCAATGTTATGCTGAAAAGTTTGGGGGGTTTTTTAGGTATTAAAGACATTTCACACATTGTTAAGTCAGAAAGAATCTTATCAATCATGATTCAAGCATTCATTTCAACAAGTGCTTATTGCATGACTACCACATTGTTCCAGGCATTGAGAATACCATTGAGTAGAGGGAGAGAGATAATAAATATATAAATAAATGTCAGATTGAGATCATTATTGTGGAGAGAAAAAGTCAGAGTAATAAGTGGGAGAAGATATGCAAATATATACGTTGAATAATGTTCTCAGCTGAAGAAAAATAAACCAGGATGAGCAGATGAAGAGTTTGACAGAGAGGAAGGGGGCAGAGAGGGGTGCAGTACTTGAGGAGGGTGGTCAGAGATGTCTCTGATCAGTGTCATTTGAGATCAGCAGGACATGTACAAGCTGGACAGCATTTGGAACATTAGTCGTGCTGGCCCCACGGGTAGGAGTGGGCAGGGGGTGTTTGCCTTATGATGTTTGAGGGAAAAACAAGGAAGTCATAGCTGCCAAGCACTGAGCAGAGGGGGCAGTTTTAGGAGATGGAAATCAGGAAATCTGGGAGGAAGTGAGAGATAACAAGGTGTAACGATGAGAAGCAATTGGAGCTTGCTAACGCTTGGTTCTTTTCTTTCGGGATTGCACACGTAAAGTATGGCCATCCCAAACTGACCACTAAGAATTCAGTCACGACACAAGCGTACACTTCCTGCCCTGAAACAGCCAAGGAGATGTGCAGCTATCTTGCCTGCTACTGCACAGCTGTTAGCATACACAGGGCAAGGGAGGGGCTGATGACACGTTCAGCTCTTCCAGTGAACAAAAGCAATTTCAGCATTGTTGGGTGTACGGATAGTGCTTCTAAATGTAAGGGCTGGATTTTTCACCTCGGAAGAATGATGAATTATTGAAAAGCACTCCGCTTGATTCTTTTTTCCCTGCAACACGTATTTTCTTGTAGCATTTAATGCATAGGAGCCAGGAAACTCTACCAAATGTTATGTATAGAAAATACTCTCAACATCTTAAGAGTCAAGTCAGCAATAGAAGTGGTTGAATATTTACATAATTAGAAAGCATGGTCAGAATTTGAATAAATCATTATAGGCATTGTTTCCACGGAAAACCCTAAAGTTCTCACCTTGCTGCAAATTAATGCAAAGGGAAGAACGACACCAAATTACATATCAAACTCCAGCTGTAATAATTACTCGGACCTGGGTCAATAACCTGACCAATTTTAAATTAGAGAGAAACCATACTTTGCAGGTATCCATGCCTATCATTTGATTAACATTTACAAACAAAAAATGAGTTCTCACAGCTCTCTAGTGAGGCATGAAATATTTTATTTTTCTCTATTTGGAGGCAGAGAAACTTGCAAGAGTCACTTTAAAGATCTTTTTTCAATGATTGCACAAAAATCTTGGATAAAGCAGAAATGGAACTTGGTCCTATGCTCTGGTTGAGAGGACAACACTCATTTCCAACTTCCTGGAGGTTTGAATTCTAGCCATTGTGGGAAGACTGACAAACCTTATCTAAATTGCCATTTTTCAAAAGCTTGCTGCAAATGTGGTTGGGGGAAATCGTCCTCCTCCCAACTTGCACTCTTATATAAATAGAACATATTCTGATTAGGATTCATTTTAGATTCATTGGAAAGGACTTGAGTTTCACTTCTGAAGCTTCTAACCAGGTATAAAGAATGCCCATGGGAAATTAGAAATATTTTGGGGAAAAAAAAAAGAAACTAAATACTGCTTCAGTCTAGGTGTCATTAAAATCCGTTTCTCCTTTTCTTTTCCTGTATTCTCTCGAATAAGGAAAGCCAACGATTTTAAACTCTTCATGACCATCACTCTCTTCTTTATAGAAGGGGAGATTCATTAGTCTGATTTAGAAACACGGTACAACTGGAAAGGATCTTAGAATTTTTTTTTTTTTTTTTTTTGGAGGAAGATTAGCCCTCAGCTAACTACTGCCAGTCCTCCTCTTTTTGCTGAGGAAGCCTGGCTCTGAGCTAACATCCGTGCCCATCTTCCTCTCGTTTATACGTGGGACGCCTACCACAGCATGGCTGCCAAGCAGTGCCATGTCCGCACCCGGGATCCGAACCAGCGAACCCCGGGCCGCCGAGAAGCGGAACGTGCGAACTTAACCGCTGCGCCACCGGGCCGGCCCCAAGGATCTTAGAATTTATCTAGTTTAACCTTGTACTGTAAGAGCCATTGCCCAAAGGGCCAAATAATTTGCCTTAGGTGACATAGTAAAAAGAATTACCCTGAAATTAAGTATGATTTTGAGATCCTGATTGGAAGTTTTCTGTTCAAAAGGAAATATTTAAGCTTTTAGAGACTAAACTAAATTTCAAAACCTCCAGTCCTGGTATCATGGTCTCCAGGAAGCCGGATAATGATGCTTCCATGAAATCAGGTAGGAAATGTGTTTGGCATGTAAGTATTTAATAAACATTAGCTACTATTATTAAGAAACGGTTTTCGGCTGCCTGCAAACATTAGATAGCTCTTATTGCCTCTCCGTTTATGATATAAAGATCCTCCGAAGCTCAGAGCCATGACAAGAAGACTTACTTAGCTACAAAGCTACAGGGAGATTTAAGGACACAGAATATAAGGTACTATGCAACCCCGTCATCCTTTACTGACGTTAGAACAAGAGCATCTGCCATCTCAGACATCCTTTGCTGGCCTACTTTAAGGATACTTGAGATTCTGGCTCAGAGTACGTTGACAGGTACCTCCCCAAGGAATGAGGCAACTCAAAGGAGCTGATCACACGTGTTTTCCATAGGAACACTGGGTGGAACTCCTCAAAGCTTTCAAGGAAGCTTTGGTGTGATCTGAGCTGGTACAACCTGGTCTATGCAAACACTGACAATGCTATATCCTATTCTTCGGTTCTTGCCCAGTTATGTCAGTTGTGGGATCCCTGGCTGAGGAAGGAGAAAGAAAGAAGAAAAGGGAGCCTATTTCTAGGTCTGGACATCCTTCCTCTCCACTCCTTGGATTCTGGGTGGTTGTCCCCTCTATCTTCACAGTATGCAACATGAAGGTTGTTAAGCAATCATTGATTTAAAGTCTATTCCTATGCAAGGCTATAAATTCCATAAGAACAGGAGTTATTGGTTTATTGCTTTTTCTCAGTGTCCAGCATGGTGCTTGACATAAAGCAGGAAATGCTATTGGGTAAATGAATGCATGCATGCATTCTTTCTGCTAATAACAAATGGAGTAGCCTCAGAGCTTCTCTTTGCAGACAACAAATGGAGGTGGTTGGAGGAGGAAAATGTTTATTGAGCATCCCTTTTGTTTTATGCATTTTCACATGTTACTTCAGGAAAGGACTCACAAAGGGTGGACAAGAAAATGTAGGCAGCTGCTCATCTGACTAACAGCCACGTGCATTCCACTTCAAGTGCATTAAATTCATATGCTGCTTACTTTTCCTACTGTTCATCTGGGAGTGCTCAAATTTGGAGTCATTTTAGTTAGGCACTAATTAACCAATTAGCAACTGTCAACTTTTTTTTCTTTCCTTTTTTTTAAGCTCTCCAGGATTCATAGCTTCTTTTCTATGTTAAATTTCTGTCTAAGAATTGGTTTATGTATGCGGAAATCTTATCTTTGTAAATGAAATATAAGTGGAAAATTCTTATATTTCCTCCTACTCTCTAAAATCATAGACCCTGACCATGTCTCAAAGTCCTTGCCCTTCTTGTAAGTGATAACATTTGCTCCCCTCAAAATCTTCCCTACCTTAGCGTGAGAAAAAAGAAAGATCTGGATAAACTGTGTAAGAAAATAGATACAGATGGAGAGAAAGAGATACAATTTTTAGTTTCTGTTCTGTTTATAGTCTATGATACACTTACATTGATGATAATATTAAACCTTAGCTCAAAGATGCTTGAGCTGAAATAACAATGACAGCAGCCATTTCTTGGGAGCACAGCGCACAGCACATGTTTGAGGAAGTATCCCCTTTTCCTGACTCACTCTAGATAGACGAGGGTTCTGGTGACTCTCCACTTATTAGTTTTATGACACGAACAAATACTTAACCTCATTACGTCTGTTACTTCGTTGTAAATAATTGGAAATTATATAAGATAATATATACAAATTTCTTTTCACAGTGCCTGGTACACAGCTAAAGGCCAACTAAAACATAGCCCTTGTAAGTATTCATTCAACAAACATTTATTGAGTGTGACTGTATAACAGGCATAATATTCAATGCTGCGGATATAAACACATTTTTTCTCTAAATTTTTAAATTCAATGTCATTTAGACATAGAATTGTTTTGAGAATGAAGTACTCTAATTATTGAGAATATTTCCCATATGCGTATTTCTTACAGAAAGCATCCCCCTCCCCCCACCTCTTTGGCTAGGACTTGTAGACAAATCAGAGTGTCATCATTTATCCAGTTAATCTAAGAGTATAGAAAGTCTAGTGGATTTATCAGGATCATGAGAAATTAGGCCAGAATAATTCTCTAAATGAACTGGGAAATTGTCAACCACTCACAATGGATTCTTTAGCTACCAAATATTTGAACACTCTTCTGATGATGGGGACTCCCCCACTGTGTAAAAATGCAAGATCTCCCACCAGAGAAATGGAAGGAGTCAGATACTCCCTTCTCATCCTCCAGCAACAGGCATGTGACTTGGACAATCAGATGCTCTTGCCTTGGACCTCGAATCTTGAGAGAATTAGGCAAAAAGACCAGGACAAGTGATACCATATTTCCAGAAGTGAGGATATGAGTCTAACAATGGCTGCCTGGATTGTCCAGAGGCAGCACAGAAACCCTAACTGAACTGACCTACGGCGGGTCCAGGCTGTTTCCTCCTGCCAAGGCTTCTTGATTCTGGTGTGTTTTCCAAGCTTGATTCTCCATTCTTTCAAGGATCCTGTGAGCCCCCAAAATCCTTCCAATAATTTTTTTGCTTAAGATACCTAAAGTTGATTTCTGTTGCTTACATCCAAAAAGCCTAACTGAAATGCTGTTATTCTTTCCTTTGCCTGGGTACATGGGACTGACATAATTCATGGTGCCTCTGTTCTCATCTGGCCTTGAGTCCACAGTAGTAATTTTATTTTCATGTCAGCTCTGATGACTGTGGGGCATAAACACGACTCCACTTAAAAAGCACACACTAACACACCAGGAAGGGCCTCTAGAAAGTATTCTATTTAGTTCTTAATAGCACATTTAAATGTTAAACCATAAGTGAATAATTAAAGATGAAAGCATAATTATATAAATTGATAGCTAGAGACATGCATTAGTAGGCAAGCAGATACCATGTTCAATTTTTACAATTTTGTGTGTGTGTGTGTGTGTGTGTTAGGAAGATTGATGCTCAGCTAACGTCTGTACCAATCTTCCTCTATTTTTTGTATGTGGGATGCCGCCACAGCATGGCTTGATCAGCAGTGTGTAGGTCTGTGCCTGGGATCTGAACCCAGGAACCCCAGGCCGCTGAAATGGAGCCCGCTAACTTAACCACTAGGCCGCCGGGCTGGCTCCATAATTTTTACAATTTTAATCTTTACTCTGTCTATTCTACTCTAGGTGAAGGAGGAATGTCAGAATATGAATTTTCTTTCCTCGAGGCAGAGGCTAGCCCCTTTTAAGGGTGGAAGATCAGATGAGGCAATGGGCCCTCTAGGCAGTCTTGTCAGCCTGTTGTTTGAGAGGCATTACATCTTCAAGAATTTTACTTCAATACCCTGGAGAAACCGCATACCTTAAACTGTACGAACCACCCCATCTAGTCTCAAAGAAGTAGGATGTTGTGGAGGGGAACAGAGCCATGAGTCGGGGGCCTCAGCTCCAGTAAGCCACATAATCTCTCCTGGCCTCAGTTCCTGCCCCAACTCCCGTCAGATAAAGAGATTTGCTCATCTGACCTCTAAGGTCTCCTGTAGCTTTGGTTTTGTTAGTGATCATGCAATGCTTTAGCAGTTGAAATTAAGAATAGGGCTCATAATAGGAGTTTGGAAACAGGGAGAGGAAGGAAAATGGGGATATTGGCAAAGACGAAAGGAGCTTTAGCATGCCGCCTGTCACAGTGTAAGGATGTGAGAAGTGCTGGAAGAATGGAACTAAGCCCCAACAGAGGAAGTGGGAAAAGCCATCTTTAATTCCAGTTCTCACCTACTTCCTATCTTCAGTGTGAGGGCCCCCTGGGCTGTATTGCTCAGGTGGAAGCATACGTGGGGCTGGAAAGATACCACTTTAATTCTTGCCTACCCTAAAGAAGCACCAAGGAAGCCCTAGGGCTTCTCTGAGCCCAGGTTGACTACCCAAGATGCAACGGAAGGAAGGACAGGCAGACCAAGACCATCTGTACCCAGCTCTCCCACTGAAAAGCTGAATAAATTTGAGGAAGCTGTCTAAGCTCTCTAAAGCCTTAGTTTCTTCATCTGTGTCATTTTACTACCTGGTAAAGTTATGAAGATTAACAATATCTTCTTTGTGCTGCCTAGTGTTGCAAAGTGAGCAATCATCAGTAAGCAACATTATTGTAATTGCTGCTGTTACCGTAGTTATTATTGTCATATCTGTCTTAAGGAACCATCGGATGCCTTGGGATGGCAACTCTCTAAAACTGACTTGCTGATGTGGACCTAGGTCATATGAAGAGATTACATGGGAAAGACTTCCAATTACTCTATTTTAGTATTTAATGGAGTGGAGACATTCATAGAAAGGGAGGAATAGACTTCAAATTGTATGCAGGGAGTGCATCCTGAAAGAGTAACAGGAACCAATGCTTCAGCTCAGCTCCAAAGACAGGTATGTGCCACTATGTGGCATTACACAGATTATCTTTCCTAATGCAGACCTTGGGGACATGAATAAATTCTTTGAAAATGTTTTGTAGGAGAATTAAATGAGACAGCATATGAGAAGCACTTGGGGAGGGATTCTGGAAACACAGCCTCCTTCCCCTCCTGAGGACTCCAAGCTATTTAGCTCTCTGGATTCAAGTGGCTAATGGAACCTACTGGCAAGCGAGCATAAGTGAACTGTGAGTTCTGCTGGGGTCCTGGGGAAAAACCTGCAAGGTGCTTCCTTTCCTGTGGTCTGGGCAAGCAATTGGTTAGCAGCATTGAGCCTAAGAGCTAGGACTCCAGCCATTGAATATGGGTAGGATCTGTGTCTGGATCTCTAAAGTCAGTGCCAATCTTACATTACTGGAAAGTACAGTGGAATTCCAAACAAACAAGGAGAAAAAGATGGAACGGATTGCAAATTGAATGAAACAGCAAGAATTTAAAAAAAGAAAAAAAGCAAATTGTGAGGTCAAATAACAAAGAAAGTTAAAAGGAAGAAACAAAATCATGTATATTCACTATAATAGTACACGTAAATGAAAGTTTTAGAGACAGGAATTGTCAGATTATATTAAAAAGAAAACAAAAAAGACTTTTATATGGTGTATAAGGAACTTGCAAAAAATAAAGTAAAAATGAATTTATTTTATAAAAAAGGAGACAGTTGGATAAAGAGACACCAGCAAATGCAAACAAACAAAAAAGCAGAAGCAGCAATATTAAAATCACTCAAAATAGAATTTAAGGTTAAAGGCACCAAACAGGTTAAAGAAGAACATTGCATTCTGGAATTTCAGTCAGAAAGGAGTAAAAGCAATATTTAAATAGATGGTAGACAAGAATTTTCAAGAACTCATGAAAGACATCAAACCGCTTATTCAAGAATTTCTATGAACTCCAATCAGAATAAATAGTCGAGCACATACAGGTACATCACAGTAAAACTGCTTAAAACCAAAGACAAGAGAAAAGTATTTAGACAACCAGAGCCATACTTTGGTTGTTGTAATACAGCAGAGAAATGACAGAAGCCAGAAGATGATGGAATGATATCTTTCACAAGAGAAAGTAACACAGAAAATGGAGAGGAGGGGAATGGAGTTTAAAAGTTCTAAGGCTGTACCATTGCTAGGGAAGGGGGGGAAAAAGTAAACATTTTTTATACTATTGTAAGTCAAGTTTTCTCCCTTGATATAAAAGGAAAAACCAAGTGTATGCTGCTTACTAGAAACATGTATTAGACATAAGATTGAAAACCAAAGGTAGGAAAAAAATCTACGATACAAACACTTAACAATGGTGATGGGATCACCATCAGACAAGGTCAGACTATAAGGAGAAAGCATTATTAGAGATGAAGAGAGATGTTCCATAAGGACAAAATGTTAATCTACCGGGAATGTACACATTTCAAAATTTATATGAATCCAGTAATATGGTGAGAACAGACCACTGACTCTCCTGAGAGAGGACGTGGCTGGACCCCACTGAGTGGGAACTGCTGATGGAGCTGGGTCAACTGCGGGGTGTGGAATCTTCCCACTAGAGGTCTCTGGTCCTCTCTGCCCCTAATATGAGTTCCTTTGACATCTGAGCAGGGGCTAAAAATGATTATTGTGTTTACATTGACTATTTCTCACTAGACAGAAACCTGGGGTGGAAGCTAAGAAACTCTGGGTGCTGACTTACATTAAGCAAGGATATGACCCAAGGATAGGAGATCACACAGAAATACATTCCTTGCCTTCAAGCAACTTACACTCTGGGAAAGACCAATGTATAAAAGTAACTAAAATTCAAGGCATAGTATGATAAATGTGATAAAACTGGTAGAAGCAAAAGTATACACAGTTTAGGATGCGAAGTGTCATAAATAGAGTTACAAATACAGGCAAAACTAAAGTATGAGAAAATGAATTCAAAGTCACTAATTCAACTGCAGGGTGAGAGAAATCCAGGATTTACTCCACATCCGGTGCCAGAATTGCCTCAAGGTTAAAATGCAATAATATCTTATCTCCATGGGTCCTGTTAGTCAGGACATCACACATCCTCAATCCTTGCAGGGAAGTATAGTTTGCTATCTATTTTTAAAATTATGATTGAACAAAAGGAATATGTAGAAGATCAAACCATAGAGAATGAGGAATTTCCTGGGAGACTGTCAGTTCACGCAGCTTTCCACAGGAACGGTCATGCTTGGCAGAGGACTCTCATTCCTACGTTCTCCACTGAGCCTCTGGTAAGAGTGCATCTCTTTGGAGGGGATGCAAACACAGAGCTCCCACGGCCTTCAGAGAACTGCCATGCTGAGTCAACTCAACAGGACAAAAAGAATGCAGTTGAGACAAGCTGCAGCTTCCCACATAGCAGCCTATAAGCCCCTCCAGGTGAAAATTGCAGGGCAGAACTCTAAAGAAAGCATCGGGGAGTTCAGAAAATGGCTGGCAGAACAGTTATTCTATTTAATTGCCACAGTGCCTGATGTAAACGAGGCCCGACTGACTCCAGCAATCCCCCTTTTCCCATCCACCTGAATATAAACCCAGCCCACGGCTCTCAGTTTAAGATGTAGCCTTCTATTCCCTGCAGAAGTGGCAAGCCAATTGAAATTCTTTGATAGCAAAAGTTATACCCAGGATAAGACAAGGGAACAAAACCACATTCTTTTAAGTATAACTCTTTAATTCTGCATATTATTCCTTGTCTGCTTGCCCAGGGAGAATAGAGATTTGAACTAGGAATCAAAACACTGTCGATGTTATTCACTGTATATCTGTGTGTCTATGGAGAGAAGGAGGGATTAAATCATTAGCTTAGTTACATAAGCAAGGTATTCTTAAAATCTGTGGATTTTGATGTGTATGTGAGTGCCTGTGTGTGTGTGTTCTTTGACAAATATTGAGGACATACTCAATGCCAGGCACTGATAAGTACCAGTAATATAGCAATGACCAAAACAAAGTTCCTGACCTCAGGGAGCTTCACTTCTACTTGAAAACAGATAACATATACTATAATATATAATATGTTGGGAGGCTGGTCAGCCCTATAAAGAAAGCATGAAGCAGGGTAGTAGAAATTGGGCATATCAGAGAGTGAGGAAATTACTGTTTATGTAGGTGGTTAGAGAAGGCCCCAGTGGTAAGGTGATATTTGAGCAGAGATGTGAAGAAAATGAGGGTACCAGCCACTGGGATATCTGGGGGAAGAGCAGAGGACCAGAAATTCAGCAGAGGGCACAGTACACAAAAATGAGGTGGAGCTTGCTTAGCATGTTTAAGGAACAACAAGGAAGCCAGTGTGGCTAGTCACAGTGGGATGAAAAAAGGAGAGAATGGTAGGAGGGTAAGAGATGACGTCACAAAAGTGGTAGGAAAGGAAAGATCACGAAAAGTCTTATTGTTCTTGGGAAGGACTTTGGCTCTTATTTTGAATGAATCCATTGGAGGATTTGAATGAAGGAGTGACATGATGTGACTTACATGTTTAAGTTATCACTCTTGTCCTATGGAAAATAGATGAAAGTGGGGCAAGAGCTGAAGTTGGGAGACCAAAAATTTAGAAAGTTATTGCGATAATCCAGACAAGTAGTAATGGTAGTTTAAACCAGTGGGATAATATGCAGTGGCATCCACCCCCACCCAAAATTTGGTTCAGATGTTGAGACTGATGACCACACCCCCCACACACACATGCACACCGCCCCCCACCCCGCCGAAGAGGGCATTAAAAAGTTTATTACTCATATAAAAAGACTTTTTGGAGAGAACTGGGTAAACCTCCCAAGATAGTAGAAAAATGGCTTGAGAAAGCAAGGAAAGGAGACTGACTTGGGGGTTTTATGGTGTCAGGGATTGGAGCCAGATTGAGTTCCCACACATGGTTTGAAGCTCCCACTGGTGCCAAAGGAGGGAGCACCTGAGGTTTCTTATCCACTTTCCCGGATGAAGGGCAGAAGGGAAGAGGGAGGAGTACGGCTTAAAAACTGTCAGCAGTCAATCATCCAAAAATGGAGTCAGCTTCTTTATTATATAATGGTAGAGATGGTAAGAGGTGATCATATTCTGCAACTGTTTTTAAGACAGAGGAATAATATTTACACCTGGAATGAGATTTGAGATGTGAGAGAAAAAGGGATAATCTCCTCTTTCACTATATTTCAGCAAATAAAAAATTTAAAAGCCCTAAAAATCAATAATAAAGTTGTTTTATTTGTTCATGCGTCCCCTCCAACTTCTATTTTGAAAGTTTTATTTAAATATAAAGATCATGTCTCTGGGGCTGGCCCAGTGGTGCAGTGGTTAAGTTTGCACGTTCCGCTTCTCAGTGGCCCAGGGTTCGCTTGTTCAGATCCTGGGTGTGGACATGGCACCGCTTGGCAAGCCATGCTGTGGTAGGCATCCCACATATAAAGTAGAGGAAGATGGGCATGGATGTTGGCTCAGGGCCAGTCTTCCTCAGCAAAAAGAGGAGGATTGGCAGCAGTTAGCTCAGGGCTAATCTTCCTCAAAAAAAAAAAAATCATGTCTCTTACTTTCCTTTAATCTTCACCAACCTCCCCAACTATTTTCCCTTGAAAGCAGGAAATTGCTCTGAAAGGAAGAGTATTCAAGAAATACTAATGAATTGAAAAAATTTGCAGTAATATATTACTAGAATATTATGTTGACTTGAAACTACATGCTACCTTGCTTGTCACTCAAGTCGAACGCCTACTTTAAGCGAAATTTTCTTAAATTTCCTAAATTATAAAACTGGGATTTCATATTATTATTTATCACAGATATATTTAAATATCCAGGGGTATAGTAAATAATCTTTTCCTTAAAACTTTTATTTCAAAAGTGACCTTTTATTATTTTATAGCTAATTAAGGAGGCAGCTGTGTTATAATAAAAGTGTTCTAAAATAAGAACCTAAAATTCTGGGTTTTATTCCCATTTTTGCCATAAACTAAGAAAATGTGTGGTCCTGGGTACACCAGTTCTCTTTTCTGAGTCTAATCAGTAAAATGAGGGAACAGGATTGAATAATTCCCAGAATTCTTTCACTGACACTATGTAAGTGCTGACAGCAAATGTGAAGCTTTGAAGCACACTTGAACAATCAGATTCACAAAATTACTTGTAGCAAAACCCTTTACCCTTGTGTTAAATACGAGTGAAATGGTTTTATGGTTAGAGAAATCCAGGGGAAGCATGTAGCTCCCAAGTTAGGAAATTTTATAAGAATTATTTTCAAATAGGTTTTTTAAAATGAAACCCTATCTGTCTGTTGTAGAAAATAAGAATACTGCTAAACAGGGTAAAGAATATTTAATGAAAGTTGATAGAATTGACTATGTTCTGCATTTCTAATCTTTTGAAATTTAGAAAGAATAAGGTTAATAGGACCTATATGTTACTAAAATTTAACTTTCAAATACTTTACAGATCTATAGTCAAGTATTTTGTAGGTTACTCTTTTGAAATCAAAGAGCTTTTAAAAACTTAAAACAAATGCAAACTACCTAAAATCACCTCGACCCTGGATTATTAATCTTAAATATAAAAGATTACTCAACATAAAACTGTCCAAATTATGGCTACATGTCAGGTATCCCCTGTCAAAAGAAAAGAAAATTTTACATGTAATTTTTATAAAACCTATAAATTAAAGTTTAAGAACATGAAGGCTAAAAATAATATAAAACTATAACTCAACTCTCTTTTTTAAACAACTAATAAAGTGCTTTCAGAATTTATATAATCTGGTTTAGAAAAAAAGTTCTATCTCACAGACAATAGAGCCCAGTCTCACTGAAATTACTCTCTTAAATGTCTCCAGTGTCTACTTGCTGTATCCAGTGCTATGTGCTGTGAGGAGAATCTCAACCTTCATTTTTGCTCAATGCCTGCCAAATTCCATAGTTACTTTGATAATTCAGTTTCCAATTCAAGTCATAACATGCCTTGCATTCTAGTTGGTTTTTGTGGACCTGTCCATAGTACCCAAGACAACTTTTTGAAGGGAAAGGCAGTGTTCGCTCATCTTTGTATGCCTAGAACCTTGCACAACGCTGGGTGTGTGAGAGGATTTCAACAAATGTTTGCTATCTTAAACCAACAGGTTCAGTACAAAGTTGAAACAGTGACTGGAAGTGAATCATCAAAATAAAATTTATTCTTTTGTTCTGATGTGGGCTAAGTGATTTAGATTTACAGATTTAGAAATACTAATTGACTTGTGGGAGAACAACTTCAATATTTACTAAAATGGAAGATATTTTTGCCTAAGAGAGAAGACTGGGAAATTTATCAGCAAATCTGAGGACAGAGACGGCAGTTGTCTCAAGGAAATAGGAAAGAATCAAAGAGGGCTGGAAACCCAGTTAGAGGCAGGTGAAAATGTACCAGGTCTTTAAGGCAGCTAGAAAGGAGTTTATTCTTAGGGAAATAGTTTTCGTGTGGTTTATATTTTACTCTTATTTAATTTTATCTATCTTAGAATCATTAGTAATTTTTTAAAAATGTCAATATAGCTCAGTTGTGTTGAAATTTAATAAAGTTGGGGTTTTATTTTTAATTATTGGATCACAGTTTTTTTAAAGAGTGAATAGTGACAATAATAATAGAAGTGAGAGAACCCCAGCAGAAAGATACAAGCCATGGAGTTTAATAAAATACTGCCTGGAAATTCTTGTCCCAGAGCTCCCCTCTGTTCAAACCTTGGGAATGCCATGTTTAATGATAAGAATCAGCAAGTGGGACTGATGCAAACAAGTAAAATTTCTCTCAGCAGAGCTTATCTCAATTTCTATAATCTACTTCTTCTCACAGCTCTTACACCTCAGTGGCCATCACCAATCATCGACCCTACCAACATTTCTGGGGCCAATCTTGACCCTAGGCCACAGGGATATACATACTACCCCAGTGCTCTGGGGCTCAATTTTAAGTTATGTAATAGTATCTTGACTCTAAAAGTGGGTGCTGATTTTGATAACTTTAGATTTCACTCTTATTGCTAAGACAAAGTTTCTACCTCAGGACTCACTTAATTATAAGGGGCTTAGAAAACCAAAACAGTGCAAAGCTAGGCTTGGCATTCTGATGGAAGCATTATCCATTAGATAGCAGAGTCATTTCTGGGGCATAACTTGAGGGACTGGCAGTAGACAAATATTAGCTCAGAGCAATATCTGAGGTACAACACAGGGTCACAGAGTGGCCTGCCCAGTTGGCAAAGCATAGAGGTGAGAATGGTATTCAGAGATCTAGGGTGGTAAGCCAAATTCCAGACTACTTAGGCCCTATGCTTGTTTCTAGACCCTGAACATTCATCTTTTTGGTCCTAATATGCCATTTTAGTACTAAGGCAAAATAAGGCTCTGGAAGCTTCATCTTGATAAGAAGCAGTAACTCCTTTAGATTGTCCTAAATTAATTCATTATTCAACAAATCTTCACTGACTATTCATTGAATGTGTTATATAATTATAATTGATTGTCAGGCACTGTTCTAGGTGTTGTGATTGTAGCATTAAAAAAACAAGCAAAAATGTCTACCCGTAGGAAGTTTATGTTCTGATGGCTTTCTTCCCTCATCTACAATGCCTCCAGCCCTCCCAGAAAGGGTCTGTGGTCACAGCCTAAGGCTGGTCTTCACCTGGAGAAGCAGTGGTTTAAAGGGCTTCTGTGATCCTTGGTCCTTTGATGTGTGTTTTGTGTGTGTGTAGGGGGAGCGTTGAGTAGGGTAGCAGTGGGCAATCATACTTGCTGCCCAAGTATCAATAAGCAAAGTCAATGGTATCTTGATGCCATTAATGAATCTTCTCACAAACACATCCTATACAATGAGAAAAGAGTAGGCTTCTAAGAGGTATAAACGATTGGGCTAGTCTAGAATCCACTGCTGTATAACGTTAACATTGATGTTATATACTTTATTAGTCACAGTTTAGTTTAAGAAACATAAACCGCTCTGAGTAGTTTAAGCAGGAACTGAACTGACACGATGAAGGGAATTAGATGCTTACAAAATAGTTGGAAGTTATATAAAAAGGCAGTTTCCTGTCTGGGCCACCAGGAACAGTTCTAGAACAATAGATCATCACTGGAACTATGGCAGAAAAAAAGAGATACCATTGCTGCCACTGAAACTGTCACTTTTCAACACCAGAAAACTGAAAATTGGATGAAACATTACCCGAGAAAACCTGGGACCACAATCACGCCTGAGAGCAGAAACAGTCAAAAAGAGGCAGAAAGATGGCTTCCACCTTGTTTTTGCCTTCCAAATTTTCTGCAAGTGCATCCTAATTAGTGTCATTAATTTGCACTCAGAACCTTAGCTGCAAGAGAGTCTAAGAAAGGAGAATGGAGGCCGAGTGAGCCAATTCATAATATCCGGTACCCACTTTAACCTCCAACATGAATTTATGCAAGTGCAGTCTCTTGGGCATTCACAATACCTAACGAATCAGAGTTTCTGGGCACAAAAACTGACATATTAACAAAACACTTATTTACCCTAAAGGATTCTCATGCTTAAAAATATTTGAGAAACATTAATTAGAATGATCAGATGAGACCTGGGATACACAGTCATTATACATATCCAGAAAATATTCTTTTGCGTATGTGATTTTAAAAAGAAACATTGAGCCATGTTTGTATAATTTAATCTCATGGACCTGATCCAACACTAAACTAGAAAGTGAAATGCTTATCATCTCAGGTAATTGTTCATTTCACAATGCCAAATGGAAAAAATTTCTCTCCTCAGTGTTACACTCTCTCTAGTTCCTCATGCAGTTGGGACAAATATTGACAATTTGATGGCTGCATTTCATTACAGGAGTTTGCCTAGTGCTCTCTCTGGGGATATTTCAAAATAATGTCCCATTCAGACCTTGAAATTTATTCTTTTCTAGTTTGCAAGCGAGGAACAGTTTAGCATCATTCCACAAGGAAGATAAATTCCTAGTTTAGGAAAGCAAAAACGCATGTTCTTTCTTCATCTAAGCAAAGACTTCCATTGAAAAGATGATTGCATGTGGCTTCTGATGATCTTTGGATCTAAATGCGTTAGATTGCTCAATTCAAAAATAAGTTGGAATTTATAATTCAAAGAGAAACATCAAATCCACGTTGCATATAACCTTCCTCATAGTGCCTGAAACAATGTTGGCTGAATTAATGAAAGATGTATTCCATATGCAGATTTACTTTGCTAAGATAATGCATCTGTAGCCATTTCCCAAAGTGACTTAGCATTTCTTGGAAATACTCATGGTTTCTGAGGTTTCCTTAAGTGTGAATTTCAATCATATAATGAAAAGGTTGTTTTAGTCATGGTAACTAACACTGGCTGTTGTAACAACCCACAAATCTTGGTGGCTTACCACAACAAAGGTTAATTTCTCATTCATGTCAAGATCCAATTAACTGTTCAGTGATCAGCCTTCCATATACTATTAGGACTCCAGTCTCCTTGCATCTAATGGCTCCTCTGTCTTCTAAAGCAGGGCCAGAAAACATTTTCCATAAAGGGCTAGGCAGTAAATATTTTAAGATTTGCCAGTCAAGAGGCAAAATCAAAGATATTATCTAGGTACTTATATAACAAGAGAGAAAACAAATTTCAGCAAATATTATTTTGATGAAATTCAGAATATAATAACTAAGTATAGGTCTTTGTAATATAGGTCTAATGAGAAAAGTGGAATTACTTTGTTGGGTCATATACTTTTGCTTAATTGAGGTTTAAAATTGTTTTCTCTATCATCATAATGACTGCAAATGTTCACCAGTTAATGCTGATCTGTAATGAGATTTTTTTCATCTTTCATCTTTCCACATGGATAAGTTCTGCCAATACTGATATCAATCCCTGAGTATATGATTTTAATTGGCCATATTTATCTCTTGGAAGGCTTTTCAGAATTCTATTAGATTCTTCTCTTGCCTTTTAACCTGTCATTACATTGCAGACTAATCACTTGAAAATTAGGAGGAAGCCCCTCAATTGAACAATTACGTAGATTTTGAAATACAGAAAGTTCTTTTGTGCTTGCGTTAAGATATCAAAAACGTTGCTAGAACAGTAGGTTGAGCTGGGAAAATATATCACTGCAAATCTGTGTAGGAGTGGAGAGTTTAGTTTTTGTTTTAAATTTACAGCACAGAAAGTGAATAAAGCAATTTCACATTACTTGTGACTCAAACAACATGAGTTGTTATGGAAATGATGTTACACAGTATGTGTTTCACGTATAAGTGCTTATTTTGCCTTGAAATTTTAGGTTGAATTCACAAAACATTATCAGTTCTGTGAGGGAAAAAACAGATTTCTGAAGCCATTCAGTATTTGATAATAATGGCTGAGCACAGTTTTCCTTTGTTCACAAAAATTTCAATTTTAACTCTATTTTAACAATAAAACTTGAACACTGCTAAACCATCAAACTGCTATGGGCAAGTCAGGATATCCAGCTTCTATTTCTGACAAAAATTTATGGAACTTATTTTGGGTAAACTCTTGAGAGCAATGAAGTACGTTGTTGACATTTCTATTTCAATAACACATGATAGATTCAATATTTTCTACAAAGTCGCTGCTGATGAATAATACAATGAACAACCATAGGCTTTAGATACCTTATTTTTTCACTACCTTAGTGAGTTTGCCTAGCTAACGTTTTTCTGCTCCACACTTATTTTTACCATCATCAGTTGTAACACATCTTATCGGATTCCACTTCAGGTAGTAGTGAATTAATGTTTTCTCAATTTCTCTGAAAATATGCTCACTTGTAGATGTTCCACACAGATGATTCAATAAATTCAGCCTTGGCATCAAATAAATAATAACAACTGGGTGGTATAGGCAACATCAACTCATCAAGAACCAAGACAAACCACTCGAAATCATTTACCTTATTTTTTGTCAACTATTGATGTTATTTCCAATATCCTTCACTCTTTGAGCAACTGTTCTCATCAAAAGGGTAATAGTTTTGAATTCATTTTCTCTGGATACATTTCTTCAGCTGCTGCAATCAAACACAATTTAATTAATTCACCATAAGTAAACAGTTTTGGCTAACAAATGAGCCCCTTGGAACCTTACATAGGTTGTAACATCATTGTGTTTTCTCTGACATTTGTGAAGAATTTCTACTGTGATGTGATCAGATATTTTGTTTTAACTTTTTAAGTTTTTCAGGACATTGCTTTCCTGTCAGTTGGGAATATTTTAACGTGTGCTCAGTGTGATGATATCATTGCATGTTCTGTTAGTTTCCTATCGCTGCTGTAACAAAATACCACAGACTTTGTGTCTTAAAACAACACAAATTTATTATCTTAGAGTTACGGAGATTAGAAACCCAAAGGGAGTCTTACTGGGCTAAAATCAAAGTGTTGGAGGGTCTGTGTTCTTTCTGGATGATCTATGGGGTAATCCGTTTCCCTGCCTTTCCCAGCATCTAGAGAATTCCTGAATTCCTTGGTGCATGGCCTGCAGCCAGCAATCGCATCACTCCAACCTCTGCTTCCATCATCCCATTTCCTCCTCTGACTCTGACTTCTTGTCTGCTTCTCTCTTATAAGAACCATTGTGATTACACTGGGGCCACTGGAATAATAATGGCCCTAATATCTTCTTGGATTGGTGAGATTCTGAACTGGACAGCCAGAACTGCAGGTCTGTGGTGAAAGGATTTTAAATTGTGCATTTTTAACACTAGAGTGAAATAATTTAAGATCTACATCCCTTGAGCTTTTAGTATGAGGGGCTATTTTATGTCATGTTGGCATAAATTGTTTTGTAAAAGGGAAAGTGTTTCTAACGGTGTTTCAATGTTTGTCTTGATACAAAGTAAGTTATTACTCTGCAGTAAGTGGTTTGGCCCCTGAAAGAATACTGTAATGCAAGGGAAACAATCTTATTTCTTTAGACAACAAATGTGTTTTACTAAGTTCTTCACTACTGTTCATTGATTTCTAATTGAGTTTATGGTTCAGCCTGGGAATTGAGAAGTTATTTGAAATACGTTAGGTAAACTTCACCATGTTATATAAAAGGCACTTAGCTCAACCCCTGTGTTTAAAATACACATTTTAAATCCCTCTTTACAGAAACTAAGCTAAAAAATACATCTTTCTGAGTTGTAAACAGGTGGCAGTAGCAGAGTATTGTATAGTCAATGTTAAATGAAACCCAAAACTGAAATGTGCGGAAGATAGGATTTGATTAATTTACGGACTCATCTTTATTTTTTTCTTTAACGTTTTTGAAAATGAGATTCCTGGAGTAAATTGGTATATTCTGTTAAAGACGACAGTGATCCACTTCGCGTACATTGTTGCGCCGCAGACGACTGGCCCAGGGACCACGAGCTGCAGATGTGTGTATGTACTTACAAAAACAAAACAAACCACTCATTGGGATATAAGGTAGCAGTCGCCAACTAAAGACTGTGGCTTTTTGAGGTGCAATACTCTGAATCCCCAAGTTAGTTACAATGGGTCTCATTGTTTTTGTGACAAGATTTATTTAGACTATTGCACTCTTCATTTGATGTAACAAAATGTTATTAATCTAGATATTTGTAAATAAAGTCCTGTAACTAGATTAAATTAAAAAATATGTCTTCATCTCAAGATCCTTAACTTGGTTGTGCATGCAAAGTCCCTTTTGACAGGTAAAGTAATACAGTCACACGTTCCAGGGAGTCAGATGTGAACATCTTTGGGGATGGGGGGGGGGGGGTATTATTTTGCCGACCTCAGCTAAAACGTCGTGTAAAAAGCATAACACTTTGCTACTTAATTTGATAGCAAAATAAATCACACTCCACTGTACCTTGAAAGTGCCCCATTAGAAGTCCACTTTTCTCTTCCTTTCTTATTTTGACTTGATGAATACGCACTGATAGTAAAAAAAAATAAAATGAAATAGAATGTCACAGCACAAAGATATGCATGGCACTCAAAACGCTGTCAAATTGGAACTGCATCACTGCAACACACAGTGCACCGAGTCAGGAGAGTGCAGCAATGAGAGCGCCGAAGACGGGCCCTGCTGTAATCGTTCAACTCCGCCACTGTAACGTGAAAGCAGACATAGACGACATACAAATAATTGTGAACGTGCGTATGTTCCAATAAAACTGTATTTATGACATTGCGATTTAAATTTTATATAATTTTGAATGTAGTGAAATATTGTTCTTATGTTTTAAAATAATTTTTAAAAATGTAAAGCCATTTTAGTTTATGGGCTGTACACAAACAGGCAGTGAGCCAAATTTGGCCTGTGGACTGTAGTTTTCTATCTTTCTTCTAGGGTTGCAGGGTTCTTCACTGCAGGAGGTTTTGTGGACTGTACCTGGAATTAGCCTCCTTCACTTCCGCCTACATTCTGTTAGCTAGGACTGGGTCACCTGACCGTACTTAACTGCAAAGCAGACTGGGAAATGTAGTTCTTCCGTGTGTCCGAGAAAAGAACATGAATGTTGGTGAATGTTGGCATTTCTACCATAGCTTGCTCTTCACAGTAACCAAATTTTCATTTTGTCCCTTTTTTCCACATGCAAATTAGACTCACTTCCAAAGTTCAGCTCAAAGTCCAGGGTCTCGGGGGCAATGTGTGTCCTCTACAACATACTAATATAGTTCCCCATAGTCCTGTGACCTATGAATTTAGTATCTGTCCGTGACATCCACCATAACAAATAGTTCCATTTGGAAAGGTAAAAAAGGGAGACACAGCAGATATTGGTCAGAGGTGATTCAGCTGGACAAATAGTGTGAAGAGAGCAGGAGAAGATCCTCAAGTCTTCCCTGAGTCTGTTTTCTGTAAGGAATTCTCTAGCACATTATTCTCTATGGCCCCCTGACTCTATCCTTTGGAAAGTTCTTCCTTATCCCTTATCTTCCTTGGCACATCTGAAGTGGGTTATGGCTTCCTTGGGGCTGTAGAGCTTGGACAGCCCACTGTCTGACTAAAGATTATTTTAATGCTATTTAACTACAAACTCCCTGAGACCACCCTCATGCTTTTATATGCGATGCAATTTCCTCATGAACAAAGCTTCAGATTGATTTGCTTGCAATCAGTACCATGTGCCTGTAACCACAGCCAAAGATGCTTTCCAGACTTGGTCTCAAATCAGCTTGATTTTATTGCCTAATTCACCCACTTATTTTTTCTTAATTTAATGGTGGCTGAAGATGGCTATTAATGTGATCTTTGCTGCAAGACTTAGTCATTTTGATCAACAGAAGATTTTTTTGTTACTCAAAGCCTTTCTCAATCACATCACTTTCTGTTTGGGGTCTGGAGGCCATGAACATTTCCACCTCTTTGATGGCCCACATTTTTAGACTCATTTCTGCCCGCAAAGTGGCCAACTCTCTCCTAAGCTCATTTCTTTCTCGTAATACTCTGCCAAATGCGGACAACACTAGTTATGATACGCTACTATCATTGATTTCTAACCTCTTCCTTTAGAGCTACAATTCAATTAGCACATGGTCTGCCTACCAAATTATTGCTGGCAACAAATTTTTGCAAATGTCTTTCCCATAGCTTAACACTTTCCTGATTTTTAGTCTCCTGACCTTCTTCCTACCGATAAACCATAGTCTCCAAGCACCATGGAAAAATTTAGGCATTAGTTACACTAAGTGCTGTAGCAAACAACATTAAAATTTCGGTAACTTAGCACAATTAAATTTTATTTCTCATTCATGTCTATTCACTGGGTAGCTTTCTATGCAATCAGGCAGACTCTAGACCTTGGGAGGAGACTGAAAGAGCAATTCAGGTTCCAAACTAAAGATTCTGAGAAGACACTACAAGGAATGACACAGGAATTCAGGGATAAGATAGGCATTTGACAACTTAGGAAGAAGTAAAGTTAGGAAAAGTAAAAATTAGATCCAGAAGAGGAACAAGACCCAGAGAACTGGGCTAAAACTCTTAAAATATCTCCTCAGATTCTCCTGTGGCTAGGATTGATCAAGGAAGTCCAATCAGCAGGTAGGCATACATTGGCCTCTGTTGTAGTATCCATAAGGTGACAGAGAACAGAAAGCTGGTACATGTTATATCCTCCCTCCAAAGAGCACCCTAGTGTGGCATGTGAGCTGACAGGACATTGGGAGAGCTCCCACTTTAGTGAGAGTTGTCACTCTTTCCTCCTATTGATCTTGACTTTCCTTGTAACCGTGGGAGCTGGTTTAAAGCTTATCAATAACTTTTCAATTTCTTTTGGAACTCACAAAATTATTTATATCACGATTAGCTGTGTATCTGGTTCCATGGTCAACCTTCTTTGGTTTTATTTATTTTCCCAGCAAAACCTCACTGTTAAAACCTGATTTTCCCATTCTCAGTGACTAAATAAAATAATTAATTAATTAATTAACTAAAAAATGTGACCTCCTTGACAACCTAATATATTAGACATTATTGTCAATAAGAACACACTACATGTTGGTGTGTATATACTCATTTTTTAGAAAGTGAGCCTCAACGAGATTAAATTAGTAGTTGACAGACCAAGGATGTGAACTCAGGTCCAACACATTCTTGTCAAGTTCTTTAACAACTTTCTGATCTTTTAGAATATTTAGGGGAATTTTGGATAACTAGTCTTGATGCCCCTCCAATAGCCACAAGATGCAGATATCTTTGAGGACATAGACTAAAAAAGAGGTGCTTGCCAAATGGCAAAATGCTGCCATTTCCTTGAGTTGGGGTAAAGGCTTGGGATTCAATATTGACCCAGCTAGATAGAGAATAGGTCACTTCAGAGGGCAGCGGGTAAGAGTGGCCTTAAGTAGGCAAAATTGTCTTAGGGTTTGTTATACTGATGTATGTCCTTCGTTTGCTCCATATAGAGAGGAATTCTGATGCTATTTCTAGGCATCTCATGAAATCTAAATCTATTCCTCTCTTACAGTTTTGGTGATTAGAAATCAGGTAGGGTTCTTTAAATATACTACGATTTTATTTGTCAATTAAACCTCAATAAAGCTGAAAAAATGTAGAGGAGAATAAAATATTAATGGAGATTCTACTCTTTCCTGGCCACCGTGCTGTGTAGAAGTTCAAAGATGAGAAAGACTTGAATCCTACTTTTAGGTCTACTCAGGTTGAACAAACGAACATGAGTCAAAGGTAATCGGGGGACCAGGAGAATAACTCTCACTGGAAATTAGAGCGAGCATAAGGATTTAACATCTGATCTAAATTTTTGCAGACAAATGTAGTTTGTCAAGAAGAAGAATAAACGAAAGCTATTTTATGTTATGGAAATAAAGCATATAAAAGGAATAATAATAATAGTCATAAAAAAGGAGCCAGCTAAGAGGCTTCCACAATCTTCATTGCTTTCATGCTCAATCCCATCCCTATGATTTTTGTCCTTGCATCAGAACAAGCAGCATTCAAAGAGATTCTCCACAGCTCGGAGCAGACCTGCTTAAGTAACCTCCTTCCATCTCAGAATGATGACAAAGTTATGGTTATCAGACAGTCATGCAACTGGATGGGGAGTAACTGTAAAAAATAGTAACTTCAAAAATATACATAAAGTAATACATAAATAAAACCGTTCATGTTTGGTAAAAGTCAAAGTAGAAGCAGTTTTCAGTACTTAAAGTAAAACCAGATAAAACAAAACTCTGGAATGGTTAACGTATGTCACATAGAGAATAATAAAAACTAACATTCAGAAAACACGAGCCAAATATGTCAATGCAATAACTGTGCCTTTATTGTTTATCACTTAATGACGTGTTTTACTTGTGTTCTGCTCTATGCAGAGTGAGAAGTTAACCAAAGTGATACAATTCTGTTTCTATTGGCTTTGCTTCTCAGTTAAAATGATTCAAATTACTAAAATAAAATTGAGCTATTTTATTCATAGCAAGGCAAAGTTATCTTCCTTTGGAATATCATTTAAAGATGATGAAATGATGCACAAAGACCTGCACCGAGAAATGTATTTACTATAGACGAAAAGCCCAAATTACTAGAAAAATTCAATTTGAAGTAGAAAATACATGCTACTGGATTCTTTATGGAATAGTAATAATATACCACCGAATAGAATGAGATTTTACACAGTATTGAATATGCTCTTAGAAAGATGATTTCATAAACACACTTGGGAGAGTATAATTTGAATATAAATGTTCTCTTATGTAGCATTTTAAAGTTTTTATGAATTTCAAATATATCAGAAGAGATCACTCAGTGAATTGGGAAAAAAAAATTGTTTTCTTGTCTGTAAGATAGAGAAGTCCAGTAAAGGAGTCTCGACTTGTAGTCTTACTTTCTAAATCAAGTGTATCTTGGCTGAAGAAGGTTCCCCTGGAAGACGATGTTTGGTTCTGGGCATGACACATCCAGGCACGTGAACAAATGGAGAACATCTAGAAGAGAACAACTGAGATCTTTTACGAGAACAGACTGAAGGAATAGGAGAAATTTAATAATGGAAGAAGAGAGTTCTAGAAGGATATTTGGAGAGGAGTTTGTCCGTATGGCCCAATTAGTAGAGCTAGGATGAACACAACATAATTTAAGTTGAAATTTAAGAAAAACAAATTTCAGTTGATGTTCAGAAGAACTCAGATAGAGGATTCCAAAAATGGGATGAATGGTTCCCGGAGGTGGTGAGTTTCTCATTTTTGGAATGTGCACAAAGAGCTACTTAGAGATATAATAATCTGAATTTTGAAGAAATATGAGGTTATAAAAGTAGCCATCAATGATACATATTAAAATTCTTTATAATAAAAATGAAAAGAAATAAACTATAAAAGGTAACTTTATATTGAGGAAAACACTGGCAAAAATATGTCAAAGTATTTCTAACAATTACCTGTGAATATCCCATTTTGACTTATGAGAAAAACATCAAAGCATAAGAGATATACGGACAAAGGACGTAAGTAGAAAATGACAACACCTTAAATAACATCACAGTTATTTAAATAAATTAACATTAAAACAATGATGTACCATTTTACACCTATAAAAGAAACACAACAGAGGACTAGAATTAAACTGGTAATACTCAATGATGGCAAGGTTGTTTTCAAAATAATTCCATACGTTGCCAGCGGCATTGTTCATTGGTACAGCCTTTGGACAAACAATAAAACAAGCTAAACCACACTGTTAGAACCATTCATAACTTGCTTCATTAAATCTACTCTTGATAATAGAGTCAAAAGAAATAACTGACACAGTATGAATTGCAGCAGCATCTGTAACAGTGAAAAAGTTAGAAGGGAATAAAATATATTTCTAACAAATCAATGAAATATTTACCAGTCATTAGAATGTTAAGATCATCTAATAATATAAATGCTGTTTACAATAAAATGCTATGCAAAAGGTAGAAATAAAAATGATACTGTGACTGCAGCAATGTAAAATAGATAAGCATATGAGCAAAGAGCAAAGAAAGACAAACACAGTAGCAAAGCTGGTGAGATCATGGTGGGTTTTTTCTCTTTTACTCTTTGTCTTTAAAGTAATAGTATTGTACCTATTTAAATAAATAATTAGGAATTGAAAGCTTTTAGGCATTACCTTGTATAATTGTTTAAAGCCTTGCTTGAACAAATCTTGTGACTTCTATACATATATGTGAAAAACCAACTGGCTTAGTTTTGGGAATAGAAATATAAATAAAGACACAATCAATTTGCCAATTCATTTTACAAATGAATATCATTTTATAAATTCACAGCAGCAATAGACAGCATTATTTTGAGATATCTGAAATATACAGAATAAAGTGATAAACAAACATTACCAACAGTTATGCACCCTGCCTACCTGGCATCCTTCTTCCACCTCTCAGAGTCAACCTCTATCCTAATTTGATGTTTATCACTCCCAGATATTTTTAAATATTTATACTTGCATAAATATATTCCCACACAATACATAGTTTTGCATATTTCTAAACTTTATATAAATACTGTGTTTTGCATGCATTTTCTGCATTTTGATTTTTTCTGAATATTGTTTCTGAAATTCATCCATGTTGCCAGTTCTTATTGCTTTGCATGCTCTAGAGTATTCCAAAATATAAACATACCACATTTTGTTTGTCAGTGATCTTATTGAGTGACATTTGAGTGTTTTCCAGAATTTTGCTATTACAAATAATGCTACTATGAACACGTTTTATGTCTTCGTGTACATGCGTATGAGAGTTTCTGTAGATCAATGCTGTCCAGTAGAACTTTCTACAATAATAGAAACATCATTGCACTGTCTAATATAGTAGCCACTAGCCACTCATCACAGAGTGGCTATTGAACCCTTGAAATGTACTCATGCAGCTGAGGACCTGAATTTTAATTTATTTTAAATTAATTTAAATGTAAATAGCCACAAATGATGAGCGGCTACTGTATGGGCCGGTGCAGCTCTGGATCACGTTCTTAGGAGTGGATGTTGGGTCATGAGGATGCACATCCTCAACTTTAGATATCGCCAAACTGCCCTCGAAAATGGTTTGCAGGTCTGTGCAATGTACAATCACACTACTCACGTGCACGAATTCCTATTGTTTCATATCTTCCTCAACAATTGGTGTTACCTTACTTTTTCATTTTGTCACTTTCTTCCTTCAATTTTGTCATTGTGATTTTAATATAAACTTATTTGATTACTAAGGAGCCCAAGCAAATTTTCATATGTTTAGTAGTCATTTCTGGATTTTCTTTCTTGTGAAATACCTACGTATCTAGTCTATCCATTTTTCTATTGGACATTTTGTACTTTTCTTCTTCTCAGGAGTTTTAAAATATATATATTCTGGTTACCAATTGTTTGTGATTATATATAATACCAATATCTTTTCCAGTCTGTGGCCTGTCTTTTCATTTATTTCATAAAGTAGAATTTAACTATGATTTTATGATATATGCCTTTTGAGTCTATTTTAAAATATCCCGAGGTCAAAAAGCATCATCCTAAAATTTCTTCACAAATTTATTTTTATATTAAAGTCTTTAAGCTATGTGGAATTGATTTGTATGAAATAAAGATATAACTTTATGCTTTTGTTTTTCTGTAATCAATTTCCCCAGGCCAATTTCTTCAGTGTAACCTCTGTCACATATCAAGTATCTACATGTGCACAGGATGGTTTCTGACGTCTTGACGCTGTTATAGATATCAATCTGTCATCTATCTGTCTATTCCTACAGCAATGACTCTTCATTCCGATAGCTTTCTACCATCTTGGTATACAGTAAAGTAAATCTCCCTTCCCTCCAAATATAACTCTTCAAAGTATTTTTGGCCATTTGCTTTTCTATCATAGTTTAGGATCACCTTAAAAGAGCTGTTTATTTTTTTTCTTATTAGAACTACTGGGAAGAACTGACATTTTTATGATATTTAGTCTTCCTACGTATTTTTTCACTTAATTAGATCTTCTTTAATGTTAAACCCCTTTGGCTCTCACTTCTTACCCTCACCGTTACCATCCTAGTCCAAATCATTATCATTTTGTCCAAAATTCTGCAGTATGAATGTACTTCCTGCTTCCATCCTCATTCCCCTCCAGCCCCTCCTCCACTCCCTTGTCTATTTACACAGGAACTCTCCTTTTAACTGTCAATCAGATTTTGTCACAGCTATACTCAAACCTCTCTAATGATTCCCATCTCACTAAGAATAAACATACAAACCAGGGCCTAGGAGGACCTACAAGGTTTGGTCACCAACTATTCCTCTAACCACATCCTCTGTAAGTCTTAGATTGCTCCCTCCACTCAAACCACATGTAAGCATGCTTCCCTCTCACACCTGTTCACACACTGTACCCTTCGCTTGTAATTCTCTCCCTCCAGGTATGCAGAGGGCTCACTCCCTCACTTCATTCAAGTATTTGCTCCAATGTCACTTTATCTCAGACGACTTCCTGCTCGCCTTATCTAAACTGTCACGCCTGCCCATATCACTACCCCAACCCAGCTTAGCTTTTCTTCATAACACTTATGCTCACCTGATACAGCATCTATTTACTTGTTAATTTTCTTTCCCCCCATTAGGACATGAACTCCATGATAAGGCAATAGGTGAATGCTTTTGCTCTGCGCATACTTTGTTCATTGCTACCTGGCTGCTCCCACTCTGCAATGCACTGAGTCTGCTGCCATGAAGTTGGCTTATCGTGTAGGCTCTTCACACAGTACCTACAACAGTGCCTGGTATATGGTAGGGCCTCAAAAAGTATTAGCTCAGTGTAGTTTTATATTTTCTCCGTAAGGCCATGCATCCCTTTTGATAGACTTATTCCTGGATTCCTTACATATTTTTTAGAAAATTATATGTTTTCTTTTTCTCCTATTTATAGCTGTGCTTTTGTGAAAGAGAAAGAAAATTACTCAAGAATAAACTCAATGTCATTTCTACTTTTACATAGTCACACTCTTATTCTAGAGTGTTTTTTAAAAGCACCTAATGTGATAAATGGGAGAGCATGTTTTAAATGCAATATTTTGGCGATGACAACAATATATTGTGCCATTTGTCATTCAAAATAGGGAAGAATTCCAGAATCTTCCATGCAAACAATCTCTACAAACAGAAATAATGATTTAATCCGAGTACAAGACAAAAGGTTTGGGGGAACTGTCCCAGCCTCCTGGCAAACACAAAGTATATAAGAAACTGCCACTCAGATTATCCTATTGAGAGCTTCTCCAATGGCTCTATTCTTTGCCAATTTATTTCACTGCAGATCCAGAGCCACTATAGCTCAAGGAGCTCCTGCCTTTCTGCCTGCAGGTCTATTAATTAAGGGCAATTACTCTGCAAAGAGGTGACGATTCCTTTATGGAAGATACTGAATTCTAGGGCCGAAAGTGGTGCATCAATAATGAAAGGTCAGTAAGAACACAATGAGCCAACTTCACTGCAAGGAGGTGGCCGCAGAGGGGGAGCGTCCTAGCACCACAGTGAATAGAGTATGCACACAGCATAAACATTCACGTATTGCCTTCAGGATCCTTTCAGCATGAATCTCTCAGAGATCAATTTACTACTGTACCACTAACACTCTACATTTGAAAAAATAAAAACAAAAAGTCTTGTTGTAAAAAAGAGTTGGTCTCATCAATGCTTAAGCACTGGATCCACAGGACTGGGCTGGTGTGGGTGTCTGTGGGATCTGCTGACCTTCAGAGGAACTTCAAACTAGTCAGCAACGGGGAGCATTGATAGATGAGGTAATGCTTAGTGAACTGAAGCTTATTTTCTATTCAGTACGTGTAACCTCAGCTTTGTTCAACTGAATAACTTCTGCTACTCCAATACTCAGAGTATTGATTGCTGTTTTAGAGTTTTGATATACTGTTCATTTTTTAAAGGCAATTATAGGGTGTCTCAACTTTGGCCATAGACAACCAAGCTATGAAGAGGATGAAAGGATTCCATGATATTGCAGTACAATTGAACAAACCTTTACTGGCAAATAAGGCAAAGGGAAAAAGCAACATGGTAGTTTTTTGAAAAGGGAGATAGATAAATGATATGGATTACCATACATTAATTACCAAAGAATCATATTCTTGTTTTTTTTCCAAAGACGGAAAATAAAGGAAATGTAATAAAGACTATTTTCAGCAAGTGCTGTCCTTAAAAGAGCTGAGTACCCCCAAATTAAATTCATGCTTCTTAGTTCTCACTTTCTCATAAGGTTGACATGATTCAACCACAGCATTTTGCCCATTACCTCCAGAGCAAGAAACAGGGCATTCACCAACTCTTCTTCAAAAAACAAGGTTCTTAAGAAGAAATTGATTACTGCTTGCTGGGGCAAACAGTAGTTCTCCTGGGGATCTATTATTTATGAGGTAAACCTTGAAGGGAAAAATTCAATCTGAACACATTTATTGCTTTAACGGACCTTGGAAGAACATAATCTTATTTTTCCCTCTTGTCTTTTCAGTGTTGAGTTTGCTTTCATCCAGCAATCTACAGAAACCAGGGGTCTGCAAACCACCAAAATGCTCAGAGCCCTAGAGAGACTTATAATGGATGGGGAATATGCAATTTCAGCCTTGCTTTGTCTTCCAAAAGGCACAAAATATCTAAATAATGAATATAAATGAGTATATGGATGTAGATTGTGAGGGTGTGTATGTACACATGCATGCACTACTTTGTACTCTCCTCATAAAAGCAAATAAAATACATGTTTTTCAGGAATATTTAATATGAAATACAAAATCTATATAATGAAAAAAATCACATAAAAAATCAAATTAATACCCTTTTAGAGACTAAATTGCTGTTTACCCTAGTAAACAATAGCTGATAAAAATAAACCTGATATGCTGCTGAAATTTTAAATGAAATGTAAAAAGGTCACAGAAAAAATCATTTATAATAAATCCAGGAAATATACAGAGATATTAGAATTCACACATTCAATATATATTACACATGTCAAAGTGTTAAGACATTTATAAATTATCCTTCAGCTCAGCTTCTGTTAGGTTGTTTCCATAGTAATGATAAAAGGATAGTGAAAAGCCACTTTCCCATTTCTGTTGCTTTTGGTGGTCATATCCTGTCCCTTTCCATTTTTTCTTTAAAGGAAAAAAGTCTCTATGCAACTAAAATATAATTTGATAATACTTGTATTTCTTTTCACCATAATGCAAAACATGAATAGGGCAATTTTGGATAAACTATCCTTATTGGCTACTAGCCTATTTACTTTTTTCCTCCTGAGATTTTCGTGCATCGAAAAATTTAATATGTAATGTGATACTCCCTCCTAACATTGGGATTCTTTAAGTTTTTATATCAAAATGTGAAAGACCAACTCTTGAAGACATTCCCAACCCTCACATACTCCCTCCTTATGTATGTCAGTCAGAGTCCTGGCAGGAAACAGATGGAACACACAAGTTGGCTCATTAAAGAGAGTTTAACAAAGGGACCGTTTATAAAGATGTGACAGGAAATAGGGAAACCAACAAGAAACAGAGCAGGGATCTCCAGAGGACAAAACAGCCAGAGTTGTTCCCATCCCTAAGCCAGAAGAAGCAAATAGAAGAGGAAGTTATCGGAACCTAGAGAGGGTAGCTGAACGGAGAGGGCCACCTGTCAGGAGATGTAGCCTTTACTAAGGGGACACAGCCAATAATGGTAGTGACCTGGCAGGAAGGGAGCCAGCAGAATAAATACCCAAACTTTATCTCCTTCTGATATCCTGCCAGTGGTCCCCACTTGTCAAACCAAGCCAGAATCCAGAGGACAAGAGAAGCCATTAATATGGTCTATATAGATCAGTCCCCAGGAGACAGAACAGTGTGGAACAGGTGACTGAGAGGGTCTAGAGAGGCAGAACAAAGGTATCCATCACACTCCCCACTTAGGGATATCGTATATTGAAAATTGCCTTTCAATTTGGAAATAGCATGGTGGGAGTTTTTCATCAGCAGAACTAGAGAGCAATTTGTATGTTGAAGCATCTGCGAGAAAAAGGAACACATTAAACAGGACACTCAGACGTTTATAAGGTAAGAGAAATATTTATTTAATTTTGCACAAGAACGAGCTTATACTGAACAAATTCAACCAAATAATATTAAGTGCAATAAAACAAGGAAATAGGGATGACTTTTCCTGTTAGAAAATATTAAGTAACCATGCCTGTGCATTATTTTTATCATTACAATAACTTGTTTGAGATTTCTTTTCAGAGTGTATACTGTACATAGCATGTTATAGCTTCTTTGCTTTGCTTCTGAAAATATAATTCATTCACTGCCTTACATTTTATTCTTTTGCAGTGAGGAACCTAAGTGATTCGTGAAGATTCTGATCGAGAGGAAAATTTTCTGCACCAGTGAAGCTAGAGGCTTTCAAAGCTCCGATGGGCTCCAGCTTTATAGCCGGGGGTCGTGGTGTCACGGCGTGTCCTCCACACCTCTTTTTCTACACGGTGACGTCAGACACAGCAGAGGCAGAATTCCGGTCTAGTTTTGCCTCAAGAATTTTCCTTGTGTGATTCTCTCAAGCTCTACAAATTTCATAATTGAAAGTTCACTCAGCTATTAACAAAGCTGCACTTAGCTGCCCACAAATCATCCACTTTAAGTTGTAACTTTTTTTTTTTTTGGTCTTTTTAGTGAAAGAACATTCTTTAAACAGAAATCTCCCATGAGATGGTTAACTTCACAGTTCCTGAAGGCACTGTGGATCCACTGAGCAACAGATGTGGCCATTCTAGAGAAAAAAGGGGAAAGAAAAGCACAGTATAAATTTTTAAGCCATTAGTAAATACTCACACTTATTGATTGGTACTCATAAACATAAATGTATGGTTATTTATTATGATTTATTATTGTTATTTATGCACCCCAGAAAGCTCAATGGCCCAATCACTTTCCATGTCTCTACTAGTGCAGAGCCAATTATGCCCCGTTATTTGTGGCAAATCCTAGCCTAGCTTTATTTGCCCCATGTCATCCTCTTGGACCACATTTGTTCTTCTATATATTCATTCATAAAATATGTATTGCATATATTAAGCCCTGGATATATTGATGAATAAAGCAGACATGGTCACTACCCTTCTAGGGCAGGGCTTACAGCTTTTTGGAGGAGAAAACTAATAAATATCAAGCAAACATACAATCAAAAATTGTGAAAAGTGCTAGGAAAAAAACGCAACTAGGTGGTGTCATGAGATGAATAAAAGTCTGGCTACTTAGATTGGGTGTCCAGGGTGGACTTTGCTGTAGAAGTGATGTTTAAACCAAGACCTCAAGACAGCTGTGTGAAAGGTAGGCCAAAGCACAGGGAACAGAATGAGTGAAGACTTTGAAGTGAAAAGAGTTCTGAGCAGTTAAGAAACTAACACGAAGTCAGGGTGAGAATTTTAAGTTGCTGAAGAAAACAGTGTAGAAATGAAGTAGGAAAAATAGGCAAGGAAGGGCCAGATATGCATAATTCGTTTTATAACAAAATACCAAAATAATATAGTATACTACAAAAAAGAAAAACTTTCTATATCTTATTCTTTTGATTCCTTGCACTCCTACTGTCTTCAACCAGCTAACTAATAAGAATGATAATGTTAATGTTGTTACTGCAATCATAAGATAATATCCTCTACTTCTTGAGCGCATACTTTGTGTCAGACTATATTATGCCAGGCACTTTAAATGCATTATCTAATTTCAACCTTACAGCATTCCCAGTAGGATCCCTATTAATAGTCATACTTTTTAGATTTAGAAACTGAAGATCAGAAAGCTTAAATATGTCCAAAATCACAGTTAATAAATGGTACAGTTGGGATTAAAATTCAGGTTAGTCTGCTCTAAAACTCATCCTCTATTGATATTTTCCTTCAGATAACTGACTTTAGGTGATTGAAAATGTACTTTAATATGATAAAATCAGAAGTGCTTGTTCCTATAAGATAAAACTTAAAGAAGAAAAGATTTTGATACTTTAGCCTTTGTTGAAGCACACCAAATGAGGGAAAAGCCAGTCCATATCCAAGAAGAATATTATCAATTTAGTCTAATCTCTTCCTCTCTAAATTGTTATTAAGTGGAGTTCTTATTCTGACAGCAAGAGAGTCTCAACCATCTCTTGGATCTCTCGTGGCATTTTATAGCTTTGTAATCATGCTCACAGGCAGAGGTTTTCTAATCATAAACTGGTTGCACGATCTTTCCGAATCCATTGACCCAATGAAGTGAGAGGTGTACTAGTTCCTGAGAGTATCAATTCCTCTAATTGCGTGGCTTTTGAACAGAAAGAGGGTTAGGGAATTTCTGCAGTCTTCTGCCACTGAGCATGTGAAACTAGCATTAGAACCCTATGGGGGGAAAAATCACTAGTATGATGCCCTTGAATGTTTTTGGAATGGACTGAATATTTTCCAAAATCTTCCAGGAATATTTTTCTTTATTCCATATCAATACGTTTAGCTATAACAAGATACATGTCCTACAAACCATATCATTGGAAGCTCCTCAATTAGAGAAACAGAGTCCATACATGAAAGATTAATAAAATATCCTATTGGGGTTCCAGTGTCTAAAATGGCATAGTTGCTTATATAAGACTAAGCCTCCTACAGATAACTATAAAGTCTGGACAAAATACAAAAATAAGTATTTGCAAGCAATGGATAGTGACCAAAAGCAGACAGACAATGGTGGGGTTTCAACCTTTGAAAGAACAAAAATGTATTGTGTGAGATTCAGTTTTACTTTGCATTGCTCCTTATGGCACTCACTAGTCTGTGCAGCTTAGGATAACTATAACTCAAGCAGAAAGCCACAATCTGATAGGCCCCAGATATCAGAGGACAACTTTTAGGGCTGTCAGAGTGGCTGGAAATTCAGGAGAAAATTTTGAGAAAGGAGGGAGTAAATCAGCAGATAAACTCCCCTCGGATTCTTGGCTGGTCTTTGAATTGCAGAAGAGACTCTGAAGAGGCCACGAGAGTCACAGGTTGAAGGTTAAAAGATCTGAAACAGAAATTTCTGGTGCTGTGGGTATTGGTGTCTAAAATCTGTGACCTGCCAAGTTAGAAAGGATTGATAAAACAATTCAGGCTTTCCTTTGAAAGCCCAAAAGGGCCATGATTAGGGTTAAAAAAAAATGTTTCAAGATTAAGAGAGTCACCCTAGAACTGAGGGTAAATCCGGAACAGATCCACCTAGTCAGTGTAAAGCCAAGTTCAAGGTGATTCACCAGTAATGTGCGACCTGCTAGAACAAAAGTAAATAGTCTTCAGAGGATGCTAATAGAATGCAGGGTCTACACCATACATCATCCATGATATCCACTAAACCATAAAAATTATTAGACATATGAAGAAAAACAGGAAAACAACTAACCAAAAGAAAAAGTAGTGAATAGAAATGACTCAAAGATAATCCAGACAGTGTAATCTGTAAGATGAAGAGTGGAAAGTACCTATTATAAATATGTTCAAAGATGTAAAAAAAGATGGTCACAATGAATGGAAAAAATAGATGGTAAATATCAACAGAAAAATGAAACTATAAATAGAATTAAACGGAAATGCTGGCAATTAAAAGTACAATATTTGAAAGGAAAAATTCACTAGATGGGTTTAACAGCAGATTAGAGATGGCAGAAGAAACAGTCAGTAAATCTGAAGACAAAACAATAGAAATCCAATCTTCAGAACAAAGAGAAAAAGACAGAAATAAAAACAGAGCCTCAGTGACCTTCAGGATAATATTAAACCATATAACATATGTGTAATTGGGAGTCCCAGAAGAATAGGAGAAAGAACAAGTAGCAGATAAAATATTTGAAGAAAGGATGGCCAAATTTTTCTCAAATTTGGTAAAAAAAAAAAAAAGCATCAACTTAGATATTCAAAAAGCCCAGCAAACACCAAAGAGGATAAAGACCAAAAAAAAAAAAAAGAAAAAGAAAAACGAAAAAGAAAAATCACACCTACGTGCATCATAGTCAAACTTCTAAAACCAAAGATAGAGAGAAAATCATGAAAGAAGACAGAGGGGGAAAAAGACATATTGCACTCAGGGGAACAAAAATGCAAATGATAGTTGAATCCACATCAGAAACAATGAGGACTGGAAAACAATAGAGCATCACTCTTAAAGTGCTGGGAACAAATCTGTCAGTCCTGAATTCCATACTTAGTAAAAATATTCCTGAACAATAAAGGCATTTTCAGATAAACGTAAGTTGAGAGAATCCAATACCAGTAGATCTGAAATATGGAAAACACAGAAGAAAGTTATTCAAGCTGAAAGGAAATGACACCAGATGGAGACTCAAATATGTGAGAAGAAATGAAGAGCATCAGAACTGGTAAACATGAGGATAAGCATAAAATATAACATTTGTTCTTCCCTTAGTTTTCTTAAAAAATATTTGACTGATTAAAGCAAAAATAATAACACGGAATTTTAGGGTTTATAGTGTACATAGTTATAAAATATATGATGATTATAGCTCAAAGGCCAGGGGGATGGAAATATATTATTCCAAAGTTCTTATATTTTTATGAAGTAGTATAATATTAAATCTTATTATACTATAATAATTTAATGATATATATTGTAATCCTTAGACCAATTAAAATAACGATATAAAGAGTTATAGTTAAAATTCCAAAAGAATAATTAAAATTGAACAGTATAAAAAATGTTAATAAACAAAAAGAAGGAAGGAATGGATGAATAGAAGTATCAAAAATAGATGGGACAAAAAGAAAACAAATGGTAAAATGGTAGCCCGAAATCTACCAATGTGAAAAAGTACATTAAATGTAAATAGACTAAACACTTCAATTAAAAAACAGAGATTGTAACCCTGGATAAAAAAGTAAGAACTAATTATATGTTATCTATAAAAAATACATTTTAAGTATAAAACCACAGATAGGCTTGAAGTGAATGGATCAAAATATGTACTGTGTGGTTAAATGAATACTAGACAAAATTGACTTTGAGTCTGCAAGCTTTGGTAGAGATAAGAAGGGACATTACATAATGATAAAATGATCAATTCACCAGAAGACATAAAAGACTATATATTGAATAATTCCTTTTTTATGAAATTTTCAAGTAGGCAAAATAAATCTATCATAATGAAATCAAATCTAGGTTTCCTTATGGGAAGTAGGTATTGCCTGGAAGGGGACAAAAAGGCACTTGCTAGAGTGTTGGAAATATTCTGTATTTTGATTTATCAAACTCATCAAATTATACGTATGAGAACTATGCATTTCATTGTAATAAACATCACCTCGATAAAAACTAAAATAAAAGGTGATCAAGTGAAAGCTAGTTGGACTTCCAGGAAGAGTAGCCATCAGCTGTTATAACTAATTATAAAAACGAATTATTTTTACATAGTAACACAATAAATTTCCTTAACACCCTGCTATTTCTGGCTATATTTATTGTTAAAGAAGTCATTGTCACTCTTTTCATGTTAACTCTACGAATCAAGATTAGAAGATAGTCAACTTTTAATTTTCAGTAATATATTTATATATAATATATAATATATAATGTATAATATATTTTAATATTATTTATACTTAATATATTTACTTATTACTTAATCATTCACTATGTTATATATTATTAATATATTAATATTCTTATAAATTATATAGATTAGAGGCATGTATATATGTATGTGTAATATGTATATGTATTATACGTATAGATAAATTAAAATTATACATATATAAATGATCTATATAAATAATTAACACATATTTAAAAATCCCACTATCAATATTTTAGTATGCCTTCAAAGAATTTACTTTCCTATTCCTTTATTTTCAACCTTCTTGCAATCAAATTGCGTATGTAATCATACATCATATTTTATCTTAATTTTTATAATAAGTATTTTTAGTACTTCAATGGCTACATAATATAATTGTAATAAAATATGATATATTGCATCATATAGAGTTACTATAATTTAACCATTTTTCTTTTTTTTTTGAGGAAGATTAGCCCTGAGCTAAATGCTGCCAATCTTCCTGTTTTTGCTGAGGAGGACTGGCCCTGAGCTAACATCCGTGTCCATCCTCCTCCACTTTATACGTGGGACACCTACCACAGCATGGTGGCCCGCCAAGTGGTGTCATGTTTGCACCCTGGATCCGAACCGGCGAACCCTGGGCCACCAAAGTGGAACGTGTGCACTCAACCACTACACCACCAGGCCAGCCCCTAACCATTTTTCTATTGTTGGACATGCTGGCTTCTTCCTTGATTCTGCATGACAAATAATGGTGAGATGAATAGTATCATGCATATAGCTTGTGGCATATTTTAGATTATTTCTTTAGGTTGGATTCTCAGACCTGGGATTAATAGAACAAAAGGTATTTGTGTGGGGAAGGGGAGTGGGCAAGAAGGTGTACGTGAGGCTACTCACATGTAGTTTTCAACGTTACTAACACTGTATAAGAACTACAATTCCAGTACAGCTCTATCAGCAATGGAAATTACTGTGAAATATTTTTTTCACTGTAGTATGTGAAAAAATGATTCATTACGTTAGTTTATATTTGTTTCAATTATTTAAAGGTTGAATAACTTTCTTTTTTAATAGCTGTATTTTTTAATGAATTGTTTATTCATCCTTTGCTGATTTATGAGAATATGTTTTTCTTATTAATTTTTATATATATTTTTAAAGATTTTATTTTTCCTTTTCCTCCCAAAGTCCCCCAGTACATAGTTGTTATTTTCAGTTGTGGGTCCTTCTAGCTGTGGCATGTGGGATGCCGCCTCAGCGTGGCTTGATGAGCGGTGCCATGTCCGCACCCAGGATTGAACTGGCAAAACCCTGGGCTGCTGAAGCAGAGCGCGAGACCTTAACCACTCAGCCATGGGGCCGGCCCTATATATTTTTAATTTAATAAAGAAATCCTATCTGCTGAAAATACTTTTCCAGTCTCTAGTTGTGACTTTTTACTTTATCAATTTTGTAATTTTCTTTGAGATATATTTTATCACTTTCAAGTTAGAAAAGGTATCTCCCTTCCAGAATTTTGATAAATATTTGATTACTTTTTTTGTTTTGATTTCTTTTTAATATCTAACACTTCTTCTGTGTGGAATTTGTTTTGCTATATAACAGTAGAGAAAATTACTTCCCTCAAATTGCTGTCTAGTCATTCCAATATTCATAGAATAATCCTTTCTTCCTTTATTGATTTGGAAAGCTCTCCCCATCATGTATTAATGTCTTCATTCTAATGTTGCCCATTTATGGGGTATTTGTTTCCATACATAGATCTAGTTATCTATCCTAATGTTAGTACAGAGGTCTGCTTTCAAACTTTAAGTTTGCTATTTCTGATAGATGATGGCAACTTCTAGGAAGTTAGGAGCTTCATTCTTATAAAATTCTAATTTTTTCTGTACTAAGTTATTTCAGAATTACATCCAGAGTCTCCCTAGGAGTTAAAAGTGGCACTGTCCTTTCCAGTTTCCAAACTGTCCTGCTCAGTGATTATCTGCTAAAGGAAATGATCCTCTCATGCCCCCTCCCTCCTTATTTCTCAACTGGATAACTCTTTATTGTTTGGAGCTCAAAGCATAATTGCCTGAAAGCATGCTGACCAATCATAAGGATGCGTTATCTCTATTAGATCCAGGAAAGACAACCTTCGTAATTCATTTTTGACTCAACAGTTTAACTTCTGAGTGGAGGAAACTTTTTTTTTAACCTAAGCAAACTGAATTTGAAGACATGTTGAAAAAGGGAAGGGAAAATCTTACCCTGTTTCACTGGCTAAGTCCTAATTCCTCAGATCTCATCTCCAATGTCATTTCCTCAGAAGTAACTGACTCACGTGTTGTACAGTGCACGTTTCCTTCAGAGCACCCACCACAGTTTGTAATGTGGTCTTTCTCTGTTTTATGACTTAATGTCTATTTACTCTACTACCAACAATAATAATAGCCAACATTTATTGAGTGCTTACTCTGAATGTGCATGAAATGTGTAGGAAACTTTCTGTATGGATCTTCTCACTTAATTCTTATAGCACCTCTGAAGTAGGTACTAAAATTATTCCTACGTAGGGACTATTATTATTATTGCCACTTTTCAAGTGAGCAAGCTGAGCCACAGAGAGATTAATGAACATCCCTTGAGGTCACATCGCTAGTGTGGCTGACCAGGCTTTGAATCCGGGTAGCCTGATTCCAGATGCCACATCTTTACCTTTAGACCAGTGCTGTCCAATGGAACATTCTGTGATGATAGAAATGTTCTCTATATGTGCTGTCTGATATGACAGCCACTAGCCACATCTGGTTATTGAACAGTTGAAGTATGGCTAGTGTGAATGAGGAACTGAATTTTTAAATTTTATTTAATGTTAATTAATTTAAATAGCCACATGTGGCTACTGACTACCCTATTGGATAGCATAGCTCTAGACAATAAGCTGCTAGGCAGCAATTTCCAGGAATGATTGTGTCTGTTTTTGCTTATCATTATACCCCTGGTACTAGCACCACACCCCACACAATTAGTATTTATTGACCCAAACGAATAATTCAGAGTGGGTAGGATAGGGAGAGAATAAGCAAAAACGGTGCTCGGAAAGCACCCAATTCTGAAAAGTGCTCACCTCCAGTGCAATATCTGGAGCTTGTTTTGCATAAATTTTATTTTTAAAATAACACAAAATAAACATGATAAAAATGAGTATTTGAGATAAATTTGGTAAAATTGAGCATATTCTTATAACTCGCATTTAATAAGAAGGGAAAAGTAAACAATATCAAACAGCAACTTCTGAGAATCAGCACTTATCTGACAAGAAATGAATTTAATGCCAAAATACACTTTTGGAATACATTCCTACCACGAGTCAAAACATCTTAGTAGTTATTTATGAGGCAGTGAATGACAAGCTCATTCAAGCTCTTTACCCCAGAAAATACGCTAATGTTTTCTATCTATTACTGAATGCATTTTTCTTATTGGAAATATCTGAGGCATATTTGGTGTTTTTTTTCATTCTATCACCTGGTATATATCTTTGTTGTCACTGCACAGTGCAATAATCTAACAGATTTAGCAGGGTACGGGGATTCAATTCTATCTGGTAATTAAATGTCAGAGAGTATTTCCCTGCTGGTCATTAATGCTGAAGTGTCTAGATACGCACTGCTAAGTGTACTCACATTAAACATATATTACAGGAACACTGCATATACATTAGCACTAGTAGTAACTTTCAAATTTGCTAATGCGCTTTTGGAAAACAGCATTACATGTTCACTCAAAAAGCTCTGCTTGATTGACAAATTGCATTGATTCAAAGAGCTAGACATTGTGGCTTGAAATAGATAATAACAGTATCTCAAAGCTTAAAGCATTTTATATTTCTTTTTCCTGTTACCTCAAGGTACTCTACTAAGAATTTGTACTAAGTGAATCTGAATTAAATTGCTCTATTGGAAAAATTTTTTAAAATGGAAATGTTCACTTAACCAGAGCAGTTATGGATACCTGGCCATATTATGCTGGGAAAAATATGACATTTTTGTTTTCCTGTTGCTGTTGTTAAACCTTCCAGGTTATTTACCTATTTTTAGTGTTGATTCCCAAATTATGGCTATGAAGTATAATGATCACTAAATCAAATATTTGTAGGAACAACAATCAAAGTAGGACGGGTTCGACTTTGTCACTATCTATGACGCTATATACTCTGACTATATTATTTTGTTCTCATTGAAGTAAAGGCACAATGCTCTATTTTCCTACAAGAAGAAAAATCATTATAAATATTTTTCTCCAACTGTAGGAATAAAATATGGTAAATAACAGATCTGAAATTTTTCAATTCAATGTAACTGACTGTAACTAACCAAGAAATATGCCGATTTTCACCGTACTGATTTTCACTTTGGAAAACGTAATACAGTTAATTCATCAATATATCTTACGGACCTCATAAAAGAACTAGATAAAAATCAATAAAATAATATTGTCTTCTATCATGAAAGAAAAAACATGAAATTTGGTGTTGTAGTTCTTTCTAAAAGTGTGTCCAATTAGACACTTTTGGGCAATTTCAGTAGGTCCTTTCTGTTGTGGTAATATAAATAACAGATCATTCTGGTTTCTGACCACGCACTTCCTTCTCCCTGAATATGCATCAGAGGATGAACATGACAGTCAGTTTTGGCACTTGTAAAGCTGAGTGGCACTCCTCCCACCTCTGTTTGAGTTATAAATAGGAAAAGAAAATGCTTCCCATTGGCCAGATTCAGCACATTAATATCTGTGAGCTCCGACCAAGTGCTCCCCACTAGAATTTAATGGGCTTTACCTTGCACTGGCAGAGAGTACACTCAGTGCCGTGTTTGATCCAAGAGGACCCAGTGAAGCGAACCACATTCATCTCGTCCAGGCAAGTTTTGGTGATGTCATTGCGGATGGTGTCGGCCTGGCAAGGGTCAGTGACACAGCGCGGGCAGCACTCGTTCTCTGGGAGGACACTGAATTCACACTCCACCTCTGGACATGGCAGGGGCCAACAGTCAACTTCCCCTTGCTGTAAGGAAAGCAGATGTGCAAGGGCAGAGGGAGAGGCAGGGAGGGCGTGGAGGATGGCAGGGTGGGTGGGAGCACAGTGTTTTCTGAATACTCAATTTATTGGATGGAGATTTTATTCAGACCTTCAAAGCGATGAATCTTGCAGAGAATCTACAAAAACTGTATCAGAGTGATGGGGTCTATACTGCAGGGGGCACGATTTAGAGGGCATTCTCACTGGGGTGCGGATACTTGCATGTGTAATTTTATTAATAACTAATAAAAAGGCTAGGACCAAGCCTATGTGTTTATGGAGCAGACATACTCATCTAGGCATTTTCAGTGCCTTGCTTTATGTTATTAAGCTACATTAACGGGGGAAGGAGGGTTGGCAAATTTAGAAAATCAGATCTAGGGGGATGCCTGTCTGTGGAAATTTTATTGATTAAAGTAGCATGTTGGTATTAATGGCGGGGGGGGGAAGTTCTGTTGGGCTTGTTAGGTGTGTTGAGTTAATACGGTTAATGTGCGAGAGTTAAGCTTCATAAAGTGTTGTGCATTTTTAGTCTTGTTTTTGGGGTTTGGCAAGATTGTGTTGAATGTACATATGTGGAGTTTAATGGGGGGTAGGGGGGGTTTGATTAAGAAAATTACTTACTTGCTTAGTGCGTGGGTGCAGGTGCGTGCACAGGTGCGTGCACAGGTGACACAGGAACAATAAACAAAAGCACAAACTGTTTCTCTTTAAAAAATCAAATTTGCATGCCCTTATCTTTCTCATGACAAAGGAGAATTATTTTCTATGGAAGAGGTTTTTATCTAACTTTTTTGCCTGAGATGCTGTTTTCATTCTTTTGATCTTTTTCCCTATCGTCTTATCTATTCCCTTCTGCATAAAGAAAGTTTTGTCCACTTACAAGAAAATAAACTGAAATATAAAGGGAATTTGACAATTTTTCTCTGTTCATTTATATGTTCCTCAGTGTAGGGACTTTGGGAAAAAAAACCAAAACAACTAGGAACTGATTTCAGTCTTTTTTATTCCACGTGGGAAAATCCTGAGAATTGGATCTTTTTAAAGTTTAGCTCCCACCTGTTTCCTATTTTCTTCATAATTCTGAATCTCATGGTCTTGGAAATGAAAGCAGCCTTCAGGCACAGGAACTGACCTTGCTCTTTCAATTGATTTTTGGGTTGAAAGTATAAAAAGGAGCAACAAAAAAGCATTGCCTTAAAAATGTCCTCACAAATAGAAACGAAACTAGCTATAACTTCAAAAGTAGCATCTGTGAAACTTTCTTCTAGAAAGACACACAGACCAATTTTCCATTTCATTTATACCACTAGAAAGAATCAAGAAATTTGGTCAAGTGAAAAAAAGACTGATGTTTTCTTTATCAAGTCTTTATTTTCTTTTCTACCTACCGTTTCCAGTAAGAGTTTCATAAATATATAGAGACGTTCAATTCTAACATTCTAAGTATTTATTGCATATCCATATTCTATGTAAAACAAGGTGCCCATCAGAACAGCACTGACAGTAATACTCTTGTTTTTTTTGAGGAAGATTAGCCCTGAGCTAACTACTGCCAGTCCTCCTCTTTTTGCTGAGCAAGACTGGCCCTGAGCTAACATACGTGCCCATCTTCCTCTACTTTCTATGTGGGACGCCTACCACAGCATGGTGTGCCAAGCGGTGCTGTGTCTGCACCCGGCATCTGAACTGGTGAACCCCCGGCCACCAAAAAGGGGAACGTGCAAACTTAACCACTGCGCCACCGGGCCGACCCTGACAGTAATAATCTTTAGAAGGAAAAAATGTGTGTATTTTTAAGCCTAAACATGATTGATAGAAATGGATTAACAAAAGTTCTACTTGGAAAAAAGATGATTCTTTTCATGAATGCCATTGTTCTTTCATAATTGTCTCTACCTAAACCTAAGCTGAATGGGATTGGGGAAGCTAGGAGAGTCTTGTCTTCTTTTGAGCTCTGGAGATCCTGCCAAAAGACATACACAACATGGTGCACCACATCCACCCCAGGAAATACCTCCTCGGCTCCTGACTGCATGTCCATCATCTTTGTCATCCTAACCAGGCTCACTTTTTGAAACTGCCAACACTATGGCCAGGTTTGAACACAGGCAGACGTGGGAGGGCAAGGTCACTTTCCTATTTAGATTCTGGGCCTAAACTTCTCCTGTATTTCATGTAACTAAACTTACCAAGCAGCGGCACTGTTGGCAGTTCTGGACCCAGGTGTCACCACTATTGTACAAGGTTTCCCCATTGTGATGGAGGCACTGACTGCTAAGCCTTGGGTCACATTCAGGGCAACAAAAAAGATCAACTGTGGGATTCTCACAGTCACAGACCATCCGTCGACACATTACAAATCCATTCTGTGTGAGAAGGAAAAAAAGCAGTTACCAAAAGCCTCCATTTCTCAATAGAATAACATCGTGTGTGTGTGTGTGTGTGTGTGTGTGTGTGTGTTTGTGTGTACACACATACACCTATCTCTCAGATGTTGATTTGAGAGTTGAGATAATTCACACACTTACCAATTCATCGATTTTCTTTGAAGTTCCATTTTGTAGCTAACACACAGAAATTACCCAAGCTGAAGAACTTCCAATTTCCTTTCCACACACTACTTGACCAGAAAGAAATTTTCCAGAAATGATTTGTATGAAATGATAAACACTACATGGTCCTTCCGTGTACATAAATGTGTATATGTATATATAAATATATATGTACTTCTTTATTAGTATAGTAATTTTCATATTAACTAAATTTAGGGTTTTGTGAGGGCACGTGTGTTTATATTTGGTAGCTAGTGAAGAAGTTTTATGTAGTCTTAAGTTTATGGACTATTTTAGACCTTATGTTATACAAACTGTTATCAGTTTCTTTCATAATAGTTGACCCCTTGCTACATAGTATTATTTATTTAACTATAATTTAAGTCTCTATTATCAACTGGGTATATATTACAGAACATCTCTCTAAAACAGAGATATAGACCAAATAAACACTTTTCACTCATAGGCCATAGCATGTCCATTCTGGCTTCATTTATGCATTCATTCAAATATGACGTTGTGACTATGGAAACATTCTCATAGGTAGCAACAAAATTTTATTAACAAGTGAATAGATAAACACATTGTGGTATTTCCATACATTGGAATACTACCCAGGAATGAAAAGGAACGGGTTACTGATATGTGTAATGAATGTAAATGAATGTCAAAACCTAATACTGAGAGAAAGAAGCCAGACACAAAAGAATATGTACTATATGATTCCATTTACACAAGGTTCTAGAAAATATAAATCTAATCTATAGTGACCAGAAGCAGTGTTTGCTTGGGGCTGGGTGTATGTTACTAAGAAAGGAGAGAGGCAACATTTTGGGTAGATAAAAATGTTCTGTTATATCAATTGTGATGATGGATAAATGGATGTGTGCATCTGTCTAAGTTCACCAAGCTGTACACTTGAAATACATGAAAATTACACCTCAATAACAATGATTAAAATTTTTTATTTATACCAACCTGACAGGAGCACACAGAGCACCGGTCATTTTCCAACACCCAAATCTGCCCGTTGTGCTTAATTTTTCCATCGTGGATGCAGTCCCCTGTGCAGTTCTTTCCATGAGGACATCGGCAATCATATCCACCATCCAAGTTAAAGCAAATGGTGTCATTGGCACAGCTGTGCCTCCCGGTCCCACACTCATCGATATCTACAGCCAAGAAAAGGCAGCAGGCGATGCGCTCAGAATATGCTCAGTTTCAAACAACTGCAATCAGGCAAGTTGTCTCCTGACATAAAGCATTCAACTGTAAATTAATTTTCATCTTACTGGCAAGCATATCCTATTAAATGCTGACTCAAGCAATGCTAATGATCTAAGGATTTCACAGGAAAATATTATCATGCTGGATTTCAAACACCAGATAACTTTGGCTATATTTTCAACTTTTATATCTCTGTAAATACCTTTAGGCTTTGTGAAACACTTATTTTTTTGAAAGTAGAAACAGGACTCAATTTCTCAAACAAAAACAGTTTGGCAGTGGAAATTCTAAAAGTGCCCATGATTTTTTATTGGAGAATCATCCTCGATGTTAAATGGTGCTTAGAGAAAATCCTTTCTTAGTGGGAGATGAAATGTCATGGAATCCCTGAGGCATTGTATCCCATTTCCAAGGCCTCTTCTCACAGCCATGTCACCACATGTAAGCTCCTTCCAGTCTTCTGCCCAGGTGTTCTTTCTTTACTGTCCTTATACCCTGCCCCTCACCCACGGAAGGGCAAGTGACCACCAGCAATAACCATTTCTCTCGCAAAGAATTCCCCACTTCTTAACTTCTCCATCTCAGAATATCGTTTTGTCTCCTGCCTGATTCAGCTGACAAATGTCCATTCATCACCCGACCTCACCTACTCCATGGCAATCACAGCCTAAAGCATTTTCATACAGATGAAAAGCAAACATATCTTGACCCACGGATCAGGTCCATAAGAAGATATGGGATTCATTTTATTTATCCCTATAATTTAAAGGTCACAAGCCAAAATATATTTCAGGGATATTGTATGAGTGGCAGTAAGTTATCTCCCATTTCATCTGTTTCCTCTGAGTAAAGGTCATGAAGGAAAGAATTAAATCACAGCAAGAAACGTGGGTTAGAGAGAAGAGGGGCTGTACAGCTTTTAACTAAGGGAACTACACACTGATTTCCCTTGAAAAGTTTAAAGGCAGAGTTTAGTAAGCATCTTTCTTAAATGGTTTGATTTCAGCATTACTGGAGACATGGACTAGTAAAGACATATTTTAGCCGTATTTCAACTCTTAAATACTTAAGTTTTGTCACATATGTATTCCTGAAAATAAGCCACATGATACATTTCTATTTACCTTGATTTTTATTAGTTCCCATCTCAACAAAACCAATGAATTGAGACAACAGCTGACAAGATTTTTACTACAACTACAGTGAACTTTATTATGGCTTCGTTTGTCAAGGATGATACTATTTATAATTATAGACTATGATCAAAAGGAGAACTGTTAGCCAGCACATATATTTTATAATTTTTTAAAAGTACATTGGTTAATATATTTTTTTTCAGATCAGGGAAAATTGTCTCTTGGTAACAGAAATGAAATTTTATAACGTGGCTCTATATTTGGTTTATTCAGAATAATAAGGTATATTTGATGAGTTGATCTTTGTCTCCCGTTAAATATTCTTACAGTTAGGAATAACAGCAAGTTGGAAAACCATTAACCATAGTTATTTGGTCTCTTTGACCACAAACTCTATAAATACCTCTTACTACATAACCCTTTAAATATCCTCTATAAAGACATTATTCCACTAATGGCAATGGCTGGACTTTTACAATTATTTCATTTTGCCTGACATTTAAAATAAAAGCTCTGCTATCAGGTAATGCATTTTTTTTTTTCTTAAAGGCAGAGAGAGTCCTTGGATTTGCTGCAGAAGACAAAGAAGAGATGTCCTGGCACAATAAGAATATGTGCTCTTAAGTAAAGTACACTCACAATAAAGAAACAGAATAAAAATTTGTTCACAACAATGACTGCCATGCACTTGTTATCCTTGGAGAAACATGTGGGCAGAAACATCATAATGAACTAAGTATTAGCTTTTACTATTCAATGCGATTTGAAATAATTTGAACTCCTCTTGCCTTTTTTCTTGTTATCTATACTGGGTTTCCCAATGCAGAGACTATTCTCAATTGGATGGTAGTATAGAACTTTGCAAATCATTTACATGTATAGTTTTATTATAATGCAAATTTCCTAAATTAAATATACATGAAGGATGCATATTCTAATTTGAAAATTTTACTATGGTCTATAAAAATTCCGACTTTAAAAATACTGATGACTTCTTTAGTGAGCAATTAAAGAAATGTTGGTAAATCCAATGGTCAAGTCTCAGTTCTCATCCAATTTGACCTAACAGCAGCATTTGACATAGTTCATTCTCTTTCCCTGATAAATTTTCTTTACTTTCTTTCTATCACATCGGTAGCCCTTTCTGGATCTTTCTCCAAGTGTGGCAATTAATCTATGAATAAAATTTAGCCAAGCAAAGAGATGGTAAAGAGTGTTCTAGTCAGAGGCACAAGTGTGTTTGAAGGCCCAAAGTTTAGAGCTGTCAAGATGTGTTTGATGAAGAGAAATGTTGACTTGAATGTTCAAGGAGAGCAGAGTAGGCAGATATGTAGCTGAAAAGGTACTCAGGCACACGTAAAAGTCATGTTAAGAAATCTGAACTTTACCATAAAAAGTCATTTTAGGAAATTGCAGAAAAAAAATCACAATCAGATATCCATTTTAGAAAGATTCCTTTGGCTTCATTTTGGAAAAGGGATCTGAGTGGATTAGAACTTGAAGCCAGGAGATCAATTAATAGGCTGTTTCAGTAGCCCAGGGAAGAGATGGTCATATAATAATAGCAAACACTTATATAGTGGTTGGTATGTGCCAGATTCTAAGTACTTTCACATAATGACTCATTTAATCCTCACAACAACTGCAGAAGGTAAATGATAATTCCCTTTGTGTGGATCAGGAAATTGAGGCATAGAAATGTTGCATAACTTTCTCAAGGTCACAGAGCCAGTAAGGTTTAGAGCGCAGATAGGAACCCAAGCAGTCAGACTCCAAGTCTGTGTTCTTAAGCAGCGGGGATGCATAGAGAGAAACAATGAAGATAGAATCTTCCAAGATAGAAACAATGAAGATACAGCAACTTAGTGATTTGTCGGCTTCGAAGATTAGGGAGAAGGAGGGGTTATGAACAATGTTCAGACCTCTGGCTTGGAAAATTTGGCTGATGATATTCACAGAAAAAAGTGCAAGATTTTGCTGGGGAATGAAAGTGGCTGGCAGGGATGAGGAAAACATGAGTTAGTTTAGGACATGATGAATTACACTTTCCTCTGGGATTTCAAGTAGAGCTGTCCAGTAAGTAGTTGGATATATGGGTCTGGAGTTCAGAATATAGGACAAGCTGAAATATGGATTTGTTGAAGATATACTTTCATCACTTCCTTTCTAAAAAACAGTTGTTCAGACTCAGTTCAAACTTCTTAGTAAGGCATTTAAGGCCACTTCTGTTGCTTGCACTCTCTTTCCCTATCTCAATTTGCCAATAATCACATCATACTTGAAGTCCTAAAACAAATGCTAGATACTCAAGCCTTTCTTGTTGCTAAACAGGAAATAGTTTCTCTCTTTGTTTCCTTACAGCTCTGAATTTACATTTTCCTCAAGTATTTATCATTTTCAACCTCATGGTTTTCTCCTCTATTAAGAAACTTATCACATTCTACTTTGTGTGACAGTTGTTGCTGTACATATTTTCTCTCTTCTACAAGCCAAGAGCAGTGACCACATCTCCTGTATATTTGTATGTTGCAGACGCCTGGCAAGTATCTCAAGGTACTTGTGCATCTTTTCAGTAACTACTTGTTGAGTTGATTTGTATTCATTTCATTTTTGTCCTTTTTCTTGATTTAGGTTAAGCATTTATAGTATTTGGCTTGAACATAACATTCAAAAGATGCTATCTTGTAAACATTATTATTTTGGTCTCACAAGTTCAAAAAAACCTCACCAAGCCTAATGATAATCCAAAAATTAAAGCAATAAAGAAAAATATTGGCATGGAAATGAAATATTCTTGTGTGAAAAAAATACTAGGCTTTATTCTTAGAGAGAGACAAATTTGGGGGCACAGCAGAAATGATGAAATGGACAAGGAAAATGGTACTCTGGCACATTACCTGGAGATTAGATGTCTACACCTCTGAGATAAATGGATGAGCAAAACAGCACATAATTTGTATGAATGCAGCTTATAAACATGTATGTTGCAGATTGCACAACTGCAGCCTAAAAAGTAGTGAAACTGCACAGTTATTTATTCCTGCCTTCAAGTAGGAATCTTACACTTCAGAGCAATTGCAAATCCACTGCTGTGGCTTTGTCCACTTTGAAATGATTTTTTTTCAGCAACAGGAAAATGGCACCTGTTCGGATACAATCACACTGTTAAACCTGCATCCTTCTAAATACTAATATTACAATTCTATAAATCACTGAAATTGCAGCAAATGGATAGGTGTTTAGAAGGAGCATTTTAGTCTTTTTTTTATAACATAGGTGCGTTTTTTAAAAGAATCCTTCACAGCACATTGTCTCCTGAAAGAGTAGTAGATTTTTCTGATAATCATTATAAATTGTATTGGAAGACAATAGTAAAATCACCTTTCCAGAATTGTGGTTTTTTAAAAAATAAGATTTTTCACTGTTTCTGTGTTTATGGAATTTCCTTGAAAAGCCTTTTCTGCATAAGCATCTCATAGAATCCTTTACTTCCCTACCTTCATCTTTATCACTGTTATTTTATTGGCTAGTTTAATTTTCCTCATTACTTTCTGAACACTCGTGAATGTACTAATTATGCTTTCTCATTTTGTCCTGATCACTACTATATATTTTTACTTCTAATATACCATATATCTACTATATATCATATCATATATCTACTTCTAACATGGGTTATATTCCTAACATACTTCTGATTAAAATATTATCTATCTATCATCCATCTCAATCTTTTTCATTAGACAAATAAATATATCATCTCTTATGTGCCAAGCACTGTTCTAGGCATTGGAAGCTGACAAGTAAACAAAATCTATGACTCTTGAAGCTTACATTCTGTAGCAGATAAGCAAATAAACAAACTAACATATACAATAATTTCAGGAGAATTTATCATTTCTATGAAGAAAGTGAAGCAAGTAAGTGAATAGCGTCAGGGGTAGGATGCTATTTTTAAATCGGGAGTCCAGAAGAAGCCATTTTAGAGGAAATCTGAATTCAACAAAAGAAGCATACAAAGATCCGGGGGAAGGACATTCCCGACAAAAAGAACAGCACATGAGAAGGGAAGCAGTTGGTATATTTGAGAAATGGCAAGAAAGTACCCATATCATGTAGGCCCTTGTAAACCATTGTTAGGGGTTGGATTTTACTCTGAAGAGAGATAGAAAGGCTCCAGGAGTTGGAACAGAGGAGTAAGATGTTCTAACTTCAGTTTTAGAAGGATTATTCTGGGAGTTACAGGAAAATACTCTAGGGGAGTCATGAGTGGAAGTAGGGAGACCAGTTTGGAGACTGCTGCAGTGGTCCAGACAAAAGATAACGATGGCTTAGACCAAGATGGTAACAGTAGTCATGGTGAGAGGTGGTCAGATTGGGAATATATTTAAAAATATTCTATGTTCTATGTCAGTCATTAAGTCTGAGTTGCCTATAAGAAATCCATGTTGAGATACCCAGTAAACAACTAGGTATATGAATACAGCCAGGGAAAAGGTCTGAATTAGGAATGTGTAGATAGCATTTTAAACTATGGAACTGGTTGATTTGGAGATTGAGAATGGACAGAGAAGACTGCCAAGAGCCCAGGGGTGCTTGAACATATAGTCTTGTGGAGAGTGAAAGGAGAAACCTGTAGGGTAAGAGAAGGCCAGGAGAAAGTGGTGTCCGCAAAGCTAAGTACAGAAAGTTCTCTTGAGAGGAAGAAATGATCAACTGGTCGAATGCCTGAATTGTCAAGGAAGGACATAGTAACTGACCAGTGGATTTGGCAAGATGGAAACTGTTAGTAATCTTGAAAGGAGAGCATTCACCGAAGCGGTGCGACTACTCACTGGAAGCAAGAAAGAAGTGATAACAAGTACAGAAAATCCTTTCAAAGACTTTTATTCTAGAAGGGAGCAGAAAAATGGGGAAAATGTTTAGAGAATCAGGTGATGTCAAAGGAAGTTACTTTGGGTTTTTATTTTTAAAGATGCGTGCTACACCAGGCTGTTTGTATGCTGATGAGAATGATGTGGTAGGAAAAGAGTATCTATGACGTGAAAGAGAAAGTGGATAGTACAACGGCAAAGACCTCAAGCTGCCGAGGCGGGATGAGATGCAAGGTACCATGGAGGGTTTAATTTTTGATAGGAGAAATGAAGTTTCATTCAGTGAAACAAGAGGGAGGGAAAGCAGTAGGTAACATAAATGAGAGTAAGCTAATAAAGCTTCTGGTTGAAAAGTGAAGTACTTCTATTTTCTCAGTTAAATAAGAAGTAGGGCCACCAACAGAAAATGAAGAAAAAGTAAGTGGTATATAAGATTTGAAGAGATTGGAGAAGGTATGAAATGGTTCTATTAGAGAGTTGCAGGCGAAAGTAACTAAATAAACAGGAATGCTGGGCACTGCTGATAGCCCTTGTGGTAGGTAGGCTATGAGACCGCCCCCAGTGATCCTCACCATTCAATAGTCACCCTCTTGTGTAATCCTCTCCCCTTGAATGTGGGCTGGACTTATTGACTCACTTTTACTCTTTTTATTCTCCAAAGAGAATATGGGAGAAGTGATGAAATGCTGCTTCTGAGTTTAGGTTATAAAAAGACTGTGGCTTTCATCTTGGGCACTTGCTGTCTCTTGGGTTGTTTACGCTAGGGGAAGTCAGCTCCCATGTCTTGAGGCAGCCCTGTGGAGTAGCTCTGGCCTTAAGGAAACAAGTCCTGCCAATAGCCACATGAGTGACCTTAAATAGATTCCCATTCCCCTCACTCTCACCCCCGACAAATCTTCAAGATGAGACCACAGCCCTGGCCAACAACTTGACTGCAACCTCATGAGAAACCTTGAACCAGAGGCATCCTGCTAGGCTGTGCACAGATAACTCATCCATGGAAACTGTGAGATAATTTTTGTTGTTTTCAGTTGCTAAGTTATGGGGGTAATTTGTTATGCATCGATAGATTACTAATAAAGCCTTCTTGAAATCTGTGGTCATAAATTTAAAAGATAGTGAGTGCAGTTACAAATGTAAAGGAAGATAGTCGGCAGAGGGACATGTTTTTTCTATTCACATTCTGATGCACAGAAAATGGTGTGCAAGGATACCAAGCAAAACCAGACACAGGCTACCCCTAGAGGAGAAGCGGGAAGAATGGGGAAAAGGAGGAGAGGAATGAAGATGCATTTTCAGCTTTGATCTATATATTTCTGTATGATTTGAGTTACTTATAATCTGCTTATATTCATTCATTATGTGTGTAACTTAAAAAACAATCTTAACAAAAAAGTAGTATGAAAGACTTCTTCCTCATAATATACTATAGAACACAGGCAAAATGGTTTATCAGAGAAGAGCGAATGCACACTGTCCCATCTGCCTCTTGGACTGCAGTCTGTTCCTGGCATTCTCTACAGGGCTGGAAGTATTCACTCTGGAACCTTCACAAGTGCAAGGTAAAGCCCTCAGACTACAGTTAAGTGGTTATTTGCAAAGGCCAGGTTTTAGCCCCTGGGAAGGCAACAGCATTCCCATTCGCATGTAAAAGTCCAGATGAATCCTCTGCTTGAGGTCCAGAGCTCTGCAGTTGCTGGCAAAGCATGCTGGGAGCCTTGGCATCTATCACCAACTCTGTTTCACTTTTCTCTGTGTGAAAACCTTTTGAGGCCCAAGGATAAAAGACGTCTTATCATTTGGGTGTCAAGTACTGTTAAGTTAGATTCTCCAAGGCGTTCACTGACTGTGTCATTTTAGCCGCATCATTCTCTCAGGCTGTTCCTCCATGAAGGTGTAAATACAAATGGAGAAAATAATGGTTTCTTGAGGTTTGTTTTGTTTTCCATCCCTGTGCCAAACTTCTGATGGCAAATCCTTTTAGCGCAGGTGGTTTCCCTGGCAATTGTTCACCGGGCCTGGCTTACTCTGCCTCTTTTTTAAAAATTGTGCCTCTTAATAGAAGGTATAGAGGAGCAGAGTTGTTTGTCAATTCACTGAAAATAATTCAAAATTAATCGTAAATAATTGAATATAATATAATTGAATTTTCCACTCCTATTTGATTGAAATCTTCCTTGAAGCAGGGACCATATCTTCCGAATGCAACATTCAGCATTCACTAAACATCTCTTCGTTTGCCAGGCAAGTGATACATTAGAAATAGCCCAGAGTATCAGGGATTGTACATATTACCCTGGGCCATATCATCATCATATTTCTTCTGTCCCCATTTTCCTTCTATCCTGTCTTACTCTGTTTTTCTCTAGTCATTTTGAGGTCAGATTTTTTCATGCTACTATGGGTTTATTGACTCTAAAACACACTTTAACATTTGCAAGTATCCATAGAGAATTGGTTTAGTGTCACAATTTTTAATTATCTAAAAATAATTAATAATCATAATTAGCATGCAAAAGTTAGATTTTAACGTTTCCAATCACTGTTGTATAAACACACGGCAAAAATCACCAATAACTTAAACATTAGATCAACGTCTACTGGCTACATCATACCGTATATTCCTCTAGCTCAAGAGGAGTTCTTAAACCCCAGGTCTCCTTCTACTGACCTTCACACGATTCTCCACTTGATGAAAACATCCCATTGTCATGGTAGCCATCTCTGCACTCACAGTGGTACCATCCAGGCAGGTTAATGCAGTTAGCACGGCTGTCACATTGAACAAAGCCATCAGAGCACTCATCAATGTCTGTTTGGCAAAGCAAACAAAAACGGGATGTTATGCAATTGCTGCTTTTCTTTCAAAGAAACTAAAATATTCTGTCGGGTGACTACTAAAACTTTTAGTGCCAGCAAATCCTTAAAACTAAGAAAATATAAAATCAAGAAAGTCTACTTGGTTGTTGAAAGCTATACGGAAAGAATGTAGCAGTATTAGTAAAAGGAGAAATGTCTAGATGGCTTCTCTGTTGCAAAGGTCATCCAACTGTAGAAAATGGAAAGAAACCATCTGTAATAGTCATTAGTGCTGCCCACCAAATATTTCCAGTTCTTCTTCCGGACACAAGCTAGGATTGCCACGAGACATCCTAAAGCCAGTTAGGGAGTGATTATCTGTGTTACTTAAAGGCAGAGTTTTTAAGATGCATTGTGTGATTCACATGTACACTTCCCCCATCACAACGACCAGCAATTTCCAGAGGCTCTAAACATCAGCCTGAGTTCCTGAGTGAGGATGATGTGGGGCACATTCCTCCTTTACTTGCGATGGACATATATTATGAGCAAGAAATCAACCTTTGTTGCTTTAAGTCACTGAGATTTTAGGGTATTTTATTACTTTCAGTATAACCTATTCAACTTGACGAATATATCATTCAATAGCATCCATGCAATAACATGCATCATATTTTTGAGAATATATACCATTTATGTCACTTTTTAATGGGTTTCACATATATTACCTTATTCATCCCTCAAAAGAGAAATCTTGCCATGTAGATAGCATATTGAACATATGAAAAAAATGAGGCAAAAGGAAATTATGGGATTTAACCAAGATCTGCTCCTTCATACAAGTAGGCATGGGCTGAAATTGGTAAATTGTCTAAACAAAGAGAGCTATACATCTTGAGTTTCATACATTGTCTCCAGAGGGTTATTGTTACTCCCCAACATTGTGACCCCTTTATTCTCCTTGTTCAGTCTTTTGAACGATGGGAACATACAACCCCAGCCAAGTCTCTTCCTTTGCTCCTAGAGGGACAAGTAATTCCTGGAGTTGCTTTACAAAGTGTCCCCTTCTTCTCATATACCTTCTGGGTTTCTGGGTGCCCTGGAGATGACTCAGATGCTGCTAAATGAGCTGATGGCATCGCACCATTGTAGCTGACAAAAAATATCTACATGCATCCCACTCCCATCTTGACAGCCCCATGCCATGACTGAAGACTCCACTTGCCATGGCAGTATAGTTCTTTCTTCTATGCCTCTGACGCCTGCATCATATTCCCTGCTGCAGTGACCAGGCACAGTGATGTCCCTCATGTTGAAGGTAAGGCCAGCTGCTTTTCAGAGTCCTTTACCCCCAGCCAGTCCACTCCAGTTCAGCAGACTCTCCTTTCTTCCTATTTCAGTCTCATCTAACTCTAAATTCTTGGAAGTATATATTTCTTTTGTTTTCTTTTTAAATTCCCTCTTTCCATATGTTCAATTTTGAGTGACAAATTTTTGAATAAATAATTTTTTTTTAAAAGAGAGAAATAAGGCACTCTTGATAAACCCAGAGTTCCTTCACTAAAACAAGGTACAAATCATTTTCTTAGATTAGGTAACAGGCCAGAAAATACATATTTTATATCACTGCAAAATTTTGACATTATTTTTGAACTACGAATGGTTTTGCCTCTGTGGTTCCTCCTCCGAAGAGTCCGTTCCTATTGTCAGGAATTGTTACTGTCAAAATAATTATTAGTGGCCAAATCAGCTAACCGTTGACTTTCTGACACATAGCTGATGTGGACTGCTTCCATTTACTAAAGGTCTCATACGTTTTATGGAACAGCCTATTTGTATTTCAGGGGCCTCCCTAACTGATGAACCTCCGATTATAAATGGGACTAAAATGCTATGCTCATTTCAGCTTTATGCAGTCTTTTCTTCTAAAGCAAATGATGCAGAAAATTGATTATGTCATTTCTTAAGTGCATGAACAAAAGAAAGCAGGTTGGAATTTAGCTTTAGAAGTGAGTTTATTGGAAGAAGGCCATGAGGGGGATGTTTAGAGTATCGCATTTTAGAAGAGTTTGATCATCGTCATTGGTGACTTGGAATAACTATTAATGGAACAGAGCCTTCTCCACTGAAGCAACTTTCACATCTACATTTAGCCTTTAAGTTAGCGCTTTTTTCTTGCCTGATCACAGCTGTAGGGTGAGCTCAGATCCTGTGACATAGAGATTTCAGTTCTCATTTCTTACTTCTTTTCTCTTGTCACTCTTTCTAATCACCAGGCCCACTCTTCTACTGCCTTGTCCCCTCTTCTCTTTATTTACATTACAGCAACCTTCCTTGATCTGTAAACATACTCATTAAAGTTTCACAGAAATGCTATACTCTATATTACTTAGTGTTGTGAAGACCAGGGATACGAACATACGCTGGCCATAATGTATTTTCATATACAGTTTGAACAATATTTTATTATTTCATTACTACTGCTAAGCAGTATTTTAGAGGATGGACATGCAAATATATGAACCAGTTATTAATTTACCATTCAATATTTACTGAATACCTGTTATGTTCCAAGTACAAAGTGCTGGGGAAACGAGTAATTGCTTCCCTCACTGGGTTTACTATGTATCTAAATCGTGTTTTAAGAAAATTAAATTTGTGAAAATCTAAATTTACAATCATATAGGACTGTGTTTTCCAACATGTTGTACATATGCCACCATTGGTATACTATTTAGGTGATAATAGGCAAATACTTCATTTTAATGCTTACATATTTATATTTCTGAATCATTTCCATTTAGAGCAAGTGATACTAATAGTACAGTAGTGAAATCATATTTAAATTTTAGAAATGAGAGGTATCACAGAAAGAATATTAAGTAAATATTGATATAAATGAGATATGACTATGATAAAAATTATGAAGGTGGTATACAAATGACTGAAGTTTTGAAAACACCAAGATACGGTATGGAGCAATTATTCACATTTCAGAAGCATTTGCTGAGTAATTTCTTAAGGTAAAATGCCTTAATTCATTTGAAATATGACTCGATGTATAAAATATGTAAGTATACAAATGTCATGGCTCAAATTATATACTTGCTACCATTTAGGATAGCGAAGAAGAACTAGCCAGGTAATATACATTGCTTCCTTTTACACTTTCATATTCCTGTCAGTTTAGATTTTTTTATGCAAACTTCCCTACTTTGGTGAAAGGAGAAAATGAAAGTGTACTTGAATTGCCAAGGTATGTGCTTCCCACCAAAAGGCATGCTTGTTTGGCTCATGGCTCCGACTGAAGCCAAAGCTAAAACAACCTCATCTGTAAGCTATTTGATGGTATCTATGTCCTTATCAGTAAATATTTAGTAAGTGAAGAACTGAAATATGATCCACAATTTAAAAATTAAGTATACTTTATCTATACATAACTGTAGGTATTACTATGAGCTATAAGATATAAATGCACACATATTGTGCACATTTTCAAATACGCACATACTGTGCTTTACATATGGTGAAATAGCAGAAACCAGTAAGAAAGAGAGTGAAAGAATTTATTTCTTGGGTACTTTTTTTAGGTCAGTTAAAACCAAACTTCACATTATCTAACTGAGTGAGATACACAGAGAACCCCAGACCGAGGGGAGAAAAATGTTATTTTATTCCACATGAGAAATACCAAGTTTGAACAAATTACTTTCCAAACGGAATAAAAGTACTCAAAAAGTTTAGCACAAGATGTATAGGCTGATATGATTTAGTCTTGATTATAAGGACTTTAATTTTGTACCCTGTAGGTATGTTATACAGAAAACTAAGAATAAATTTTATGAAAAACTATGATTTCATTACATATTCTGTCTTCGAAAAGAACTGGTCCCTAGTTCCTTAGGGACAATTAGAACTTTTTCAATAGCTACATTTAGAACAGTCAGCTAGTGATGATATTAAGATGCTGTCCCAAAGCACAGAGAATGTAAGATCCAAAAGAGATTTAGCCATCCAACAACAGTCACGAAGAGCAGCCAGACTCCAGGGATCAAACTCGACTTAGATAATAAAAGTGGAAGGCACTGTTGAGATTTTTCTAGAAAGCACATATATTTTGAGGCAATCATTAAAAACAAGCCAACAAGCAGAAAAGCAAGAAAGGAAAATGTATGAATAAAAAAAGCTCACACACGTCAGTGTCTTGTTTTCTTTGTCTCCCTCAGGTGGGGTGACACAACACTGGGTGCTTTCTACAATGTCACAGGCCACTGGCTGCAGAGGTAGCCGACTGAAGACGGCCTCTGCTAACAGCATTTAAAGGGTCACTTTAGGAAAACGACAAATTACTTCCTTGTAAAATTAAATGTAGTTATAAAATGAGACATCTGAGTGATAAACAACCTTTCTCATGCATAGTACCAGCTATTTCTATCATAACAACCTAACTACGAACAATAAAAAACATGCAAATGTCTAAAACCATCCATATCTAAAATAGACCCTACTCATTAGTTTAACCTGCTCCCTTTTAAGCTACTCTACACAAAAGAAAAGAAAATCCAATTATTTTTTAAACTGAGCACACTATTTTTAATGCTGTAGTCAAATAATGAGAGTACTGTCTCTCATACTGTTTAGCATTAATAAAAACCTTAGACTATTTATATCACTATCCTATGCACTGGTAGTTAAATTATATTGATAAACAGCAGGCAATTAAACATCTTCAAAACAATTAATCAACTCTTGATTACCCACATGTGGATTATTTGCTTTCTAGATTATCTGCAGCACTTTTTAATTTTAATCACAAGGTCACTTCCCTCTGTCTTTTGCTGAGCTTCTGGGGAGTCTGCTTTCAACACTCAGATGTGAGTGCTTCAAGGAATGCAAACTCATTTGAGCATTATACTGTTTGTAATAACTATACCAGATTTGGATCTAAAATACTGCCCAAAATTTCATAAGATGGCTGATTCTCACATGAACTTTTTAAAAATAAAATATGACAACATACGTAAATAAATTTTGAAAATCATAAAATCCTCTTTACAGGTTGGGTGATAATACTGCAGATTTAGTGAAAATTATTTTCATCACTTTATAGTTCATAATTAGGAAGGTAATGACTGCTCCTAAAAGAGTATAACATAATTTCATCATCATCTCGTTCAGCCCTCATAATCACCGCGTGAGATAGTCCTATCCCTATGTCATAGACTGTGGCCTGGTGGTTAATATTTGGCGCTCTCTCCACCATGGCCTGGGTTCATTTCCTGGTCAGGGAACCACACCTCCCATCTGTTGACTGTCACACTGTGGCGGCTGTGTGTTTGCGATGCTGAAAGCTATCCACTGGTATTTCAAACACCAGCAGGGTCACCCATGGTGGACAGGTTTCAGTGGAGCTTCCAGACTAAGACAGACTAGGAAGAAGGACCTGGCCACTCACTTCCAAAAAAAATTGGTCGTGAAAACCCTAGGAATAGCAGTGGAGCATTGTCTAATACAGTGTCAGAAGAAGAGAGGATGGTGCAAAAAAAAAAAAAAAAAATGGATGGGGTTCCGCTCTGCGGTGCACAGGGTCGCTAGGAGTCAGAACTGACTGGAAGGCACTAACAACAAATGTCATAGACGAAGAAGTGGTGAGAGCAAATATATTGCCCTAGGTCACACAATAGACCAGAACTCTTTTAACTCCAAGTCCAGTGCTCTTTCTCCTACTCTAAGGCTGCCTCTCAAGACCAACACTTGGCCAACCAGAAACAGCTTGTACTTTGATCTATGGAAGTGTGTATCTTAATGAGTGAATTCCAGCTCTTTGGCTTGTTAACTGTGTAATTTTGAATATTTTATTACACCTCTCTGAGTTTTGAACTAGAAATAATTCTCTCTGTTATCAGCCTGCTGTTAACTACTGCTGTTAACTATACAAGGCTCATAGGAGAAGTGGTACCTGGCTCATAATAGGCATTTAATATGTGTAAGTTCCACCTCTCTGAAATAATCTTTCAGAGTTTACAAAGTATGTTCACTTATGTCATTTGATTACTTGAAAGGGAGCAGAAGGAAATACAGTTTTACAAGTAGGGTTTAAGCCACAGAATGTCTTCTCTTTTGTGGACAATCAGGAGCCGCTGAACGATTACTAACAGTAGAGTGATATAATCTAAGATTTATAATCTAAGAGTGATGTAATCTAGACTTCAGGAAGAAGAGGGCAGCATCTACATGTTGGACAGATGGGACTGGGCAAGACTAGAGGCAGTCTTATGAGGCTGCTTTTCATCATCTAGGAAAAAGGTAACAAAGATTTTAATTAGGGGGAAAACAGTGGAAATAGGGATAAAGAGTATATTTTTCTCAAAGGCTTATCTTCAGTCAATGTACAAGGCCTTCTCATGTCCCTGTGTTGATGTCAGACCAGCCAAGTTCACAATCCACACGTCTGGGGACATATCATACAGAGAAAAAAAATCGAGACAACCTGATGTTTCTTGTGGTTCCTGGAGTCTTTTTATTTTATCCTTTCTTTTTTTTTCTTTAGAGTCTTTGCATGTGCTGTACCTATTGCCTAGAAAGTTCTCTCTTTCTCATCCCCTCACCCAGTTAGTTAAGTATTTCTCATCTGTGTTTCATATAAAAATTAATTTCCTCAGGGAAGGCTTCCTTGACTCCAAAGGCCATGTTAGACCTCCTAGTGTTCATTGTTTTCTTGTACTTTCCCCAACGTGGTCCTTGTATTTTGCCTTAATAGCAACTATCACAAGTTGTTGTGATTTTTTGTCTAAGCTTGTAAATATTACAGTAACTTAATGAGAATAACCAGTTCTGGAGAAAGCCTTCCCTATATTTTTCCTCCTTTTCAAAAGCACCTTGATTCTTTGAGCTTTTTGTCTACCAGTTTGCAAATTTCTCACTAAAACACAACAAAACATGGGGGAGGAGAAAGTCTGCATTGATGCCATAGATTGATTTTTGGAGAAGTGACATCTTTACATTATTGAATATTTAATCCATACACATGATATATTTCCTCTTTCTCTAATAATTTTTGTAGTTTTTATAGTCTTTGCAGTTATCTGAAAAGATGTGCGTATTTTGTCTGGATTTACTCCTAACTTTTTTTTTTACTTTTTTTTTTAAAAAAACAACTTTATTTTTTTTCCAGCTTTCCTGAGGTATAATTGGCAACTAAAATTGTAAGATCTTTAAAGTGTACAACATGATGATTTGATATATGCACACATTGTGAAAGGATTCCTTCCTTGAGTTAATTAACACATTCATCACCTCACATATTTCTTTTTTGTTCTTTTCTGGTGAGAACATTTAAGTTCTACTCTCTTAGCTAATTTCAATTATACAATACAGTGCTATCAACTATACTCACCATGTTATACCTTAGATCCTCGGACCTCAAACCAACTTTCCTGAGGTAAAATTTATATGTAAAACAATCACTAATAATTTCATGAGCTTGGACATGTGACCACTACCATAATTAAGATATAAAAGATTTCCTTTACTCCCTAAAGTTCCTTCATATCACAGTAGCTTGAAAATAATAATTTGTACCAATATTAATTTAATGCTTGTCATTTTGAGTAAGTTCCATATGGACAGTGACCATGCCTGTATTTTTTCTTAACATATCTCGAACACCTAGCAAAGAACTGAATACATGGTTTGAGATTCATAAACACTTGCTGAATAACTGAATGATCTATTTGTAATATCAAGTAAGTAAGAGGCAAGCTCACCATGCTACCTTAGGGTCCTTCTAGGTCAGAGAGGAATGCAGGCTGGGGAGTCAACTTGAAAGCACTCACTAAGATGCAATAATAAGATGGTAAGATGACACTTTCTCATCCTACTTCAAATATCTATGTCAAAAAATTAAGTACAATATTAAATAGAGTAGAATTGGTGAAGAAAATGCATCTATTATATATATATTTAAACAAAAAGAGCACATCAAGACTTCTGATTAAAGATGGGAAATTGAAAATATTTTAAAATCTATTCTTCCTCCCAATCTTATAAACATTATGTTAAAAGAACAAAGAAAAGTATAAAAAAAGACAAAAGTATACCACCACCAGCAGAGGAGAAAATTCAATAAATTTTTGCCTTTTCTTGTAAAAAAGAATATAAGTGAAGTGGTCGAGTCTGCACAAAGGAAGCCACAGCCTAGAATCTATATGTAGTAACGGGTGCTACAGCTGATGGGGGAGTAATCTGCCATGAGGACTTCTGAAGAGACCTGAAATACCATGTAAAGCCGATATGAGACATGGAGCTGAAGTAGCTGGGTTAATTAAAAGTCTTCCGATGGATAATCAAGCCGTCCACCTCCTCCCACCTTGAGCAGACTGCTGAAAGAAAGCAATTACCCCTAAAGCCAGAATGGATGGTTCTTCTGTAAAGAAAATAAATAAAATATCTGGAGGAAAGCAAGGCAACCAACAGAGGAGTTGTCCTCCATTGGAACAAAGTCCCCTGCATTGCAGTGTTTAGAGATGTCAAAGTGTAAAGAACTGGCTCCCTTTTAGTTCCCCTAATATAAGCCTGGCAGTCAACCAACCTCACCCTCATATCAAAGCTCGAAATCAGTTTTTCTATTTATTCACTCTAAATAGTAATGTGAAATCAAGGAACAACAAATACTTGAGAAAAGTCTATAACATCTAAGAGAACAGCCAAGATATACCATCAGGAAAACTGACCCTGAAGGAAAGAGAAATAAGTCACAGAACAGAACTTAAAATATTTCTTATTAATATCTTCAAATAGGTTGGAGGGAATATTTCATCCATAAGAAAAGGACACAGTGCTGTAAAAAAGGAAAATTCAGAGAATAAAGAGTTCTTAGAATATGACACAATATGGATAATATGATAGCTGAAAAAATAAGATACTTGGTAGATGAAAATTTTAAAAATGTAACATAAGGGGGGCTGGCCCTGTGGCTGAGTGGTTAAGTTTGCGCGCTCTGCTGCAGGCAGCCCAGTGTTTCGTTGGTTCGAATCCTGGGCGCAGACATGGCACTGCTCATCAAACCACACTGAGGCAGCATCCCACATGCCACAACTAGAAGGACCCACAACGAAGAATATACAACTATGTACCGGGGGGCTTAGGGGAGAAAAAATAAAATCTTTAAAAAAAATGTAATATAAGGCTTGGAAGATCAAGTAGAAGTAGTCTCTTCAAAAGTGTAAACATATAGAATATAGATGAAAAATATGATAGAAAAAAAGCAAAGGGCACCATCCCAAAAAGTTCAGCTTCTGATTAAAGCAAATTTCATACCATGAAAAGAGAAAAATCAATGAGAGGAAATATCTTTAAAAATAATAATAATTGAAGAACTTTTCACAGAGTGGTCTTCACATTAAATGGCCCTACCAAGGTCTCCAAATAATGAATAATGACATTCTAGCCAATACTTACTGATGGCTTGTTATGTTGCTGTCACTGTTCTTTGCAATTTACCTACATATACTCATTTAGTGCTGACCGCATTTCCATGAGGTAGGAAATAATATTACTCTCTCTGTTTTAAAGAGGAAAAAATGTAGACACTGAGAATTTAAATAATTTTTCCTAAGGTTATTGATGGGAGAAACTGGTATTTGAACCCACGCACTCTAGATACAGAGGTCAAATCCTTACCCCATATACAACACTGCGTCACAAATGAATGAAGCAAAGACCCACATCTAAACACACATTGTGAAATTTCACAATAAGTATGAAATACAAATCTTAATATCTTCCAGAAGGGAAATAACAGGTTACATATAAAGAGATGAGAATCAGCCTAGGATCATTTCTCTCACTTGCAGCACTGTGCGCTATAAGACAGTGAAGCAACGATTGTGACCCTAGAATTCTACACATAATTGTCAAATATCTATGAAAACAGAATAAAGATATTTTAAGACATAATTCCATAGAGAGTTTATATCCCATGCACTACTTTTTAAAAAGATTTTATTGATGATGTATCCAGTAAAATAAAGGAGTAAATCAAGACAGAGACCTTTCAGTAGTTCATTGCTCTCTCCTTAAAATACTCTTCTCACTCTGCAAGGAGATGCCACTTTCTTAGTTCTTCTCTTACACTGGCCTGTGTATCTTGACCTTCTTTGCAGATCTTATCTTCTCAATCTCTAAAAGTTCAAGTCCCCCAGGGATCTATTCTCAGCACTTTTCTTTCCTATCTACTAGCTTTTTAGTGATTTTTTTTTCCACTCCAGGGCTTTAAATACTTAAATGCCATCAATGTACTGAAAACTACCTGTAGTGGGTTGCATGGTGTTCCCCCAAAACTCACATCCACGTGGAACTCAGAATGTGACATTCTTTGGAAATAGGGTCTTTGCAGATATAACTGGGTAAGGATCTTAATATGAAATCATCCTGGATTTAGAATGGGCCCTAAATCCAATGACTGGTGTCCTTGTAAGAAGAGAAGACACAGAGAGACACAAAAAGAAAGTCAAAGTGAAGATGGAGGCAGAGATTAGAGTTACATAGCTACAAGCTAAAGAATGTCTGGGGCCATCAGAAGCTGGAAGAGGCGAGGAAGGATTCTTCCAAGAGCCTTCAGAGGGAGCACGGCCCTGATGACACCTTGATTTTGGATTTACAGCCTCCAGAACTGTAAGATAACAAATTCCTATTATTTTAAGCTTCCCAGTTTGTCGCACTTTGTTACAGCAGCCCTAGGAAAATAATACATTACCTCATTTACATTTTCATCCCAGGCGTCTCTCCTCTCATCCAGACCTGTATATGCAATTTCTCACTCAACAATTCCACTTGGATACCAAACTACTCCTTCTGAAGGCTTTCGCATTTCAGAAAATGGCAAGATCATCCAGTTTCTCAGGCAATAAATCTTAGATTTATTCTTAATTTCTCTCATACCCCTTATCAAATCTATCAGCAAATCCTATTGGCAATGTCTTCCAAATATGTCCAGAATCTAATCATCACTTCCAAGTGCCTGCATGCTTATCACTCCAGTCCATGTCACCATCATCTCCCACTTGAGTTAATATAACAGTCCATTCCAAATTCATAGCAGCCAGATGATCCTTTTAAAATAAATGTCAGATTGTGTCATACCTCTCCTCTGGTCCTAGCTCCCATTCAGGGAGGATTTCAGGAGGAAAGTATACTGGGAAAGAGCTGTAGGGGATATATGCTGTTATCGACCATTTTCTATTTGTAAGGCTGGGGACTACATTTCCCAGGAGCCCTTTCCCTGTACGGCACTGTGTTAAGAGGTTAATAATGATATTTTAACTCCTGAGATTTGCTAGAGAGAAGGATGACAGAAGCCATTATTCCTGGGAAGTCATGGCCATCAGTGTCAGTGGTTCCTATGAGCTCTGGCTTCTTCGCCAGTTCTGGTGTGTCAGTTTGGAGTGATCAGTGAATGTTTCTCAAATCCTCGCAGCAGCCTTGCAGGGCTTCACTCCCCCAAACCCTCCGCCATCTGTGTAAACCCTAACTTCTAGATAAAACTCCTTGTTCCCATAATACTTGTAAGGGCTCCATTTTCCTGATTGAACGCAGACTGACACAGAAGTCTATAGACCAGAAGATATGATAGACAGTGTATTTTAAATAATAAATTATGTAGTGCAAAAGAAAAATGATTGTCAATTAGAAACTTCAGGAAAAAATGAGAACAAAATAAAATGTGTTAAAGAAATACTATATATATGTTTAAAGATACTACTAACATATAGATACATTATATATATACTATTTACATATAAATAGTCATATATATTATATAACTATAGTATTATATATACTATTTATATGTAAATATAAATATATTTTAATATAAATATTATATTTATGTGTAAATAGTGCATATAATACTGTACAATATATATACTAAGAAATTCTCTCTCTCTCTATATATAGTTGTTTCTCTAGTAAACAACATTTACATGGTTACAATGATGTAAACACTATGGATTTTCAAGTTTTAGACCCAATCGATAATGAGAACATGGGATATTTCATTGTGGTTACTGAACAGAACTTATCAACCTTCAAATTGTAAAAAGAAAGAAGAGAGAAGTGGAAAGATGGAACATTGGGGAGAAAGCAGAAGATAGAGGTTGGGAGATGGAGGTGACAAGCAGAACCAATATCTTTATCTTGCATATTGGGGAATCAAGAAAAGCTATCTATAGTAGATAAAACAAGAAATGAAGGTGAAAATACATATTGCTGAAGGTCAAAAAGGTAACCTACATTAGAATAAAGGGAATATGGAAGGGTGGTGGAATAAGGGAGGTAAATCCTCATCAGTCATAGCAAGAAGTCTACTAATAATGTCTAAAATTGACCAGTTAAACAAAGCATAGGATAAATGTACCAGAACAATTAAAAGTGGACCCTCCTAGCATCTTGTCTCAACTGGAGTTTCATTAGAGAATTAAGCCCTAACGCCCTAAGCCATCCTGTGCAAGTCACGACCTAACTTCTCTCCTGTATATCTGGTATAGTCCTACTCATGTACCATCGTTGGGAGATGTGAGAAAGTAGTCTCTCAGGTTGTTTTCTGATTTTGTAGTTCAGAGGAGGAACTCCTTTTAAGAAAGGCTGCTAGGAAGTGAGCAGGAAGTGAGTCAGGGGACTATCGTTTTTCACTCTAACTTCTATGTTGTTCGATACTTTTTAACCATGTGTCTATTTTCCTTCACACACATAAAAATATTTTTAAACAACATTCAGAAGCTTCATTTTAGAAATGTTGAGTATAACGACATAGCAATTCTGCTAGTAGTGATGTTTAGATGAAAAGAAAAATGAGACAGGAGTTCTGGAAAAAGATATCAGGACTGGAGACATGAGGAGAACATAATCAGAAGCGATACTACAAGATGCTACTAAAATTGGAACTCGTTGGATGAAACTATTAAAGTTGAGATTATAAAGAGACAAGAAAGAACCGAGGGCAGTCCCTGGGGAAAAATGAAGGAGGCAGAAAAGAAAGAGGAACTGTAGGAGGAATTGTTCGTTAGCAGCGAGGTGGGAAGATCACAAGTCTAACCGCAGGAACCCAGGGATAAGAAGTGTCAAGGGAGTTGAAAGAGCTGGCAACAATGCTAAGGAGCATTTCCAACTGCCTCTTGATTCCTATTTAAGAAAAAATACTTCTGGTTTCACATAGAATTGAAACTCCCTCTGATGTATGAGCAACAAGTTGAATAAAGCATTTAATAAAATGGAATTCTGGAAACTCCTTAAAACTTAAAAATTGTCGTGGCTTCCTTGTATACCTTGTAAAAGGGATAGAATATCTCTTTTGTGCACGATATGAGACTTAGAATATGTGTACTCATTCATTCACTTAACAGGTACATATCAAATATTTATCATATAAAAAGCACATGGTAGACATCATGGGGATATACTTCAGAGCTCATAGTCTAATAAAAAAGATACAGCATTAGCATAAATAACTCAGATACAAGGTAGATATCATGAGGCCTGTAGGAATAGTACAGATGAAGAAATATGTGAATTCAAGAAAAAGGTAAGACCTCACTCTGAAATTCTGATCAATGAAAACTAGGCCACTGGACTAAAACACAGCTGAGTGGAAACTTCCAGATTTATTCCTGCAAATACTAGCAAATTACTTAAAACATTTATTCACTTATTGCATTGTAATCAAGTACATGCTTTTAAGATTGGCATGCTGTTTTGGTATATTAGACGATATTATAGTTAGACTCCCAAGATAATAGGACTGCGAAGCATCTGCTAGCTCACAATAATAAGCAGACTGCTCTCAATCAGGGTGAAAACAGGAAAGTTTTAATTTCTATGCTTCCCTGAGCCACTTTCTAATAGTAAGGATTAGGCTGCCTACTTGATCTACCTCAAGATTATTTCCAGAAGGAAAAGAAAGAAGCTGATTTTCTCTGACTATCCAGCAGGAATAAGAGGACTAGAGTGTCTTTGTGTAATAATTTACTGCCAGCTTCCTAATTATTAATATAGCACTACAAAAGGCTTTATGCATTTTGATGAGCTCACTTACTGGTTACTCAGGGAAATGAGTTTTGAATGGCATGCCAGGAATGGTAAGATGACAGTCAAAATAGCTATTCTGTATTTATTTGCAAACTAACTGACAAACTTATATCACAAGAAATACTGCTTTGGGCGAAATGAGCTCAGTGATGCCAATAAAGAGAGAAGTGGAAGCCTACGGTTTCCATGTATCTGAACGAGAAGTTGTCGGCTAGATCTGTGAGTGGGTTCTAACCACGAAATGGACTGATGGATGGCTTCTACCTGCTTTGAGCAAGTGTCAGATCTCTGACAGACTATCTACTTTCAGACCATTTTATTATAACAACTGCTTCCATCTCTGCTGAAACACCCATTTACTTGATACAGGTTTTTCAACCAGTAATAAAACATGGCAACTCTCCCACGTAGATAATTGAAGGGAAAAAATACCAAAAAGAAAGCAATTGACCGAACCAATAACTCCTTCCAATTACAATTAAGTGAAACAGCGATGGGTTTCTTAAAGGCCACTTTGCTCTTTTATGGTGCTCTAAAACCTGTTTACCACACACACTGATGGCAACCGTTTGGCCTGTCAATATGAGGTCACTTAATCAAACTTTTTCCAGACTAATTATATTTTTTGTTCACTTTCACAACGTGTTTCTTCAGGATCAATCAGATCAGTTGTACAATCCAATTTTATCACTAAGGCAACACCAGATGAGAGATCAAGGTGTCTCCAGTCCTGAGTGTCTCATCTGATAGGCTTGGCTTAATTCTGCACTTGGGTAATGTACTTGTATTTTAAAAAGAAAAAAAAATCTTTATCCACATTTTTATGATTATCTAATATAATGAAGGGAGCAGAGAGGGAAAGTAACTGACTGTTTTTGGCTGCTAAGTGCCAGGTATTTGATCTATCTTTTGGATCTAGTTTCCATTACACCATTATTTATACACACACATCCCTCTTTTTTTTTTTTTTTTTTTGTAATTTACATAGTGATAGGAGAAACGATATGAACGGACTCAAAAGAAAAACAATGTTGGGCCACGCCCCGTGGCTGACAGGTTAAAGTTCTGCATGCTTCACTACTGCGGCCCGGTTTTGCAGGTTTGGACCCTGGGCTGGAACCTGCTCCACTCACTGGGCACACTGTGGCTGTGTCCCACATACCAAAAAAATAGAGGAAGATTGGCACAGATGCTAGCTGAGGGCGAATCTTCCTCAAGCAAAAAAAAGAGGAAGATTGGCAATGGATGTTAGCTCAAGGCAAATCTTCCTAAGCAAAAAAAAAAAAAAGAAAGAAAGAAAGAAAGAAAGAAAGAAAAACAATCTCTACATTAACAGAGCTCACACAAGCTACTTGCAGTTTTCTGTGGCAGCACATGTTTCCCAGGAATTCATCCTGCTGCTGCTCAGAGGCAGGTCCCAATGTTGTAAAGAGTCTTGAGAAGAAGTTTGCCCTTCTAGTACCTTCGGTGCATTCAGCAACAACATGAAGCATTTGACAGTCTGGTTTTATCTATGCTATTTTGTTATTAAGCTGCTAGAGCAAAGGAAATGATCTAAATCATTTTACAGTACAGTGATGAGGGAGTGATTAAATAAATTATGGCACATGCATAAAATGGAATGCTATACAGCTCATTAAAATGTTTTTGCAAATTATTAGTGACATGGAAAAACTCATGATAAATGTCACATAAAAAAAGCAAGATCGAAATCATGAATAAAATGTTATTCCAGGATGTAAACCTGCATTTCACTCATGAATAAGATAGCAGTTATCTCTAATGGGTAATATTATAGATTATTTTTATTTTCTGTACTTCATTTTATAAATCTTGTAAAATTGAATATACATTGCTTTTATAATTTAAAAAGATTTACATAAAAGATGCAGAGTTTAAGGATAAGACCAGAATGGATTAGAAGACTAGCTCATATGCACCCCTCATGTAAATTAACGGTCAAGGCCATCTAGTCTCATTTCCCACTGCACCCGTCCATAGATGCTGTGCTCCGAGACTCCTACGGCCCCTCCCCTTCCCGGCATGTGAACTGAACTCTCCTGCCTCCACACTTTTGCCTACAAGGCTCTTTCTGGAATACACATTCCCTTACTTTGACTAATCAAAACCATATTTGCAAGGTTCTTCCCAGGTCTTACTTATCCAGGATGCCATTCCAAATTCTCTGGGTTTTAGTCCTCCTGCTGCACTTGCTGTTGAAATTAGCACAGTTGGCTGAGTGCCTGTTTGTCTTTATTCCCCTCAGCTTGAGATACAGCTGACATATAACATTGTGTAAGTGTAAGGTGTACACCTCTTGATTTGGTACACTTATATATTGAAAAATGATAACCACCATAGCTAGCTGACATCTTTTTCATGTCACATAATTACCATTTCTTTTTTGTTGTGAGAACATTTAAGATCTACTGTCTTAGAAACTTTCAAGTATATAAGACAGCATTGTTAATTATAGTCAAAACACTGTTAATTAGAACCCTAGTACATATTTGTCTTATAACTGGAAGTTTGTACCCTTTGACCAACATCTCTCTATTTCCCCCACCCCCTGCCCCGGTATCCACCATTCTGTTCTCTGTTTGTATGAGTCTGACTTTTTTAGATTCCACTTATAAGTGATATCATACAGTATTTGCCTTTATCTGACTTATTTCACTTAGTATAATGCCTTCAAGGTTCATCCATGTCCAAATGGCAGGACTTCATTATCATGGCTAAATAAATATAAATAACATGTATACACACACACTACAAATCTTCTTTATCTATTCATCCATTGCCAAACACTTAGGTTGTTTCCAAATGTGAACCCTCAGAGGACCTGAATCTTATATTATTCATCTTTGAGTCCCTCTGTTTCTAGGACACAATCTGGTGTACAGTGGGCCTCAGTAAATATCTGTTGAACTGGGATGAATTCATCCTCAACAGACAGGACTGAGTCATGAGTGGGAGGCATCTGGATTCACATATGAGTGTTTCAAACCAACTGAAAGAGCATTAACGAAATGAACTTATTTAAGCAATTGTATTTCTTCAAAGGAAATAATTCTGTAGTAGATTTAACAACATAACTTAAGTGTTGGTCTTTTAAACTTTGGCCCACAGTAACTAGTATAAAACAAAGAGGACCTTTGGAATTTAAAATCAAAGAGGAAACACCAGGAAGCAGACCTAAAAGATTAAGTGACCTAATTTTTTTGGTTGTTTAAAAAAAATGGTATATACTGATAGCCATCATTTTATTTTCAATTAACTAATACTCTCTTTCAGAACTGCAGTAATAATAACTGCTTCAAATTTAAAATTGAGACTTTAAACTAAACTGTAAATATTAAATTTGTCCCACCTTTTAACTGGAACTATTTCAAATATAATGTATAAAAGTAGCTGTAATGCACAACTACAAAAGCAAGCACTCTCTACTTTTAATTTCCTATGACAAATGATCAAAAAATAGAAAAATCTTCTGTTAAATCACCTTTATTTATGCCCTAGGGGCATGTTCTCCCTAAACTATGGAGCTAGCCTCTGTAATTCTTTCCACTATAATATCTCTCATGATGGAGAACACAAGAAATTCACTTAACAAGGAAAGTGAAATTTATTAGACAGCAGTGAAAATTAATTGATGAATTCTACCTTAGAATCTGTAAATTTTTCTACTCACATTTTTAATCTCTTGTTACTTTGAAGAAAATAGAGTCATAGTACCTACCAATAAGATAAACTCCTGGAAAGAATAAAAATAGTTATAGAATGCTAGTTGTGCCAGATTGCTAACAGTTCACAGAAATCTATCTCTTCTTCGTCCTTCGCACACGGCTAGACTATCTGAGTTTCGGCCAATGGAATATGAGCAGCCAAGGGTTTTAAGAAGCAGGTGTACCTCTCTGACTCTTTTTCTTCTTCTTCTGCTGGCTGGATATGTTAACAAGGGCCCAGGGAGTGAGGAAAGTGGAATGAGGGGAAGCAAAAGAGAGGAGTTTGAGTCCCTAAACTTTCTGCCGATCAGAAACACTTTGGACAGTTGCATGAGAAATAAACTTCTAATGTAAGGAAGTCATAATGCATTTTGGCTCTGTTTGTTATTGCTGCTAACATTCCTCTAACTAATTCAATACATACCCTATATAAAGTATCTGAAATTTGTATCTTTCAAGGACACATGCACAGGAAATCCAAGTATCATTTGTTGTGTGCCCTGCTTTCTCATTTCTTCCCCCTTGAACATGGTGTTATTTTTTCTAGGAGCATATGTAATACACATAAGCCTTGTAAGTCCACATTTATATTAATTAATTTATTCATTCGTGCAACCAATTTGACTGAGAACTTGCTATTTAGGAGACCTTGGGGATACAGGAGTGAAGAGAATACGGGACCTGACTTTGAGCAGCTCATAATGTAGGAAGAAAGATAGATCTGTGTAGCAGGCGTATAGCCTGATGCATTAACATGTGTGCTTCCAGTTTACTTCTCTTTTCCACTTCTCTATGAATAGCCTTCTTCTCTCGTAAGCGCCTTCTCTCCCTCCTCCACTACCCAATCCAAGCTCACACAGAGAAAATTAAGCCTCCTGCTTTGTAAATAGCAGCAAGGACTGGAAAATTCAAAGAGATAGCCCTAGATGGACAGACAGATTGGCCAAAGGTGTTTGGAAAAACAGGGAAAGGTTTGATGAGGAGATGATGCCAAGTCTGGGGAAGGATCCAGAGGACCATCTGAGGATAGCAGAGACAGGACCTATTGCCCAACTTGGAACGGAGAAGCCCACCATGACTGTATTAAAATCACCAGGTAAAAAGAAGCAAACAAAAGCAAAAGTTTTGATTACTTAGAAGACAAAGCACCCTCCTATAACAGTGCCTACTAGAGTCCCTTCAAAGAAAGTGAAATTATCCTGGACACACAAATGCAGGGAAACACAGGCCATCCATGGAAGCACCTCAAAGTACACTCTGAGGAGACTGACCCCAGAAAATGACCAGTCTGGTTGCTAATAATCAGAGGTTCACAGGGCAGAACCTTGGGATACTTCTGCTAATCCAGTGTCTGGGGTGAAGTCTAGAATGCAAATTACGCAATTTTTAAAAGATTACTCTTAGATACTTAACAACAATTATCTAGGTAATTTGCTCACTGCATGTAATTTGATAACATTTTCAGATACAAAAAACATGAATTTTTCCAAAAGATTAATGTCACCAAAGGGTTATTTGGTAATTTTGACTTGCTTTCTCATGTCTCTTCATCCTTTAATGTTATGAAATAGATGAATGATGCCCCTCAACGCTGGTCCTTTTTAAAGATAACCCTAAAATTAAAGTCCTACATTCATCTCCCAGAAGCGTTTCTAAGTCTTAAAAGTACTAAAAGCCTCTACATATTTTCTTCAAAATAATTACTTTTTTTCTGACTGACTGACTCAAACTTTCTCTCCACTCAGATTGACTGTGCTTTTAAATTTCAGACAAACTTCACTGACAGGGTCTCTTACAATGAAGATAATGATTCTAAAATTTTACATGTGATTATTGCCTTTTACTGGTTAAAAAAAAAAGACTTCTACCAATAGTTATTATTATTTCTACCAGCTCTCTTCATATGATATAGAATTCTCCGCAAGGAAGGAATTCACAAAATAATTTTTGGTACATGATGTTAAGACTATATGAAAACATGGAAAAAGAATGAAAATGAACCAGTTACTTATGCTTACATTTTGAGGAAACTATCCTCAAATCCCCATATTAATAATAGTGCTCTTTTTCTCAATATCTTAAAGTTATTGCTGTGACTTTCAAATTTTATTTTGTCATAGGCCAAGGATCCCAAATGTGCCATAAAATATGACCTGTAATTTGGGATTCTCATCGCTGAGCTTTCATTTGGTCAGCTTCTATTATCTACTCTATTTATCTCTCTATTTCAATAGGGCCATGGAGAGTTGGTTAAAGGTGAACCTTTCCTACAAATGAGTCTCTTCACCTCTATATCCCAGGTTGATTCATGACCTAATATAACCTTTCACCTTAGGAGGGCAGATTTCTAAGAGAATAGCTGCTAGTTTTAGACCGCTTTTTGGCTTAATACCAACAGCCAGGTAACCCTATTAAATTCACTCACGAATTTCTACCTCAGCAAATCTATAAAATGTTCTTCCTTCTCCTCAAAATAAAAAATTTTCTTAAAAAAATGAAGAAGCATCAAAACAATCATTAATGTAAATAGGTATAATGCAAAAGATAAAAATAGCAAACGTATAGTGATTCACACACTGCAAAAGCTTCACATAAGTAGCCTATTATAGAAAGAAAATCATAAGTAAGACTGTGGAGGACACGAAGTGGACATTGTGAGAATAAGAGGGTTTAAGTGTTCCAAACGAATGAGAAAGCTGACTTCCCATACATATACCATTCTACACACTCACACACTATTCTGCACACACAAACATACACACAGCTGTTTTCTTCTAGAACCTAATGCATGTGCATCTTGGCTAATTTACATATGCCAGCGCCATCCAAATATGACTTAGCCATGTGCAAAATATTTTATGGCTTAATTAGGCTCTAACATGGCAAAGTACTAACACAACAGGACAGACTTCAGATTGCGGATACCATGTACTATGTATAGGAAACTGCCTTCTTCAGGGTGGACTCCAAATTTAAGGTACAAAATAATGAAACATTCTGATGGTAGAAATTTTAGAAGAATTGTACATTTGAAAATTTTGCATGGGTGCCATCTTGCTCACAGGTGGCAGATGCAGAAATTGAGCCATGTTAAGGTATGAGGTATGTTAAGGCATCTATCTGCCTCTCTAACCAGCCGGGATGCCCTGCCAACTAATAATAAAGAGCAGAGCGGGAATAAATCAAATACAGAACACCGAAACTATGTAGTCGTACTGTAGGATTTCATTTACAGAAAATTCTAGGAAATGCAAAGTTAGATATAGTGACAGAAAGCAAATCAGCGGCTGCCTGGGGTGGGGGATAACAAAGGAGCGTTAGAAAACTTTTGGTGGGGATTGATATGCTCACTATTCTGGTTATGGTGATGGCCTTATAGGCATACTATATATCGAAACTTATCAAACTTCACACTTTAAATATGCACGGTTTAGTGTATGTCAATTTTAACTCAATAAAGCTATTAAAATATGCAATAAAAAGTAATATGTGTCCTCAGCTTGATGCACGTATACAACTCAATGGTTAGAAGTTGATTTTCAATCATTTACTGGCATGTAACTTTCAACAACTAAACAACTTCCAAGTGCTCAAGTTAACTTAGAAAAGAAGCCAGTGGGCCAGCCCTGGTGGTCTAGTGGTTAAGTTCAGCATGCTCTTCTTCGGTGGCCCAGGTTCAGTTCCCAGGTGCAAACTTATACTGCTCTGTTAGCAGCCATGATGTGCTGGTGGCCCACATACTAAAAAACAGAGGAAGCAGGGCATGGATGTTAGCTCAGGGTGAATCTTCCTCAGCAAAAGAAAGAAAGAAAGAAAAGGAACCAAAATTAGCTACAGAAAATAGAAAATCAGTTCTAGAAACGGGGTTGGGGGGTGGGGAATTCAAGAGGCCGAGTTGATGTAAAGGGAGACTATGTGTGTTTGGGAAATCAAGTATAGGAGCCATTAGAAAATGGAGTTCATTAACAGAAACACAGTATTTTAGGCTCACATTAAGAAACATAAATTTTGCAGACACAAAGGTTCGGGAACACAGGCTGGAAAGCCTCCATTTCAGAATAAGGAAACCGTGTGACGGGGAAGGAGCACTACGACTCTTGAATACTAACTGACCTCAGCGGGTCAGTCTCCCTGGCAGCTCTTCCCACAGGGTGCTGAAAGCAAAGATAACTGCCTGGGGTCTAAGGCAGCCAAGGAGAGCTGGGTGGGGTTCAGGGAGAGGGTTGGTGGGCAGCAGGCTGCGCAACCTGTTTGGAAATCAATGAACCTAGTTGTGGAAAGCAGACTCTTCAAAGGCTAGAAGGTCAGGCCAGTTTGAGATGGAATCTTTCTTCCCTCTGAATACTCACACTTACGGGTCCATCTATGTCTCCTAACAGAACTTGCTTTATAGCTATTTTGGTGCGTGTCTTACGACCAGTAATCCTCTATTTGAGCTCATATTCCTCGAGTGGAGAGCATTTCCTATGAATCTTTGATCCCTGCTATTACTGACAATAAAAACCGAATGAAGAAATAAAATTGTTGGTAGGCTTTCCTAAAGCTCATTAGCGCTGTTTCCCAGATGACACCATCAGCTACTTCAAAGGCTCTCTGCTACAAACAGAATCAGCTGCCTAGTTCACCGAAGTGAAGAGTGGACATCAGAATCCCAGAATTGAATCACAGTAACCTTTTACCCCATGATAAATCTCGGACTCGCTTTACTAAAAGTTGCGGAGGCCGGTGTGACTGCAGATCAAGAAATCTGAACTCAATCCTCCATTCAGGGAGCTCCTTGGGCTTGCCTGCTGTGTGATTCAACTTGACTAAGTTGCTGAGCATTTCATCTAAGTAGGAGACAAATCCAACAGCAAACCTGCCGGGGGATGGATACCATAATATTTATCTTTCATTGTCCACTTCTCTTATTTTATCAGTGGGGGATTGATTGAAGAGAGGATGTCTAGACACCAGGCAGTGGGGATCTGGTGAGGCTAAGCTGTTAAGGCTCACAGGATTTAGGTACACACATACTCATGGTGCATGCTGCCTTCAGGTCCACTCTGTTGAGCACAGCAGTTTGAAAGCACCAGTCTGCATTACTGATAAGTTACCAAAATAGGCTCTTGAGCTTCTTTGGCCTCCATACTACACAGAAGGGGAAGGTGCACAGTCTCTCTAATTTGATGACACTAATCCAGCACAGCTGGTATGACACAAGCAGGAATAAGGTCTCTGCAGTTCCCTTTAGGGCTTTTCTCTCTAATTCAATCAGACAAATATTATTAGAATCTAATAAGTTCCAAACACCATGTTGGGCACTGTGGATTCAGCAACAAATGAGCTAGTCCCCATTCCAGAAAAGTGGGTGCTTACCCAGAGGGCTGGTCTGAAAGCTGAACCAGGACAGAAGGATGGGCAGAGCTTTCCCTTGGGGGTGGGAGCCGGTGAGACCAAGATCTGTGCGAAACATGTAGGGATGAAACAAACATGAAACCTGGCAGGCAGTATGACCAGGTCATCAGTCCAAAGTGGTTAGGAATGGGGGAGAAGCCAGATATAAGAGTTACAACTGAGGAGGCAGAGGAAGTGGGAATCAACCTGGAGGAATTCTTCTATCTAGAGAAACAGTTTTATTTTTTTAACATGGAACGTGTATAGTTTATTTCAAAGTTTATATAGCACAGAGACATGAAGAAACAGACACTTTTATAGCAAGCTGGGGCCTCCTCCAGGGATGTGAGGGGATTTGGTGAGAGCACTAATCCAGCTGAGATCAAGCTTTCTAAAAGCCAGTTTGGGGGTACAAACTGGTTACCAAATTAGAAATGAATTTGCAAGGGTTACAATAGAAGTCTATGCTCTGCAAAAAAGGCTAGGCAAGTCAAGTGACTTCTAAACTAACTAGAAAGACAAGTGGGTAAAGGTATTCCAAACAGAGGAATAGCCTATGTATTGATGGGGCAGGATGACAAAGATCAGAGAAGATTGAGTGAGTCAGTGTGGCAGGTGCATATTTCTGTGAGGGGAAGGGGTGACATAAGGCTGAAGATACAGGTTAGGGCCAGATGGTGAAGGGACTTGTTTACTGGAGCTGAAGTTTTAGATATTATCCCGAAAGCAATATGGAGACAAAGGAGTTGTTGAGTATAGGGTGTTCACCCATGAATTGTCTCTTGAAGTTCCCCCAGCATGCTGATGACTGCAAGAAGCAGATAAATGAGCTCTCACAGACCTTCGCTCACTCTCCTAGGAAACGCTGTGGTTGTAGCTTTGAATCTGGGCTCTCCACTCTCTGCTTCGGAGAGTTTACCCCTTGACAGTCGTCCCTCTTTGCCTAACCCCTTTTGGAGTACAGATTATTTACTGAACTCTGACCTGGTACTTCCTCAAGGGGCCACTGCTCCCACCAATTGACAAAACAGTATGGCAAAACAAAAACATAAAATACCAGTATTGTTGGTCTGGTGCTAGCCTCTGAAAAGCTGTTAATCAAGGGTAGAGACAGGGCAGTAACTTAGCCAGATCTGTTTGGAGGTAGATTAGAAGGGGAGGATGATAGGAAGAAAGCTAAATTAGAGGAAGGAAGACCACTTGGAACATTAGAGAAAATGATGGTAGCAATTAGAGAGGATTGAGGCAGAAATCCTGAAGAGGTAGAATCTACAAGACTTGGTGACTATAACCACATGTTGAGGGTAAGGGGGAGACAGCAATGGAAGATCACTTTGGCCCATGTTGAGCTGTTAGTGCTTATGAGACACCCAGGCAAAGATGTCTAGTTGGCCACTGAAAACACAGATCTGTAATTCAAGAGAGTTTGGATTCAAGGAATATTTTAAGATAACAAAGGCTGAGGAAATGGGACCCTAAAAAGACTGATGATACCAAATACAGAATGGATAACTGAACTTTAATCCAGTTTCACCATTTCTGGGTGCATGAAAAACAGTCCATAAAACAAATGATTTTATTCCTCGCTAATGTTCGAGATAGAACAAGATAGAAGGTAAAAAATGAAGCAGGAGAGAGGAGAGGGAAGCTACGGGTGGAATTTTTTTCTTCTCCTGCCTCTGCCACCAGCAAAATCCTGAGTTCTGAATTTAAAGCAGAGAACACTGCTTTAAAGGTGGTATATTATTTAAATATGCATAAATGTAGTAATATTAATTCCACTAAGCCATCATTCACCCATATTTTTGGGGAAAGGGTGGCCCTGCTTAACTGAAGAGTGAGTCTAATGAAGCAGGTCATCATACATACCATTCAAGAATATATTTCCGAATAGTTACAAGATAAGAAAACCTATTAGCTATTAAAACTATGCTGAATCTAACTCAATCTTTCTGTACTGGTTTGGAAGGAACTCACAGTGCCCCAGGGCCATCATTATAAATACTAATTCTCATTGAAAATATAGAGCTGTCAGTTCTATTGATATTTTCTAGTAGAAATGGCCTTTTCTACTTTTAGACTTGCTAAATAAATTGATGGACAGGTTGAAAGAAATAAAAGGCTAATGTCACAGATATTACAAAATGTAGAGAACAACCAGTTTGCTTCTGGTCCCTAAAATGCTACGATTATTTCCTGTTGAAAACGTCCCACCACGGTTATCAGTAATCTTATTTTAATACATTTACTGCACATCAAGAATACAGCATCCATTGATGTACATCCTGAGGACAACTATTTGGGGAAATGAGACGATAACACATTTCCAAGGTTTAATGAACTACTTTATGATAGCCTATGAAGGCACACTTCTGTTTTCATATTCATCCCGCTGTATCACTTCAGTAATGAAAGGATATGATAGTTGCCTCACTAATTCAAACCAAAAATTGTCCTTAAAGTCGTTAGCATGTTTAAAAAAATTCAAATCAGAAGGCAAATGCTATCAATACATTGAGTTAGGTGCACCTGCAGAAGAAAGTATTAGAAAACAAAATATATTTTTTGTAAGGAGACAACAAAACAAGCTATATTCAGGAAATTCTTTATTGAGGAAAAAGGAATATCCAATATGGCTTATAATTACCATTATCAAAGAAAAAGCTAAATGATATAAATATTTTAACAGTCTTCAGGGCTGATTGTTTCAGCTCTCAGTATTTATGCAGTGTTCTCAAGGAAGTGTAGCTTTTTATTATGAAATCGTGTGTGGGAAAGCACATTGTTGGGTTGGGGATCTACAGCACGCCAGGCACTGGGCCAGGCCCCGAGGGCATAAAGACACAGCCTGTGTCTGTGTATGTCATATATATATATAATTACCTGTGAGGACTGCTGGGGAAACAAACAGCTTTTCAGTAATCTACCCATTATTTTAGATACACGTGGTACCTTTAAGCTGTATTATTTTAGTTTTCCCAAAAACCACACTGAGATATGCTTTCAGAGTATGTTCTCACTTTTTCTTTCATCAGATACTACACGAAGACAGTCTGCAAATATCACTCCTGTGCATTGGCCATGGGATAAGGGCATCATGGGCAGTAGTATCCCCTATACCAATCTGTACCCATTCTGAAACTCCATCTGAGAGTTAAGTACTAAAACCAGCTTTGCATTCCTTCAAGCAGTGGTTCTCAGAGTGTGGACCACCTGAATCAGAATCCTCTGAGGATACCTGATAAAAATGCAGGTGTCTGATCTCTGCCCTGGACCTATGAAGTCAGAAGCCCACGTAGTGGAGTCTGATAATCTGCTTTTTTCATATGGTCCCCAGGTGGTATGCGTGTGCCTTAAAATTAGAAAGCCACTGCCCTAAGGAGCTAGGAATGTTCTCCCCTGCAGCATTCGGCTCTGTGAAACGTACCCTCTCCCTTTCTGTTTTGGCCTTCAAGAAGCTTAGTATCAAAATTCATGTTGAACTCTAACAACTACCATATTTTATCAAATTCAACTAATTCCTTAATTGTAAGCTGCACGTTATTACTTTATGTATCACTAAGAAACATGCTGCCAAGCAAACATTGATACACTGTCAATTGTAAGATACATCTGATTTTGGAAACGTTAAAATGTGAAATATGTGCATCTTAGAAATGATGAAGGACTGTTAGCCCTAAATTTTAGCTCGTGTGAAAGGGCTGTCAAAATGAAAAGTTTTAGAGATGAACAGAAGTTCGCTTGGGAGCTCTGTGTTGGAGGGAGGAACTTTTAGAGAAAAGGAGGATAAAGTGCAAAGACATAGGGACATGAAACTCACAAGCCTGTTCTAGAGGGTTCTAAAATCAGACTGCTTGAGTTCCAACATCTGCCTTGATACTGATCAACTGAACAACACTGGGGCAGCCTAATTTTAAACATTCTGGACTTCTGTTTTCTTATTTGTAAAATGGAATTTTACACCTGCTTCACTGGCTTGTAAGGCTTAAGTATAGGAATAAAAATGGAGTGTTGAACACGTTGTCCAATATACAGAACATATTCTCAATTACAGTTGTTTATTATTACTTGTACTACTATGAGGGAATAGTCAAGTGGGGAGGGAATGGGAAGTGGGAGAGATGAAGGTGCAGCCGTAAGTGGGGATAGATTTTGATGGGCGCATATTCCTAATAAGTTCTGAATCTATCTCCTAAGAGACAGGGAGTCACTGGGAGCAGGACAGTGACTGGTCTGATTTGCTTTTTAGAACAGTTACCCTGGTGTCAGGGGGAGCTCTCAGGAGGCTCTGGCCATAGCTCAGGTGAGATGCTAAGAGCCATGGCAGTGGGGATAGAGATGCAAAGACTTCCTGGACAGATTCAAAAGCTATTTAAGAGGTAAAAGCACACGAGTTGGTGACTAATTTGATGTAGTGAGTGATTCATAAAAGTCAAGGATATTTCCCAGATTTTTTAGCATACAGGATTATTTTTAGACAATGGGTGTATATTTTAGAGATCTACAACAGCCCGTGCCCTTAAGAAAATTAAAAATTCAAATGGAAAATCTCAGAAGTCAACACATAATTAGCATTCACAGATATCACTAAATGAAGAGAAGATAATGTCAGGGAGAAGAAATGGCATGGACAGTAGGTTAATATCATCAAGGATGGATGAAGTTAATTAGGAAAAGAAAACAAGATATTAATCACAGAGTTCATATGACCTTTTTGGCATTTAGGCTAGTCACATTTTACACACACACACACACACACACACACACACACACAAGCTTTATGAATAACAATAGGGACTATAATAATTTGACATATATCTACAGCTGGGGGGTTGTCCTGTAGCTGGAATCAGAAAATCTGAATTCAAATGTTAGCATTGACCATTAAATATCTTACAATCTAAGGCAAATCAGCTAACTTTGCTGATCCATTTTCATTATCTGTAAAAACAAAGACAATTATATTTGTTTTGTAGAATTTTTGTAAAAGTATTTTGAAAATTGTGAAGTGCTATATTTACTAGACCACATGCATTTTGTCTGATATCAAGATTCACACCTTTAGTGAGACATGAAAACTTTGCATGTTTTCACAAGTCAGGATAAAAAGTACTTCAATTATTTTTAGTTTTAAAAAATTAACTCAACCCTCATTTACAATGCCATTTACTTTTTAGGAATTTTAATATCGTTCTACTTGGTTTTTAGATACATCAGCCAGTGAGATGTAATGTTAATAGGATCCTCTTGTGAAAAAATATGAGCAAATAGAAAGGAAATGCTGGAGCTGGCCCCATGGCTGAGTGGTTGAGTTTGCATGCTCCACTTTGGCAGCCCAGGGTTCACTGGTTTGGATCCTGGGCACGGACCTACACACCACTCACCAAGCCATGCTGCAATGGCATCCCATATAGAAGAACTAGAATGACCTACAAGTAAGATATACAACTAGGTACTGGGGCTCTGGGAAGAAAAAAAAAGAGAGAGAGAAAGATTGGCAACAGATTTTAGCTTAGGGCCAATCTTCCTCACTAGGAAAAAAAAAAAACAAGACGAAAGGAGATGCAAATACTTAACCTATTTTAGGGCAGATTCTGATTTTTTTTTTTTATCAGGATCTAAAAAATTTGTTCTTGAAATAGGAATCGGAGCTGAATGACCTCCATACTATAGTCAATACAGAATTTTTATAAGTAACCGTAGGGTAACAAGAAAGTAAAGAAGAGAAGAAACAGTATTGGAAGAAAGACCAAAATAAGGGCAGACGCCATGACGACTTCAGCACATACTTGAACATAGCCTAGAAATCTGAAGGAAAAAAGGAGCATGCAGGCATTTTCATTATTATATGACATTATTCATATTGCACTCATCCTTAGGTTTTCTTTTTCTTAATTTCCATATTATTATCTTAGGAACAGAAATATTTTTCCTGGGTCTAATGAGTCTACTTAAGCTACGTAGAGTTGCCAATTTGTTCTGATCCAGACCCTTCTTAATAGTGTATGAAATGTGTGATGCCTATTTCAATCTTTTTATAAAAGATAAGAATGTGCCTTCTAAGAAAAAAAGTTATTTGGTGCCTGCTCTGTGTTGAGCCCTATGCTAAGTCTTGGGGATACCACTTTGAATTATGTAGATACAGTCCTCATGGAGTTTATCGGTTCAATGGAGAGGACGATGATCCAACAGGTACTTACAATGCTGGGTAACGCATGCCGTGGTCCGGGAATCTGACAGTACGTGAGAACACTTAAAAATAGTACCCAGTTTGAACCCAGTTTGAATGGGGCCCCAGAAGGATTCCCAGAGGAAGACACAGCTAAGTTGAAACGAAAAAGTATGTAGGAGTTAGACAGGAGAAGATAGATGGCAAAAGACAGAAACACATAAAGGGCAGGAGGCTAGAGAAACCTGACTTCTGTGAGGTTCACATGGCTGATGTGTGTGTTTGTTCTTGCGAGCACATGTGTGTGTGTGTGTGTGTGTGTGTTCTGGGGTGGAATGAAGGCAACGGCAAGAAACAAGACTGAAGAAGTAAGGAGGGGTTAGATGGTGAAGGTGCTTAAAGGCCACATCAAAGAGCATGGTCTTTACTGTAACATTCTTCAGAAACCACTGAAGAGTTTTAGGCCAGGATCCAATATCCTCAACAAGGCTTTAAAGGAGCAGTCTAATCGCAGCATGGAAGACTGGAAGGGAAGCAGAGGGCAGACAAGCACAGACACCATTTAGGCACAGGCACCAATTAGCCACTGTCACAATATTCTAGGAAAGGGTTTGACTCAGTGCAGTGGTCACAGGAAAGCGGGGAGGGGAAGAGAATCAAGCAATATATCATTCTGAAGTGAAATCCTATCAGGGCCCCTTCAGTTGGCTAGAAGTGGACTAGACATAGAACGAATTAGAACATGGAGCAAGAGAGAAAAGGACAAAGGCCATAGAAATGAAAAGCGTGCTAAAATATGTCCACAATGTGCCTGGTATTACGCTCTGTGTTTTACATCAGTTATCTCATTTAATTTTCACGATTCTCTTTTAAGGTACGTATCACTTCCCTTTAAAGATGAAGACTTTCCCACAATCCACAGCCATCTGATAAGCAAAGGTGGGAATGGTGGCAAAACGTATTTGTATTTGGGAATTTTTAAATTTGAAAGAGGCATCCAGGTGAAGACAAATAATACACATAAGCAAATCTATAAAATCACACTAATCAAAAATAATTTAAGATTTGAATACTAAATAATTACAGAAGTAAAAAGGAAAAATACATTGGGTGTGATTGGCCTTAATGGCAAGACTGGAGTCATTAAAAGCTTTATGGATAAAAGGAAGGTTGAAAAGGAAAGGGATTTGATTTGATATATGATTGTAAAAGAAATGGTTTGGTGACAGGAAATGGAGCTCAGTGTGTATAAAAGGTGACGCATATGTTTGGTAAAAGTGAAAAGCTCAAATTTAGCAAATTATCACAATTTCATGAAAAGGTACAGAATCCCATGAAGAGGAACCAAGCTTAACTCATTTGTTTCCAAATTACGGCTTACTTTACAAGAAAAACTATGTATTGGTTTTTATGTAACCGTGTTATTCCTATATCTGTAATGCTTTAGTTCTCTTCAGACTGAACTTTGACTTGAGATTTGATATCATGGAAATGAAAGACAATAGCGAGAGCATGGAAACATAAAAGCCTTTGGATTTGATTCATTTAGAATAAGGTATTATATTCTATACTTTTACGGTTCATCATATCATCACTGCAATATTTAAGAGACTTACCTAGAAAGGAAAGTAATACGCATTGATCCTTAACGGCTAGAATTTGAAGACTATATACATAATGACAACATTACTAGAATCCTTAACGGCTAGAATTTGAAGACTATATACATAATGACAACATTACTAGAAATTAATGCAATTGTTTCTGACATATGAATCCTGATAGAATTTTCTTTTACACAGTTAGACTGCCACATACTCATTTGTGATTCTGAACTATAGCATGTGTGTGTGTGTGTGTGTTTGTGTGTGTGTACACATAAAGCACACAGTTAATATATCCAGCCTGTTAACTAGGAAGCAATATCTGTAATATGCCCACCATGATGAACTACTTTCTTTGGCTAAACTAATCACCGCCACATATAATGAAAATATTCTTAATTTGAATCTATAAATGGCTCTGTTTTACATCTCTCTAAAGATTTTTAAAGTTATGTTTAAATTTCAATTTTATAAAATATGAACATTATGTCCAAAGGCTTTTATGCCTTGGGATCCAGAAATAATATGAAGCAACTGAAATACTTATTAAGATATTAAAAGCATTCTGAATATTAACTAAATTTTGATTTATGAAAATTTTTATGAGAAGATATCCATTTTATTCAGAGAAGACTTTGCTTATCACTCTATTAGGTATCACTATCTAACTCAAAAGCATTTTTCTCCCTAAAAAGAACAAGGACTAAGAAATTAGTTACAATTTCCAGCCAAGGATTTAAAGAGCGATTTCAAGACACTTCAACAGGTTGAGTTAACACAGCAGATAAGTTCTTCTCTGTAAATTTCCTACTGACAGGTTTCATGATAGAACAAACCTCATCTGAAAAGCAGGTAACATTTTTTTTATCTCAGCAAAAGCATGATTGCATTTTTTAAAAGTACCCTGTCTATGGAAAACCAATTTAGTTCTATTAATGAAAAGGAAGCACAATGTGATTGAGAATGTAATACGGAATTATAGTTCATTAATTCTTCAAGTACGTAATTTTCCAGGCTCCTGATCCCCCATTGATTTCTGCACACCCCCACAGGTCCCACTAAATGTGAGCAAAAGGATATTTAATCATGTTGCTATATCATGTGTGGCAATGGTGGTGCTCCACAATTAGGTAGAAACATTGTGAAAGGGATTTTTCCAGTGGCTGCTTCACCATGGAGTCCTGTTAACATTTCTTTGTTGTCAAAAATTGATCAATCACAGACCCACAGACAATTGGGACAGCGACAGTCCCCTATTATGTGGCCAATACCATCAAAGGAGATGACACTTGTAACAATCGAAGCTGATAATTCAGAACACTTAATTAGGCATGATGAATTGGATGTATGCTTCAATCTTTTTTTTTTTTTAACTTGTATGCCATATATTTTCCTATTGGGATCATTGCCACAGAGTATGTCAGTGCCCATTAAAATGTAAACTAAAAAATATTATATACTAAATGATAGAATACAATTATAATTTTGAAGGCTAGCTAAGAGTTACATCCTAATTTTCTATCTTTTATAAGGATTATCTCTTTAATATTATAATGCTCTACTCATCTCCCTGCCAATTTGTCTTTGGAACTTAAATTGCTCCATTTTCCCATATCTCAGACTTGGGACAAAACTCTTACCTGTAGCCCATGAATATGGTGTCAATTAGTGAATGCCAGTAAATGTGGTCTGAAGAACTGGACAGAAATGCATTTTGTTCAAACTAAATTTAGCAAAACCTTGTGTGGTACTGCTTTCTTGCCTTGTAAAGACAGCTAATATTTCAAGCTAGCCATGGAAGCTGCAGTGACAACCCTACTGGGGTTCTTCCATAAGGAATCAAGGTCAGAACAACCCTATTGTGCTTTATTAATAGGCTCGAAGCACAGCACATACTTTATATATTAAGAGAAAAAAGCCAGTTGGAATCTTATAAAGAGTGTTCTGAAAACAGCTGTGTGAACAAAAGCCATTTTAGCAGCAAGAGGAAAATCCACCGTGGAGGTCGGCCTTTAAATAGCCCTTACAACCATTTCTCCTCTTTAGTTGGTGTAGTAAATGGTGCAGTCTTTAAAGAGTTTCAGCTATTCATTCTCCCCTCTTTATAGTTTTATGCATAGTGGTGCCTCTTTGACTTAGCCTAGTGTATACAGGTCTGTTACCCAGAATACAAAATTCAGGAAGAAGCCAGCAATTGGCGTGCACTGATATACTGTCTCAGATCCCAGATCAGCAATGACTGAGTTGAAAGGGGAAATGGTTAAATTCGAGAATTATTAAAAACCCAATCAGGTAAACATTTTTTCACAGATTGATTGTTTAGCTCCTTCCTTCTAAAGTCAAGTCATATAAGGGAAGAGATTTTTATCTTGTTCATTAGAGCATCTCCAGTCTTTAGAAGAGTTCCTGCCACCTGGTAAGCATTCGATAAATATTCATTAGATGAATGAATGAATGAATTTTATGTACAATACTGAGATTTCCATATTTGGTAAATATTTTAATTGAAGTACCAAAATGAGTGTTGAAGCATTTCAGTAAAATACACACAATATAAAAAGTTCTTACCCTCAGCCCTACACAGATCTCTTGGGGCCCCAAGACTATAATACAAATAAACTGCACAAGAAGCTGATTATAGAATGTCATTTCTCTTGACCCAGGTCTAAAACAGCTTCTAAGTTTTCCACTTTATTTTAGTAGGAACTATGGCTCAATGTTAACCACAAAAATTTCATAGTCAAGGTATATAGATTATAGCCACCCATATGCACAATAGGCAAAAAAGAGAAAATGAGGAAGACAGAAAGGCGATAACAAAAGTAATATGCACTTTTTATATTACTGGTAAAACAGCACATAGCTCAAAAAAGAAGTAACTGAATGGGTCAGGAAGATCATTCTGTATTTTCTTCCCCTCTTCAGAGAAATTCTATTATTCCACAGCTCATCATCACATGTTTCATTCATACCTAATACTTTTAAGATCAAATGATTCAATTTTTTTTAGTTTTGATAATAATTTTGAGTTTTGTATTCTTGAGAAATATGATAAACACAAAGTTCAGTCCATTAGGAAACATACTAGGAATTTATTGTAGCAAATACAGAAATCTTTAATATTCATCCATTTCAATATATTTTTTGGACAACTTTGTTTTCAGTGTTGTCTGGTTTTGAGTCTGTTTGTATACATGTAAATGAAAGAGCTAGGGTAATGTATGGGTGATGGGAGATTTACGGTTTAGAGGGTAGAATGAACAACAGCACAGATTCTAGCAATAGCCACATCAAAAATCACCAACATTGTAACTGAGCAAAGGGGCAGGATGCAATGGATTTACATAAAGAAACCTGTTTCTGCAGCCAACTGCAGCCATGTGACATGGCCAAATTCCTTATCCCATCCCATTTCCAAGAAGTCATGCAGGAGAATAGACCACATTCTGAGATTCTCAGTAATACTCCCAGATCTGGCAAGAATGGGTACTCTCTTCTGACTGGGGAGTGGCGGAAACAGCAGCAGGAGACATACAGGTGAGACAGGAGATGTGCATGACACGGCAGATTCTCAAAGGGGAAAGTACCAGAGTGATGCACACCTGGAATCGGGGGCTGACCCGAAGCCTGAGGGTGATTCTCCACAGGAATGGGACTGTTCTCTGACTCCATGGATTGAACCCTGACATCAAACATTTGATGAAATCCGAGAAGTGAGGGCAAAGCTCAGATATTACAAGACACTCCCTCAGCTAAGCTCTCCCCTCAGCCCGTAAGCCCTCAAGCCACAGAAAATTATGGATAGAACACAAAATACCTAGTCCTCAAACCACAACTGTGGGGGGCACAACAAATGGTTCTCAGATGAGGCAGGAAGAAGTCAAATAGGAAATCTGGACCAAACTGCCAAAGCGTGAGTAACACATAAGGAAAGGGAATGGAATCAGTATACAAAAACTATGGAAAGCAATCAAAAACACAGCACAGAAAGACAGAAAATATTCATCCTAGCAAAAAGCATAACCCCCAAAGAGAAGGAAATTCCCCACAGCACTTAATAGGAATATATTAATTAAATAATAGAATATTAAAAAACGAGACAGTAGAAAAACAAAATAAATAGAAAAGAAATTTTCAAGCCTAAAGGAAATGAAATTGAAGACCACAACAACATCTCTATTAAAGCAATAAACAAATTAGAAATCACAAAGAATGGAATACAGATGGCTTAAAAGAAAGTTTCCAACTTAAAAGAAAGACCTGTGATTACCGCAGAATATATCGTGGGAAGGAAAAAGATTTAAATAATTAGGAGAAGCTAATAGATATGGAGGACTGCAAACATAATTCAGCTAAGGGTAATTGGGGTCTCTGCAATTGAGACCTTAATAAATGCTAGAGGAAACGTGTTGAAAAATATTTAATATAATTCCCCACAGTGAAGGAAGATTTTAATTGTACAAAGGAAGACCACACCATTTTCTAGGAAATTTGATACCAAATGCTCACCATGGAGACACTCTGCACTCAGATATTTGCATGGCTGGCATCTCGGGAGGCTTCCAGCCTTGGTTCAAGTATTACCCACTAAGAAAGTCCTTCCCAGACCATGTAATCAACAGCCTCCCCACCTGTTTGCTTTCATATAACCAAAGTTTCACTTGTTTGTTTCACCATGCTTTCAGCATCCCAAAAATTTGTGCAAGTTATGATTACAGAAAAGAATTTAAATTTCATTAACTTTGAAAATTTATAAAATAAAAATGAACACAAATCTGGAGGCAGGGGTAATATGTTCATCTTTGGCATTGGGAACTTTATGAATATACTGTCTTAAACTGAAAAATGCAGTTACCAGTATCTACACTTGTCTAAGAACAACCATTTGTGTTTCTTTTTGTTTTTGGGGGGGTTTTTTGGTGAGGAAGATGGGCCCTGAGCTAACATCTGTTGCCAATCCTCCTCTTTTTGCTTGAGGAAGATTGCTGCTGAGCTAACATCCGTGCCAATCTTCCTCTATTTTCTATGTGGGATGCCGCCACAGCATGGCTTGATGAGCAGTATGTAGGTCCACGCCTGGGATCCAAACCCATGAACCCTGGGCCACCAAAACGGAGCACACGAACTTAACGACTACATCACCTGGCTGGCCCCAACAACCATTTGTTTTTTATAATCTTTCTCTTTTTTTAACCTTAGAGGAAACTTTTAAAACATAATATATCTTGTTGTGATAAAAACTGTTGAACACTTTGTATCCCACATTAAATGGAATTTAGAAAGATAAAGCAAAAAAGCCTCTTTCATTTTATTCTGTGACAATACAGCTTTTTATGAAATATTACAAATTTGATTGTCAGCATTTGTAAATGGGCGTGAAGAAAAAACATCGTTTGAATCAAGAGATGCTTGGTGCTTCAGAGATTTTGCACTTTTTTCCCTTCTGCCAAGAATATTCTTGCCCCAGATATTTGCATGCTGGCTCCCTTATCTCCTTTAGAGATTTAGGATAATGTCACTGACTCAGTGAAGCTTTCCTTAGACGTCTAAAATCGCAATTTAAATGTCGCAATTCAAATACACCTACACTCAACACTTCCCCTTCTCTGCTTCAATTTTCTTGTTAAGACAAATACTATATATTGTAGGATCTAGACTATATTATACTATAAACAGACTATAAATTATAAGACACTTCCTGTTTGCTATATATGTCCCATCTAACATACTATATAGCCAAACATGGTGGTCGAGTGGTTAAGATTCGGCGCTCTCACTGATGCCACCCAGGTTCGTTTCCTGATCAGGGGACCACACCACCCACCTGTTGGTTGTCATACTGTGGAGGCTCTGTGTGTTGCTGGGATGCTGAAAGCTCTGCCACCAGTATTTCAAATACAAGCAGGGTGACCCAAGGTGGAGAGGTTTCAGTGGAGCTTCCAGACTAAGACAGACTAGGAAGAAGGACCTGGTCACCCACTTCCGGAAAAAACTGGCCATGAAAATCCTATGAACAGCAGTGGAGCATTGTCTGATACAGCATTGGAAGACGACAGGATGGCGCAAAAAGACCCGACAGGGCTCCGCTCTGCCCTACACAGAGTCGCTAGGAGTCAGAATCAACTCGACAGAACTAATAACAAAACATGCTATATATTTTGCTTATATGTCTTGTTCATGGTATGCCTTTCCTTCCCACAACATAAGCTCCAGGATGGAGGATTTTTCATCTATTTTCTTCACTATTGTAGCCTCGGCATTGAGTACAATGCCTTGTTCACGGTGGTTACTACAGCAAATATTTGTTTAATAAAGAAATGACTCAAGAAAATAAAGAGAAATTAGCACAATTGAGTATCATCTAATTAGCTATTATTCTTAATAACTTTTTAATTTACTTAAATCACAAGAATTTTAAGTAAATAGAGACACCCTAATAATTGAAGTTTGAGGATTCAGTTTCTGTTAGGTATTTGCAGGCAGATAATTCTACAAACTCCTGGCATCTTGGGTTCTTAGAGGCTCAGAAGCCTCTGTACTTCTTCATTTGCTGTATTTTTGCCACAAAGCACTGACATCTGCCTATACCTGGCATCAGAGAGATACGAAGTACAAGAGTAATTTATAAGGAAATGTCATAAGATAAGGTCTCAGTCTATGGTCTTGCCTTTTGGGCATCCAGTTGGCTCTAATATCTTAGCTAACATCTTAGAACTGCACTGTGCTTCCTTAATGCCATAGGGCTGTAGGGGAAGCAGAAATGTGAACTTACTTTGATACAGTATCACAATTTTCTAGGCAAATTCTTGATAATGCATATAAAACACTCAGCATAGTGTCTATACACAGTTAGAGTTCAATACGTTTTAGTTTTCTTGATTATTATCACAGTCTCCATTACCTCTCTCCTTGAATAGCCACCTAATTCTTGTTCCCACTCCCATTTTTACTCCCTTCCCATCTCTTCTCCACATCCATGCCAAAATGATCTCTGGTAATTCAAAATCTGACCGTATTTAAAGTACTGAATAGTTTTTCTCTTTGGTTGCAGGATAAAGATCAAGATGTTAATGACCTGCAAGCCCTCATAGTTTGGCCCCTATCTGCCTCTAAATCCTCATCTCATAGTATGGTCTCCCTAGCCTCTGTGTTCCAGACACGTTGACCTCCTGTCCATTCCCCAAATGTGCATTATTGCCCCCATCACAGGCTCTTTGCACATGCTGTTTCTCTGCACAGAACACTTCCCCGCACCCCCTCTTCACTTCCTGAACTCTCACCCTTCCTTTAGATCTCAGTTCAACCCACCGCCTCAGTGAAGCATCTTTGATAGCCCTGAGTAGGTCACATCCTTACCCCCACTCCCTAGACACAATTGTAAACATAACAAGATCTTTAAGATATAGCCTATCTAATTTTAAATATATAAAAAACAAAAGATACATTTAAACATATAAAAACAAAAAACCTTCATCCAATCACAGAGTATTTCAGGTGTAGGGAAAAGAAAACAATATAAAATTTCAATCTTGAAAATAAATTTAAAGTAGAGAAATTGATCCAGATACAAAAAGACCTAAAAACATGAAAAAAGAGTTAAGAGAAAGAAGAAAATGTTTTAAAAGTAATGAGAGTACCACAGCGAAGTCATAAGAAGGCTATTCTACTTTCTTTCTTCTAGACCTTGATTTGATTTGCTTCAAAATCTAGAGATATATGTCTATTTAATTAAGGTCTATACCTTGCATAATTCCCAAAGGGATTAGAACTAATTTAAAATGAAGGCAGCAAAAACATCCCAGGAGAGAGTAAGTCGCACCAGCGGCTAGGCAAGCCAGCCTCCTGGCAACAAAGTCACAAAGGGAAACATGGAGAGTTTTTAATATCCAGCAAAATGGTGCATACAAAGTTTTCCTAAAGAAACAGACTTTCCCTTGGTTTGAATTCTAAGAGTAATTTATACGTGAAATGTCTTAAGGTGATGGTCAATGCTTTATTATTGATTTGCAAAGAAACAGAAAAAGTCTTCAAATGCCTACTTTCTGTGTCTCTCCTAAGTTCAATTAAAACTCAGTGAAGGCCCTTCTCTGAGGCCTTGTTTTGCTTGTTTGTTTTTCATTACCTTACTCAATACAGAGCTGGAGCTCAGAGAACCCAGCGGAATGGATTTTGATATTTCATTTTGATTATCAGGCTTTAAAAATATCAGAGGTTTTAAGCCAGCTTTTGGCAGGTCCTAGATCAAAATCACTTCCAATTTTAATTTTCTGATTAGTCCCTGAAATGTTATTATTCTGTTTTGTGATTAAGGAGAGAACACATTGCCTTAGATTCAAGCACATGGGCGGCCAAGTTGACAAGTTTTCGTAAAAAATCAGAAGTTTGAATTAGCTCACAGACTTCACTCTTGCAGGCGTACCATGGGCTACTTACAGGTAAGATCAGATCTTTTTTCAAAAGCTAATTTTGAATCTGCTCAAGTACACGGACAAGTATTCATCTGAATACTTTGGTTTGCTGTGCCAAAGGGCATAAAAGTTACCATTTCATTGTGGAATAAGTGTAACACTTAGCACCCTGGCCTCATACCTGTTTATCAAGAACTTCCAAACAGCTGAAGTAAACTGGTTTTGAGTGTAACCATATTCTGATAGGTCCTATAGGATGCTGACTCGAAAAATCCCCAGCCATTTAGATGCCTTACCACATACTACAGAATTATCTAGTACTGCCCCATTAGTATGAGTTTAATTTTTTAATTTTTTTTTAAAGATTTTATTTTTTCCTTTTTTCTCCCCAAAGCCCCCCAGTACATAGTTGTATATTGTTCGTTGTGGGTCCTTCTAGTTGTGGCATGTGGGACGCTGCCTCAGCGTGGTTTGATGAGCAGTGCCATGTCCGCGCCCAGGATTCGAACCAACGAAACACTGGGCCACCTGCAGCGGAGCGCGCGAACTTAACCACTCGGCCACGGGGCCAGCCCCAGTATGAGTTTAATTTTAACACTGTTTAGTTTAACACAATTAAACTGTTCTTTCTCACAGTATTAAACCAACAGTATCAGTTTTTTTTAAGGCACATTTGGAATCAGAAGACAATATTTTAACTCCTGGTTCTGCCACTTTCTAGTTGTATGAGATCAGAAAAAAAACCTGTTAACATCTCTAAGACTAAATTACCTCACCTCTAAAATGAGGAGTATATGACATACAAAGAGGACTTTGTGAGACGGTCAAAAGACATAATGTAGGGGCTGGTCTGGCGGCCCAGCAGTTAAGTTTGCACATTCCACTTCGGTGGCCTGGGGTTCACCAGTTCGGATCCCGGGTGAGGACACACGCACTGCTTGTCAAGCCATGCTGTGGTGGGCGTCCCACATATAAAGTGGAGGAAGATGGGCACGGATGTTAGCTCAGGGCCAGTCTTCCTCAGCAAAAAAAAAAGGAGGAGGATTGATGGCAGATGTTAGCTCAGGGCTAATCTTCCTCGAAAAAAAAAAGACATAATGTAGTCCATAGATCTGTGAAACAGTTAAGCCATATTCAAATATTTATAATAATTATATCATTTTTATGGGGTTATTTTTTATGGGATTATTTAAGCTATCCAGAAGGCTTCTTAGAACCAAGACGTAAGTCCTTAGGATAGTATCTGGGTGGTAAAGAAAAGTGCTACAATGGTATGTGCTTAGAGAGGAAACCTTCCCTAGAAGTCAGTTTGAGTGGACTTTGTACTCACTTCACATTAAGGTTAAATTTCAACTAGAGACTCCTACTCTGACATGACCTCCTTTATTACATAATATCATTCTTCTACGACAGGTTCATCAGAAAAGAGAATAGTTATATGGAAGATCCACGTTGATGTAAGGAAAAAAAGAGGTGCCTATTGGGATTAAGTTTGGGGCAGCCAACTCCCCTCACAGTCTTGCTTCACAGATCTGCAAATTCTGACAGAAAAGCACTACAGAGATGGCGCAAAGTACTGCAAGGGGATGGAGGTAGGACAGGTGCCATTCCACGGACCTCATATGCTCTCTCCTCCCCATCTTCCTCTCCTCGCATAACGTGGATCTGCTCCTCAGAATAAAGAGGCCTCTGTTGTAACTTCCGAAGTTCCACAGAAAAGGGTTCATCTCAAGAATGCAAACTAGTGTCAACTTATGGATTGTCTGCCAATACTCATGAGTCATTCCATACTCAACTTTTAATATCTGTAGTAGTAAGATATGGATACTATATATAATTAAATCTATAAATTATTTAAAAACTAGTGTCAAATTACTGATACCATTGTAATCCCAATGCATGAATTCATTTCTCTGACGTACACTATTCTCCAGAAATCACATGAAAAATGAATTCACTTTTAAGTCAAAAGAAATTTTCATCCTTAGACCAATTGTGTTGTTCTAAAGCACTTCCTATTTTTAAAATATAAATTCTTACCCAGACGTATTCATACACTAATATAGGGGAAAAAAATTAGAAGTGCTGAGTTTGCCGAATTTCTGGAAATTGCCTTTAAACTCCAAGAGCCACTACAGGGAAGACTCAGGGTACTGTTTGTGAGCTATGTATTTCTTCTCATCTCATATAAGAAACGCCTATTTCTGTGCCTTAGAAGCAGAAAGAGCTTGAGTTTGAATTTTAAATTTTTGCGGTGTTTTTCAAGTCAGTATAGAAAACAATATTATTGCAAAAATGGTCAATTTAGTGAAATATTTACATATTAACCTCATTTTGAGGCAAATTTTTTTGAAGATTTAATTATTTGCATGGGACAATTTACATTTCAACTTCCAAAAGCTTTAGTCAATTATATAAGTGATTCCATTTCTATTTTAGGTGATTTCCATATGGGTATAATTTCAGGTGTCTCAGTGAATAAATAAAACTTTCCTATAGTTCTAGACTGAAGCCTATACTTAAAGTCATCAGTTTTTACTTACCAATGTACCACTAATGGATAACTACTCTTGTGTACGTAGGTTTTAATTAGGGGAAATGTAGTTAGAACTCTTCATCCTGCAGAAATTTAATTTAAAAGCAAAAAGGCAATTCTGCTTTACAATCTACATTGCCCTCTTGATAAACTGAAGGCAGAATAAACTAATGAAGGGTTACAACTTGAGTCATAGCTGAGAGGTTATTTGTTCATTAAAGATCTTATTGTAAAACACTCTTCTAAATATGCGGAACAATTTCTTTCTAGTTGCTTAAACACTGACAATCAAACCACAAGTTGAAGAAGATATTCCAGTGGAATGAGTCTTAGCTACAAACTAACTTCTAATACTTACAAAACTATGTGTAAAACCATTAATTGGCTTATCTTAACTACTTGTCTTTTTATAGACTGGTTGAAAGAACAAAGTATGCATTTTTGAAAAAATTCAGAGTTCTTTTTGAAGTGAAAGTTAGGGTTCCTAAATGCCTTGTAGCCATTTTCCCCCTGAGAGATTACAACAAGGTAATAAAAGTCAATTGAAAAATAGGGCTGAAAATATGATTTAACTTGAATGTAGAGACCTTAGAAATACATTGGAAGTTTTGTATTTTGGCAAAAGAAGAAGCAAGATTAAAATAGGGCCTAAACATGTAAATATTAAAAAGAAAAATGCTATCCAATTATGGCTGGAAGTTTTAAAGTTCAATTCAACAAAAAATTTTAAGCGTGTGCTAAATTCTCTAACAATCATTTTTGAGAAAGAATATGGAGAAAGAATTACAAAACAATTGCATGCTTTCATTTTTTCCAAATCTTTTCAAGGCTAATTCTTCCTTTTCATTTAGGTATCAAAGAAGTCACAGACAAGGTCATCAATAGTAGGGGGTGGGCGAAGGTTGTGAGGGGGTAGTTTGAGAGAGAGAACTGTTAGAAGCTTAATGAGACAGAAATGGGTATTAAGTACTGATTCTGGAGAGTGGGAAAGAAACATTCTAAGGAATGGTAGCTCTCCATTCTCTTTGGACATTTGTGTTCATGAATTTAAAATGGCCAGTCAGTGCAGCTGTGTGTCTTTCTCCAGTCACAGTCAGCCGCTCAGGAGAGAGTGAAGGAAGCCATCTGACAAGGGCTGGGGTTTTGCTGGGTAATATGATATGAGGAGAAAGACTAAGATAGTCAGTGTGTATTCATAAGGGAGCGTTTAGATTGATGAACCATGGAATCAAGTTGGGTATTAGAAAAGTGTTTAGATAAAAGGATTAACGTTCTCAACAAAGTTAAACAATTAATGGAGTAAAGGTACTAGAGTATGGGAGAAGGAAGGATAGGACTAAGAGTAAGATGCTTGAAAGTGAGATTTTGGTGGTGATGCAGTTACAGGTTGAGGACAAGATCAAGGTTATGACCCTAGGAGGGAGTAGCTGAGGAGATGAGAGAATCAAAGAACTGAAAAGCCAGAGTACTGGTTGGGTCATCCACATGCACACTGACCAAGCCAAGGAGGGCATGGTGGACGAATATAGTCAGCCAGATGTAGAAGTCTACAATGAATGAAAGGAAGTGAACAAGGAAGGTTGTGGGGTCGTATAGTCTGATGACATAAAATTCCAAGCTTAAACCTCACTTCCTTAAAAAAAGACTTCCCTAACCACTAATGCTTACACTCTACCACATTAGTCTATTTTATTTTCTTTATAGTATGTTATACTACATATCATTTATTTATATGTATGTTTGTCTGAATCGCCCACCAAAATGTAAAGCTCTCGAGAGCAGGGACCTTGTCATCTGGGTCACAACTATCTTGTAGGGGCTTATAATAGTAAGAGGCACATCTTTGGCATGGTTGAATGAGTAAAACAAGTGAATAAATTGAACGAAACTATTTATTAGGCTTTTACCATATGTCATGAGCTGAGCTAATTATTAATGAAAAAATAAAGATTTATAATATTATCCTCTTTCTTTACAAAGCTTTCACTCTCTAGGGGAGTTTAATTCTTGAAAAGGATGAAAACACTTAGGGTATGAAATGTGCCTCACGTGTGACACAAAATGCTATAAGTGTTCAAAGGTTCAATGATGTAGTTCCCCTATCTTGGCTCAAATGTCACTTAAGAATACTTCCCCCACCCATCCCTAGACTAGGTCAGTTGCCCTGTTACATCTTTTCATAGTACCTTCAATTCTTACCACAAAGATAGTTTCAAAACTATACAATTGCCTTTTAAATGTACCTTTCCTCTCCTAAAATGTAAGCTACATGAAGAGAGGAAGCGTTTACCTTTTCCAACTCTATAATACTAGCGTCTACTCAGATGACTAGTCACGGTGATCTTCCTGTAGAAAAAATAGTTAACGATAGAGCAACATGCGAGAAATATCATCTAAATGATAGAGATTTCCTCAAGATCTGTTGACAAAACAGCCATAAAATTTGGAATTTCATATTACAACACACTCTTTCAGCCAACGAATTTATCACGGTTTATAACTAGCTCCTTCAGTTTTATATGAAGAGTGGTGGGTTAAGTAGCACTCCTGTATTACACACCTGGGCCTTATTTATATAGTTGTTTTGTTTGGGAAAGGTTAGAGGAAGATTGCTTATTTCATGTTTTACTGATTCAATTTCTAGTCAAAAATATCTCATTCTTAAAAGTCATTTATTCATGATGCCTTTTCGAATGATCTCAGTGGGCGACTTGTTTTCTGGTTTATTTTTCCTTTGCCTTACTGAAAAGCCAAGTAGCTATAAATTCTGTGGACAATTGCTGTTACTTCAGCTATCAGGCTGTTGGGTGAAGGCAGATGACCCAGTGGATCACATCAACAAGCTCTCTGGTAAATTTTCCAGAACAATGTAGACAGTGGACACACCTGCTACGGGCGTCAGTCCTTTCAGGTTATTGCTTGTGTAAGAGAGAGATTTCTGTGGTCATCACATTCTACTTTCTAATGAACATTATTATGTTCTTTGATACAGCTTGATGGGCTTTTTTAGCCTTCTCTGGCCAAACGTTCTTGAAACCAAGCACGATTTTACTTGCTTATGTTATATTCCTCTTTAGTAAAACACACTTACAAAGTTGAAAATATTCCTGTCATTCTCATAGACAGTTGGTGGGAATGTAACTTGGGTCCATCCTCTCTGGAGGGCTTGGCAGTACCTACCGAATTTTAAAATATTCATGTATTTTGACTTTGCAATTCCACTTCTAGGAAACAGTCCTACAGAAATGCTTTCACATTTGTACAAAAATGTACATTTGAGGATGCTCAGTGCAACCATTTGAAATAGCAAAAAACTGAAAATAATCTAAATGCCTACTAATATGAGAAGAGTTAAATAAATTATGATCTATTTACACATACATAGAAAATGCTATGCAGTTTTCCAGAATGAGATAGAACTAAATGTACTGACTAAAAGACCTCCAACTTGTAATAAGTAGAAATACAAGTTACAGGATAATATGTACAATATTATCCCATTTGCACAGCATGTGAGTATGTATGTGCATGTGTGTAAAAATACGTTGAAAAAGACCTGTAAGTTTACATACCAAACAGTTGATAATTGTTAGCTCTAATGTATGGTTTCTTAACTTTGAGTCCAATAATTCTTTGTTATGGGGCTCCGTCCTGTGCATTGTAGCAGGATTAGCAGCATCCTTGGCCTTTAGCCACTAGAACAAGAAGTACCCTCACCTCCCCAGTTAGGATTATCCAAAATGTCTCCAGACATTGCCATATTTCTGTGGTGGGCAAAACCACCTCTGATTGGAACCACTGCTCTACTGAGTGGGGTGGAAGCAAGGGACTTTGAAGAGTGACTAGATAGACAGACATATAATTAGACAGAAGATATAGTTATCATATACATGTCATATACATACTTTTTCTTAAAACAAATGTTTCTTTTATTGTTAATTTAATTTTTTAGAATGAATTCTCATAGGCTCTGCTCAGAGTAGTATTATCTATGTACACATCTAATTCTCAAATTTCTCCCACATTTTGCTAAGATATTTAAAATAATTATACAGAATTTACCAAACAACTACTATGATAAGAAATTTTACACTTTTGCTTGTCCTGCAAGTGTCTTAAGGCAATTTCCTCTCTTATAAAATAGGAATAATAAAAATCATTTTACAGAGTTTCTATGTCAAGTATAATAGACACATTGAAGTAGGCTAATTTTTCCTCATTTTGTTTTATAGCATATTAGCATCTAAATTATTACGATATAAGGGTTATTTTTTAGAGGGGGTTGGAATAAGCTTTATGAGAGAAAGGATGTTGCCTGAGTTCTTCCCCACCATATTTCCAGTACCTAGAAGAGTACCCTGCACAAAGCAGGTGTTTAGTCCATATGTGTGAAATGACTGACGGCACAACCACCTCACATGCAATACAAATTAACAACGATCTCTAATCTAAAACACTAGTAGTCGAGTGATGTGTTGACTCAAATATTTTAAAGTTACTTACATAGTTACCCATAATCAGATGAAATGAGACTAAAATAATTATCATGATTATTACTGATGAACAATAGCAGCTTAAAAGTAAGTTTAATCATCATTTAAATCCATTAAACGCATATTACATTTCAAAATTATCACGTACTGTTATATATATATATTTTCATAGCTTGGTAATGGGAATGATTTGAGATGATATCTCTTTTCTTTTCATGTCTGGTGATGCTGGGTGAGTATGATTCACGGAATCAGAGTCAAAAAGGACTTCTGAGGTCATGTAACCTGACCCTATGTTTCAAGGATGGATCAGATTTTATTTTTAATGTAGCAAAAGAGCTGTGTTTATTTAATAACTCTAGATTTTCTAAAATCCATCAAAGTAGCTGGTAGAAATCTCAGGGAAAAAGAGTCCTGCCTGAGTTTCCTTGGCTTTATGTACCACATAATGAGCCCCCTTCATGGTCACCAGTCTACTGCTAAATTAGTAAAACTCTTTGAATCTAAAATGATAAACAGTTTTTATGATGCTATAAGAGTTGGTTTAAATTTTAAATCCATGCGTTTGATCGCTTGGCCTAGATGGAGTGGAAAGTAAAGTAGCTGGGCACATGTGGCGGTGATTGATAAGCGCCACGGCTGAGTTAGTCTAATAAAGCCATGTCCTTCCTCTCTGGGCATCCTGAGGCATCAGGAAAACCCTCCCAGCCAAGCTCCACTGCAGAGGCTGTGGGGATCTGTCAACGCAACTGTCTCTCTCCTGATCCTGCACTCTAGGGGCCCCTAAGACTGAGGAGCTCCTCACCCCCTTAGCGGACATCTTGGAGGTTACCCAGCCTCAGGGTCCTTCCCTTTTGGACCACAGGACACCAGAGGTGGCAATGAAAGTAGTCAGTGTGTTAAATCTGAAATTATGTATGTGTGTGTTTCCTAGCATTCCTAGCAAAAGAAAAAGAATCTGGGCTTCAGTGACAGTCATTACTTATAAGCTTGCTTTCTTTTGTTTTATTGGAGAGATACGTATATGACATAAAATTTTCCATATTAACCTTTTAATTCAATGGCATTCATTATGTCCACAATGTTGTACAACCATCAACACTGTTTCCAGAATGTTTCATCACCCCAAACAGAGACTCCATACCCATTATGCAATAACTCCCCATATCTCCTTCCCCTCACTCCCTGGTAGCATCTACTCAACTTTGTCTCTACGCTTTCATTCAGCTAAGTTTATTAGTACCATTTAACAATTATTTAGCATGTAGTATGTGCCAGGCATTGTGCTAAGTGCTTTACAGGAATTAGCTCATTTGACACTCATAACCACTGTAAGGGGTACTATTACTACCCCCTTCCAACAGAGGAGGAAACAGAGCATAAGAAGGATGGAGTCACTCACCTGAGTATCACAGAGCCTGTAAGCGGTGGAGCTGGAAGAGTGAATGCCAGCACGCTGATTCCAAAGCTCACACCTTTGACCATGACGTGGGTCTGCCTACATTTTAGAACTCTTTCTGAGGTCCAACCTTATATCACAGTTTATGTTCATTCCTCTCAGTGAGTTCAGTGAAAAAAAGACTGCTGGACACCAAAATACTCCTTTTAAGGCATTTAAATTCAAAGAGAAGGATGAAAAGTTTGCTCCAGGCCATCTTTTCAAGTCTAAAGAAGCACTGCTTTTATGCAATGCTTGCTAAAAGTATAGCCTTTAAGCTTACTCTAAAGGACTATCCTTGATTTTGTTCGTAACAGCAAAAGCAGCCCAAATTTCTTCACCAGAATGCCTGTTTAAGTTCTCTTCACAGAAACTTTGCACAAATCATACTTTTTTTTTTCTGTTTTTTTGAGGAGGAGGATTATCCCTGAGCTAATATCTGCTGCCAGATATTCCTCTTTTTGCTGAGGAACACTGGCCCTGAGCTAACATCTGTGCTCATCTTCCTCTATTTTATATGTGGGACGCCACCTCAGCATGGCTTGACAAACCGTGTATAGGTCTGTGCCTGGGATCTGAATCAGTGAACTCTGGGCTGCTGAAGCAGAGCGCGTGAACTTAACCGCTGTGCCAGTGGGCTGGTCGGCATAGATCATTCTTATGCTGGAAATGGTCCACTTGCTTCAACGCACTACAAACCGTACTTTTTCCTATTGAACGTTTATCTCTGTTACTCAAATGCTTGGTGTCCAGTTTCAGCCTCACTTTATTCATATAACCATTCCATCTGAGAAAATATCTCTGTGTTCTTCTCTTCTGTCTCCCTTCACTGAGTTACATTAATGCCCACCTACTCATAACTCATAATCTAAAATATACTCACCCAAATCCAATCCACAAGTACTGATTTATTATTTTTTTGTATATATCAGTAGCCTAATTTCTCAGAATGAAGTGAGAGCTAGTATTAGTAAGTCATTAATTAGGCTTATAGTTGTGTCCCCTATCAGCTAAGAACACCTGCTTTCTTCCAACAGATGCCTCCTGGTTATAGCCACGAGGAAAGATGACATACTGCATTTTCAACTTCCTGTGAATGACACAAGTATACATTTTCCACAGTTCATCACTTAAGAGCTGTAGGTCATATACATAACACCCTGCTTAACGTATTAAACAATTTCCCTTTTCAGGATTTTTTTAAGTAGCCTATTTTGGAATTTTATAATAGTTATCTCCTTTATCTAGATATAACTCAAATTATTTTTTAGCCATAAAAGCCATTCCATAAATTACTGGATTGGTTTCCATGAAGCATTGAACTAAACTCCCTAAGAGTTTAAGATAATGTTCTCGTGCTTCAAGATTAATAACAATATAAGGTAATTCGAGGGAAGTGGAAAAAAATTAGCACAAATATGGTTGTTGAAAGGAAGAGAAGAAAGCTTCTGGTTGGACAAATCAGGGAGAGTTTCACAGAAGAGTGATATCTGGATGGTAAAATGGAGAAGGGGTTACAAGTGCACATCTGGGGTTACGTATAACAATTTAAATCAAGAGCCCACCATATGCCTACTATGAGACCTTGGCTATGTTATTCAACCTCCCTAAGCACTGATTTTTAAAATGGTCATGAAAATAATTATACCCACCTCAGAGTGTTCATTTTATGATTAAAATGAATTAATAAATGTAAAGCAATTAGCACAAGGTTTGGCATATGTTTTCAATAATGACCAGCTGATGTGTTAGGGAATTTTAAAAAGCAGTTCAAAATAATAATTGAAGGTGTTTTTACATAATAGGCGAGTGGCACCATGTGTCATAATAGTGGAAAAGATCTTGGTTTAGGAAAATATGTTCACAGCCTCTTTGGGTATGAAAAGTGATGCTCCTTTCTCCCTCCTCTCAGAGCATGGGGAAGAAGAAAGAGAGAGAGGGAGAGAAATTTAAAGGCTTGAAATTGAGAGCTACAAAGAGAGGATAAAGGTCTCAGGAACGACAAGAGTCTAGAGAGAATGGAAGTATGTCATGGCTTTAATGGGGAGATATCTCGCTTGGTAAGAATGAACTCTATGCAGAAGCAGATCTGTAGGACCAGAAGCCTATATAATTTTGAAAGCCCCTTCAGGAAAAAGAGATTATCAGAATACATAACTACTGCAAATTTTACAAAAATTTATGAGTAGGTGAGCACATTGCTAGGGCTTCCCCCAGGCCTTGAAAGAAGCGTGGGCAGATGGGTAGAGCAGAAGCTTAAGCTTCATTAGATCAATGGAAAATCTGTCTTTGACTCTGTGGCAAGAAACAGCCAAAGCATTTTTTTGAAAAATGGGGTCTCTATTTCATTTTAGTTTATTGCCTTTGCTTTGTTCCTCTTTAGCTCTCTTCCATTATCTTCAAAATTTTTGTTAAAATTCTGCTACATGCTATTTGTATTGGTGTTGCTTTATGGGCAATGAAGGAAAGAAAGGAGATGGGTGGTTTGTCATGCTTAGGTGATTCCAATATGGAGAGGGGGAAGCATTCAGGACCCAAGTAACACAAGGGAAGCAGGCCACGTGTAGCGCAACATGTCCACATGGAAATAGATAGTGGCCCCTTGGGATGTGGGAGTTAAGCTGTGGAGGTGTCTGGACAGGATGACTCCTTTTGAAGACTTGGGGTGGTTGAGCTCAACATAGGAGATAGTGCTAAGAAAGGAAAGAGATGGAGTGTATAATTTAATCTCCACATTCAGGAGATGAGAAGAAGCAAAAAATGCTAACAAAGGCAGTCAGACAAGCAGGAAAGTAACGGCAGTAAGAGCTAACGTGTGTAGGAGCCGCCATGTTGGGGATACGGTGCAGTGGTTTACAGATGGGTTTTGGATTTATGCTGTCAAGTGTTTAACTCCAAGTTCTTCAATTTGATAGTTGTGTCACCTTCGGCAATTCACTTACTTCTCTATCTTTTCCCCCAAAAATGTGAGTCAAAACACCTACTACATATGGTTGTTGCAAAACTACAGTCTGAAGAAAATGTCACGACAAAGAAACCAAAGGAAAAAAAGGAGGTTGGCTAGAAAGAATTTGGATAACAATATCAAATGCTGCCAAAAGGTCAAGAAATGTGAACACTTTGGAAATAGTGATTAAGAAGTTACATCTGATTTCTAAAAGGGCCATTCCTGCAGAGGGCGAGGTCTAAAACGAATGAGGCCAAGTGTACAACGAATGTCTCCCTTCTGATTGCCTTTCAAAAATGTAAACTTGAAGATAAAGATCTGATCTCAGAGAATATATTATGAACATTTATTAATAATTCCAACAAAATCTAGCAATTCTCCTCATTTGGTTCCTATATAAGCTATAATCAGTTGATTGATTCTAATCTAATTGATTTTAGACACTTACTAAATCTTACTTCTCACTCAGCGTGGGGCACAAAATTATCTGTGTAACAGAGATTCAGCACCATTTGGTCTGTAATTAAGTTTTATGATTTATGGAAAGAGTCCCCTTCCCATGATTCACTGAGTAAAGGTTCTGGCATCCTGTGGTACATAACTTACTCTTGATTCTTGCCTATTTGGGACTGTGTATAGGCCTGTGTATTTTAATTAATTTCTTTTTGTTATAAACGGCCCAAACCAGGAAGATCATAATGAATAATAAATTGTCATGTTTACAGAGTCCATTAGATTGATTAATTTTCAAGCAAAGAGAAACACAAACAGTTGCAGTCAACTGATTTTATTTTCCTTGAATTAAACATTTTTTAACAGAATGATAATAAGTAGTAAAAATAAACTCAGTTTTATATAAAAAAGACAAGGTTAAGGTTAATTTTAAGACTGGAATTAGGCCTTTTTAAAACTAAAGGAAAAAAATGCTTGAGTGAATGATTTCTATTTTGCAGGCTGCTCAAGACAAATGAAAACATACCTCATCTAAGGACAAGAAAGAATTTTGCATCTTAAAAGACTCAGAATATCAGAATTCCTTTAACTTGTTTCATTAGGGCTTTTGATTAAACCAGAGGTCCAAGTTCACTCTTATTCAGCCTTCTAATTGTCTTCAGACATGAATATTGAGAAAATTGGCTATGAAAACCCGGTCTAACACTTGACAGTGCACTTTTCACACATTTAATCAGCTGTTTGCTTGCCTCCTAGGTCCCACCAGTAGGAGTTTATCATGAAGCCTTCTCTGTAAATTACAACTGGGGGGGTTTACAGCTCCAGATTCATTCTTCTTGAGAGCAGTTTCTTCTGGGGTTACCATACCAGACAAGATTAGTAGTCAGCAATCATTTAAAAGGTATTACCAGGATTTTTGTACCCAACTATTCTTTTCCTGTCATTTAGATAAAATGCTCCCCTGTGCATTGGACAGTCAGAGGTACAAACTCCCAAGAGAAAAGAACTGCATTTTACTTTCTGCATCTTTATACACGTCACGTTGTGCTGTGTGTGCATGGGAACGTAATAAATATTTAATTTAGAAAATTTGGCATCTATATTCCACAAAGTTTGCTGCCATTTCAAAGACATTTAATCATCTTTATGGTGCAGTGGAGGCCAAATACCAGACCAGAAAGAGCACGGATTATTTTAATTCATCAGCCCTGGGCACTAGTCCTTATTTCTCCACTTTACTGGCTGTACAGCACAGAGCAACTTATTCAATCTTTCTGAACCTCAGTTTCCTCATCTGGTAATAATAACTACTTGAGATGGTCACTGTAGAGTTTAGGGGTAAGGTCATAATAATAGCTAACCTTTACCGAGCCACTGCCGCAACTGTTTGTATGTATTGACTAATGTAAACTTCTCAATAACACAATCAAATAGGTATTATTATCATTCCATTTTAAAACAAGGAAACCAAGATACAAAAATTAAGTAACTTGCCCCAGTCCACACAGGTAAGTCAGCGGCAGAGCCTGGATTCGTACCCAGAGAACCATTTTCCAAGCTCACTTTTGACTCTTAACCATCATACTACACTGCCTCTTTATTATTACAGAAAGTACCCTTAGACATGCAGTTTGAAGTAGCCACTGTTATGAAAAATCATAACAAGAAAGGTCCGAGGTAATCTCAATAAAACAAGGCCATTTAGACTCAGCGCGGAAATCCTATGAACTCTAAATGCTTCTAACATTTGGCCATCTATACTCTGCCTGAACAAGCAGGCTGTTCCGCCCCGTTTCCATATGGTTCTTGCGACCAGTGTATTTCTTAGTTGCAGCTCAAACTTGACTCCTGGTAAATTTACTAGTTTTGCATGCTAGAGTTACAGAGAATAATCTAATCCAAAATCCACATACAAGTTTAGTTCTTCACGTATTTAAGAAAGAAGTTTTTACGCCACCTTTCAATTTTCTTATTTTTTTCATTTCTTGTTTAAACATCTAGGGTTTATTCAACTATCCTCTTATATCTGCCAGGGCTTTCATCTCCCGGATAATTTTTCCCTGAACACACTTCCATTTGCCAATAACCTCTTAAAATTTGTTGGCCAAAGTGAATACAATATTCCACTATGGAATAAGTAACACAGAATTCAGGGAGACTATTGATTACATTGTTTTGTATACTCTGTTTCTATCAGCATAGGCTAAGCATGCATTTTCTCTTAGAGCCAGCACATTAGCCTTTAGCTCACACTTAACTTTGAATCAGTAGTTAAGGAAAGCATGAAACTGTTAAAGCGGGTTTCCTCTATCTTGTGCAACTGTTTTTTCTAGCCCAAATGCAAGAGTGTATTTATATTTTATTAATATTCATTAACTGCATACTATATGCAAAGCATGATGTTAAGCCCTATGAAAAACAAAAAACTATAGGCTTTACACCTATTCTCAAAGAACCCATACCCCAGTGGGAGGGAAGTGGGGAAAAAGGGAAGGGGAAGAAAGAAGAAAAGCTAAAGAAAATAAGAAAATGTAAGGATAGAGCAAAGGACACAATGAATGTGGGTCAAAGATGGAAGAGCTCAGGATTACAAATGTAAAAATAAAACACTGGTAGAAGCAGTGTGGCCTCGTTTGAGAGCTGAAAGCAGGGCAACTGCAGGGGGTGCTTTAAATGTCGGTTAAATGTCATAGCGTTATTTCATTCTCATTGTTCCTGTAATTTAAATAATTTTGAATCTTGATTCTGTCTTTTGTCATATCAGCTACTCTCCCCAATCAAAGTCACTCTCTACTTTGATTGATCTTCGACTTGACCCTATATGCACATTTGATTTTTAACTCTATCCTTGTGTAACACACTTTAGTTTTAATCTAAAAAAAATTACCTAAAGTATACTTTATTCTCTCAAAAAACAGTGAGTTCTTAAGGAAGAGTCACCTATCGTCTGGATAAACCTGACTGCTATGGGATGGTTATACCACAGTCCCAGTGGCTTCTTCCAGAAAGCTTACAAAAAGAAATGGAAACTAACCATAGATGAGACCCCTCTAGGAAGAAGTACAGACTCTTTCAGGACCATCAGAAATTTAGTGAAGAGAAAGAAGCAGTCGCCTCCCCATCTCCATTCCTAGTCAATTCCATGAAGAAGTTCTTATTACCACTGTTTCTTCCTTTGGCCCACCCCATTTTCTTTCTGCCACCATGAGTTTCACTTCACGGTCTGCATATTTATGAGTGACCAGAGTTCATCACTCTCAGGAGTCACTGAGCATCAACAAAACATACTTATGTCTAAAATGAGTGGGGTGGCTTTCTTTCCAACTCCAGTAATACTGAAAATTGCATAACGTGAAAATATTCTTTCTATAAACACATGGCTTAAAAATATATAATAGTAAATTTATAACAGAGCTCATTTTTAAAAATGGAAATTCTTATTTATCACAAGAAGAAGCTAAACACCAGATTTGGATTTTATGGTCCCCATGGTGACAGTTGAGAAGACTTGGTCCAGGGCTCCAGTACAAAGCAGGAGCCTTGGACGGGTGTCCTCCAGTTTAAGAGTAGCACAGAAACACACACACTCTCATACACACAAATCAAACATCTATTAGCATAGGAGATTAGGAGAAGACAGTATTTTTACCAGTATTTAGGCGGAGAGAAAAAAATGTTTGCTCTTACAGGTTCAAATTTATGCCACCTGTGCGGTATGCCACTTGGCAAAGAAATTAACACAAATATTGATTGTAATACTCCTGGTACGCCTGCAGAAGCAAATACAAAATTTCTTCGGAGGGAAAAGGCCTCAGGTCACCATCCAAAATACAAAACACATGAGGAAACACTGTATCAGGGGCAAGAGTTGGCAAACACAATGAAAGGCATACTCAGACCCCCTTGAACTTCAGACAGTAGAGCAACGTGACAACAATTATAATGTAATGTGAGCATGTTTAAAATTGTTAAAGACATGAAAGAAGGAATCAAACCCACAAGAAAAGAATAAGAAGTAAGGGGAAAATTACCAAAAGATTTGAAAAAGAGAACTCCTAGAAATGAAAAAGATAGCTATTGAACTAAAAAAAAAATTCAATGGATAAGCTAAACAAAGGATTATACAAAGCTGAGGAGATAACAGATAGACTGGGGGAAAGATAGGAAGAAATCACAAAGGGCACAGAACTGAGAGATAAAGAGATGGAAAATACTAAGGAAAGTTGAAGAAACGCAGAAAGATAAGGGCCAAACATATCCAATAGGAAGTCTAGAAAAAAAGAATAAACAGAATAAGACAGAAGCAATATTTAAGGAGACAAAGATTGAGTGTTTTTCAAAATCGATGAAAGAGATGACTCCTCAGATTCAGTAATCTAAAGGAGCCCCAAGCAAGATAAATAAGATAAATTTATATTCAGACACAATGCACTGAAACTACAAACTGCAAGGGAAAGGAGATCTTAAAAGCAATTAGAGCACAAAACTATTTTCAAATGAATTACAATTGAACTGACAACAGACTTCTAAACCTCAGAGGCCTCAAATGCAGTGGAACACTTCCTTCACAGTGCTGAGAGAAAATAACCTAAAATTATACACATAACTAACCTAAGAGTGAAAATGGCAAAAAGCCCTTTTCAGACCAAGACTGAGAGAGTGCCACTAATAGACCAACTCTAACAGAGTATTAAAGCATGTCCTTCAGGAAGACAGAAAAGAAACATAGAAGGAAGAAGTGGAACGTGAGAAGCAGAAGTAATTGATTATAAATAAAATGTTGTATCCTGGATACATATTGAATTAGAGAAGCTAAGTCCCAGATAGCTGCTCAGGCCTTTATCACTTTCTGATGTCTCTCCATGATCTCAAGTCTGTACCTCCCCTCTCATACTTCTGATGAATACAAGTTCGTCAGCTTATCTAAGTAAAAGAAAAATTTAGAATATATGAATAAGAAAATTGCAGAACATTTCAAATGAGAATATGGGGGTGCCCAAAGCAAGAGAAAGGTCATATCCCCAAGATATGCATCCTCACAGGCAACCACAGACTTACAAATGAAAAGTCTGTTTGAGTGGTAGCAGGCCCCTATAAGACTGGCTTTCCTATTTGAAACACTCTGTCCAGTGAGGATGTATGGATATATGATTTCCAAGTTATATTGTTGGGGAAAGGGTACAAAGAAAATTTACTTTCATTACGTGCTCTTTGTCCTTTTCGATTTTATACCACGTTCATATATTGATTATTCAAAATATTACTGAAATATTCAGTTAATTTATTTTAAAATGGAATCAAACAAAAATCTAAAAAGTGACTTTATTTGGTTTGCTTTGAACAAAAACAAAATTTAAGAAGGGATATGGATTCCTGGAACTCAAGGTTTTAATACAAGTTATTATACAAAGGTGATCCATTAAAAAAATTATTAATATTTTTTTTTTTAAAGATTTTTATTTTTTTCCTTTTTCTCCCCAAAGCCCCCTGGTACATAGTTGTATATTCTTAGTTGTGGGTCCTCCTAGTTGTGGCATGTGGGATGCCGCCTCAGCATGGCTCGAACTGACGAAACCCTGGGCTGCCTGCAGCAGAGCGCACAAACAACCACTCGGCCACGGGGCCGGCCCCAAATTATTAATATTTTTAAAGCAAAAGTGAGATCTTTTCCAAATTTCCAAATAATTCCACTTGGCTTTTTTCTTGGTGATCCACCCTCTAACAATTAGAAAGCTATTTTTTCCCCGTACGTTAACTCCATGATGTGTCCCCATTTCCAGTGTTAATTAGGTAGGCCTTACAATAAAAGAGTCTGAAAAATTTCCCCAACACAGTTGTCATCTATTATACATGACAGATAGAGGGAAAATGTGAGTAAGATTTTTTCCAATTAACCTGAAGGACTTGGAAGAATGACTTTGAGATTTAACACTAGAACTTTTAACTACTTTTTGAATAATACAAAGACAGATTTCCATAAAACATTCATTTTTAAAGATTTGCATGGGAACTAAAATAAAGCAATTTTAAGTAAATGTAAAGAATGCAAATTGCTAAATTAAACATTTTAAACCATTAAAGTGTAGTAAAATTAAAACTGGCTTACAAATGAATAAAGGAAACCAGAATCATTTTTTATTCTTAACTCTTATTTCATAACATCTCAGAGTATCTCCAGCTAACTCAAGGATGTCTACAGGATTCAAACAGTTCTGCACATAAAATTTTACCTGAAAGGTATAAAATAGTCACATTAGGTATCATAATAATTATTGAGTACTTCCTGTGTCCCAGACATGGTGTTGTGTGCCTTACTGACCTTAGCTCTCTTAAACTCCAGAACAAACCCATGAGGTAGATATTATTATCATTTTCATTTTACACATATGAAAATTAAGGCACAGAAAAATGACATAACATGGAAAAGGTAACACAGCTGTCAACAGTAAAGCTAGGACTCATGCCATGCCTCTCTGACTTTAATTTTTGTGTTCTAGACTCCTATGTTAAACGCTTCAAGGAGGACCAAGGTTTGGCATAACATTAAGCAATTAAAGGGTTATTTAAAAGAGGTTAAGGATCACAAACACAAAAGATACATCTTAAGTACCCAAGTTAACTCATATGCAAGGTACAGCCAAAAAGCCTTCAGTGAGAATTTTTTGCTTGTTTCTTTTTTTTTTTAATTTTATAACAGGAAAAAGTAACACTGGGGTCTAAACCCCTAATTCATCCAAAGTTCATTAAGACACATTCAGTCATCAAATGTAATTCAATTGCTTTTATCATTAGAGACCAAGTTTGAAGATCAGATGGGTCTCAGCAAGTATGACTGGAGACCCCACCTTAGGCAGATTAACAGATGGCTCCCTGGGCATGTTCCCACATTACAAAAGCCACCAAATGATCTGATCTGTGTCTTGTCTCTTCCCCTGAGAAATTTAGACCTGGAAAAATGAGTTTAATAGACACTGTGAAAGATCAGAAACAGAACTTCCTTTATCCCAAGATTTTTTATTACTCTAACATTTATTTAATAACTTTTCTATTTGTTTAGCTAGAGCAAAATAAATGCAAATTAATACTAACAAAAGATCACCCTTATTGGTAAAGCAAAGGTATCTAAGGTTTTTCTCTTTTTTTAAACTATATTAAAGTTATCTCAAAATTTTTATTTAGATTCTCTTCCTCTCCCATGAAAAGGTATACATCTCGGTAACAGAATTTCACCGCGAGTCATTTTGGCACAAGAAGGTATGTAATGTCAGAAATGTTCTCAGAACTTTCTCTTGCTTCTAAATTTTTTCAGCTTTCCTATGTAAAACAATGTAAGCTTCTGAAAAATATGCCTTAAAAAAAAGCTATGTGATCATGAAATGAAATCAATATATTCCTTTTATGATGAAAAATGTGCTAATTTAGCAATATCAATAAATCTAATACAATCTGACATTAATAATAAATGCTACATACTACTAGCAAAATAACTTTGTTACTATAAATGAATTAAACGATTTTTGCTGTCCATACTATAACAGTAATAATACAAACATAAAAAAATCAGTCAACCTCAATCAATTTGAATTTACCTTTGAAGTAAAGCAACATTCCCAGATGCTCATGCTTCATTTCATCATTTCGAAACTACGAGTATTAAAAAGCTACAAGAACACTCAGGAATGCAGCTTAAATTTATATTCATTTAACTACTCACCAAAAAATAATTAAAATCTCATCTCATGTTTTGATCTGTGGCTAAGAAACCCATTATTTTACACACAGGAGGAAAAAAAAAGATATTTATCACCAAAATGTCTGATCTCCTTTTCTTTGATGTTGCAACATATTGTTTTTTTGCTTTGCCATTTGATACCAACTTTTCCCCAGTTATAAACATTTGAATTTGATTTAAGTCAGCGGTTACTTATAGGGGACTGCAAATCTTTCGAGTTATGCTTTAACTCATGACTGAAAGATTTACTTTTAGTATAATAAGATGGCTTGCATATTAATTAGATCATCAGGCACATGTTTGCTGAGGTTTAGAAATTGTGCAATAAATACAGCATGGCAGTGACAGAGCTGTTAAACCTCAGCACATAGATTTCTAATACATTTTATTGAGTCATCCAAGGAACAATCACCCTGCTAAGTCCACGTTAAACACCTGATGAAATATTAGGATGTTTAATTAAAAATGAGGTTGTGCTGTACATGTGGGTGATTTCACACAGTGGCTAAAAAGAAGGCCATGAAAAATTAATTTTACTTGGTCAAAAGCATATACATAGCCTCTTTGTGAAGCTGGTAAATGGATTCAACCATTCTACTTAGATACACATGATGCAGAAATAGACTAAATAAATTAGCATGAGGGGGTTCAGGGGACATCGTCTTAACAAAAGTAAGAAGGGTTAGTAAATGTCAATGCACATTAAGATTGTCTTTCAAAAGACCAGTAAATCCCATTACTTCATCCTCAGTGACTCCATTGTGAGGGCTCAACAGATGGCCACTGGGGCCAGGAATTAATCTCCTTTCTAAGCTATCAGGCAGCACCCAACTCCAGCAGGCCAAATACAGGGCATTCCTATACTTAGGAAATCCTGCCTATCCTGAGGCTTTGCCTACCTCGGGAGAGAAAAACTGCTACAGTCCTCACAGTTAAAGACAATAGGATTACTTGGCAGTTGAAGGAGTGGGCAGAACAGAAAGCACAGACCTCATGAGGGATGACAGTAGGATGAATTCCCCAGCAGATAGCATGGCATCGGAAAAAAGGAAAGAAGAAAGGAAGGAAGAAAAGAAGGAAGGAAGGAAGGGAAAAAGAAACACTGGACTAGGAATCAGAAGACCTGAGTTCCAAACTGCAGATCTGTATCGACAATGAAACACCTTGCGTAAGTTACTTCACCTCTCTGTGCCTTAACTACCTCATCCGCCATATGAGAGTACAGGACCAGATGACCCTGAAGGCCTCTCCAAAAAAAGTCCAGCAAATACGGAAGCAGCCATATCCTCTTTTTCCTCCTCTTTTAATTAATCACTCATTTACGCTTTCATTTATTAACCAAATATGTATAAAATACCTACTAAGGTGCAGGCCTTGTGCTATATCTTGAAGATACAAAAGTGAACAAGACACACCCTTTACCCCCATGAAGCTCAATGCTTGGGGGTGAGAAGAGGGTGAAAGCTGGGTAGAATAACAGGGGCCAAATCTTGAAGGGCCTTGTACATCATGTTAAGAAATGTGACCTTTATCCTGAGGGCAATGGGGGACACCAAAATTATTTTCAGTATGAGGTGACATATGATCAGATGTTTACTCTGATATTCTGTAGAGATTGGACTAGAGAGAGAGAAACCCAAGAGTGCTGAACTATTGTAGTACCAGCCAGAATGAAACAAATGGACCCCAGGAGAGAGACAGAATCAAAAGGACTTGACTGGATGTGGAAGGAGACACGAGGAGGATGACTCTTTGATTACTGGTCTGGAAAATTTGGTGGATAAAGCTGTCATTCACTGAAATAAAGAACAGAAGTGAAGAACCAAGTTTTGGTAAGAGGAGAGGAGAGGAGTTATGAATTATGGAGGAGAGAGGATAAGTTTATTTTGAGGTCTTTGGATTTAAGTTCCCCAAAGAAGCATATTGGGAGACATTGGATATTTGAATTTGGATCAAATTGTACAGAATGAGATAGCAGTTAGTTCTCCATGAATCATGGAAGAGTCTCTCCTTAGTGATTCTTAATTTTTCTGAAGTTATAGAACCCATATGAAATCTTCAAAGCTCTGGATTCTCTCTGCAGAAAAACACACACGTGCACAGACATTCAGGGAATTCCTGGACCCAGAAAGTCCATCCACAGACCTCAGGGGTCCAGGAATTCCAAGTTAAGGATCCTTGCTGGAGGTGAAAAGAAGGCAGTGATTGAAAAAGGAAGTAACTCAGATTTCCACACTCTGAGTAGATGAGAGAAACGTAGAAAATGGTTTGATTTTTAGAATAAATAGTACCAGCAATGCCAGACGACAGAGATGGCAAAAAACTGACTCAGTGCTCACCAAACGGGTTTCATTTTCCTGGACACGACTCAACTACATTTTCCCAACCCCTGGAATCCATGTGATTAGTTCTCATCAATGGGAAGTGACAGAAAGTGACATGTCTCTTCTGACCTAAGGCAGTGATAGTGGGTGTGTCTTCGCTCTGCTTTCTCTGTCGTTCTCTTTTCTGGTGGCTTTGGAGGCCATGCCCTGAGCAAGACTTTTTCATAAAATGGCAACAGCCAAGGTGTCCCCTGCTGGAGCAATCCCAAGCCCAATCGCCCTCAAATCTCCCCACCAGCACAGTGACACACTGAACTGAGATGTGAGCTAGCAGTGCACTTTCTGTGTTAACCACCGAAATTTCAGGACTTGACACAGAAGCTGATGTTGGTTACCTTTATTAATAAAGTAAATATCCATAATACCAAGGATAATAATAATGCCTATCATGTGTGTAAGGAACATAGTTTAATAAAACAATTTTACAGTATCTACTTTAGTTTTCTTTATTGCGCCTACTCTTACCTGACACTATTTTATGTATTTATTTATTGTCATGTTTATAATCTCACTACCCTACTAGACCATAATTTCCATGCATACAGGGCCTCAGTTTTGTTCACTGCTATACTGTTTCTAGATCAGTGCTCAGCATACAAGTCCTAAATAAGCATTTGTAGAATGAAGAATAAATTATTGTATGTGGCTCTCTTCTCATCTAAAGTTTTTACTTACAAGGGCACAATTTCTATTTATAACTGCATCAACCAAAGTGGTGGTGTTGGCAGGTGAGAGGTTAGGAGCAACAACTGGGATAGATGCTTTCAGGCAAGTGGTATTATTACATTTTCTCAGATCGTAGGCAGGAATGCCTTGCTTCCCAAATAGTGAAATATGGTCTTGGGCCAAGAGATGCTAGAAGACAGAGATAAACTATGACCCATTGCCTCAGAGCGCCAACTTTACTCAATGGTAAGTAAGTTAAATATTTTCATATATTATGGAACAGAAATGCATGATTTTTTAGGATAAAACATGATGTTTTGAAGAAATTTTATTTATCCTTGTGGTGGAACATTTCAGGACCTCCCTGGATGAAGGCATTCTCTCTCCTCTGTCACTAGAGTGACTTCAGGGAAACCCTGAAAAGCACTGATATAAATAAAAAGCCTGGGTTGGGAGCAGAAAGACCTTCGTATTCAGCTGCTAACTCTGTTACCTTAGGAAAAAAATTAATCACCCTGAACCCAATATTTTTGTTTGTAAAAGAAGATAATATCTATCTTGGAAGAGAGTTGTGAAGAGTGAGGTGACTTATAGAGGGTACAAGACACTGAGAAGTTTATATAACTTGCCCAAGGCCACATAACAAGTAAAAAGTAGGACAAGATTTTGAACCCACATCTGTCCTCAAAGCCCTTGGCAACTACAGAGAGCAACTTACAGTAAGTCTGGGATTGTCTTCTCATAAACTGAAAGTTCAGTGTAATTAAGCAGAGAAGGCTAAATAGTCTGGTGGGTTATTTTTAACTCCAGTTTTCAATTTTACGCTGCTCAGATTTATCTTATGCCATTCTAGATTTTCACAATCTCATCGTATAATTTTTTTTCTAGTGGAAGAATGATATGCAGTATTGGGCAGGGCCATTATTCACTCCAGATTTTCTGGGACAGCCTTTATTTCAAAATTCCACACCATTGAAATGCTCTGAAAAAAACGGTATTTTAATAGCCAGACTCTGCACCAGAAACAGCACAAAATTCTATATTCTGGAAACATGGTCACCACAGGCATTGACATACAGACCAGTGCGCTTTGATGCGTGTGGGTGTACTGGTGGAGACCATGGGATAGCAACACTGGGGGTGCTTGATTTTGATCTAGTAAATCCTATTGATAGTTACTGACAAAAAATCTATAGTTTTGACAAGTTAACAAGCTCTATGGGTGATTCACAAGCACAATGAGTTCGGGAACTCCTGATTTAGGAAATGATCCCCTTGAGAAAGAGCCCTACAAACCAAAGAGAGCCACTGTGCATTTTCCATTAGAGACCTTTGAAAGCAATGTCACTGTAGTTTGAAAAACACCACTTAAAGGTACTTTTATAGAAAGAGATAATGTAGTCATGCAAGCCCTCTTGCGAGCATCCTTCTGTGCACGCTGGCAGTATCTATGCAGTAAAGTGCTCACTTCCCAAACGGACCAGAACGTTTTCTGTCTCACATTCTGATCAGTGAGCGTTTTTACTAAACCAGATGACTCTGCAAGTGGAATGGAGGCAGGATATGCACTGCATCTATTGCATTGAAGTTTCTGGAAAGCAATATGAGGTCACTGGTGGCAGCAGGTTTCTCTTAGGGAGAATAACCAGACTTTCTGAGGTCACCTGCTTTAGAACCCACTTAACCCGAAGCAACTAAAACTACTGTTGACATGATTTTAATTAGGAGCTAATACTCAAAACACCCTTTTTTAATTCCCAAGGTGTATTTTCAACTGAGAAAACATTTTACGTGGGTCATAAAGCATATACAGACTACATATATATATAATATAATTTGAAATATTTAAATAATACATATATAAGACACATTATAAATATATATTAATGTTTAATATACATTAATGTATATAATAAATTTTTATAAATATATTTTATATATCATATATGATATATATAATATATGTTTTATTACATATAAATAAAATATATAGAGGCTGGCCCAGTGGTGTAGTGGTTAAATTCGTGTGCTCCACTTCAGCAGCCCAGGATTTACAGGTTCAGATCCTGGGCACAGACCTACACACCACTCATCAAGCCATGCTGTGGTGGTGTCCCACATACAAAATAGAGGAAGACTGGCACAGATGTTAGCTCATGGCCAATCTTCCTCATCTAAATAAATAAATAAATATATATATATAAATAATATTTTTTAAAATATTTTTTAAAGATCTAGTATTAGCGTCCATCAGAAAGAGGAAGTTGACGATGGACTGGATGAGGAATAATTAAGGACTAGAAAACTTTAAATACTTTCTAAATAAACAAGAATGAATGAGTATTGAATGGGGCAGAATAAAATTTATTAAAAATTCTCAAATGTGGATGCAGGGGGTAGTGCATCCTAGGAAGTGAGTTGGCCATAAGCTTGAACTCTATGTTTTAACACAGTCATATAGATTCCAGGAAAAATGGGCCCCAAATGAGTAGAATGAATTATGAAGTCATCAAAAGCTGGGCAATCTTACACAGTCTTCTGAAAAGGTTCAATATCCTTCCAGCTTTAATCGCTACAAAACCTCCTCAGAGTGACTCTGGGGAAACCCCCGGTGATTATGCATCATTGAAACTTCCCACCTCCTCCTTCCTAGCACTTCCTTATTAACAGCTCCATGCTTTGAGAGCCCACTTGAAACCTGAAACATTATTTTCCTCATTGATTATTTTATACTTTGGAGTAAAAATTCATTTTCTAGAAGATGGGATGATATTCTTACCTGTTTCACAGCTGGGCCCAGTGAAGCCTTGTGGGCAGGCACACACATTAGCGGCAATACAGGCTCCTCCATTCCTACAGCCATCTTTGCAAAATGCTAAGAGAAGTCAGATACATGATTTAGAAGTTAAGTGGTTCAAGATACTCAAACACAGCTTTTCTTTACTCCTTTGGAGATACGGACATCAAATTATAAAAGCCATTATAATTTCATATTCATATAATATTTCCATACAGGTAAGAAACATCAACACAACTTGCAAAACAGTACTCTTTCCAATGCTAAAGAAATATTTCACCCATAAATTGAAATACTAAAATTTCTTTTTAAAAAAAGTAACCTTACAAAATAGGAAGTGCATTAAAATTCAGATTGCATCTCACTGTAACAATCCAGCTTGAAAATAAACCTTTAAAAATGGCAGCTATCCCAGACAGTTTTCTCAAGGAAAACTACTACCTAGAGAACGAGATTAGGAAATAGAAAATGATTGAATCCTATGAAGCTCTGATCATTCTACACACTGGCCAAAGCGCCAAAATATTGGAGAGATGCCCCATCCTTCAAAAAGTTCTGAATCGGTCCTGGGGATGAATTAGACAGTAGTAAGAATTTGCTTCAGTGGCCTTCGGGGAGAGTCCTGCACTGCTCTGCTAAGGATGGGTCGGGATCCGGAATCAAGGGCAAAGACACTGTGCAGCCTGTTGTGTTAGAGCGGGTTTGCAAGAGAGGGGAGAAATTTCTCTCTGAATAGGAAAAGGAGCCAAGGACTAAGCCATTGCAAGGGTGACCTTTTGAGAAGTGCTGCCTTTAAAGAAGGCAAGAGAAACGAGATGGGTGAGACTGAGCTGCCTTAGAAGCTTGTATCCACTTCAAATTATTCCTGGGCTTTGTAAGGCTCAGGGGCTGTTTCCTCAGCATGGAAGGCCTGTCATGGATGAATTAGACCAGCTTGTTCCAGGAATTGGGGAAAAGCGTTGTCTCTTGTTTTCTGGCATGTGCTTCCTCTAATTAGTTAGGATTTACTTTCTCAGAGTGGTAAAATGTAGAAATCTGAGATTCTGGTGCTGAATTAAAGGAAGAAGCCATTTGGCTTCTTTGATTCTAGGTTCTAATTTGTCTTCATCCTGGGCAAAAAGAATACCTAGTCACCAAGGACTCACAAAGAGACTGAGAATTTCAACTTCATAAATAATAAAGGGTAATATCGACCAGACCATGTGTATTTCTTCCTTGGAGTAACTTGCAAGGTTGCAGCCTGTTGGTAGAGCACAGGCCTCAGCAATTCAGATCCTTCATCTAAACTACCTATCTTTCAGCTTTTGACGTTTCCAGCAGAGATACACACAAGAAGTGGGGAGTCTTTATTCAGGCAAGCTGTAGTCCTAACTTCCACAAGAAATTTATAGACCCTTGAAAGTTCTCCTTCCTTCAAAGATAAGAATTATCTGTCTGCATCTGCTCATGGCTTTAAGATTTCTTTATGCTATAAACTTCATTCTTCACAATAATTAAGAATCAGAGTCAAATAGAAATAAGAGTGAGGAATTGTTGGGCTCCCAGATGAAATCTGAAACCCAAATAAACTCTCAGAACAGCCAGATGCTTTGGGGAATTCCTAAGGGTTCAGTTATACTATCCTATGGACTTTAAAAGTCTGGCTTTGCTTAGGATTTGTCCAAGGAAATCTTTGTGGGATTTAGACCTCAAAATGAGTAGGCCTTCCTCACAATGCCCTAAATTAAAGATTTGCATAGACTTTTACAAGCCAGAGTAATCCTCTGGCCCATCCATATCTGCATCCAATGTGTTATTGTAGACCAGGTCTTAAGACCCATGCTCATGGGTCACTGTATTAACAACCATCCCTTGTTATTTCCTACCTGCCTCATACACAGTGTCATAGCAATTGATTTTAGGAAACTCCTGGATAATGGACACAGTGTATTTGAGGAATGGACAGTTTTGAAACTTAAAATGTCTAAATTAGACAAATCATTAATAAATCTATATGAAATAATAAGGAATATGGACTTTATCCTATGGGAGTTGGTGGAGTTTCCAAAACAGAACCCCTATTTCCCTCGTGAAGTAGGAGGTAAGTTCATCTGATGAAGGAAAAGAGGGCATTGGTGAAAGAGTGAATTAATGAATGGTGGTGAACTACAGTTGGAATATCCACTGATGGAAATGAAAATCTGAGCTCAACAGAACACTTACAAGAATTATTGATTGGTATTGGCAAACCAGCTAAAATGGGAAACTCTAACACATGGAGATCCAATATTCCCAGTTAATTAGCACTCAACAGCTCAAGAGAGAGAGCAGAGAAGAAAAACTGTCAGACTGACTCCAAATAGAGATATTTCACAGTGGATTATGTTAGTAGAACATGGGGTCCACTTTTGACGCTGCCAAAAAGATATAGCTGTCATGTTTGGACTCATGAAGTAATATCTAGAAATATCTGCACCTGAGAAGAGACTGGTAAATTGGGTGAAAAGGAAGGGTCATAGAAATTGAAGACTGAGAGTTGTGAAAGGAACAGAGTGGGAAAACTGGGAGCAGAGGGACTTAGGTTAGACAATAAAGTTGAAATTTAAGATTTCAAAGATGGAGCAGTTTGGTACAAAAATGCTCAGGATGTCTTTATGGGTGTGGTCTGCTGGAGAGGAATAGAGATGAAAACCACTGTGGTTGAGATCAAGGGACATGAAGTCAAAGTTGTTGAACAGTCTGGCCACTTAAACACTGACATAACCCAGAAGGAAGACTAGGGGCCATGCTGCAAGGCTCTCAACGGCTATGAGAAGTAACCGGAAGGTAGATAACAGTGATGAGAAGGGGTGGAGGGAGGCAGAGATGGATTACATTATCCCTAATGGAAGAGGTGTTGGCATTGAAAGCTTTTACCTTTGCACATGGTTCCATTCCCCGTATAGCCTGGCTTGCAAACGCAGTTGTGTCCTCCAACAGTATTGAAGCACAAAGCATTTTCATCACAGTTGTGTTGATTTGTGATGCACTCATCATGTTCTGAAATGAGGAATACAATTTTGTTAGATTTTCAAAAACACTATATTTTAAATTGCACCTGCATCTTAGTTATTGTGTGGTATTTCTTTCACACACAGACATATACAAATTGTATATTAAAGAAGAGCTCAGATTTTGAAGTACTGTATACTCCTCCCAAAGTACATATATAGTCTGCATGTCCATCAACCTTGAATGCAAAAGGATTTGGACAAGGGACCCACCAATAATAGGAAGGAATAGAAGGAGAGGAGAGGCAAGGATGGGGATGAATTCTCAGAAGTAGATCCCAGAGTCAGTTGTATATAGTCTCTGTGGTTTATATTTGGGAAGTTATTCTCATGAAATCAATCTGCCACCTAACTCTTTCCTGTACCATGGGAAGGCTGACAAGAAAAGATGTGAAACTGTATCGCTCCCTGAATCCTGACCTGCAGGATAACGGAGTTCAAGCTCTGGCAGTTAGGTGCAGTTAGCACCCACATCCACACTTGGAGGCATAACGGTATACATGCAAACTGCTGGGAGAATATTTGACCTCCTTCTGCAAAGAAAGCATCACCTTTCTATTAAGTGAGACAAACTTGCCTTTATAATATATGCAAATGCAAACTTTAAAATATGGAATTAATATGATACCTCCTCTGTGTGTGTAACTTGACACTTAAAAGCACCGAATCATTTGATCCCCTCAGCACCCTTGTGGAAGAGGCAGAACCAATATCATATCACCATTTTAAAGAGGAGTCAAGGGTGGCTCAGAGTGCTTAAGTAGCCTGCTGAAGTTTACAGGAATATTAGGTAACTTCAGACTTCTAGCTCAGTGTTCAGCAAAAATGTAAACGTAAGGAATAAATACAGTGAATATGATCTAACATCAAAATCAAGATGAGTAGGAATAAAACATAGGTGAGGAAATGCATACAAATTAGTTTTGTTGTACTTAGTGCCATCAAATCAATTCTGACTCCTAGTGAACCTACATAGGGCAGAGCTGAAACTTACTGGGTCATTTTTGTGCCACCCTCTCATCTTCTGTCGCTATATTGGATAACGTTGCGCTGCTATTCATAGGGTTTTCATAGTGGCCAGGTCCTTCTTCCTAGTCTGTTTAGTCTGGAAGCTCCACTGAAAACTGTCCACCATGGTTGACCCTGCTGGTATTTGAAATACTAGTGGCATAGCTTCCAGAATCACAGCAACACACAGCTGCCACCATATGACAACTGACAGGGGGTGGTGCAGTTCCCAACCAGGAAATGAACCTGGTGCACAGCAGTTAAGAGCGCTGAATCTTAACCACTAGACCACCAGAGATGGCTAGTGTACCAAATTAGTTCAGCCATCCAAATCTCTACAGTTGCACTACTTATTACTCGGTCTCATATAAATATTATTAAGGTCTAAAATTAAATATATATTTTAATACGCTTACATTAAGTGAGCCATTAATTTGCTATGATGTAAATCATCAAAGCAAAAAGAAATATTTGCTTTTCCTTTTAGAACTCTTTGTATTCTGGACTATATATGCATTATTCCACACAATATATTATAATAGCAATGTATCTGTAACTTTGAAAAAAGGTTGACTTTAGTACATGCAGTTGAGATTAGACTAAAATCACTTATTTCAACTACTAAAATAGAAAGCTTTGTGTTTTGATTTTTAAAAACATTGACATTTTATGATTTTATGTCCTGTGTTACATAAGTGCAATGTTATGCTGGTTTTAATGATAGCCCTGTAATAAAATTCTTAGAGAGTATTCCCAATAATTTTCCAGGGGAAAGAGAAATTTCAATCACTAAGGTTTTAGAATTACATGAATACATATCTTGATCTCCAAATTCCTGGCTGAATTTCCACAAATTGTACAAAATTCCACCTTTATTACCTAGTATCAGAATATTTCCTAGTTTTTACAAATTCATGCATATTGATGATAGTTTGGAAAATAGCTGAATTACACAAGGGTCTGATGATTGAGGCTACCCTTGGACCACTATAAAATTTCAGAGGCATCGGAATCGGCAGCCCACCTACCTCTGGGTTCAGTTGCCTGAAGCAAAATAAATCCACACTCTGAAGTTTGTACCTGCTGCCAATTTTCTTTCCAGTATAATTCAAAGTGCTGCAGTTAATCTATAAATCTGTATATGGACAGCCGTAGGCCCTTTAAAGACAGCTGCTGATTGATTTGATGCTGTTTTCATCTCTGCCTTGGCTGTCTTCTTAATAGACGGTACTCACTGGTAGAGGAAAGGCCTAACAAGATTCAGTTTAGCACCCAGTATGATAATGTTCAGTAAACGTTAAATAATTACACAACCCAGGGATCTGGTTTCCTCTGTTGTCGTTTACTCTCACTGAAATGAGTAAGTGTGCTCCTAAGCAATTCAAGAATAAAGAGTTTTAGGTTGTTAAATGAATCCTTGCCTTCATATATATTGTTCTCTGTGCCTGAATTGTCTGCCCCGTGGATTCTGGATTCTCCTGGAAAGCTCTTACCACTTTTAAAAAAGACACTAAAATTTCATGTCATGTGAAAATACCTTACTTTCCCTCTCCTGCAGAGTCAGGGGCTGCTGTCTGTGTTCCTAGCACCATACACAAGGCTCTGTTACTATATTTCATCATAATTGTCTACTCCTTCGTCCTCCATCCTCAAGCCCCACCTGGGACTGTGAGTATATAGATAAGAATTTTGTGTTTTTATTTGTGCTAATTGCAACATTCAGAGAATATTTCTTAAATGAATGCTTGAAAGAATGAACAACAAAATAAAGCAAGCTAGGACCTACTTCCTCTGCTGTTATCATTCAAGTCAATCTCAATTTGTTCGATTGTAGGCTAGACACCAAATGGAAAGCTACCGAGAAACTAAGCTGTTTTTACTGATTTTACTATGGTGGTGTTTGATTTGATTTGGGATATTTCAAATATTAGTTAAGGTAGGAGGACATATTTTGAAAACAGAAAATATTAATTCCTTTACATTATCACTTTAATTTTTTTCCCACTACATAAAATAAAGTTGGTTATATTTATACTCATAATTATCAACTAAAGTAAACTGTGACCTTTGGAAAAGCCCTTAAAAATGCCTATAATCTGGGGCTGGCCCCGTGGCCGAGTGGTTAAGTTCGCAGGCTACGCTGCTGGCGGCCCAGTGTTTCGTTGGTTCGAATCCTGGGCGCGGACATGGCACTGCTCATCAGGTCACGCTGAGGCAGCGTCCCACATACCACAACTAGAAGAATCCACAACGAAGAATATACAACTATGTACCGGGGGGCTTTGGGGAGAAAAGGAAATAATAAAATCTTTAAAAAAAAATAAAAATAAAAAAAAAAATAAAAAAAAAAAATGCCTATAATCTCACAGAAGAATTAACGTTAATTTGACAGTCCTTCACAAAACAGAAGATGGATGAAGCAAGTAAAATAGAATACAATAAGGAGGCAAATACTAAGATAAAATTTAAATCAATATTATGCCCCAAAGTTTGCGAAGAGCATGTCAGGATATAACAGTGAATGAATTCCAAGTCTGATTTCACATATATTGAAAATCTGATATTTTTGATCTGATGTTCAGAATATTCAGTCCATAAGATTCAATGCTATTTTCACATCCTTGGTAAAAATTTCATCGTTCATGTGCTATGAGAGTTCAAGTAACAGCTGGTGTTGCAACCAAATGCACCTCTTTCTAACTCTTCTTGATTAAAAATATTAGCACATGGTTATTTTAATCAAAATACAATCATTTTTTATATCTATGAATTATAAATTTAAAAAAATGGAAAAAATAAATAAGCATACAGGAAGAAAACTCCATCAGTCAACAGTACTAAACGGAAGTAATATTGGTGTCAATCATTACAGTACATTACATATAGAATCAAAAATCATATAGTGATAGCTGGCAAAGATCTGAACTGTGTGCCATAATTTGTTTGCTCCACATCTTTACATATTACGTAAAACTTATTTTCATACCAGTGACAAGTGTCAATATAATAAAATTCCTCTACAGAAAACAAAAGGAATAATACACATACTTAGATTGATCTAAATGCAGATGTTATATATAACGATAGTACTTTAGTTTCACTGATTAACTCTTACCTGGGTAGGTTAACATACCTAAAATCATTTTAAGACTCCACACCCAACGGGTTTATCAGTCATAATAACATATAGTTGGACTTAAACTGAGCTTTAAATTTGGTATTCATATTGAGCTGTTTCCAGAATTCATTCTGGAAACTATCTAGATACAAAACGGCCACTCAAAAATTCACGTAATTTTTCTCACTGTGATTTCAACATAGACATACAATACACACAGTACATGTTCTATTCAAGGATTTCACTATGATACAAAATGCAAATATCACAGATGAAAGGAGTGAAAAGCAATCATTTAAATATGTCTACATTTAAATTTAATTAAATACAATTTTCTTCAATGTCTGTTGTGTATTAAAATCTTCCTGGGATAAAAAGATGATTATAAACAGTAGCTGCCCTCAAAAAGCTTACAGTCTAGGTGGAGAGAGAAGACAAAAATACAAATGCCTTGAGTACTTGGCTTTACTATGAAAAATACTGTAGTAAGGAAGCAGCTTCTCTTTACAGAGGATGCAGAGGTCAAAGGAGAAAGAAGTAATTTCTGGTTGGGTCAGGTGAGAATTCAAGAACGACTCAAAAAGGACTTCATGGAGAACAGAGCATTTGACGTGGATATTTTCTATGTGTGTGGCATAGGTGCTGATTCCAAATTGAGATAGCATTTGTGTCCTTTGTCTGTTTTGTTTTTGAAATCTTGAGGTTCTTACAAATCTGAATGAATCTGAATGATGTGTAATTACCATAGCTACAACTCAGTGATCACTATATATCACAATTTTGTAATACACACTATCTCATTAAATCTTTGTATTAATTAGGAAACATTATGATTATTTTCCAGAAAATTAAACTTGGCTTGCAGAGGTTAAGTAGCTTACCCGAGATCACACAGCTACTGGGTGGTAGAGCTGTGACTCACAATGCCTGACTCCAAAAACTACGTTATTGATCACTACGCAACAGGGCCGCCTGACATATTTAATGCTTATGTTTTCCCCAGTCTATTTTTTTTCCTAGTGTTCTTCTTTGTAATTATGCAGAGGTTTTTAATGTTTACACAGTTTAACTTTGTTGTTGTTGTTGTATGTGGAGTCTTCTACTGCTTCACAATTAGGAAGTTATCATCTCTGTTATTGTTTTTCTACTTTTTTTTAACCCTATGGGAGCCCTATTAAAATTACAGAACTCCTCAGAGCAAAGGACTGAGGTGCTTTCTGTTCACACTAAAATCCACACTTGCACAAGGTTGAGGGAAGTTTTTAAAAGTAAAGGGAGGTACCAATACAGTCAAGTACAAATCCACGCAAAGTAACCAGCTCACAGAACTCATTCCAGCACTAATTCTTCCAATTTAACAATCTCTGGAAGCTCCACATTAACGCAGTTTGGCAAACAGACACCTCCAATGTCCGAGAACCCTCTCCTCTGATAGCAGTGATCAGGCCCTGGTGGCACCAGCCACTGCTTCTGGATAATTCTGCTTCACATCCACGGCAATATCCAAGAGCCTCTGGCTGCCACCTTCATACAGCAGATTCCACTCTTCCGGTAACAGAACATAATATAGCTTCATAGCTGGCCCACTATCGTCAGAGAATCTTTCTTCTTCTCTGATGGATTTCTTCAGCCACAAGAATTATACTGTCTATGCTGCATCTCCTACTCTCCTGTTCAAATGTAGAAATGTTGGAAAACAGCAGCTATCATAACATACAGGTGTTAAGTTCCACAAAGAAAGCTGCTTCAGTTTTCCTAACCCAAGTGTTTCCTGGAATATAAATTTACAATGAATGATTCTCTCCTCAAATGTGGCAGGATATGGATCTAAACATAGTGACAACCTACCTCTGGTCTTAACTATTGTCTGATTATTAGAAACCTGAGCACAAGCTCCCTCAGGCCTCTGAAGAGCATCAGAACAAGACAGCCTGTTGGGTCTTCAATACTGAGACCTCTGGTTTTACTCTAAAAAATTGGCAACAACTGTGAGTTCTCAGATAAAATATGCCATCTCTATTCTACCAAACTGAACAATCCTTAGGACTTGTCCAGAGCTCCTGAGAACATTCACAAAATAATGACTCTATGGCAGGGCTTTTCAAAATGAGTACAAACCAAGTTTTAAAATGTCCTAGGGGCTGGCCTGGCGGCACAGCGCTGCTCTGTTTGCGTGCTCTGTTTCAGCAGCCTGGGCTTCACCGGTTCAGGTCCAGGGAATGGACCTGGCACCGCTAACCAAGTCATGCTGAGGTGGCGTCCCACATAGAAAAACTAGGAAGACGTACAACTAGGATATACAACTATGTACTGGGGCTTTGGGAGGAAAAAAGAAAGTTCTGTACTACAACTCAACAACTTACAGATGGTTTGGGGGTCTATGAGAAAGAACTAGAACTTCCTTCCCCTCCACAGACATTTAGCAGTCTGGTTTATAAAGATACTGTGCTTGCTGCCACCAGCAATATATATCCCTGTAATCAAGACATTTATGTCTTAATGATTACTGATTCTTAGGGAACATTGTTACAACTCATTCAATGATTAAAACGTCCTCCATCAACTGTTCTGCACTAGGACTGTAATTAAATATGAAAGATAAAGTAGAAAAAGTGAGAAAATTATATACTATTTTAACAAGCAATACCAGGGAGGAAGTGTGATACAGTATAGATAATTTCAGGACAGGCTTAATTTTAGATGTCCTTTTATCATAGCTCTGTGGCCCTGAAAAAGTTAGCCAATATTTCTAAGTTTAAAATGAGGAAATTAAGACCTATATTAGAGACCTATTATGAAGAATAAATGTAAATGATTAATGTAAAGATCCTGGCAAATAATAGATACTCAATAAATAATAGTTACTTTCTCATCTTATCATCCACTTCCGTGGGAAAATTTATTTCGTCTTTATTAGCTAGATAATGTCCTCTCTTTTCTATTTCAATTTTGTGGAGAAAACCTAAATGTCTCAAGTGTATGCTTTCTTCATAATCTTTTCTGAAATCAAATACGTTTTGGACATTTTTCTAGTTTCCAAAATGTCACTACTTTCCATGGCTACATCAAGGAAAAAAATGCCTGCCATCATGCCAGCCGAAAGCTATTTGTTTTGTTCCTTATGATTACCTTATTTACTCACTTTATGTTATCGAGAAAAATCTATTTACAACAATGTCATTTGAACAGAAATCTACTTTTAACACTAGGAAAGTGACTACAAGAAATACTTTAAACCTGCTCAGTGCCCACATTAGCAGCAAACCCTCTGAAATTCATTTGTAACACCCAAGCTTTTTTTGTTCACTACTCAAGTTTCCTGTCCACTGACCACACTGATTCAATACTGACTTCTTGTTATTCTTCAGTTTGTTTGGCAACTAGGAATGTGTTCAGTGTCTTTCCTCTGACATGCTTGGTTTATTTTCCTCTAGACTTTTCACTGATATGCTCAGCCTCCTTTCCTAATCCTTATTTGATCAAGAATCTTAACAACCGAAGCACACTAGAATTTCCTCTCTACCCTTACAGTAATATCACAAGGTAATCTAAATTCTGATTTTATGGAAAAATCTTGCTTTGCTTTACTTTGTGTTTCATGAAAGAAGCTTTGTCTGAACATGGTGTAGGGCAACAAAATTCTTGTAACTGTCAGCCAGATGATTTCCATTCATTCTTTCAAAGCACATTTATGAAGTTTCTGCTGTGTGGTTCTGGCACTCTAGAGGATGCAAAGAGGCACAAACCTGGATGCACGACCTTGAGAACTTTTGAACTATCACAGGATTGGTGATGTGATTGGTAACTAACTAAGCTACATTGTAAAAGTTGTTTGGTGCTATAAGAGAGAAAATAATAATAGTAACAATAACGACAATAGGTAATTCTTAAATGCTTACTACATGCTATAAGCACGCACCAAGTGTTTCAATATGCACTATCCCCTTCAGTCTTCACAAAAACCTTTTCAGGGAGGTACTCTTATTATGCCTATTTTACAGATGGGAATACAGAGCTTTTTTTAGAGCAATTCCATATCTTGCCAACATCACATACAGAGGAAGTGACAAGGCCAGGATTTGCCTTCAGTGTTTTAAAAAACTATAACATATAGACAAAGACTTCATGAGGCTTAAAGAGGAAGAGATGAGGACTGACTGAGGGGTCTGGGAAAATATTATGTAGGAAATAAGCCAAGCAAGTGGGTCTTGAGAGACAGAAAGGGTTTTAACAGAAAAAGGATAAAAGCTGGGAAAGAGTATTGCATATGGAGAGAATACAGGTGCAAAAGATGAAAGCAGGGGGTATGGAAGGGCCAGGAAGTGGCTGAGCTGGCACAGGTGATGACTGAAAGGGAGGAGTAAGGAATACATGTGGGGAGGGTCACAATGAAATCAAAAAACATGATTTTATCTGTCAGGCAATAAATAAAAAGCCACTTTCAGCTGTATAATAAAATGTGGCATGGTAAATTAGAGTTGATTTGTAGGGAAATTAACAGCAATGTGCAGATGAGGAGAGACTAACTTTCCTGGACAAGTGGGTGCCCCATGTTAGCAAGGCAGCATTCCTCTCTTTTTAATCCTTCTTTCTTCCTTTTATTCTTCTCCTTTTGAGTCAGAGTTAGACAGGAGTCTGTGCAACAATGAGAAGTGAAGCAGAAGGCTAAGGAGAAGGGAGAGGAGGGGAAGGGGAAGACAGCAAACAGACAGAAACTGAGTGCTTATTACCTACCAAACACTGAGCTGAGTAACATCTATGTGCAGCATAAGGAAGTACTACAGGACATAGGAGGAATAGTCAGGAAGCTAGCACAAAAATTATAAGATTCAAATCCCTTCAAGGCAAGAATCATGTCTTATTCACTTTATACATCCTAGTCCCTATGCTTTTGTGGAATGAAACTGTTGAACAGAGGGCCTGAAGTACAGCGAAAAAAATGATGGATAAAGAAGAGCAGATTTAGACAGAGAACTGAAGGGCCCCACACAGAATCAATTTTTGAGCCAAGAGAAAGAAAGACATTAACAATAACTCAGGTTTCAAATCTGGGTGACTGGGAAGATGGTTGTGAGATGAATAGGAGAGCGCGTCTTACTTTTAAGGATTCTTGTTCTGTTTTGGTTTGCTTTGGCTTTTATGGCAGAAAAGAAAATAGAATTAAGAAGTCAAAATATAAAAGCAAAAGCCATATTAAGAAATTAAATTTACTCTACTGATGGTGAAGATAAACCACATAGACATTTCCCATCCCAAATCTGTCTGTTAGATAAACACCTAGATGGTAAACCTTTGGGTCTAATTCATCAATCACTTTCAGTACCCAACACAGTGACTGGCACAAAACTGGTCTCCAATGAATATGTGTTAAAGAGTGAACCAATCACTATAAAGCATGTCCCAATATAACATGCAAAACATTTGCAGATCTACTAATGCAAAACATTCCAAGTATTGTATATTGACAATTCTGCGCATCTCCAGCTTTCTCTTCCATTCCCCTCAGCAGCTATGCTGCTCTCTTATTATGCCTGTCCCTTCCTCATTCCCTCACTCTCAGCACGTCTCACTACCAAGAACTTCACAGAAAATTGTCCAGGTCATCAGGAAAGGACATCCTCAGATAAATCTGTGACTAAAACTATCCTTAGGCCTTTTTTCCTCCCAAACCAGGAATCTGGGAATCACCATAGACTTCTCTTCCCTTCCTCCCACCTACCACATCCAGGGACCAATTCATCCGGAATCTACTTCCTTGGTGGTTCTCATTTCCATCCTCTCATCTCCATCCCCACTGCTCTGCAGTTGCCCAAACTTGGGCACTAAATATCTTCTTTGGATTACTGCAATAGACTCATGATGATAACACTGCCTCCAGTTTTGTACATCTCCAAACCATTATCAGAACCATTATCAGAATGACTTTTCAAATAAAATCTGATATTCTCTCTCTCTATACCCCATTCTCTCTTATTCTCTCTTACTTTTTTTAAGAGATACTATTGTTTTTATTAGCCATCCTACACATCAAGACTTTCATTATGGCACTTTGCCATTACGGCGCCAAACTGCACCATTTACAACTCCCCCACTGTATCATTTTTATTAATAGTATCATTTATTGAGACTCTTCTAAAGGCAAAGGATCATACCAGCCAATCCCTGTATATTTCACATATGCATCCCTGCTTTTTGCCCAGAAAGCCCTTCCCCACTTTCTTTGCCTAACTCTCCTACTCACCTCCCACTCAAACAATGCCTTCTTCTTCAGAAAACCTTCCTTAAAACTCCCCCATTCTAATTTAGATGATCCCCATAGAACCCCTAGAGCTTTACACTTAATGCCATCATAACATCTGACAGACTATGTAGCAGTTAAGAGTAAGGACTTGGGAATCAGGTTGCTCTGTTGAAATTCTGGCGCTGCCTTTCACCAGCTGTCAGATCTTGGGCAAATGATTTAACCTCTCTAGGTCACAGTTTCCTCCTCTGTTAAACAGACCAAATAATAGTACAGGAGTAAAATCTCCAGCAGGATCTGAGAGAGTACTCAGTAATCAAACAAATATTTCTGTAGTAAAAGCATGACTGTTCATACCAAATTGGATAAAAAAAGATGAGAAATAGCATCTCACCAGACCAAATTTGGCTGCCAAATGAATTTTAAAAATGAACATTCAATTCCTAGAGCTGTCTGGACTTTTTGGAGTTCAGAACTGTGGATAAGGGATTGTGGATCTGTATGTTCATAGAGCTGCAAGGATTAAGCCAGGTAATGTACGGAAAGTAGTTAGAACAATCCCAGGGCAGGCAAATGCTTCATGAGTTAGTTTTAGACTAGTCCTCATCACACTGTCAGGGGTGTTAATTCTCTTACCCATCCCTCATCATTCAGGACACTCCCTGAGACAGGGAATTTCTATTATAGATCTTGGAATTCTCAGTTCTTGTCATCATACCTGACACATTTTAGGTGCTTGGTAAATGTGGACAAATGAACAATACTCAGGCTTCAATCTATACAAAATCAATGTTCTCAGTTTCTCAGAGCATTTCACATCTGGTATTTTACATTTTACATTGTAATCACCCAAAATCCACGTAACATGCCTGGGATTTATCATTTAGAGCAGTACCTATGCATTGCTTAAGAGATTATGATGTTTAACTTCACCAAGGCAAAGTTCAAGCTTGCTGCTCCTAAGTTTTCATGTCAGTGCGACTCCAAAATTTAGTAAGAAATTTTCATGTCAGTGTGACTCCAAAATTTAGTAAGAGACATGTTTTTCCATTTATTGAGATTTATTTGAAAGAAAGGAAAGGTGTTCACTGAACTAATGTGAAAACTTCTGCTGGAGAAAAAGAAATCATCCCCACCTAACATCATGTGATCTATTCATTCATGGGAAGCTCTAAGGCCTGCCCTGCTTTAATACCTATGAAAATTAGTAATATTAGAGAGTATGGTCAATGAACTAGACCAGAAAAAGTCTCTGAAATCAAAATGCAATATAAAAGGGAATTTTTGAAATATAAAATTATCTAAGAAAAACAGCCACAGTATTCCAACCTAGACAGCCTTTCCAAAGTATCTTAAGATCATCTTAGAATATTTCCAAACTTGGATCAGACACTGCATTCTGACCTTTATCTCCTATCTTCCAAAAAATAGAATGATTCTTCAATTTTAAATGATTGGGACGATGGGGCAAAAGAGACCCATCCATCCACCTTTTCACTCAAGGACTTAATTTTAAAAATGAGCTTCATTACAAAAGTCATCTCTCTTAGGGCATGTTATTCAAGTCTCTACCACAGCAAAATACAAGATATAGCACTGTCTCTATTCCAAAGGATTACATTTGTTGTTCTTCAGTATCCTTGGTAAAAAGAAAATATATATAAAAGTATCTTTTGTGCAGTTTTATTTCATGCTTCCATGGGTACTGTGTGCTTCAGAGCATTTAATTATCTCTGACATTTTACAGCCAATACCTTTTAATATACTTTAATATTTCAAATTGTGATGATGTTTACTGATGTTACAAATATGTGTTAATTTCTACTATGCTTAAGTAAGGGTTGTGATTGTTATAAGATGAATAAAGCAGAATCCCTGTCCATAGGATATTTATGGATATTGTTTCCTCATAAAATAATATACATGAATGTATCTCTTTACGTGTGTGCACGTATGTGTGTGAATATATTATGTGTGAGTGTGTGTATATATATCTAGGTGTGTATTTATATAATTTATGTGCACTAGATATATAGAGATGTTAGGTAGCAAGTTGGTGACTAACTTACATCTGTGTTTTGTTTAGTTCTTGAGAGACGTTTATCAATTTAGGAATATAGTAAAATCTTTCGTCTGTCATTTAGAAAGCTATCTTTTTCAAAATCCAAAAAGGATTTTCTCTCCTGATAATCGGGTTAGAGTACCTCTTCCTTTCATATAATATTCAAGCATTCTTTTCAATAATTTGAAATGGCTTTTAGTCTAAACTTCATTCTGAATCACTCACTTTTACTTGATAAGTTTCCTTCCAATGCAGTCATTCTTTTCTCTCTCTCACAAAGGGGAGCTCTTGCCCCCAGGAATCACGGGAAGTATTCAGAGGAGTTTGAGAAAGACTTTAATCTGCTGACTCATCATTCACTTTCCAGGAATAGTGGGCATCCCACTCACAAGCTGACAGCTCTTCCCTTCTCCTCATGCCCATTATCTGTCCTTAGACCTTTGGTCTCTGGAATCCCAATGGGATTGCTGCTTGGATATGAATAGAAATTTGACCTCAAGACCAGAAGATGTGTAGCTTAAGAAAAAGCCGAACAACAAGTGGGGATGGATACTGATCCTAACTTTCCTTACTTTCCCTTCCTGTTTCACTACTTGTCTTCTTACATCTCAGCTTCTTGCCCTGGGTTCCCAATTCCAAGCTTTACTTACGCTCTTCTCCAATTTATTCATTCCACTTTCATTTATTCTTCCACAGTATCAATTAAAAATTTTTAAAAACTGTAACTTGTAATCTTCTCCTTGACTGTAAGTGTATATTTTAATTACAATCCGTAATGTCCTGCTCTGGGGAAAACATTTGCTCTTTGTATTCACAGCTCTTATTCTACCTCCTCTAATTACACCCAGCACCTCCCTCATCCCTGCCTTCTTTCCTCCCCTCCTTTCTCTGGGGGCCCAGATCTAGTACAACTGACGAGTAAGTGTACTGAAAGGCTCCCTCTTCTAGTGTTATTTAAACATGTTCCACATATCTTCCAACGATTGATAAAATACATTCACTCACTCTGAATGTCCCTTTAAGATAAAGTAGGAAAAAAAGGAGAAAGGCAAGAAGTCAAAATGGGAAACATTTGCAGTTACCGAAGAACAGCTGGCTCCAGTAGCCCCTTGGGCCAACCAAGTTGACCAGGACTTACTTTTCTGTTGACTGGTTCTCTTCTCTGTCTTCGAATCTGGCCTGTGTACTCCATCCTCCATCCTCAACCCATTGGACCCCAAGACAAAATGATTAGCTAAATGTAGCGCTATTACAAAAGAGACCCCAGAGAACTATCACGCTCTTCCCGCCATGTGAGGACACAAGAAGACAGTCATCTATGAACCAGGAAGCAGGCTGTCACCAAACAAAGAACCTGCCAGCATCTTAACCTTGGACTTCCCAGCCTCCACAACTGTGATAAGTAAATGTTTGTTGTTTAAGCCACCAGTCTGTGGCATTTTTGTTACAGCAGCTTGAACACACTACGACACTAAATCCAAATGGTTATTTTGAAAGTGGGACATGACCATTCTTAAAAGTCCCAGACTAGGAAAAACAAAGCGATGGATCATGATTGGAAACCTTTGAGAAACAGAATTCTCTAGAAGAGAAGACGGAAATCATTTAGCTATATATATTTCTGAATAATCGAATGTTAGGAAAAGTACAATACGGATGTCAATTACAGATTTATTTGGGGAACAGGAAAGTAGAAGCACAGAGATGGACTGGTCCTCTTTCTTTGAATCCCCGTTCCCTTTGCCAACACCTCATCACTTTCATGGCTCAGCATCTTTTCCTAACTCGTTTCTTTAGTTTGCTGTGCTTCCCTCTATCACAGCACCGAACATGCTGGGTTGCAGTTGTCTTTTTACTTGCCAGTAAAAAGCCTTCTAGATTATGATCTCCTCGATGACAAGGAAGACAACCTGTTGTGTTTTCATATCGCAATCACAGAACAAAGAGTGGTTAAAGGGAAGCTAGCCCTGCCACAATGGGCATCAACCAACTTCCTAGCCATCCCCAGACATCTAAGTAAAGATAGAATGTATATTTGAAGTGTAAATGCAGCTTTAAGGGAGACCCGTAGCTCCCTAGTCAAGCATATGATCACTACCACACTTTCTGCAGGTACTTCTGCTATATCCTGAGTGTTCGGCAGAGTGCCTGGCTGGAACTTAATGCTCCATCTTAGTTTGTTGATTGAATGTTTTCATGCATAAAAAAATGAATCCGCTTGAGCTGATACAACAACAGAAGGAAAAATTCCACCTAGAATGTTGTAAGAAGCTCCTGGCCCGAATGCTGAATACTTGCAACAAAAGGCTTTTCTTCAGGTCTAATTGGATTTTAACTTCTGAATTCTCTCCTCTCCACCCCTGCTCAACTATTCTAGAGAAAAATACCTAGAAAAGTACTCATTATACTGTGTTTAATCAAATCTAGCAACACATTATCATATCTCAAAATCTTTCCGGAATTGGGTTGAAAAACATTTGCCAGCACAAATGAAGTTAGCATTTTTTCCTCCCTTGTAATTATTCCTGGTCAATTCTACATTATCTAAGGTAAAAAACTCAAAGGTAATTAAAAAAATATCAAAAGATATTGAAAGTACCTCAATTGTAATCATTAGTCTTCTTTAACATCTCCACAAAAATTTTCCCTAAAAGTTTGAAACCACGTGATTTTTTTAAAGTGGACATACATATATCAATATATTTGAGCGTATTCTGTTAAAATGCAAGTATACGCACCTGTAGCCCTCTGACTTCATACAGCAGGCAGAACGATTTTTTCAAAACTTAAAACAATCACGACATCCCTCTGCTTAACCCTTCCCTGAACTCTCTTCACATTTTGAGTAAAATCAGAGTCTTTGCCATGGCCACAGTGCGCCCCAAGTGGAGTCATCTTCTACCTCCTTCCTCCTGCCAGCCACACCAGCCTCTCTGTTCCTTGAACAGACAACACACCTTGTTGCCCCTCTCCCCCAAGATGCTATTAACCCACGTTTTCATGGCTCACTCGCTCGCTTATTTCAGGCCTCTACTCTGAAAGGCTCTGTCTCACGCCCCTTTTTTACTTAGATTCCTTCTTCTCAGCATTTGTTCCTATCTAACGTTATACTATATAAAATTGTTTGCTTATATATTTATGGTCTGTCTCCCTCATTAGAATAAAAGTCTCCTAATTTGTTCACTGGTATATCTACAGCACCTGAGAGAGAATTAATTCCCAGTAGAAACAGAATTTTAAAGGGAAATTGGTCGTTAGAGGCTGCATCCTTCACCAAAGTTTTTGCTGATCACATGAAGGAACTGAGGCTCAAGAAGATTAAGTGACTTATCCAAGGTCACAGTTAATAAGCAGCAGAATTAAATCTTGGTTACTTCTGGCCCCAAAGCCTTTGATTATAAGAAACAAACATGAAGGAGGGGAATGTCCATGCTGTCTTTCAACTTTACAAAAAATTACACTTTTTTGTATTCTAGAACAGTTTTTCTATAAAAGCTATAATAGTTTTTAATCTCAGTTTATTTTTGTTTTCCTTCCATTCACCAAGAGTAAGTCCTAGTGTGATTTTGCAAATCCCAGAACATGGGAGCTAACAGGGTGTGACAGCTGGTATGTCCCATGCTCGTCACATTCAGTGGTCTGTAACAGGGTAAATGACACAATTACCTGCTGTAATTACTGCTGCTGACAATACAGTCTCTCCAGTGAATGCTTTATGAAATTCAGAACTGCTTTTCTTGTCAATCCTATCAAAATCTCTGCCTACGTATTTGCGGCAGTATTTTGCTAAATAAACATTTAAAAATTAAAGCCCAAATCTGAGCAAACATTTATTACTTAGCATAATTCACATATTGTGTATGCATTCTGCTTTAATCTCATTGTTTTACATTGAAATGCAAATCTTTTTAACAAAGTTTTGCTTTAAATCAAGAATCTGTTCTCACGGGTTATAAAGATACACAGAATACTTCATAGCAAAGCAGACGCTCCAAAAAAGTCAGGGGAACTGAACACGGCACCCCCCGAAATCTTCATCTGGAGTGGCCTGCTGTACACCAAAATTGTTACTTATTTCATTTCGACTATAAAGACACTTGAGAATACACACAGACAAACAATTGTAATAGTTGACTGCTCTGAGTTTGGCTGCCAGCCAAAATCCTTCACAAATTACAGGCAGGCTGTCAGAACAGAAAAGAAAAATGCACAGGGATATACTTGCTGCAGATAGAACCTGTTTCACATTTCTTTAAAAAAAGTACAATTACCAAATTCCCATTCTAAGACTGGGTTTAGGAGATCGAATAGCTTAAACATAGTGTTAAAGAGCAGTGCATTTAGAAGAAAGTAGTACAAACTCTTCATGCAAGCACATTCAAGGGACACACTTTTTTCTCCCTGTGGATAAGATCAATATGTTAATAGAACTATATTAGTAACCAGATGATTTTGATTTGGCATATAAGTGGTTCCTGCTTTAATGATGCAATATATTCCTGGAAACCATACCAGAAGGCCAATTATCATTAAATGGAACTAATCACGTCCTCACTGAGTTCACATGTTCTAACAGAGTTTGGCATCATCAGCAGAAACTGATGAATGAATGGGTGAGGAGGTCAAAAGTAAAGGGCATGTCCTTGATAATCAGTGTTGAATGTGCTCAGCAGTGAGACACAAAGATGAGAAAAGGGGGCCGATATGTAATTCGATTACACAGTGACTTGAAACAGAGATCCTTATTCCATAGTGATACAAAAGAATTTCATCCATCTTAACTTTTACATTTAATATTCTTTGTTCTTTGAAAGAAAATTAGGGTAAATAAGTGCTGTCCAAATATCAAGATGGAAGTGCTATATGAATATCAAGAAGGATGAGTAAAGCTGAGGATGTAAATTCCCACATATATTTTATGTCTTAATGTTCTAAGAGGAGAAAATTTTACATTTCTAGAATATAACAATATTCAATGTTAGTTAATATTACGGTGGATATGTTAGTATCTTTTTTGGAAGCAAAAGCAATGGTAAACCAGTAAATCCTCTCTGAATTTTTTAGACTTTGGGGTTATCCAGTGGTTGCTAAAGAATTATAGCACCCATATGGTAGAGAGTGGAAAACCATTTCACTACTGCAATGTGACACAATCTGAGTCAAAATGTGATCTCATGCAAGCTGAGACTGAGATGATTAAATCTGTTATTCCAATCTCCAATCCCACTGGGCTCTGTATAACTCCCCCCACCTTGAGACTTGCCCTCTGTACTTGGTCAGCATTTTGTTTCAGGTGTTTGGACCTGCTGTTTCTCTACCTAGAACGTTCTTCCCCAGGCTCATTGCATAATCTAAGGAGGTCCCCAAAGATGGTTTCTATGGTGTTTCTTCATAGCAAATATTTAGCATTTGATAATATTCATCCACTTACTTGTTTACTAGTCTTCTCCTCCCCTAGATGGTAAAGTCAATGAGAACAGGCATTGTGTGACTAGCACTGTGCCCAGCCCACAGCAGGTTCTCAGTAAATGTATTCTTCAGACTAAAGGGTTTTTTTCCCTCTGTATGCCTTTTATCACACTTCATAACTCTAAATTTGAAATTCTTTAAGTCTAGAGAATAGCAAATATGCAGTTGAGGGATAAGACTAATAGCTTCTCTATTCAATGTAGAATAACTGTATAATATCAGGCTTTTATTTGAATGCAGTTACATTTCAAGAGACATATTATATAAAGTGTATCTAAATTTGGGTAAAAAGAAGTCCAATAATATAATTTCATTCTACTGTATTAATTTTACTTACGAGTGAGACCTATTTCTATACAAATACTCTAAATTGTCACTTTCAAATTGAAGCATGAAAAGGTATAATTTCAGTTCCAGCATATTAACAGAGTGCACCATAAAAGCAATATATTGAGCTAGGAGAGTTTAATGTATCTTCAAAATAAATCACTTGGAAATCACCTCAGGAGAATCTAAAAAAAGAAAGTTTAATCGAAACGTTTCTCCTATTGATAGGATTATCTAGGCAAGAGAATTATCTAAAACCAGATTGATTTTTAGAGGGTTAAAATATGAAGACCCAGTTAAAGAAAAACTGTGATTAGGAGTAGGATGCGGAGTTGTGTTGCCCCTGCAGTAATGAAGCAGAGGCAAGAGCTTCACCAAGATCTCAGAGGCAAGCTGGTTTGGAAATGTACACCTTCATAGTCACATGTATTAATACAAGGTCTTCATAAACGGATGCCACATTTCAGAGATTGATTGGGCACATACAATGAAACAATATGTTGGTAACTGTCTCTGGCACTTCTGGGTTAAAAGGTTATTTTCCTCGTTCATTTTTATGAATAGCATGGTAATTGAATCAAAATTCAGACTGAAAATATTTATTAACAAATCGCTTTCCCCAGACATCTCCACCAACCACAGAACCTGGCTTGCATTATGTTATACTTGCTGACACTGTCATACATTTTTAATTACACTGCAATTGTTATTCCCTAACCTAGAATTATAAGTACAGGAAGCGTTTTAGAATATCAGTTTACTCTAGAACTTTCTTTTCTAATCTTCCTTTATCTTTCTGAAAAGTTTCCCAAAATAGTACCGATTCAACTAAAAAGTGTACCTTTAAAAAAAAAAACAGACCTTTGGTTGCATGTTATAAAAATAGTGAAACACTATTACTTGCTCCTATGTTACTAATAGCCCCATTAATTATGTTGAAGTTGGTTCATTATCCATACAGAAGCAATATGTATATGCATATTTAACATTCTATCACTTTGGGGATATATAATTTATAGTGGGATAATCAGGTAGAGTTGATATGAACAGGAAAATGCCTCATCATTTGGTAGGCATTTATATCCAAAGTTATGTTTAGCTACTACTTGTTGAACATTTACAACATGTCAAGTACTTCAACATGCAACTTACTTTGTCTTTTATTTAACTTTCAGATCAACACTATGAAATAGGTATTATCATCCCCATTTTATTGATGAGGCAAATGAGGCATAAAGAGGTTAAATAAATTCATCCAAGGTCACAGAATTTTAAGAGGAAGGCTAGGATTCAAAGTCAGATCTGTTGAACTCCAAGTCTGAACTCTTAAACACTAAAATAAGTTAAGAAGATCTAATTGATCTTCTTTATTTGAAATCTCATATCCTGTGAAAAGTAAATATGTTACCCCTTAACTGTCTCAGCCACATGGCCACACTGGATTTGGTTACCACAAGACCCTATTCCATATTCAAGATCTCACAGTCAGTGTTTCTTGTGGGTTGCACTCTGGGAACCATTCTTTAAGAAATCACGGGTCATGTTCTGTTCTAAGGGTCCCACTTCAAGAAGGATGAGGTTTAACTAACACATGTCAACAGAATAGTCATAATGAAGAGACGCATTAGAAATAATAACTGAGAGAAGAATTAGTTAATTAAAAAAGCATACTCCCAGAGATTTAGTAGTTTTATGAAAATTATTTTGAGTGCTATTATATGGAACCAAGATTAGACTTATTTCCTGTGTCCCAAGGGGTGGCTGAGTCACCAACCCAAGAACACAGTATTTGTTCCATAACTTCATTTGTCCTGGCTTCCTTACCTAAAATCCTCTTCCTTCACCCAATTCACCCACATTCTATCCTTCCGGGAAGACCTAATTCACCTTCCAACACTTTCACGAAAATGTTTCTGATTGAGACATTCCGCATTGAATTTCTCATCCTCAGAACTCCTAGGCATCATTATATTGGCTTCGTTTGATTGCTCTTATTTGTCATTAAAAACTTTCTGACAGACTAACGTCTTTGAGAATAGAATCCACATCTTTTATTTCTTTTATTCATGTGAAGGTGACGTATAGGAACAATGCTGGGCTACCCCTCTCATTTTCTTAAGAATTAAACCAATAAAAGTCAAAACATAATGAATGAAAATAGATATCTACAAAAGTTATTTTAGGTAAGTAAATTAATAAAGTAGTAAAGCAAAAGTTCCCCATGTTACGGGGAAAACACATCTAAATACACCATGGGTTAAGGAGGAATCACAACGGAAATTATGAAATATTTGAACTAAACGATATAGACAATACTACATATTCAAATGTGTGGAATGTAGCTTAAGGAAAAATTAGATAGAAATTTATAGATTTAAATGCTTTCACTGAAAAAATATGGCTTTCAAAATGAGCAGACCTGGCCACCCATATTTATTAGTAGTGTGATTTTAGGCAAGTTATTGAAAATTCTAATGCCTCATGCTCCTCACTTATGCAATGGGGTTAACAATGCCAAATGTATGATATTGTTTTGAAAATTAAATTAAAAAACATAAGTAAAGCACCTAGAACTATGCCTGACACATTGGAGGAATTCTCTTTTATCATCGCTTCCACTTAAACAGCCTGAAGAACAAAGTGATAAAAAGGTATTGACCATATATTAATCAATTCTGTTATCATATTTAAATGAAAAAATGAAGCATGGAAAAGGGAAATGAAGGAAGTAGAATTTGATATATTCTTCCTTCATTATCTGGGGAAGGTAAACAATGACGAAATACACCAGTATCTCAGTCTCCTTAAAATCATCTCATTAATTCCTTTTGCTCTAATTATAATTCAGTTATGCCTACAGTTTTTGTACCAAAGGAGAATGCTGTATCTAGGCCACACAGGGCGATAGCATGTTCGTGACTACACTAGTGGATGCGACTACCAGTGAACATTGTGTGTAGAAAAAAATCAGAATAGGAAGAAAAGGAAATAAGATAAGAAAATAGGAAAAAAGTATAAGCCCATAAAAGAGTAGAAGGAAAAAAAAAGCATGCAGATAAGTAAAAGAAAAGTCAAAATAGTCTAGTTAATATAAGCCGAGAGGAAAAAGGTTTAAGAGGCGAGGGCAACAGTATAAAATGCCAGAGATACAAAATGCCATGAGTAAAGCGATTCAGAGTGGGCATGTGGGAGGTCGCTGGTGATTTCCATGTGAGCGAATTCAGAAGAGGAGAGAAAGAAGCCAGTTTCTAAGACGTGAATACATGGGAAAGAAGTGCCAGTGAAGCAGAGTATCAAACCACACTCTTCATATATCTTGTAATAAGTTAGGGCGGTAGCTAGAGTGGGTCCTCTCCATTGCATAGAATGTCACATCCATAGAAACTCTTTTACCCAGTGAGATTAGGAGTCATGTGACAGGCAGAGGAAGAGAGAAATCACAAAAGGTAGTGCATACATATCTTAAATGCTTAATTTAAAATATACAAATGAACATTTACTTGTCACTCTCTAACGGAGGCCAAGTCTTTTGCTTTCAGTTCTTCAGTCTTCCTCTCATAAATCATACCGATTATGCATTCTGTAGGAGTTCCAGCTTTAATTTATTTAAAGTGGAAAAAGAAATTAAAGACACTTGCAGAGCAATCTGACTGAAGAACAGATTTCAATGGGTTTCCCAATATTTTACATTTTTCTTACCCATACCTAATTTGATAACGTATTTTTAAGGGACTTGACTGAATCAAGTTTTTCCTATAAATTCAACTTATTTTTTTGTGAAATAAGTCTTTTTCAAAAATATCAGTTTATTTGGTGGGTTGGTTAAGTTGTGGTTGGTTAAAACAGCTTCTACTGCAGAGGGAAAACTGCTACCCTTCTTCCTACACTCATAGCATCCCTGGAAAATTCTTTGCCCTATGGGAAAACATATTCAGATATAATAAAAGGTTGCCAGTTGAAAAGCTTTGCCTTAAAATAAACCTTTTAATTGACCACATATCCTATATATAGCTGACACTGATCCAATTCCTTCTATTATACAACTTAGAGAGTGATTTAAAATTAAAAATGTGTGTGAAATACTCTCAGAACTGCAAAGCGCTTTACAAAAGCACATACTTATTATTATTAGAGGGAAGAAATATTTATACCACCTGTCATTCATTTTTTAACCCTTCTATTTATCCAACAACTGTTTGTTGACCACCTACTGTATACCAGACACTGCTAGACCCTGGTTTTACACTGATGAAAACACAGGCAAGTTTTCTGCACTTGGGGGGCTTATAATAATGGGGAAAACAGGAATGAAACAACTGGATACAGAAGCCACAGTAAGTGTTATGAAGGAAAATGTTTTGGATGCTTTCTGAAAGAATAACATGGTAGACCTGTATTAAATCAAGAGATCCCAGATAACCCTTTGAGATCTAAAGAACGAGTTACAATCAGTCCAGCAAAAACAGGAGAGAATTATTGCAGGGGGGAGGAAATAGGGTGTGCAAAGACCCAAATACAGGAGAGAGCCTCATGTGTCTGAGACCTGAAGAGAAGTTCTGTGTCTGGAGTGAAGTGAGACAGAGGGACTGGTATGAGATAAGGCTGGAAAAGCAGGCAGAAGCCAGATCATGCAGGGCCCTGGAGGACACATTAAAGAGTGATCTATTTTTCACTCTAAGATCAGTGGGAAACTATAAAAAGGTATTAAGGATTAAAAAAAATCACTTTGCAGTGTGGAAAATGAGTTAAAGCAGGGCAGGTATGTAAGTAAAGAGGGCATTAAAGAAATTGTTGTAAACAATCTGTGAAAGAGGATGGGGTCCTTCTCTATGGTGAAGCATGGGAAATGGAGAGATACGGAGAGAGACAAAATCTGTTTTAGGGATAGAATTGATAAAAGTTGGTAATAGATTAGATTATTAGATTAGATCACTTGGGAGGAGACAGAGAGAGAGATCAAGCCTAGACTTAGACTTCTGGCTTGAGCAATTAGACGTGTTAAGTCTGACGTGCTTGGGGGATATTTACGAGGAAAGATCAAGAGGCAAGTTATTTACATAATCGCTTCATTGGTCCAAAGCAACATCTTTCAAAGGCTCAAACATTTCCAGTGACCAAATGCATAAACCTTAGTTTGGGCAAGACCAGATAACAAATAAGACTTAAAAGTTCAGAAAGATGTAGGTATAAAACTGAAATACATCCTCATGAGAAAAAAAGAGTAGGTATAGAAATGAAATGCATCCTCATGAGACTAACTTCCTTGTCTAGCTGATTTTCAGAATCACTCTGACCAGTGGTTCTCTCTACCCGTTGCTTCAACCTCTTTCACTGAGACCCTGGGGTTATGGTGGACCAAGAATTTCAGAGACTCTTACCGCAAAAGCCCTTTGCCAGGTTCCCTCATTTTCTCTAGTCCCCTCATTCCTTTGCTTCTTCTAGTCCTAGTGACTCTTTCACTCTCACTCCAAAGAATTTTCTTGCTCTACAAATTTATGAAACATCCTTTCCCAAGTATACCCTTAATTTGCAAATTCTTTACATCTAATAACTCCTGAAACATCCTCTCCTTCATGGAGTCTTTCTTAACCAATGAAACATAGGTGGCTTTCAGACTTATTCTATCCTGACTAGATGCACAACTCTTTTGTCTTCTTGGATGCTCAATAATCACTCACCTCCATTTCCCGTAACACCTTTACAGAATCCACTAATAACCACCATTATATCATAGGTACAACTGCAGACTAAATGACGCTGTGAGATTTTTAAGATGTATACAGGTTATACAAAAGTCTTCAATATATTAGCATTTTCTATGATGATTAGCATTGGGACACCAGCTAGCTGATGGCAGTCAAGTGCACAACATATAATTTTGAGTAGAAAGAACTGATTAGCAAAAATGCTCATGAAAAATCTATCATACAAATCTTGAAGAGACAGAGAAATTTTGTAGGGAGAGCAAGAAAAAATGAGGGGAGAAATCAGCAGAGTTATGGAACATTTACAGATATTCCATATTTTGAGTTGTAGAGGATTAACAACTTTCTTGTGGGTAAAGCTGACCTGTAGCTTCACCCAAAGAGCCTGGTTACGTGTTTGTTAATAAACACATCTTGGAATGACTCATCCACACTCTCTCACTTGCTCTCCTTGTCAGGATCACTGCCTTCAAGAAACTGTGGAGTGGGAAGATGGAAGTTCACTCTTCAGGTGGCCCAGGTAAGTTGACATGATTTAGGACCAGTCTAGATTACAAGTGTCCAACAGAAATATCATGTGAGTCACATGTATAATTTAATTTTTCTATAGCCCTATTAAAAAATTTAATGAAATTAATTTTAATAATATATTTTATTCAACCCAATCTATCCAAAATATTATTTTGAACATATAATCGATATAAAATTATTAAGATACTTAAAATCCTTTATGGTCCTAATAAGTCTTCAAAATCTGGTGTCTATTTTACACTTAATCACATCTCAATTCATTCAATCCACATTTCAAGAGCCGAACAGCCACATGCAGCCAGTGGCTATTCTATTGGACAGCATACTTATTCTTTGTGTTCTTCTACCTGTCCTTATCATTCTCCACGAGGAGTAGGCTTGCCTATTGGGGAAAGTAGAAGAGAAAGTCTACAGATAGTAGATATGATTGTAAATAATGATGTAAATGGATAAACCACCCACATGCACATATAATTGCTTGACATTCATGAACCCATGCAAACTAACCTCTTTCCAGCTTTATCTTGCCCACTTCATCCCATCCCACCTCTGACACACACATAAATCATCCTGAGCTGAACCGGGCCACTTACTATTTCCTAATAAGATCTTGAGTCCCTTCATTGCCAATTCCCTAACTTAAAAAGCCATCCCCTTCCCTTGCTAATCTTGACATTTTACTCATTCTTCACTATCACTATGTACCCAGCTGCTCAATCTAGAAATATGAGTCATGCTTGCCTCCTTCCTTTCCCTCATTCTGTACAACCCATAAATCACAAGTCTCGATGATTCTCCATCACAGTGTTTTGAATCTGTCTGCTTTTCTCCATCTCCAGGGCTATCACCCTGGGTCACTGTCATCTATTGCCTGGAAGAGCCTCCTAACCGGTCCTCCCAATTCCACTCTTAGCTCCAACCAAACCAGTCTCTAAACAGTCCTTACAGGAATATCTTTAAAACATAAATCTGATCACCTCTCTCCTTTGCTTAAAATACTTCAATGGCTTACTATGATACTTAGATTAAAATGCAAACACACTTCCCTGGTTTAAGACTGCATGATTTGGTCCCATCCTACCCCTGCATTCTTACCTCATGCCACCTTCCTCCTTGCTCACTATGCTACAGACTCAAGGCTTCTTTAAAGTCCCTCAAACACACGAACCTTTTATCCCAACTCAGGCCCTTTGGATATGCCTGGCAGCCATTCTCTTTTCTCTAGTGTATATCTATCTCCTAAATGAAACTGTAGACCCCATGAAGGCAAGGAACTATTTGTATAGTTTATTACCCAAGGCTAATGCTCAATAAACATGTGTTAATTGCTTCACAAATATAAAAGGGTTAAAAATGGTTTTCATGACCTTTCAAGCTGTCATCATCATGATCAACAAAACATTAATTTATTGGACCCTTACTATTCACCAGGAACTATGTGAAACACTTTTCACTGAGTTTTCACAATAACTCCACAAGGTAGAAGCTGTTATCCCAATTTAAATAATAACAACAAAACTAAGGCTGAAGGGGTAAATATTTTGCCATTGTCAGTCAGCAACTAAATAATAGAGCAGGGATTTGAACCCTGATGTGTCTGTCTCTACAAACAATTAGTTATCTTGCCTCCCTGAATTTCTAAAAGCTTTAAATTAAGCATTTCATTTTTCCCTGGCTTTAATAAACAACCATATTAACAACTCAAAAATTGTAAAGTCAGTACCCATGTAATCAATTTCTATGTTCTACATTTTTTAGATATCTTATGCTGACATTGCACTGCTTCAGTTGCTATTTTGGGAACGTGGTTGCCTAGCAACAAACATTATTAGACTGAATGATCTTCCAGATTGTATTTTGTTATAATATAGTTAACATATTATTCATATAGAAATATCTGAAGAACAAGGTTGGCAAATTTAGTGCAACACATTATAAAGCAGGAACTCTGCAATAGAGCATAAACAATAAGGTGGATGTTTTTCTATTCAGGAATATTTTAGTTTCCAAATACTTCTTTTACTCATCAAATGTATTTAGAATCCAGCAGGGTTGGGGGTGACAATATGGAACTGAGGATGTTAAAAAAGCAGAATTGGAGAGAACTATGTTTACTTTATAAAGGGGAAAAAACTGTTCCACAGATACTAGATCCTATTCAGAATTCTCATAGCTACATTCTCTTGGAGCCAGATGTAACTGAGAAGGAGCATATGGCTAGCTCCATACAGAGCCATCACCACTAGTAAAAAAACAAAGCAAAGAATATCTCTGAAAAATGGTGACTTTAATACTATCATCTTCTTAGATGAAAAATAAATTAGTGGGGAAAATGTGTAAGTACGTAACATATCTAAAGTACGAAGCAGGAACAATGCAAAGGAGATCTAATTCCTCATCAGCTATGTCATATTTCTTTTCCCTCAGCTTATTTATTAAAACATTCTATTTCTAAGAGTAAGTAATAAAATTAAATGTAAAATTCAATCAAATTGAGTTCATGACAAAAAGGGATCTGGACAAAATTAAGAATAATGAAATGATTCACTTTTTGTGAGGGATCTAAGCAATACCCAGTGTTGGACATAAAGCCAATCTCCTCTGACAATTTCAGAGACAATCTAAAACCACGTTGAATAGAATGTCCTTGTTAGTGCTGATGTGTTGTTAAAAAAATGGTGAGGAAAAATAAATTATAACAAAGAGAAAAGGGAAAAAGGAAATCATAAACACAAGCAAGGTGTGTTTATAGCAGCAGAAAGATACTAGGATTTGGCATCTGATAACCTAGTCATGGCCCTGGTATTTAAAAATTGTGATGCCTTGTACCAGGTTTCTTAATTATTGGAGTCAAAATTTTCTCCTCTGTGAAATGGGAATAATATTGTCTTCCTTGCCTAATTCACAGGCTTTTGCGAAGCTAGAAAAAATTAATCAAAGAGGTCACTATTGCACTTTCCCATGACTTAGTTTATGAGTCCCCAGGGGTGGGTGTGGGCAGGTAGCAGAGGCTGTGGCTTATCATCTAGGCAAGGGTTTCTAGATGATTCTTAATCTGACGATTATGCCATCCAATCTGAAAAAGACTTTGAAAACTCATATAATTCATTAGAAATCAATAAGAAAAATATCAACAGCCAAAATAGATAACAGGGGCAAAGGATATGAACAAGCAATTCACAAAAGGGGGAAAAAAAGCCAATACATACACCATAGAACAACGTTCACAACCATTGGTAATAAAAGACCTTGAAAACACCAAGATATATCTTTGTTTAAACCTATGAAATTGACTGATAAAAAAGGGAAAAGTATCACTGTAAATGAGAGCAGAGAACCAGCCTTCTCATCTAATGCTGGTGGGAATATAAATTGGGGCAAACTTTCAGAGGACAATTTGATAATACAGATCTGAAGTATTAAAATGTGCAGAATTTGGGTCTAATAATTCTCTTTGTGCAAACGTATCCTAAGGAAATTATCAGAGAGGCTTACAAAAATTCTTGCACCACATATTATCTGTAAGAGTGAAATTTTGGAAAGAGCTCAAAATTACAACCATATTTGACTGGCTAAATAAATTACAGTTTATATATTTTATAGAATGTTTTACATTATAAATTGTGTTGTGAAATATTACTCAAATGAGAAAATATTCATACTGAATTGATCATTTAAAAAGACTGGAAAACAGGGGCCAGCCCTGTGGCGAAGTGGTTGGTTTCAGTACACTCCACGTCGGCGGCAAGACTGAAAAACAGTATATAGTATGATTCCAATTTAACTTAAAAATGTACACATGCATTGCATGCATAGATAAATGAGTAAAAAGTTATTTCTAAAATAATAACAGCAGTATCTCTAGGAGATGAGATACTAGGGGGTTTTAATTTCCTTCCTTCTTCCTTCTTCGGACTTTTCTGTATTTATATTACTGGGTGCATCTATTACATCTGTATCAGAAAAAAAATGATACATATATAAAAGAAAACATGTAGCAATAGGAAAGCAGGAAATTTAGGGTTTCAAGTAAATGTAGTATATTTAAATTTACCAATGCCAAGCTTTTTCAAATATGTGTGTTTATTTTCCCCTGAATTTCAGTAGTGTTTTTATTGATAAATATTATCCCAATTCATTTTGGTGGAACCGTTCTATTATGTGCCTAAGGACACATAGACCTTGTAAAATTAAAAAGAAAAGCTTGCCTGTACTTTTAAAAATACTTAGAAGACTGTAGAAAGGGGTAAAAACATGAGTAAAAATTTCTACTTGGAACAATATCACTTAATCCACCAGGGAAAACCTAATCTAATCAGGGACATGTTTGATAGGATAAGACAAACTAGAAAGGAATAATACTGGAAAACAGACAAACTAGAAAGGAATAACACTGGAAAACATTTGGGTTGAAAGTGCCTCAAATTTACATTTACTACTGTTACAAAGGAAGATTCTGCTATTGTTAGAGTATGAATAGAGAGGCCAGTGCGGGGAGACTAACAACTCTATTCTATTCCTCTGCAGGTATAATCTTGGAATAACACATTCAGGTCATTATGTTGCAGTAGAAGAAAAAATACACACAAAATAGGTTTGGTTTAGCAAAGAGCAATAAACATGACTAAGGGGCTAGCAGGGCTGACGGAGAGATGAGCTCATTGTGTGGCATGTAGCTGAGTTTAATTTCATTTAATATATCTGAGATAAATTCTAGACAATGTAACTAAGAAATGAAAAACAGCCATGGCCACCACCTACTAGTATTTATAAGGTATATCCTAAACTTCTCCTCAATTATAATCAGGCAAGATGGCATCTGGATGTGACAAAGGACGAAGAGTCTTAATTTAATTCAGGTTCAGCTTTCTGGTGAACTGTTTGATTCCCAGTCTCCAAAAGGAGCTAATAAACGCCACAGACATCCTACACCAGACAAGGTAAAGTATATATATACACAGCATTCCACACTCCCTAATATATTTTCTAGTCTTTCAAACTCTCATGTGATGTGCTTTGACGCTCTGGGTAGTTAATCAACAAATATTTGTTGAATGATTTAATGGACTCAAATGTCTACTGATGCCCAAACATCAAGAATGGTTCCTCCAGGAACCATTCTGGGTATCCAGTGATGAGCAATGCAGAACCGGCAGACATTTTCCCTGTCTTTGTGGAGCTTACAGGAGCTGGGTAAAGACGGGCAATAAGTAAGAAAAACTCAAGGAAGGTTTGTGTGCATTAGGTTAGGAAGGAAACATAGCAGCTGAAGTGATTGAGAGCCACACGGGATGAGGAAGAGGCTAGTTAGATAGAGTGGGAAAGGAGGGTAATATTTAAACTAAAACTTAAAGGATGGGAAAGAATCAACTGTGCAAAAGGAAAGGGAGGGAAAGTATTCCAAGTAAAAGGGACAGAATATAGATAATTCCTGAAGAAGGAAAAGGTTTGGCATTTCTTCCAAGAAGTAAGAACAGACCAAGGAGACTAAACACGAGAAGCAAGACATAGAGTAGAATGAGACAAGGCAGGAGAGGCAAGGAGGGACTACATCATAGGTTTGCAATGGGGAGCCACTGTAATAAGCAAGGGCATAATATGGGCCAATTTTTGCTTTTAAATTATTGCTCTGGCTGCTGTGTGCAGAATGGATTGGCGATAGCAAGCACAAACTTGAAAAACCAATATGGTGGCAACAACAATATGGAGACTTAGATTTGTATAATGGGAGGAAGATAGAGACAAGAGTCTGGATTTGAGCTCCTATTTTGAAAACTAGAACAAAGGACATGTTGATGAATTGGGTGGGGAGTGAGCAAGGAATCAAGGGTGGCCTCAATATCCTTGACTTTGGCAAATGGGTGATGGCTGAGGCAAAAATGAGTTAGATTGGGAGAGAAATGTTTTCTTATTCTGAATTCCAACTTACTCCTTGGTATAATAATGTCTTTTATAGTTGAATAATAGAATAGAATTTCATATTGTCTGGTTAAGCATATGCTATTTTATGGTCATTGTTATAGGCACCTCAAACATCTAATACTTTCAATCCTGACAATCCATTTATAAGGTGGGTATAATTTCTCCATTTTACCAAGAGAGAAAGAGTCTCAGGGAGGTATAGTAGCTGGTTGAGTTTCCCAGCTAGTGAGTGATAGGTCTCTTTATACATCCCTCATTTCCTAACTCCTAGACAGTGTTTTCCCCCTCACTTCTTTTTCTCTGTATTCATATCCATCCTTATAATTTTATACAAGCAAATGGCCACAGCACATTGCTTAAAACTGTTTAGCAATCAATTCATTTTGTCTCTTATTAATTCCAGTTAAACTATTAAATGAATACATTTCTACCTCTTCTCATAAATTATAAAGTCCCCAAGGGTATTTATATTTGTATTATCCAAAGCATCAAGCACATATCCTCCAAATAGCAGTTAATTAATATTAAAAAAAAAAAAACCAACATATCTGCCAGGCACTGCTGTAAACGTCTTACAAATACATTAACTCATCTAAACCTCACATCAAGTGTGAGATTAAAGTATTATTATTTTATTCCCATTTTATAGAAGAGTAAATGCGGGCACCAAGAGTTAGTAACTTGCTAAAGTTCACATGTTCAGCTGCACAGCCAGAATTCACACCCCAGTGGTCTGGCTCCAGAGTGACACTCGTGAACAGAACTACACTGTCTACTATGAATTCAAGAGTTCAACTTAAGGACAGAAGTCAGAGAAAAATATAAATGAATGGAGCTTTAAATCACTCTTGATCCAGGCAGCTATTTTGATTGCTGTCAAAATACTAGTGGGATGCTTAATTTTCTCCTTCCTGAGTGGCCCTATTACTTAACTTACGAATTTGGAATGTTACTTAAACTTGAGCTTCAGTTCCTCCGCATGCAAAACGGGGATGATAATAATAATACTGATCTGAAAGATGGTTAATAAGACTAAATGAGAAAATGTATATAAAGGGTTTAGCTTTGTGTCCAGCACATAGAAAACACAAACATTAGCTCTTGTTATTAGCACAGCGGCTTATGTATGTGTTCAATAATTAGTTGTTTAATGAGTGCCTGGCTTTATGAATTCTGCTGGAGAGGACATATCAATGTACAATAGCATATGCGCATTCTAATCATCTAAAAGGGATGTGAGATTACGAAAAACCAAAAGCGTGGAGGGAAATGCCAAGGAGTGGGTAGCAGGGTCCCTATACAATTCTCCCTTGGATTGGCTCTGATATCCTAATGGACACGAACTTGAGGATGGTGAGACTCAGAGCCAAAATTCACAACCACATGTTTGGCTCCCATATTTGTACTCTAGGCATGGTTTTGCATTCCTTAAAATGATGGAAGAAGAGAGTAGCCAAATGTTCTTTCCTCTCCTTATCTGAATAGGGTTCTTCCACTTAAAATATCTGAGAAGTCCGAGACACAGCTTTCTCATTTATGCAACAGGAGTATCTGCAGCATTGGGGTTGTTATTTTAATTAAATATCTAGCACGTGGGAAGCATCCACAACATGATAGCTATACATTCCATATAAATGCTGTCTAGCTCTAAGACCTGTTTTTTTCTTTTTCTTTTTTTGAGGAAGATTAGCCCTGAGCTAACATCCGTGCCCATCTTTCTCTACGTTATATGTGGGATGCCTACCACAGCATGGTGTGCCAAGCGGTGCCAGGTCCACACCCGGGATTTGAACCAGTGAATCCCAGGCTCCCAAGAAGCCGAACATGCTCACTTAACTGCTGCACCACCAGGCTGGCCCCGTAAGACCTGTTATTGAATTCTATTGCTAGAGCTACTTCCGAAAACACAAAAATGCACAGATTTAGCTAGTCACTTGTTTGCTCTCGTTCTAATATAGATAGGATACCAACTTTAATTAATTGATTCAAGAAATATTTAGTAAACTCACCAAGTTTTACTCTCTGGGTGTAGAGATGAAAAAGACACAAAACTTGCCTTCAAATAACATATAATTTAATGGGAGGAAGACAGATGTGTAAACAACCACCTACAAAACCAAATACGTTTAATTAAAAGCTATAGAAATGCAGATGAAGAAATCTATTGAAATTGTCATACTGTGACTAGGAAGGTAAATACTGAATCCACTTGAGCTTCATGCCATTAGCTGCTAAATTAACTTGCCCTTCCTGATGAGAAGACTCAAAGAAACTTCATACAGGTGAGAGCATGTTTACTGAGCCATAGAAGGTGAGCAGCAGTTCAGCAAGCAAAGAAAAAGGTAAAGAAAGCTGTTTTGGCCAGTAAAAACCACATCAGCAAAGAGAGTCTCAGAGAATGGTAAAATAAAACCTGCCATAATGGGATAAGTGGAGTCTAAAACTGTAATTGAGTAAAACAAAGGTAGCAATGTTATGAGGTTAATGAGAAACACTACTTGTAGCTGGTTGTCCAGTTAGTTATTGTGTGATGCATTATGTGGCTGGGAGGGCAGGGGACAGGGGCTGCTGCTCCTGGTTTTGCTTGATGTAGCTGTTCAGTTTTCTCGGCTGGTACTTGCACAGGTCGCTATGTTTGGATGTAACCCCACTGTTTGGGAGAGGTGGGCAGAAGCAAACAGGGAGGGTTAGAGGGCTAGCCTCTGCAACTGACACATGCTGGGAACACTGAAGCCTTCTCCTGCTAGAAGGCTTTGGGACATGCTCTCTGTTGAATCCTGGCAAAGCAAAATATGCTCTGAATTGAACTGCCGAAGTCTCAGAGGATCATGAGTCAGTCACTTCCTCCTTCCCTTCTTACCCCCAACCCCCTAAAAGGCTAAGACCTTTAGTTTACCCAGTTTGAGAACGGGGGTCGGAGTCAATTGTATCAGCATTTGTATGATAGTGTGGTACCTTATCAAGGGTGGTCCAGTGGTTAAGATCTGGCACGCTCACTGCCATGGCCTGGGTTCATTTTCTGGTCAAGGGAAACACATGACCAGTCTGTTGGTTGTCATACTGTGGTGACTGTGTGTTGCCGTGATGCTGAAAGCTATGCCACCAGTATTTCAAATGCCAGCAGGGTCACCCATGGTGGACAGGTTTCAGCAGAGCTGCTAGACTAAGATAGACTAGGAAGAAGGATCTGGCCGCCCACTTCCAAAAAAATTGGCCATGAAAACCCTGTGAATAGCAGCAAAGCATTGCCTGATACAGTATCAGCAGATGAGAGGATGGCACAAAAAGGCTGGGCAAAGTCGGAATCCACTTGAGGAACTAACAACAAAAACCTTATCAGGTTTTGCATTACAGTGTGGTACCTTATCAAGTTCTACTATAAGAGTTTTGCAAAGCAGAAGAAGCCTGTGGTTTGTAGAAGGATATGGTTGGACATGAAGTTGGAAAGATAGACTACTTTGCTGAGCTGTGTGAGTGTTACTCTGTGGGCGAAGAGAAGTCATTGAAGTTTCTAGTGAGGGAAATGACTACACTGGATTGGAAGATAAAGCTGATGACAAAGTTGGGGTCATAATAAAGAGGCAAAAATTACAGACAGTGAGATTGTCAGTAGTATATCTAAAACGTCCAGGTAAAAAACAATGAAGGTTTGAACTTAGATAGTGACAGTAAGAACAGTAATAATGCCGTGTTATATTTTTATAGTGCTTTGAAAAGTATTCACCATTCTTTTATATATATAGTCGTACCATAGAAACCACATCCACCAAGCAGATTAAGGAATGAGGACAATGTAGATTTCTATGTTTCTTTTTCTTTCTCTCTCTCTTTCTTTTTCCTGCCTATCCAGGATCTCAATCAGTCCTCTATTTTGGAAACATCATCCACTGTGTGAGTCTAAGTAGCAGGCCAGGTGCTCCTCCCAGTATGGAAGCCAAAAGAAGACAAGACACTTCCGCCCCAGCCAATCTCCTGCCACTTGGCAAATACACAGCCGTGTGACATAAGCTAAGACAACCACGCACTTCTGCCAGGAATTCTCAATGTAGAGTGGGTGACTGGAAGGCAGAGAGATAGCCAGAATTCATTTTCAGTGCTGTATGTCCCCAAAAAGCATCCTGCAGTGGCCCCCAGCAGCGGGGATGACAACATCCTATGATTGCCCCATCCTGAGAAAACTGTTAACAGTTCGAAGTCTTCAGCGATGCACGTTTTCCAGAGTGCTCTTCAAGCTTTACGTATATACTTTGAGCCACTTACACCTTTCCAGGAAAGTTCTTTCTTTAAGCTTAAGACAGCCAGAGTTTTTCCATTTATTGTAGCTAAGAGCCTTGACTACATACAAATCATATTTTCCCCCTGTTTGCTGACAGAAAAGTGAGATTCAGAAAAGCTGAGAGTTGCCTGTGATCACAAGGACAGTTGGTAGGCAGCTGCACAGGGCTCTTCCCTTTCCCACTACGCTCTATCAGTTCTTTATCCCTGGACTCATCAGGCCTGGTGGTGCAGAGGTTAAGTGCGCATGTTCTGCTTTGGCAGCCCGGGGTTCGCCGGTTTGGATCCCGCATGTGGACATGGCACTGCTTGGCACGCCATGCTGTGGTAAGCGTCTCACATATAAAGTAGAGGAAGATGGGCACAGATGTTAGCTCAGGGCTAATCTTCCTCACACACACACAAAAAAGATTCTGTATAGAAATGTGGAAAGCTTTACCTCTAAAGGAGGAGTAATACCACTAATGGTAGTGTGGGCAAAGAGAAGTCAAACAAAAGCAAAACCATCAGCCAAGCTAAAGCTTACAGCCCCAGACCCAAATCCCCTTTCAGAGACTTGCAAATAATAATCACTGACGAACTCACAGAGGAAATCCTGCAAACTAAATCCAGGTGGTGTTTACATTCTATGTAATATCCTGTCACCTCCTTACAAGACATTGACTGCTACCCCCTTTTGAAAGATATTATATCTATCAAAGAATAGACTGGCCATTAGAAAACAAAACAACGTCCAGTATTCAACAGTTTTACTTCCATGGACCTTTTCTGGTTTATCAACAAATTCTGTGTGTTCTTTGGTCTAAACAATTTGGTTCTGCTCCAAACTTCCCAATGAACTAAATTTTTAGGAGTTTTTAAAATAGACCAAATATCTGAAACTACACTATAATGGCATACATATTCTGCTTGCGACTTTACTATTTAAAGTTATTATAATTTAATTTTACAAGGAAATCCAATACAGATGAATTCAAAATTTACTCAAGTGTCTCATGGTTCTTCTGGGGTTTACTTCAATGTGATTTATGGATTCAGTAGGGACACGACTCATAAAGAAGCCAAACCTTTGACATTATTTCTGTAGTAAAATCTCCATGGCTTAAGACGACCATATTTATGACCACTTTAATACTATAAATCATAGCTTGTAGACTAAAAGTACACCAGTTCATAGTCAAACAGATAAAGTAAATGGATGAGGCAGACTGGCTATAAGAATTCCGGTATTCAGTGTTTTCTTACTGGAACCGCTGAGTCTCAGTGACTGGGAGATGGAGACTGGTGAACTAGAAGGACCCTCGTCTTCAAGAGGGTTGCTACTATTCAGCTGCATTTGATAGCTCAGGTGCAGCAAGGAAGATCCAGAATTAATGGAGAACAATCTGGAAATGGGGCTGGAAGTCCAAATTTTCATAATGAAATCTTTTGACTGTTTAAATGTTGAATCATTAAAATGCCCCAAAAGCCAAATATATACCACTGAGAGCCAATTGTGGTCCATAGGTCGCTAATTTGTGACTCAGATATAGTCTTGCTGGCATGGAGCCTCCCTGAATCAGGTCATTCTCAACAACCTGCATTCCATTCCAAAAATCTACAGTAGCGGCGATCCCCCAACAGCCACTTAAGTGGACAAAACGAATTTTTTTTTTTTTTTAAGATTTTATTTTTCTCCTTTTTCTCCGCAAAGCCCCCCAGTACATAGTTGTATATTGTTCGTTGTGGGTCCTTCTAGTTGTGGCATGTGGGACGCTGCCTTAGCGTGGTTTGATGAGCAGTGCCATGTCCGCGCCCAGGATTCGAACCAATGAAACACTGGGCTGCCTGCAGCGGAGCGCACGAACTTAACCACTCGGCCACGGGGCCAGCCCCGACAAAACGAATTTTTTAAATAGCGCTTTCAAAATTATTGTCTGCCAATCTCCTTCATGTTATTAAGTGTAGAATCTTTTAAAAAGGAGGCAGATGAGAAATGAACTACATCTTCATTAGATTTATTATGTTTTGGGTAAACGTATAGTATATTTCTGTGTGATTTTGTGTGTTTGCATGTGTGTTTATATTCACTGGAAGCAGATTAGGAAGATGTTTTAAAAATAATGAGCACCCCTAACTTTTACACCAAAACCAAATATGAAAAAAAGCAACTCAATCACTAAAGTGAGGAATTTGGGCATAAATATGAACTGGATCCCCACTCTCCTTAACAGACTATCCCTCTAACTCTCCATACTCTCTCCACAAGACTTGCTCTGGAACTATGAGAATTGAATGGTTGCTCCTCAACAATTAGGAAAGAGATAGGAACTGAGAATCATTTTTAAGTACAGTTTTGGACAACTCAACAGTATCAGCTAATAACAACAGTGTATTAGTCTTCTATTGTGCCATAACAAATTGCTCTAAACTCAATGGCTTCAAACAACATAAATTCATTAACTTCTAGTTCCATAAGTCAGAAATCCGACACAGGTCTCCCAGGCTAAAATTCAGATGTCCACAGAGCTGCATTCCCTTCTGGAGGCTCTGTTTTCTTGCCTTTTCCAGCTTCTAGAGACTGTTCTTCTAGAGGGTATTTCTGCTCATGGCCCTCTCTCCATCTTCAAACCAGTAATGTTGTGTCTCTCTGACCACTCTTCCATGGTCACATCTCTCTCTGACAAGAGTTGTGAAAGGTTCTTCTCTGTTAAGGACTCATGTGATTTGATGAAGCCCACCTGAACGATCTAGAATAATCTCACTTAAAGGTCTCTGACCTTAATCAGATCTGCAAAGTCCCTTTTGCCATGTAAATTAACATATTCACAGGTTCTGGGGATTAGGATGGGGACATCTTTGGAGGGTCATTATTCTACCTACCAGAAATAGCAACCATAATGACAATTATTACTTATTAAGTGCTTACTATGTTCCAGCTGTCATGCTAATTATTTTGCATGCCTCATCTCATTTAATTCTGCAAACAGCATCTAAGGTATGTAATATCACTCCATTTTAAAGATGAAAAAAACCGAGGCTAAAAGGTTAGGTAAATTGCTCAAGATCACAGATAGTAAATAACAGAACAAAGACTCAAATCTAAGAAGCCTGAATGAGCTATTATCCACAAGCTAAAATACCACACGTTCATAGAGAAGAGGGAGCCAGGGAAAAGACTGATTTGATTTGGACAAACTGAAGAGAGAGGTTCTATTGATCTCTTAGCCATTTCTTTTCTCTCTCTCTCTCTCTCTCTCTTTTTTTTTTTTTTGCAGGGGAAGATTTGCCCTGAGTTAACATCTGTTGTCAATCTTCCTCTTTTTTTTTCCTCCCTATAGTGCCAGTGCATAGTTGTATATATCTACTTGTAGGTCCTTCTAGTTCTTCTGTGTGAGCTACCACCACAGCACGGCAACTGACAGACAGGTAGTATGGTTCCACAATCAGGAAATGAACCCCGGCTGCTGAAGTGGTAAGAGCACCAAATTTTAACCACTAGGCCATCAGGGCTGGCTCTCCTGTCTCCTTGTTTTTGTTGTTTGTTGTTGTTGTTGTTGTATTTCATAACATTTAATGGATATGTATACGCAAATCTATTGTATAAATATGCCTCAGGTAATGGTTACAATTTTACTTTAGAAAAATTCTATAATAAGTTCTCATTAGGCCACACTGAAAGTTTGCTTTCACAGAGTTCCAAGAATATCAACAAGGCATTCAGTCTCCTTTGAAATGGAATATCATTATCATCTTGGTTCTTGGTCTGCATTAATTGTTAGAAGTATCATCAATTTAATAAACAACTTTTCAGCAAAAAGAAAAATAACATAAAACAAAAACAAAATAAAGCATTAACACTTCAATGTGCACATCTCAATTAGAATGTGCACACTGACTGAAATGTTTTAGACACCATAAAATGTGTCTTAGAATTTTTTCTACAGAATTTTCTGACTTTATCTCTTACAATTCCACTCACACTAAACTTGCTATTATATAACAACCTATACTTTTGTACCTACTCTTCCTTCTTCTTGAAATGTCTTCTCTCACTTCTTTCTCTCCTGAAATGTCTGTTCATCCTTAAAAACCTCAATTTAAATGTCACTTGGTGATGTGTGCCCATATCCAAGCTTAAGACAGATTACTCACTGCCTCTTCTGGGTTCCCCACAGCTCTCTGAACATTTCTTTGTTACAGAATGTACCACAATGTACCGTAATGATTCATTTACACTATCTCCATCTAGTAAATTAGACAATAACCCTACCATGTCCCATATCAAAGTTCTGATTTAAAGATAAGTGAAAGAAATGTGTGACAACTCATGAATTTTTCACAATCACTCACACACGGTCCTGACACAACACATTTTTACTATGCTCTCTTTACTCTTATTCCGCAATCTGGTGCTCTTAATCAGTACTTAGCTGAAGTGAGTTAGTCAACTACACATAATATTCAATGTCTATGGTAGGCAGCCTTTAAGATGGTCCCCCATGATCCCCACCTCTTGATATTCACGCCTTTCTGTAATCCCCTCCCTTCGGTATAGGCTGGACCTAGTGATTTGCTTCTAACCAAGTGACTACAGTAGAGGTAATAGGATGTCACTTCTGTGTTTAGGTTACAAAAGATGGTCGTTTTCGTCCTGCTAGCAGGCTCTCTCTTACTGGCCTTGATGAAGTAAGCTGCCATGTTGGAAAGGCCCACGTGGCAAAGGAGTTGAGGACAACCTACAGACAATAGTCAGTGAGGATTTGAATCCAACAACAATCATACAGGTGAGCTTGGAAACGAATCCTTCCCCAGCCCTGGCTGACATCTTGATTGAGAGACCCTGAAGCAGAGGACCCAGCTATGCCATGCCCAGACTCCTGACCCACATACACTGTGAGACAATAAATGTGTGTTATTCTAAGCTGCTAAATTTGGGCTTATTTGCTATGCAGCAGGAGATAACTAATACAATGTCATTGCCTTTGATAAAAGAACTTTAAGTAAAAGGAAGCCTCTTACATGGTATCAGAAGTTATATGAATGGGGCCAGCCTGGTGATGCAGTGGTTAAGTTCGCACGTTCCACTTCTCAGCAGCCCAGGGTTCGCTGGTTCGGATCCCAGGTGCGGGCATGGCACCGCTTGGCAAAAGCCATGCTGTGGTAGGTGTCCCATGTACAAAGTAGAGGAAGATGGGCATGGATGTTAGCTCAGGGCCAGTCTTCCTCAGCAAAAAGAGGAGGATTGGCAGTAGTTAGCTCAGGGCTAATCTTCCTCAAAAAGGAGGATTGGCAGTAGTTAGCTCAGGGCTAATCTTCCTCAAAAAGGAGGATTGGCAGTAGTTAGCTCAGGGCTAATCTTCCTCAAAAAAAAAAAGAAGTGATATGGGAAGAAAGTACAAATCACTAAAATAGGTGGCAACAGACAGACAGGGAAGCACTATCTGAGCAGTCAGTGTGGCTTGGCCTTGCCCCAGCAGCAGCACACAGGAGGGACAAGGCCCTGATCTGAGAGAAGAAACTCACCCTCAGTGCCCAAACCGAGGACACCCTGGGCTGGGAGGAAAGGAGAGCACCAAGACAAAGTGATGCTACCAAGGGGTTACACACTCACGGTGATGTTAGATCGGGAGCAGAACATGAAGATGAACTCCGTTCTGTGGAGCACTTGAATGGTGAGGAGGCGCAAGGACAGTCAAACTTTCATTCCAGCTAACGTGTCAGAGCCAACAATCAAGGAAGGAAATGAAAGGCATCTGTTGAGCTTCCACTTCAATAATCCTGTCCTCCACAGGTGTCTGTTGCTAAGACACTGCTATGATTACACTCCTGGCATGTATAATCTTTTTATTCCTCTATATGAGTTTTCTGCTCTACGCTTTTCACAAAAATCCCAAAATAAAACTCAAATAATACATCCATTTGGAACAAAGGTGAATTAGGGTTTACTGAATAACCAAGTCAGAGAAGGTAAGGGTGGCTAATGAGGCGGCTCCCAGCATCTCAGTGCTCAGGTGAGCTTGCACAGAGGCAGGCTCGTGTGGACACACACCACTAGGCGCTCTGATGATCAAACCATGGCCGGGCTGGAAGTGATACACGGATATGACGGCTATACTGAGATGCTGGATAAAGGCTCTGACAAGCCTGGAAACCGCTATACTGGAGCTGGTATGCTTCCCCCACTCACTGACAGAGTCAGATAGCACAGACTCCTTTCTAAGCTTTTCATCTTTAAAAAGGCAATTCGGTTCCCTGAGCCTTTGAGCCTGTTCCATTTTGAGCCGACTGCTAATTGTATGCGTGCACATATGTGTTTCAGAAAAGAGATAAGCACATTGCCTTGGCCTCCTCACTAACTGTGCAGACACGTCACACTTGTTCTCTGTGAGTTTTCCAAACGTGGCCTGAAGTTTTCTAAACATTAACCCTCTCCGGGTAACCACAGTACACATTCTTCTAGAGATGCTTTCTTGATTATGTTTGTTTAAAAATAGCTTTTCACGATTAATTGAGTCCTGGGGCTTGGTTTTTTAATTTGCTTTTGAGGCCATGTTTATATTTTCAAATTACTCAATAAGAACTACACAGTGTAATAATACATAGCGAACTACAGGAGATGAATGAGGCGTTGTTAATGTTTAGGGGCCATATTTTAAATTGTAAAATGTAAAGTTGTCTGATTTTCATGTTTTATGAAATATACCGCAATTTTATTATATTTTGCAATGCTCATTCCAGGAAAAGAAAATTTGAAGTGGTTGTTCATAAAAATGCAAAAATCCCTCCCAATAGTCATAGCAACTAGTGGCCAGATGGTAGGATTGTCTGATTGCTAATAGTGATTCTTTAGAAAAGAAATCCACAGAGAAGCAGCCAGGCTCATCAAATCGGCCCTGCTTGAGAACTGAGCAGACTCACTAACTCTTCAGAGATCAGATCCTCCACACAGATGAGTACGCACAGTCGGGCCCTGGATGCATGCATCTAACCCCACGGTACCCCAATCTAACACCCAATCTCCAGAACAAGAGGGGCCTCCCCCATCCTAGGGGGTATAACAAACCCTCCTATGGGAGGCGTTTTTCTAACTTCCAGAGAAAGTGCTATTCAGTTACGCCAAGTGTCCCTTTCTCTTTTAATGCCGCTATTCAGGGGCCATAGTAAGTACAGTTGAATGAACAATAGCGCGTTGAATCCACTGCTCCAGCAAAGCTACCTGTTTTACAAAAAATAGCTCAGTTGAAAAGGAACCAGAGAAAAGTGCCCAGCTGACAGGGCCCCAAGGAAATAAGACATTTCCTCAAGAGGACAGTTGGTCCAATCATAATAGAAACAACAACAGTAGTTGCTAACATTTATTAAAGATTTCATCTGTGCTAGGCTTTTTACTAAAGATAGTGCCAAAGCAGTGGACAACAAAAATAACCTCATTTATTTAGGATTTTTTTTGTGAAAGCTGATATGCATGTTTTCACTTCTTATTTGTAATCGTTGTTCTCTCTGACCTGGGGTTTTTGTGGCTCCCTATTCTCTCTGCCATTGTCCACCATATTCTTACTTCCTTTACTATCTATTTGCCAGTAATTATGATGGCGCACACACACACACACACACACACACACCCCCACACACATTGAATTATCTGTCTTGTTCTGTACTTGAGATTTTAATAAATCCATTGAGAACTATTTTTAAATAGCTGATAAAAAAAAGTTCTTGTTCATCCATACAATAAATTGCCAGCTTCAACTTAAATTGTTTTTGGAAGAATGCAGAATAAAAAAGAATAATGTTATGGCTGCCTTTCCAAAATATCATCTCTTTAAACACTTTAGACCAATTACCTTTTCTAGCATTACTAGATAGGGAACTTTAAAGAAACACAAACAAGGCAGCTATTTGGGGCGGGAGCATGCATGGGTTACAACTGATTTAAAATCTTTGCTTCAGTTGTCCAGTCGCACACCCTTCTCTCTAACCTTTGGTGTATGACAAAAGCATCCAAGACTCTTAAATGCTAGGAAACCAACAGCAATAAAGAAAAGTGAAGAGAACTTAATATCATCATAAAATTCACTGCTCTTTGTCCATAATCACCAAACTAAACAAGCCTGACAAACAGGATGATAGCGACGATTAAAAAAAAAAAATCAGTATTGACCATGTTAGAGAAAAAGTGACTACAATATTATAAGACCATAAAATGTAAGCACTAGGGGTATTCAATGCTATAAAAAGTTAAGTACTTTCAGAAGTGAAAAGTACTTTCAGTTCCTCCCTGGGGAACACCAAGGGAGGCTCTTTGTTTAACAACAAAAATCAAGTACCTAATAGAATTTCCTGTGCTTAGACAATTTATGGACCTGCTGTGATGCGTGACATGGACCAAAGCCAGCATCAGAAGGTCCTGGAATAACAGCAGCAGTCAGGGTCAGTAGAAAGCATACTGAGAAAGCATCAGGATAGTGTCAATTGAGAGGCCCTAAGAAATCCCCTCTGCCACCTCTGCTGAGGCCTGCAATCTCACCATTGGAGACTCATTCTCCTAGGTTAAGCTAAGAACAGATTTTTCATAAAAGAAAGGAGAGGGAAGAGCTTGGGGGAAAGTGGGCCCTACTGAGAAGAGGTCCATTTTGTTGCCAAAAGCCAATAAAAGGACAGTGGATACCATAAGAAGTAACAGAAGCCATCACTATATGGGGCCTAAAAGAATCTTGAAGAGGAAGAGGGAAAGATAAAAAGAAAGTGTACATCTTACAATTTTGATTGGGTGATCCTCAGGCAGAATTTCTCAACCTTGGTTTTATTGACATTTTGAGTCATGGAATTCTTTGTTAGAAGGGAGGCTGTCTTGTACTAGACGTCCTGGGCAGGATAAAGATTAATGACTCAGTTGGAAAGTAATCAGAGAAAAGCTCCCAGTGGAAAGGGTCCCAGAAAACTAAGACATTTCCTCAAGAGGATAGTTAACCTAATAATAATATTACAGGATGTTGAACAGCATCCCTGGCGTCTACCCACCAGATGCCAGTAGCAACCCCCTCCCTCCCACAGTTGTGATAACCAAAAAGGTCTCCAGATATTTTCAAATAGCCTCTGGCAGGTGGGAAGGCAAATTGCCCCCATTTGACATCCACTGCCCCAAAGGATCCATTTACTTCCTAAGCTGGGCAAGACCATTTCCCCCATTCTACCTGTCTACCCTTGCCATTCTCCTATCCCCTCTCCAAATATTTGCACACCAGTGGGAAGATTACAAGCTTATCAATAGACACCAAAAAAATCAGAACTCCTCTTTTTAGTTGTAATAATTAGAGCAGAGAGACATATCAGGAGGATCTGAAATGAATGCCTCTTTACTCAGAACATCTTTGTTCTTTGGTAATTCCAAAATTCTTGGTTCCATCTTTCTTTCTAGAGATATTTTATTCTTTGTCCAATACACAAGACCAGTTCCAAGAAGAGATATCCACTAAGACTCAAAAAGATTTGTCCAATTTAATTAATGCTTATGTGAGTGAACCAAGAAAGCCATTAGTCCAGATAAGCAATCAAAAAACTTTGTTTTGCATAAAAATTGTTATTTTTGCAATCAGAGATACTGAAGAATGGGCTTCTAACATCTTGGCTGTTGTGAACTGACTCCTTCCCTTTCATTCCCTTCCCTTCTCTTTGTCTTTTTTTTCTTTCCTTCCTTCCACCCTCCCTCCCTCTCTCGCTCACTCCCTTTCCTTCCTTTCATCTTCCCCTCCGCCCCTCCCGCCCTTCCTCTCTTTTTCTTTCCTTTTAGGTATATCACACTTTCCTCTATGAAAACAAGAAAGGATGTGAGAAGGAGAGAGATTACAAAGCAGTAATTAGGAAAAAAATAACACTCTCACTGGAAGGAAAATTATATTAATGAGTTTAGAAGAGTACAAACTGCTGAATCATTGGTGCAAATGGCACAAGTGAATCATTAGTGTAACTGGACAACAGAGTCAGAGACCCAGAAAATGTGATTTGTATTTCTTCTGCTGACTTCTGATTTAGGATTCTTATTATAAGATCTGTAGGGGAAAAATTTCTCTTGGAGTTGAAGGTAATGAATTGAAATAATCTATAAGAAAGGCATTTTAATTACTGAACATTATAAATCGAATAACGTATTTCTACATAAATATGAATGTTTTCCCCTTATTTATTTTTGTATGGTTTCAAATTAAAATAATGGTGAATAATATAAGAGCTAAAAATAAAGAGGCTTATCTTCTGGCCTCTGTTTGCCTCTCACTAACCATATAACCATGAGCAAGGTGATTAATCTCCCTGAGCCTCGGTTTCCCAATTTGTGAAAGTTAGGATATTGGACTAGATTATCTTTTTTTTTTTTTAAAGATTGGCACCTGAGCTAACAACTGTTGCCAATCTTTTTTTTTTTTTTTTTGCCTTTTCTCCCCAAATCCCCCCCAGTACATAGTTGTATATTTTAGCTGTGAGTCCTTCTAGTTGTGGCATGGGGGATGCCGCCTCAACATGTCCTGATGAGTGGTGCCATGTCCGTGCCCAAGATCCGAACTGGCAAACCCTGGGCCACCGAAGCAGAGTGCGTGAACTTAACCACTCGGCCACGGGGCCAGCCCCTGGACTAGATTATCTTTAAGAATTCTTCCATCTCCAAAATTTTATGATCATGAGGAAATTATAACTCAAATTATCTGAAACTGAAAGGAAAAAACTGCAATTCTACCAACTATGGAAGGTAATTACTCTGCAGTATACATAATTTCTATGCCAGAGACACAGGGTTATGAAAGCAAAAATGGCTTCTTTTATTGATCAAAGTTCTTGACTATAAAGTAATGTGTATTGCTCTTAGATTCTTCTGTAAATTAGAATGTCTATGATGAATTTTCAGATGGGATAAGCAAGATTGATTTGGTTCTTTCGTGTTTCTTTACCTTCCTAACAGGGAGTATAAACCTTATCCAGAGCAAGCAGGTATTTTTTTCCTTAGAACAGATTCAGAATTAACTACCAAATCAAAAACCAACTGCTTTAGCTTATGACTTGTTTTGTTGGAAGGGAGTATTTATGGCATACTTATTTCAAAAATTAGAGTTAAAAGAAACTTTTAAAAGTCAATTTAAGGCATAGAAAGATTTTATTTCATAAACAGCCACCGTTTACCTGTACACGAATAGTCATCAATTCTGATGTATCCAGTTTTGCAGATGCACATGAAAGAACCAGGGGTGTTGACACACATCGTATTCTCACGGCAGTAATGGCGCCCTTCAGCACACTCATCAATGTCTGTGAAGAACAAGTAGGGCAAAGAGGTCAACAGTGGTCAATGTTCTAGAATTTTCTGTAATATTCTTTGGTAGGAGAGGGCAATAATTACTAATTGAAAAGCATTTTTAAAAAAGGATTCAAAACATCTCTAATAAGAACGTTTGATGTTCAAATGACAGAAACCATAAGAGTTTTTTCCAACAGCTCCTGCTGGAGTTTCAAAGATGTCTTGCATCATTTTAAATATATTTGGAAATTTTCAGTGCATTCATCTACCTGTTTGATAAAATGAATCAAAATGTACAGATTGAGTTGCCTTTGAGTCTTAGAAGCTTCAATTACTGAGCCTACCATATATTATTTTTTGATGCACCGACTATTCTGCATCTTGGGGAGACCCTGCAGGAGGTTAATAAAGCATTCAATACATACCAGAACTCGAGTAACTTCACTTAAAGATATGAAATCAATCACATGTAGTTTATTAGAGATACAAGAAGAGATATAGCTACCCCGGTAAGCATCTGAACAGAGATGAAATTATAATGTGGAGACCTGACATAAATGAGAAATTGTAAAACAGTAAAATAAGATATCATATTGAGGAACTCCCATAGTAATTCACACAAAGTTTGAGTGTAAAGACTTGCAGATGCTAAGCCAGAATAGGCACAAAAACTAATAGGGAAGAATGTGTATTTTGATAATAAAACTGTCCCCATTTTATATGGAACATAAAGTATTTTACCTGTCTGCATGGAACATAAAGTATTTTACAGCTATTTTATCATTATGTAATACTCTTTATTAAAGGCCTTAATGCACTGACCAGGCAAAGTATTTCTTTTCCAGAAGTCTGCTTTCTCAAATCTTTGTGATGAATCCACAAAGTAGCATTTCCCTCATTAGTACGATTAAGAGAAATGGATCAATTATAGGAGATAGGTGACCCCCTGCCACAGGAGTCTTGCTATTCATGTAACCTCAACTATATTCCCACTCCTGATAGTGTCAAAAGAAGTAACTAACACAATCTCAGGAAGCTATATTTTAGAGATAGAGGGCTCCAGGCAGTCATCTGAGCTAAATACTTATTTTACAGATGGAAAAACTGAGGCCTAAAGAGACTCAATTTCTCATTCAGCTTCTAAATAAAAGTCAACACAATAAATTCCAAACCTCTTAGCATATAAAGCCCTTCCAGTTTGGCACTTACTTTGCCAGCTTTATATCCTATGACTTCATACCTTTCTCCTCTCTCAGTGTTCTGGCCACAGTGAGCTTCTCATCATTCCTAGGATGGGCCATGCTCTTTCATACCTACATGCCTTTACATATGCTGTTCCCTCTACTCCTTTTCTCCCTATCACCACGCCCAGTGGCTCTTGCCCACCAGTGGATTCATCCTTCAAGAATCCGCTTAAATGTCTCGCTGTGAAAACGTCCCCAGTGAGGTAAAATGCTGCCTATGCAGTGCTCCCTTGGGACTTTATAAATGTTTCCATTACAGATTCACCAATTGTACTTTTATTAATATTTGCAAGCTGCTTTCCCCCCAATAAGCCATATATACTCCTCAAGGTTAGGGATCATCTATTACTGTCTCAACTCTGGCTGAACATTATATTGATCTGGGATGCTTTGGGGAAAAAAAGGAAAAAAACTAGTTCTTTGGCCAGCCTTGTAGCACAGTGGTTAAGTCCTCATGTTCCACTTCGGCGGCCTGGGGTTCACCAGTTTGGATCCCTGGTATGGACCTCTGCACTGCTTGGCACACCATGCTGTGGCAGGCATCCCACATATAAAGTAGAGGAAGATGAGCACGGATGTTAGCTCAGGGAGAGTCTTCCTCAGCAAAGAGAGGAGGATTGGCGGGAGATGTTAGCTCAGGGCTAATCTTCCTCAAAAAAAGATAACAAACAAAAACAAGTTCTTGAGCCAACTCCCAAACCCCTACTCCAAATTCTAATTTAATTATCTGTGGTGGAACACAGGCAATGATTTTTTCTTTTTTTAATCTTTACCATGATGAGTCTAATGCAAGGGTCAGCAAAATTTTTTAGTAAAGAGCCAGATAGCTAATATATTAGGCTTTGGGGGTCATAAGACCTCTGTCATAACTACTTAAGTCTGCTAGTGCAGCATGAAAAGAACTATAGACAATATGTAAATGAATGAGCCTGACAATGTTCCAATAAAACTTTATTTACAAAAACAGATGGTGAATCAGATTTGCCCATAGTTTGATGAGCCCTGGTCTAATGCATAACCAAGGTTAACAATTACTGAATATATAATTAATTTTTGTATCCAAATACCTTGTAGGGTGTCTAGGACATTATGGGGCCAATAAATACTACAGAATGAATGAATAAATGCTTCAGGGCTAGTTAAAGGAAGATCTTAGAATGGCTCTCAGATTTTCTGGATTCTAGTATAATAGTCTTCTCATGATACCTACTTCTACTTCTAAATGTTTGTACAGCAGTGCAAGGAAAGTATCACATTCAATTATAGTCTAAAATTCAAATGACAAGCACCCAGGGGAATATGAAAACTCATTTGCTTCCAAGGTCTTAAGATCATATAGGAATCATATGGGATTATTAATGTGCTCAGCTGGATCAATAGACTTTAACCCAGCCCCTCTGAGAGGACGCTGCAAAAGAAGTGAAAGTTACTGGGAAAGCCATAGCAAGAGTCCCCTGGGCTTAAGCTTATGAGCTGGAGGTCCATTCTTGCTGGAGGTCAGCAAGAAGTCCATATGCACAAAGGCATGAAGCATTTACCTTCGGGGATGAAAGAGCCAAAAATAATGAGCATAACTCAGTGAGGACATCTTAGTTATCAGAGGGAAGAATTATTCTGAGTACACTGTGGCCCCTCCTCAAAACAAGAGTAGTTCCCAGTGAGAGACCATAGTTTCTGGTAGAGTCAAGGAAGAAGCTTCAGTGCCTAGAGCAGGGGCGGGTCTCAGCTGGAGCAAGCATCAGCTACTGAAGGCACTGTCCCTCTCTCCAAGAGCATCCTGGAGAAGGAAGCCGGCCCCAGCAAGAGTAGCCACCAGACTGGCAAGTCACACTATAAGTACGTATGAGGAGCTCCAGATCCCTCCCAAGAACACTTAAGGAACGGGAAATTTGAGCACACTAAAGTCCTTCAGGAGGAGGTGGGGCAAAGAGCCAGAAAATTCAGGTTATTTCTGTTAATGTGACCCTATTTACAGCCAAAAGTTATTGAATAATTTGGTTTATGAAATAAATAGGGATAGTTTGTGCAAAGGTAAGTTGGCTTTCTAATACTGTCTCTCACTGTTGTTGATTGCTAGACTGTTGCGGGACATTGACTGTCCAATTTTCCTCTAGATGTTTTACTTTTGAGCTAGTATGCAGTCAGAGAAAACTCAACAAAGGGTCGTAAAGCAAAAATGAGGAACTTAATGTGAAGCCTTTTAAAGAACTTGTATGATTTGGATCACAGAGAAATACCGGATTCATGGCCAAGAGATATAAAGTGTCAGGCCTGCTTCCTGGAGCAGTATTGTGAAGGAAAAAGAGGTAAAATACCAAAAAATATCTCAACACTGCAACTGTCAATTGCTGTTTTTAATTTTCCGTGTCCCACCTTCAGAAGAGGAACTCCCCAAAGAGCTGCAGTTACCTCCTGAAACTGCAAAGCTACACAAACGCCATTTCCATTTACACGTGTAGGTACTCAGAGGCACAAAAATGGCATGACTAAAAAGTAATCTGGTGGAAAATCACGTTCAAAACTTAGTCCAGGGTATAGTTTAGTTCCAAATCTCAATTCAAAAATGTAATGAGTCAAATCCTCACAATTCAGTTCACTTCTCTACACATTTATTGAATGTTTTCTGTGTCCAAGTCACTTTACTGGATTTGCAGTCATATTGATGACCCTAAGGGGTAGAACACAGATGAACAGGATCGGGGACAGAGTATGCCTCACTATCACTTTCAACTAAGCAGAGAGGACTGCACAAAGTTGGCCCAGAAGGTAGCTTCCTGCCAAATGGAATTATTCAAACATGAGCTGGATGTGCTGTAGGGATTCAGGCAAAGGGCACATTGCTGGACCATGTGGCTTTGTTTAACAACCCTTCCAAAATTTAGTATAAAGAGAGGTAAGCACAGACGCTGCCTTAAAAGGACTTATAATCCACAAAATAGTAATATCATCATCATCATCATCCAGTTAAGTGCCTTCTATGTTTTAAGCCTGTAATTTAGTGAGAAATATCTCCAAGAGAGGTTCATGGTTCCTTGAAAACAGAGTAATGCATGATCAAACAAGCTTCAGGACCACTCTATTACTATACTTCCCCTATTCCCCTCCTTAAAATTCACAACATACATTAGCAAATTACAGGGTCTGAAATATCCAGTTTTTTTTTAGAAAATCTTCATTCCTTTATTCAACAACTATATAATGGACACACACTATGACCATTATGCTGCATTAGGCCACAAAGACAAATTCTAGCTGGAGAAACAACACTTAAATGATAATGTTATGAAGCAATGCATACTATAAAACAGAAACATATACAATGTGCATTAAATAGAGAGCAATCAACTTTTTTAAACACAGTGATTGTTTGTTCTGAGTACCTATTAATGCAGAACACATTTGGGAATTTATATTTGGTGATATAAATAATTTTATAACTCTTCCCTTCCCCAACTTGAGGAGTTAATAATGAAATTAAGAAGCCAGGATATAAGTTACATGATAACAACATGAGGGCTTATATAGAGAGTGAAGAAAGAGAGAGAGAGAGAAAAGGAAGGAAGGAAGGAAAGCAAGGGCACACTACAAGGACTGGTATGCAGAGAAAGGTTAATGACTAGGGGCAGAGGCGACCCAGGAAAATCTAATGCGTGGCAGGGCTTGAGGTGGATTGTGAAGAAGTAGGCTGAAAGTCACAGACTGGCACAGAGTTGGAGGGGGCTACCACAGAACAGAGTTTCCTGCAATCAGAGATGTTCAAAGATGAGCAGGAATCCTACAGAGATTCCAGTCCAAGGTAGATGGCACAGGCAGCCAAACCAGGAAACATTAAGGAACAATGAATATTCCATTTGACTGGAGTTTGCACAGGAAAAAAATGGAAATACAGTTACGAGACAGGAGACATAAGGTGAATGCACTTAAATGTCCAACAAATATGAGGAAGGCACCTTATTTGCTGTTATATGAAAGCATGTGGAAGGAGGGGGTTGGGAAGTAGCATAGAAAAATAACCTCACAAAAGTTGGTAAGATGGTGCAATTGTGGAGTTGATAAGAGAGGTGCAATCAAGGTGAGGAGAATGTGCACGAATTAATACAAGTCTGAGTCTTAGGTGGTTACTAAATCTAAAGTAACCTCCCCAGCCACAGTTTCTCTATATTACTTATCAGCATCTGAAAGTATCCTATTAAGTTATTTGTTAACATGTCTGTTGTCTACTTCTTTTAGAATATAAGATTCAGGAGGGTAGAGACCTTCTTCGAGAACAATGAGTGGCCCTCACTAAATCTCTGCTGAATGAATCAATGAATCCTTTCACGGCCTTTCATCTGGAAGGAGAAAGGATAAGAATCCTCATCCACACTGGTCTGACCTGGAGCTCAACATGGCAGAGTGAATCCTTTGTCCTCCCAGTACACTGCCCAGGCATTTACTTAGACATGAAATGGACTATTTCTGTACGAATGCTGAACACAAGCCATCATGGTGAAATAGTCGCGTATAGTGGAAGAACACTGGGGTGGGAATAAAGAAGCCTGGATTCTAGTCTTGGCTCTATTATAAACCTGACAGTCATTTCATCTCTCTGGACTTTAATTTCATTATCTATAAAAACAAAGGCTAGAGTTCTTCAAGCTATGAGCAGCCCTCAAACTTTACAATTCTAACAAAGAGAACATAATCTATATGGTCATGGTGGAGAATCTGATTCTCTAGGATTTTGTAGGATACACAATCATACTCCAGCAAGCTTGAAAATCAGAAGTAAACTGTTTCCTATACTTGAACAACTTCTCTTGCCCCAAATAATTCAAGCTGATCTATTTTAGAAACAAGAATTTATAAATTTATAAATTCCCTTTTATCCTATCTGAAAACGGAGGCCAACTTTGTAATTATTCAGAACCATAGATTTTTAGGCCTGAGAAGAACTTTAGAAATCATCTAACCTAACCCCAGTCATTTACAACTGAAGAAATGGAGGCACAGAAATGCCAGAGACAATTAAAGAGGTGGCAGAGATCAGACCGTGAAACTTTTGTGAGCCACATCAAAAACTGTACACTTCATCCTATATGAAATGAGAAAGGTTTTAGGAGAGGATTAATTGAATTAGATCTGTGTTTTTGGAAGATGCCCCCTAGCACAAGTTTACATGCTTAATGAGTGGCAATCAATGAGAACACTGTTTCCATACCCGACGTCCCAAATAAATGTTCCTTTTGGCCTATACACTGGTCCCCAGACTAACTTTGGAGGCAGTGGGCACTCAGGCGTGATGCCCTCACTCCTATGTGCTTCTGTACACACCCCATTACCCCCGTCTGATGCTGGTATGTCACTGATGCTATTTTTTAAAAAGCATGGTGCATTTGTAAGGCTATAGCGTTTAACTCAATTTTGCCCTGTAAATGGATTATATTAGTATGTTAATGAACACTAATGCCTTCTTGCTCAGCCAATAAAATCTTGAAGTCATGCAGCTCAAAAGCAAGGACTCCGCATATTGAAGAATAATACACATCGGTATGGATTATTGCTAAATCTTGGCCCACCAGCTATGAAAAACTGCCTTGGCAAAATTGGCAAAGAGATCAATACCTTAATTCATAAACCGGGAAAAAGGCTAAGTTCTGAGAAATGTTAATTGTAGAAAGAGATTTGAGAGTAACATTTGGGAAGATAGTATTTTGAAAAATAAAAAATTTGCAAGTTTAACTAGGCTGCTCAATGAAAAATCAGTAAAGAATAAATTAAAATGCCATTTACAAATAAGCTAACATTGAAAGGAATTGCCAGCAATCATGTTTTAAAGTCAGTGGCATTAATGAGTTTGTTTACCAAATATTAATTTTTATGTGTTAAATACTATATCTATCACATGCTACTGAAACATGATTTTTCTGACATCTCAAAATAATAGCCATAAATTTCCTTCATTCATTTTTTAAAATTCATTCATTGTAAATTGTACAGTACATTCTTCAAGAGTGAAAGCTCTAGCATTATATCAGTTTTCTTGCTATTCTTAATAGAATATATATTATTCCTAGCTTTGAGGTTCCTGAATTTAAAATATACATGCATGGAGATATGCAGTGGAAAAATGTGAGACAGGGTTAGGAGTGGATCATAAAATAATGCCTACGGGGTAAGACGAGATAATTTGGAATATTAAGGGCAGAGGAAACAAAAGCAAGAGTAGTTTATCTATGTGAGTAATATTTATTGAATTCTTACTATGTCCAAGTACTAACTTTGACACCAATGGCATAGCCTTGAATAAGACAGATGTAGTATCCGTCCTTGCAGAGCTTATGGTCTTTCTGACAAGAGAGACAAGTAATAATAAAAAAGTGCAGTGGGAGTTTGATAAGGATAATGCCATCTGGAAAATAAAGTGAGGGCTCCAAACCTAGTCTTGCAGGCAAGGGAAAGCTTCCAGGACATATGACTTCTAAGCATAGGCCTAAAGGAGTAGAGTTAGCCAGGTGAGATGGAAAAGAGGGGAGCATTTCAAACAAGGAAACTGTGTGCAAATGCTGGAAAGTAAGAGAATTTGATATATTCAAAGAATGGCAAAACATTCAATGTGGCTAATGAAGTAAGCAGTGGCTAATGTGTGCGGAGGTCTTGCAAACCACGTGAAAGAGTTTGACATGATCCTATGATCAATGTAATATGTACATACGGTATAAAATTTTAAAAATACAATGGCGTTCACAATCAAAGTAAGTCTGACCCTCAGCCATTCAGTTTTCCCAGTCCTAATCCCTGAGACAACCTGTGTTACCAATTTCTGTGCAACCTTCCAGAGATGTTCTATGCCCATATAAGCCATGCATAGGCGAGTGTGTATGGGCTTCTCCTCTGAAGGGAGTTAAGCTGGGAAATGAGATGACATGAACTGCTAAGCAAGATCTTTTTAACTGCAAGGTAGAGGATGGATTAGGAAAGAGCAAAACTGGAAGCTAGGAGGAAGCTCACTTAGCAATTTGGGTTCCTTTGTCTGTGACACTATATTCTGGTTGAATATGGAGGAAGCGTGGCACATTCAAAAATATATATATTGGATTTAAAATTGATTGCACTCTGGAACTGAGGCATGCCTGCAGATGAGGGAGGGAAGCTCTCAAGAACAACATCCTTCTTTCTTAACTGAACAACTGGGTGGATTTGTACTGTGGGGAACTGGAGAAATGCATTTGGGTTACAGAGGAGTATGGTTTTAGACATGTTGAATTTGAGGTGCTCATGACATATCCAAGTAGAAATGTCCAAGAGGCAGTCAGATATGTGAGCCTAGAGCTCTGGAGAGAGGATGGGGCTGGAGGTCAAGAGTTGGGAGTCCTAAGCACACAGAAGGTAAACAAAGCCATGGTGACTGACAACAGCACCCAGGGAGTGGGTGCACCATGAGGAGGAAAAAATTAAGATGGAGTCCTGGAGGACTTCAACATTTAAGGGGCAAGTAAAGAAAAGAGACTGATAATGATTATTCAGAGGGGTAGCAGCACATCTAGAAGAGTGTTGGAAGCAAATGACTGACGAAATAGTAGTCAGCTATCACCTTTTCATCACACCTTTTGTATTTGGGGAAATCCCCGTCTCCCCAAGACGGAAGTCACAACTCAAATTTTCAGCGTACTTGGCAGCTAGTATATAGGATTTTAACCCACCATTGCCAAATAGGGGCACATATGCAAAGCTTCACTTCAGAAGAGAACTTCATAACTAAGCAAGGTTGTGAAATCTTCTAGAGGAATAGTGGAGAAGGCATTCAGCACTTCGGGGTGATAGCAGTGGCATAGCTTCTGGAGTCCAGGCCTGGGTGTCATCAGTGAGAATTGCGCAATATTTGGGTGAGTTGTAGTGTTGACACCAAGAGGCAGAGGCAGTGACATTTGTACGTAGGCATGATGGGTGTTGTCTTGGCTAAACATCATCTAAACCTGTCCTCCCAAATATCTTGTGAGCCACCTAACATCCTAACATCCTTCAATATATTCCTTTTCTGCTTAAACTGCCAGAGTAATTCTATTGTTTGCAACTCTGATCCCTGATCAATACAGTGTAGCATCATGAAGACAAGGTAAATAAGTGTTTGAAGGAGGGAGCAATCAATAGAATTAATTGCTGCCTAGAGGTCAAGCAAGACACAGACTGAAAGGTGTCTGATTTAACAATATAGAAGTTATCAGTGACCTTGGTGAGAACAGTTTGGAGGAGAAATGGGATGAAAAATCTAGTTTGGAGTGGTTTAAGGAAAGCACCTGACATGAAGAAATGGAGATAGTGAGAACAGATCATGCCTTTAAGAAATCTGGCTATAAAGGGGAAGAGAGGCAATAACACAAAAGCTAGAAGGGGATGTGAGGTTAAGAGACAAACGAGCATAGTTAAATGCTGATGGGAAGGAGCAAAGAGAAAGAAGCTAAAAACTGAATTTGAAGGGATAACGGAGGGAGCAAGCTTCCTCTGAAGACAGGAAGAGATGAGATTCAGTACTCAGATGGACCCATTACTCCTAGGAGGAGGGGTATCCATTTCACTGAGACTAGCGGGAAGGATGGAAGGGTGGGTGTGAAGCATGTAGGGTTATGTAATGGAGCAGGAGGATGAGGAAGTTACTGTATGTTTCTTTTTTGTTGATAAGGAAGCTATCTGCTGAGAATCAGAGAATGGGTAGAGTCAAAGGTTTGCAGGGAATGGTGAGGGTTTGAAATAATCATTGTAGGAAATAAGAGGAAACCGAGCTGGGATGCATGGTACGATTACCAAGCAGAGCATAGCGCCCAGCTCACTCGGGTTGTTAACCATACACACACAGCTGTACAGATTTATCCACTTGACACTTTTGTAACACTTTGATTCTAACAGTGCATGTTCATGTGCATTATATGTTAATTCTCACAATAACCCCGTGACCTAGGGAGAACAGATAGAGTTAGCCCCTGTACACAGCCAAGGAACCTGTGTGAAGTTGAGAAGTTTCCCAAATGTTTGCTGTACGCTGGTGGTTGGCAAATCTAGACTAGAACCACTCGAAATAACCTACTGTTCCTCCACAATCTGGTCCCTTATCTTTGCAGCTTAATCTACTAACGCTCCTAGATATAAGCCTCCTGTTGCAGAAAAACTCCAAAACATATCTCGCTCTTTCTCTTTGCTTACTCCTCTCTGCCAATCTAAATTGGATTCACTCTTCAAGACCCAGATCAAGTCCCAAAACCTCCACAGTGTCTCCCTAACCTCTCTGACCATGGGGATTCCATCTGTCTCTACTTCCGCACTTTTCGTCTGTGCTTATTCATGGCTAGTTAGCAGCAGTTTTGGTTGAATCCAACTTGCTTGAAACTAAGGAACAGACAGGCTCATTTGAATGACTGCCTTGTCAAATTGGATTTGAAAATTCATCGAGTTGAATAGCATTCTTTCCAAGAAGGCAGATCAGTATTTTTAAATATTAAAAACTAATTTAACAAATATATATTTATTTTGCCAGAAAACAAGGGTTTCAGTCACTACAATATCCAAATTGCTGCCCATTCAGAGTTACTAGATTAATCTAAACATTACATCAATGCTTTCAGGAAAGATACGGAGCCACTCCAATTTCCAGTTGCTTATTTATACATAAATCACTCACTAAATTGCATTGCTAAATTTGACAGTCTTAATCAATGTTTAACGTTGATTAGGAAGTATGACCTCACAACAATTCAGTATAAACAAACATATACATTCTACAATTTCAGTCCCATCTCTTCACCATCCCATTCTTATTTAAGGATATGAATAATCTATAAAAATCTGTTTGGAAGCACCTTCTTCATATTAAAGAAAAATTACTTGGAGGAAATTAAAAATGGAATAAAGAATAAAGATGAAAATATTCATATGCATTATTAAAATCCCAGCGATCTATTTTTATATCATACCAATGAATAAGAGACGTAATTGAGAACCATATGTCCTTGGCTTTTAACCAATGCTTCATGCTCATTAAGGCAGCAAAACTTTCCTAACTTTCTCTTGTGTCCAAACACATGAGGCTCTTTTTGCTCTGAAATAGGCATTTGCCCAAACAAACCAAGTCCTCCTCCATCACATAACTCAAATCTCTCATCCTTCTCTGTCACATTCATTTTCTGTGTGCCTAACTGCTTCCTGCAATCCAGCTACTGTTGTCTCCTACAAACTTATTCCTGTTTCTACTCATAATGTTAATAATGAAACTAAGATTTACTCCCATGTCTGTTGCTTTGACCACATCACTTCTTTTCTCTTCACAGTATCATATGGTTACACAACAGATCCCAAAGATAATCTCAGGACCATTAAATTAAAGTCAGATTTGTTTTATGTGTGCAATCCTTAAGCATGTCTAGCTATACTGTTTGCTTGCCGTTAACCATGCTCAAACTTCCATCTCCTATCTCGAAGACTTTTTTCAGATGTCCTTGATTCACATGATAATCTTATTTTATATTGGAGTTGACTCTCCTTTTTGAAAGCTAGTAAATACATAAAGAGAGAAAGAGAATTGTAAAAGGAATGCTAACAGCTGTGTTTCATTTCAAGCAAGCATTTGTTAATTGACTTCAACACATTTAACAAATACAACTGGGACATATGACTTTGATTTCTTAGAAGGCAAGACAGAGCCGATATTTCCAAGTTAATCTTTAAGTTATACCTGACCTTAAACTTACTAGAGTTGCAAAAAGACTTTTTCCATCAATTTCATTTTTAAAAGTTGTTCATCATGTGACGCCTCACATGTTACTTCAAATAAATTCCTTTCCAGGGAGAGGGCCTTTTTTTGGTTTAATAATTTTCATTTATCTAATGAAAAAGTGGTAAACTGCTGCTTCACGTGAGACACCTGCCATTGATTTACAACAAATTGCTTAATTCTAAGCAGACATTTTCTCCCTAAAATTAATAAACAAGTACATGCACATGTAATTATCAAGTATTTTAACCTGCTATTCACTTACAGAAGAAATAACATGAATTCCGATGGTTACATTGAAAGTCTTATCATACAATTTGCAAAAGGAGGACAAAATTATACATACTCTATATCCAAGAACTGCGTAGAATATAATTCAGAACAGAAAGGAATTTGGTGTAAAATGGTTTGGTTCTGGAAGTAATCCATGCTAACGTAGTTACTGAAGTAGCTAAAGATCTCGTTATAACTGGCTTAAAATATAAGGCAATATCATCATATGGACTCGATGAGTATTGTTGCCTTGAGTTTCCAATAAACTAAATGTGTAATATTTTAGTTCCAAAATAAATTTTTCTGGAAGGTATTTTCACATACTTAATCTCATTTAAACTCCACTCCCCCAACAACCTCATGAGACAAATTCTTCTGTTTAATAGACAAATTCTTCTGCAGCTCAAAGATAGGAAGTGATGTGCACAAGTTCCCATAGTTAGTAAACAGCAGAGGTAAGAATAAATCCAGGTCTTATTATGCAATGTTCTTTCCATGACATTAGAACTGCCCCCATCCGTCAAAAAGGGAAAGATTTTGATTTGATTCATATAAACATTTTGCATTCATTTGTTTATTAAATCCCCAAAATTCTTCTGACATATCTCTTTAAAAAATAATTACAGGTGGCTACACATATAAAGCTGCAAAGTATCCATCCAGGTACCAGAATGACTCTTGATGCACAAGAAGTGAATACAAAATAAGTATTTGTTCTGATTTACTTTTCAGTATTGACACAAGTGATAAGGGTGACAATACTTGTTTAACACTGGCAGGCAGTAAATGTTTCCATTATGCTACAAAGAAATGCAGAAGTAAACAATCTGGCGAGAATAGTGGACCAAACAAAACTCAAAATCACACCAGAAATTCAACAATGTTACAGGTTACGGATACAAATTTCCTTGGCTATTGATGAATGAGGCCTGCCTTCAATGTCTTCCCAGTTACTTCTGAATGCACTGTGAGTGTTTCTATGGGTTCAGGAATAAATCAACACATACTTACTATCACTGCCCACTGCCATGCCCCTGGGCATCATCTGGGCCTTTTCCATGTTCTCTGAGTCTCTTCCAAAACTGGTACCTATCCCTGTGTTCCTAGTATCGCCCCTTTAAAAGAAGCTTCCATCCCCACAGCTACAAAACTCTTGAGACACCACACAGCACTTCTTCGGTCTTCATAGGATGTTCAGAACTACTCAAAATTGGAAAAAAAAAATGTTCTTCTAACTAACTTTGTTTTGTTCTTTGGGAGCTAGGCCCTATAGTAGCGTTTACGATGTCCTAAATATGACTTTATCCCCTTCAACATCATCACATTATGTCTCTCTCACCATTCAGTGTTAAAACCAGCCCAAAGGACCAGGCAGTCCTTACAAGCTTGTACATAAACCTCTCTTCGCCCCTGGCATAAAACCAAATGCCCCCAAGAGAATCAAATAATACAAACAGACACAGGGTCACGCTCACATACAGCCATGTTCTTATCTTTACTTAGTTTAGACGTTAGTGATTTTTCCCTCCAGGGGAAATTTGGCAATGTCTGGAGACTTTTTTGCTTATCATGACTGGGAGTGGGGGTGAAACAGCAAACAGCCATTGATGATTAAGTATCTAGGTACTAAAGGTTTTTTTTCCTTTTTGCAATTACTGATTATGGCTTTGAGCTGTTTAACCCACCCATTGTTAACTGTGCTGCTTAGGCAATATGCTATCTGACTCCCACTAGGCTCCTATAACATCTCCCTGGAGGCTGGGTCACCATGGTAATGAGGGTGTGAGCTGTTTTTCAGGAATTAGAACTCCTTGTCCACTTCAGGCCGGTTGAGACCACCAACTCATCAGCTGGGCCCAAGAGATGTCCAATAGGCGACCTTTTGATGTCAAGAAGCTAAAAACTCCACTCTCAGATCATGCTAATGCCACCATTTTCTGAACATGGGTCCTATGAAGAGGCATGAAGTCTGACTATGCTTGCACAGATCATCAATGACTTCTCCTCCCCTCCCCTCCAAACACCTCTCTCCACATTTCAGACTACCTTACCCTGTATCCCATAAATATCCCTGAGTCCCTACTTTTGGGGAAGTGAGTTTGAGGCTCATGCCCTTGCTTCCTTACGTGGCTGCGTTGTGAGTTAACTCTCTCTCTGCTGCAATCTCATCTCGGTGTTTGGCTTTCTGCGCTGCCCGGCCGGCAAAAATGAACCTGGTTCGGTTACAGGGGGGTGAACAACAGTGTGCTGGTGGCATCTAGTGGGTAGAGGCCAAGGCCAGGGATGCTACTAAACATCGTACAAGACATGAGACAGTCCCTCACAACAAAGAACTATTCAGTCAAAAATGTCAATAGCGTGAAGGTTGAGAAACTCTGGTTTAAACTAAAACCATTCTGAAACACGGGAATATATGACCACACAAGCTTAACAATTCATCTCTCTAGGCAAGAGCATATTACCTAAAGACTCAAAAATAATAATTTTTGAAAAGTCATCCTTAGAAGGACATCAATATAGATTTAGCCTAGAACAATCCTTTTCAAACTTTAATGTGTATGAGAATCACCTGGGAAGCTGGTAAAAATGCAGATTTTTGAGATCCAACTCTGACCTACTTAAGCAGAATTAAGACTGCCTCCAGGAATCTGAATTTTTAACAAGCTCCTCAGGTAATTTTGATGCAGCTTGAGCCACACTCTAAGAAATAATGTTGAGGAAACCAAACTGTACACTGATGAAAACAAACTGAACACTTTATTCAGTGAACACTAAAATTCCTCTCCAGTTGAGCATGTGGCTGAAAAACTCTGGACAGCTACCAAATCATTAAGATGATAAATTAATAAACTGTGCTTTCAACTAGTGTTCTTCAAGATTTCACACGCATAGGAATCACCTGGAGATCTTAACACGCAGATTCTGAGTCAGTAGGTCTGAGATCAAGTATGAGATTCTGAATCTCTAACCAGCTCCCACGTGATGGCTTATATTGCTGCTCCTTGGATCAGCATGTTGAGTACTAAGGTCTTAAAAAACAACTGTCAAAAGAGTATAAAGACAAGACTACTCATTTTAACAAAGTGCGAAACCGTCAATCACAATTCTAGTTTCCAGGCGCACATGAAAGACAGTATAGATTTTAAATGTTACCCCCACTAGAAAGTCAGTCCTGTGAGAGCAGGAGCTTAGTTGGTTTTGCTCACGGCTACATCACCAGCCCCATTTGATACCTGGCACATAATATGCATTCAATAAATACTGTGAATAAATAAATGCTGAACAAGGACTCTCTATATGAAGTCTAATGATTGAAGCCAATTATAAATCAAAATCCCAAAAAGAGCCTATACATCCACCTCAGAGAGAAGAATGTACTTGTTGTTAACCCTACTTAATATACAGATATATCATTAATTGATGACTGAATTTATGATTTCTTTCCTATGGAGCATCCAAAGTGATCATGAACTCCAACAGACTCAAATATGAGTATTTTCTAGAGAAGTGTATTCTTTGGGGGGTAAAAAAATCAGCTGACCACGGAAGTCATACAACTATGGTGTGTGATTTCAAAAGAATAGTATGTGGGTAACACTGATTGTTTCTTCAACCTCCTTTGCATGAAAAACTATGCTTAAGAAGAAATTCAGAGTAATTTAATCTTTATTAGATTTTTTTAATTTAAAAATCCTCCCTTCATATTGTTACCACACAAAATGGGGTTCTCCTACCCGATATGCATAAACAAGCCAATTAATTATGGAATCAGTTTTTGGGTAAAGAGAGCAGTTTTATTCTGTGAGATTAATTTGCAGGGAGACAAGGGGAGTATGCCTTCAGATCTGTCTCCCCAGTTCAAGATTTGGGGCAAAATTTAAGAGGTTAGGGAGAACAAGCTGGCATGTGGACGCCCTGGCGGGGCAGGTTTTGATTGGTGGGCTTCAAGCATTTATGGTAAGGTTCCAAACATTTATGATGAGGTGGGGAAGGAATTCTAACACCAGATCTTCTTGAATGACGGACCCCCCGCTTCTGAGAAGAGTCTGACTTTCAAGTTCCAGTCATGTCCTGGTCCTTTTGTTGCATGGGGAGGAGGATCGTTGGTTCCACAGTCATTTCAGGTTAAGATTTCTTCTTCTGCGCATGCTCTGACTATGTGACTTTGCAAATTTTCTCAAAGACAATTCTTAATCATTGTATTGACAAGAGACAAGGTCTGTTGAACTGGTCCTGGAGGGCCTGTGGTTATAATATCAGAAGATACCCTGGCTTCAAAGAAAAAAATGCCCTTTTCTTCTGATTTGAATATCTTAATGGTGTTCAAGTTTACAAATGAATAGAAATTGTTTTTGAGTTAGAAAAAGCTTAAGTATCACAGAGAGTAAATGATGAATTAACCCAGAAGAAGTGTAAATGCAAGTTCAAATTTAGCTGTGCCACTTGATAGAGATTTTCAGAACTTTTGCATCAATAAACTTCTCAATTAGAGAAGGAATGATTCTCATGAAAACAAACCAAAACAAAATATTGTTTCCTCAGTTTTGTACACATGTTAAATAGATGTTCCTCAGTGCCTTAAAAACACTTTAATGTTTCCATATGTCATATTAATCCTGAAAGCTGTTTTACATAGCGTATTTTTCACTTGGTCCGATGGATAGATGATGCCATTAAAAGGGCAGTTCATATTTAGAAGCATCAGAATTGCTTTTCCTCCTCTCTCTCTCTTTTATTTATTTATTTTTTGTTAATTTGTAACCAAGATGGTTAATTCTATGTGTTAACTTGACTAGGGCATGGGATAACCAGACATTTGGTCAAAACATTATTCTGGGTGTGTCTGTGAGGGTGCTTCTGAATGAGATTAACATTTGAATTGGTAGACTGAGTAAAGCAGACGGCCATCCCTAACGTGGGTGGGGCTCATTCAATCAATCGAACACGTGACTAGAACAAAAAGTTGCCTGCCTAACTGGATGAGCTGTGGCATTGGTCTTCTCCTGCCCTGGAACTGGAACTTACACCCTCAGCTCTTCTGGTTCTCAGGTCTTTAGACCTGGACTGAAACTACACCATCAGCTCTCCCAGTCTCTACCTTACTGACTGCAGATCTTGGGACTTCTCAGCCTCCAGAATTACATGAGCCAATTCTTTATAATGTCTCTCGCTCTCTCTGTCTCTCTGCCTGTCTGTCTCTCTCTCTCTATGTATATATCCTATTCTGATTTTTCTGGAGAACTCTGATTAATACAGTAATACAGTAAGCTTGGACTTTTTTTATTTAAGAAACTCTACCATAACATACCAGAGACAGTGCATCATTAACCATAGTTTTGAAAACTACGATGTCTGCTAGAATTCCCTAATTAATCCCACAGGGCTCAGTCCTCTGGTTATTTATCCCCACTCTGTTAGCAGGCCTCCCATTAGCTCCAGTGGGGACTTGTGGTGCTGGGTTTGCAGTCAGAGAACTGAGCTCATTCTACATCTTTCCCTTCATATCTGTTGGAGCAACTCTGTGAGGCTATCACTTATCCTACTCTACGAATCCTCTCAGATTGGCTCTATGTCTCGTAGTTAATGATATGCAGATACTGGCCCTGTCAAGAATTCATCACTAAACGAGTCAGTTGTGAAGTGGTAAGTAGCAGAGAGAGGGAAGGGACAGGGAGGAAGAAAGAACGGAAGGAGGAAGGGAAGGAGAGGGGAAGAAGAAGAGAGAAAGAAAAACACAGTTTGTTTTCCCATTGTCTTCCTGTGTGCGTTATTTACAGTGGACCCAGCTCATTACAGTTTCTTTAATGCCAATAAGCTGCTTTCTGGATGGACTACAAACTGTTTTTTCCTCTCCAGAAACATTCAATTTTTAAAGCCAGTTAACTGCTTTAAAAATTGTCTTTCTAAAGAAAAATCTATATGCTACTTTTACTTATAAAACTAAGAATTAGATTAGGTATCTAATATGAAAATTAGAAGTAGTGAAAAAAAAACCACAGAATTTGAAAATAGGTGACATGCATTTGAACCCTGGGTTTATTGTTTGCTGTCTGGGTAAATGATTTTAGGTAAATCATTTAATATCCAAGCTCTTCAGTTTTCTCAGCTACAAAACAGGAGATTATAATAATGCCTACATCATAGGACTGCTGGATGAAATGAGGTTTTGTATGTGAAAAGCATTTTAAATGCCTCCAAAGAACCATATGGTTATTAGTCATTGGTGTTGTTTTTTTATTATAGCCCTGTTGACAAACAATAGCAGGAAAGAGAATACAAAATAGAAAAGAATCAAGAAATTACTTGTTTTCATTAAGAGTTATGCCCACATTACTTTGTAGCTGGGCTAGAATCTCCTGAAATGCTGAACAAGAAACAAGGCAGAAGAGGCATCATTAGCTACAGGATCGCATTACAAAGACAGGAATGAGGTGGGAGGAGACTGTGTTTCTTTTGTCATGAACGATGAAATAAAAAAGAAAATAGATATTTGAACTAGATGTCTAAAGGCAATAATTTATATTTTATGTTTGAAGGTGTACCATGCCTGGCACATAGCAGATGCTAAACAAACGTTTATTAAGATTCCAATCTCCACATTCAGCTGGCATTTATTAAGCACCTTCTACATGCCAGATATTTGATGTTCAAGTGAGTTCATTTGCAAATTGTAGAGAGAACTCAAATCTTACATAAAAACTTAGAGAGTTCAGTAAAAGCAATGGTGGAAATGGGAAAATTTCTGGGATTTATGATCCTTTTAATATGCAAGTCATTTATCAGTGCACATATAATTACAAATAATGAATGTTATGAACAAATGAATTCCTTTCCTTGCACTACCCAAAATAATTTTTAAAGCCCAATACATAACAATTTGAAACAACTGAATCCATTTTTAGCTATAAAAATCAATATGACAATTAGACTTTCTTATGCACAATATAAACACAATTCACTAAGTTCAATGCCTGTCCTGAATAATTACTTAGAGATCAGGTAGCCTAAAGGGACAACATGCTCAGCATATCTAAGCATTTCAAACCATCAATAAACAAATATTTTCTTGAACTCTATACTGTCTGTCCCTATTTTACAAGTTTGGGAGAATCCAAGGAAAATAAGCAGTCTATGACCACAAGACACTAATAGTATGGGTGGGAAAAACATATCCAGACACACATATATAAATCCCTTAATAAGTAATACAGTATACATATACAAAAGTATATTACATCTGGACAACTGCATATAAATCAGTACAGAACAATTCTTCAGTCAGATAAAATCAAAAACAGATTTGAGAAATTAAATCTATGTGCACTTAATTCATCAAGAAAATCTTCAAAGAAAAAATAAAAATTAAGCAGAGTCTACAAGGATGATGAAATCATGGACCATCATCAGACCAGAGAGTGAACGGGACTTCTGTCAGGTTGCATTAGTTTGCTAGGGCCACCAGAATAAAGTACCACAAACTGGGGGCTTAAGCAACAGAGATTTATTGTCTCACCATTCTTTGGGCTAGAAGCCCAGAATCAAGGTGTTAGAGGGTTGAGTTGGTTCCTTCTGAGGCCGTGACGGACAGTCTGTTGCACACCCCTCACCTAGCTCCTGGTGCTTTGCTGACAATCTCTGGTGTTCCTTGGCTTGTAGGCACATCACCCCTAGCTCTGCCTTCATGTTCACATGACATTCTCCCCAGTGTCTGTGTCCAATTTCCCCTTTTTATAGGGACAGCAGTCACATTGGAGTAGGGTTCCACCCTTATCCAGTATGACTTCATCTTAACTGACTACATCTGCAAAATCCCTATTTCCAAATAAAGTCACATTCTGAGACACTCGAGATTAGGACTTCAACATAAGACTTCTGGAGGGACACAGTTCAATTCAGCACACAGACGAACCCCCAAGAGCAAAGGAAATGGTCAACATAGCTGAGGGTGACCTGTTAAGGCTTAATGGATGAATAGCTATGTAGGGCCCGGTGACAGAGAGCCTTAGAACTTTGGCAAAAGAGTCCGCACGATCTGGTGAGCAACAAGAAGGCAGCGTGAACTCTCAAGTAGAAGAAACAGTGTTTTGTAAACGCTAATCTGGAGCATGGGTCCTGGCTGAGGAGGAGAGGGAGAGACACAGAATGACTAAACAGAAGGTGGCATGAAGTAAAAGTGAAATCTGGGGGCTGGCCTGGTGGCGCAGTGGTTAAGTTCACACATTCCACTTCAGTGGCCCAGGGTTCACTAGTTTGGATCCCGGGTGTGGACCTATGCACTGCTTATCTAAGCCATGCTGAGCCAGGCATCCCACATATAAAGTAGAGGAAGATGGGCATGGATACTAACTCAGGGCCAGTCTTTCTCAGCAAAAAAAGAGGAGGATTGGCAGCAGATGTTAGCTCAGGGCTGATCTTCCTCAAAAAAAAAAAAGAAATCTCATAGCAGGAGTGAGAATGAAACAGATTGAACAAATCCAAGACAAATTAGTCTATCAATAAAGGATTATTCTTTTAGAGCATTTAGACTATACCAAACGATTTCCTGTATTCTTGTTAATTTGAAGAAACATCCCACAAACTTACTTCAGAATTCATTAATAAGACATCAATTGCCAATTTCAGTAATTATGTGTGGTACAAAATTATATAAATGACTCACTTACACAGAACTGTTTTCCTGTTCTTAGAGTAATGCCAAAGACTTGGAGAGCAACAATGCCAGGGATTTTAAGGGGTCTGGGAATCAGGAAAAAGCTTCTTCATCGTAATGCTCTATCGGGCTGACACAGCTTAATCCCCAGCAACTATATGTGCTAAAGAGACTTACTTACCAAATGAACGACTTCTGAAGACGCTATCTAAAACAGAATGTCAAGATGGTCCTAACCTTACTGACTAGTGGAATGTCAAGAAGGACAATCTAGTCAAAACATCAAAAGCTCCCACGATTTTCAGTTTAAAGTGATGACACGTAGCAAAGAACCATTCTGAAAAACATGATGTCCAACTGAATTTTTGACATCTTTTATAGACTCTATGTAGTGACAAGAGACTAAATGAAAGAGGAAGTACTAAAAATTTGATAAGAATCTATAGGGAATAAGGGATATTGAATGAATGGAGATGAATATAAAGAGAAAGATGGTAAACATATAGTTTGTAAGTAACATAAAGGACGTCAATATACTTCCAGTTATTTTAGATCCTTTATATCTTAAAGGCTGGACAAACCATCCAGTCATAAAATCCTAATATTAAAACATGTTTGTAAACATCCAAGGAATTGCAAAACTCCTTCAAGAACAAGCAGTTATCATCTGCATGGCTGAGATAGTAGGGGCAGGAGCAGAGGGGTGCAGAATTTAAAAGGAAAAAAAGGGGGTAGAGAAGAAAAACCCTTCTTCAGCCCCACTTGCCCTCAAGCTGCTGCTCTCTTTCTCCTTCCCTTCATAAGCAAACTTCTGGAAGGAGTTCTCTCCCTTCATCAGATCCGTTTTTTCCCCACATGCCATCTTCCGTGTACTCCAAACTGGTTTCTGTCTTCACCTTTGCACCAAAATCTCCATTGCTGATGTCCTCAGTGTCATTTGTAGGTTCAATGCAAAAGATATCTTTCAGTCTTCATCTTTTTTGATCTCTCAGAAGCATTCTACTTCCTTCTTGAAATCTTCTCTTTCCCTTGGTTTCTGTGACACTATCTTCTCTTCTCTTTTCTCCTACATTTCAGCCATGACTTTGCTGTCTCCATCACCAAATCATCTTTTCTACAAAATGCTCAAATACTGGAGTTTTTCAAAACTCTCTTCCATTTCTTCAACTACCATTTATATGCCAAAGAATCCTGTGATTTATGTCCAACTTAAACTTCTCTGAACGCCACATCCATGTACCTTCAACCAGCTACTCATCTTAGATGTCCCATAGGCACTACAACCCAACATGATTTTTCCACCCCATCTGCTCCCTAAGTGAACAGCACCAATATCTGCCTAATCTCAGGCCAGAAACCTGAGTATCAACATTGAAACCTCTCTCCACACCATCCGTTATCACCAATTAATCATCAGGACTGGTTTTACCTTACGAATGCTCTCGAGAGCATCCACATCGCCATCTCCACTTTGAGTGCAAATCACCACTGTTTCCCATGCACCAGTTTCCCTGCATCCAGTCTTAGCCCTAGTCAGCCTGCAGTTGGAGTGATTTATTTAAAACACAAGTGTAATCATGGCACCCCTCTGCTTAAAACCTTTCACTGGCTCCCCCTTGTTCTTTGAATGAAACCCTTCATCTTTAGTTGCCCTTCAAAGCCCTGCTCTCCATCATTGGTTTCATCAGGCACCTCTCCCTCGCTCTCTGCCTCCAGCGCCTGGCTTTCCTTCAGTTCTTACAAAGTGCTTCTTTCACCTCCAGGCCTGCAGACATGAAGATTCCCTTTTTTCCCACTTTCACTTCTATGCCTACCTGATTTTTACTTATCCCTCAGATTTCAGAATAACACTGTTTTCTTCAAGCAAAATTTTCCCTAACCTCACCACCCATCCAGATTAGACCTTCTGTTAACTTATTTCTCTTTCAAGGCACTTGCCATTCTTGCAATTAAATGCTCTTTGGTGTAATGATCTGTTTATTACCTTTCTTGGCTGAAAGAATATTAGTCATGTATATCTTATTTACAGCTTCAACTCAAGCCTAGCCTTGAACAAAGTAGGCAGTCAATAGATATTTGTCAAATGAATAAATGAACTCCAATATTTACAGTGCTAATCTGACCCTGATCAAGGAAGCTAGAGTAAAAATCAATAGTCTCAATTACAGTGTCATATCATTAAGACAACCCCACCAATATAGTAAATAAAATTTATATCACTTATAAATGATCACTTGTTTATTTTTGTATATAATGAAAAGTCTAATTTCTTAGAGGACTGGAACTCTATAGGGCCAGCTGACAAATAACCTGTACAATTGCTTAAAGTTTTTTTTAAAAGTGTTGCTTACAAGAAATCAAAACATCCTTAAAATTAGCAACAATAGAATGAAAAGGAAAACCAAATTTGATCAGAATACTTTAAAACCTGTTAACATGAATAACAAAAGATATAAGTCCTCATGTATAAATAATTCAAGATCTCTATAATCAACAAATAAGTTTTTCCACCATTTTCTTAACTTTTGAAGATTACATCTTTAAATGACAAACAACATATAGAAATTTACAAGCCATTTTTCAGTGTGATGCATTCAGGATGGAAAATGGCTGCCAATTTGTGCTACACATAAACTTGTAGATAAAAACAGCGATCTAGTCTTTACGATTAAACTGATTTTCAATAGGTTGCGTTGATAAATACTTTAACCTAAATCTCTGGCCTCTTACCTTAAATTCTTTCATCTCAATAAATGGCAACACCGTCCATCTGTTGCTCAAACTCCAAACCTTGACTCCTCTTGATCCCTCTTCAATTCTCCTCCACAAGAAACTATCTGCAAGCATTGATGGCTCTGCTTCCGAAACATGCTATGGATATGCTCCCTCCTCTTTACCTTCCTTATCACGTTCCTAATCCAGTCCACCAACAATTTTGCCTAGATTACAGCAATGTCTTCCAACTAGTGTTCTCATTTACACTTCTGTTCTCCTCACCACATTAAACGCCACAGTTCATCTAACACGCTGCGGCCAGAGTCATCCTTTCAATACAAGTCTGTGCATGTCACTCCCCTACTTGAGACAAATTTATAATCCTTACAAGCCTCCCCAAATTACCCGGCCCTGCCTAATTCTCCCATTGCACCTCCTCTGACTTGTCTGCTTCATCACATTATCCTTCTTTCTGTTTCTAGAACATCGAAGCTAGTTCCCTCTTAGGGTCTCTCAACTTGCTATTCCTTCTGGTTGGAATGCTCTGTTCCAGATCTTTCCGTGGCTGTTTCCTTTCATCAAGTCTCAAGTCAACTGTCAACCCTCCCCTCTCTAGCCCCAGAAGCTCTTCCTGACCATCTCATCCAAATTAACCCCCAATAAATCTCTACTACATCGTCTTGTTTTGTTTTCTTCCTATTATTTATTACTACCTGAAATCGTCTTCTCTATTTCTACAGGTACCCAGTTATTCTCTGTCCTCCCCTAGAAGGTAAGCTCCTGAGCATGCGAACCTTATCAGTTTTATTCACCATTTACTACCCAGTGCCTAGAAATATGCTTCATACACAGCAGGTGCTCACTAAACATTTATTACATGAGTGACTTCTTAACAACAACAAAAGCGGTAGCTCAAAATAAAAAATGTCATAAAATTAAGATTCAAAAAGAGATATCAACTGAATTTATATCATGTGGTTTCATATTATACACATTAACAATATCAATGAGGCTTATTACATATTAGAGAGCTCAAATATTGTGATGAAAAATACATTATCACACAAAGCCAGTTTAAATCCATTTCTCACATAAAAGTTTTCAAAATGAGGAATTTTAAATAAATCTGTATTACGAATGGAGAAGGGAAGCCATATGCCCCTCCTTCGGCAAAAATGGAATGGGTCTCTTTAGGACTACATCAGAAGCACTTAAAGAAATACTTTAGAAAAAAGGGTCCCTTTTAAAAATGAATACCGATTTTTAAAGCAGAAAAAAAATCTATTGAAAGCCAAGGAAAACAACAGAACTTGGTTTCCCAAGGGCCAAGGAATCATGACGTAGCTTAAACAGAGGCTGCATGTTCAAACCTTGGAGCTCTTCCATCTCCAAGGACCTATGGCACATTCTTGACATTTGGAAAAAGTAAGTCTAGAACCCTCCAAACCTTCAAATGCCCAAATACCACCATATCAGTGTTCTTACTTGCAAGACCCACTTGCTAGACACACAATTAATGAGAAGGATTCAAATCTGGGCCTCAGAGAAATAATAAACTACCATACCTCAGGGACTTCTGGGGTCGTCATGAACAGTCAAAGCCATAGTATTTGTGAATGCCAAGGGCCTCCTCACTGTATTTGGACTGTTTCCATGAGAGAATAAACTACCGTGGACATGAGTTAAGATTTAAAAAAATAACTAGGAAACTATTTACTCCACCAGAACTATTTACTAAACACCCTAGTGCATGATGCCAACCACTGAGATGACTCGCAGTAGCAAACAAAAGCACTGGTGAGCACCTTGTCTTCCGGGTAATTGACTGCCTTTGTTACACAACATGGTCTGGAAAACTCTGACTCCAGTTCTGACTGCAAGCCACAGGAATCATGTCGATATGTGAACAATCTGAATATCTAATTATGAAAAAAAAAGAAGGCAATTTCACAGTGGAAGTATTGTTCTAATTCAAGAAACCAGCCATATTAACTTATTAGTCTGACATACAGCAGATAGCTGAAAAACTATACTTTGAAAGATAATTATTTTTAGCTGATTAATATGCTTCAAATTAAATTCACTGCTTTTAATGGGCCCATCAACTTGACAACCTGGGAAATTAATAAATTTTGCGTGCAGTACTCCTAGGAAATTTATATGGCTGAGCTACACATCATTGCAAGGATTACCTTCACAGTAGGCATTGTCCTCTCGAAGAGCCCTAAAACCATCGCGACAGCTGCAAACGGCCCTGTCATTCAGATTTCTGCAGACGGAATTCTCCATGCAGTTATGCCTTTCAGAACAAAAGTCATAACCTACAAGAAAACAGAAACTTATTCAGGTAAGCGAAACTCTGACAAAGCAAATAAACTTTATCTACTTCATATCGTCCCTTGATTTAGAAGCTATCTTCCCTAAATGATTTTTTACATTGATATCTTCATCCAATATTTATAGAACTCCATGCTATCTGTACTATAAACTTCTTTATGTTTAATACGTTAATTCTAATATTCTAATTACAGTCCTCCAAATATCAAAAACAAAGAAAGATCTTGGAAAGATTCTTCTACATTGTGAATCTTCATTTTCATAACACAGTGAAAAGTAATCTGAGAACTAGCAGTGGAACATTATCACTAACTAGGGGTAATACAGACCAGGCCAGACAAAATGTGCACATTGCATATTTAGGATATGAAATAGACAGCCTGGCATCCTTTAAAAAAAAAATTCCAAATGTATTAAAAAGTAAAAATTGCATCACTTTAATCTAATCTTCTCTGGAAATCTTCAAGGCAAAGAGCGTGCACTTAAAAGAAGAAAATTTTTATGAATTACAAAGATTTCACAGATCCCAGAGTTTATGAGAGGAAAGAAAAATGGAACATTTTATAAACAGTGACACCAATCATGTGTAATTTCGCATGATCTCTTTTTTCTGTGTGAATCCCTTGTTCAAAGATCATCTAAGATGCTGAAATGAAAATCTTGAACACTAGAATTCATTTTTAACGGAAATTACATGATCACACATCATTCAAACAATTTTCAAATTGCCTGATGCATGTTATCTATCTAGTTTTACATTGTCTAATGAATTACTATTTCAGTCCACATATAAAAGAAGACAGCACTAGAAGAATCTATTTCACGTAGCTCAGAATAAACTCATCTGTCTACAGCTAAGAGAAAACTCTGACTGGACAAAATCATGAATACGGAAGTTCTAAATCGGTTCATCTTATTAGTAATAAAATTACGATAGAACATGGTGATTCAGTGAAAGGGTGGCCTAAACTATACCACAGCCAACAGGTGGACTCTGTACAGCATAGTGGTTGATGCCCATTTTGACTGGTTGGTGCTCATTACGGATATTTTTAATATCACCCCAGAGTTAAAACATATCCCCCGTGAAATGCAACTAGGATGTATAGTAAAATAATGTTTGTATGACTTAACAAGCCTTAAGAAGGGGCATGCTCTCAAAATACAATGATGGCATTAAAAAGAGATAGAGGGGCCAGCCCAGTGGCATAGTGGTTAAGTTCGAAGGCTCTACATCAGCTGCCCAAGGTTCATGGGTTCATATCACGGACGCAGACCTACACACTGCTCATCAAGCCATACTGTGGCAGTGTCCCACATACAAAATGGAGGAAGACTGGCACAGATATTAGCTCAGGGACAATCTTCCTCAAGCAAAAAGAGGAAGATTGGCAACAGATGTTAGCTCAGGGCTGATCTTCCTCGTCAAAAAAGAAAACAAAAGAGAGAGAGAGAGAGAGATAGGAAAAATCAAATGAATTAGTGATTTCTACAGAAATAAAATAGAACAAAAAATATGTACAAAGACTAGAAAAATATATGGTCAATAATAGCATTTAAATCACTTGACAACCTTACTTTTCTTGACAAGATTCTTCACAATCTAAATGCTCATGATTAAAGCTGAATATTTAGAAGTAAAAAGTTCATTCTTAAGAAAAAGAAAAGTTAAATATGTTTTCTCCTAGGGTCTTTTTATTTCTTTCTTCTTTAAGTAGCTAAATTGAGACCATATTTCTTAAAACGTATTCCATTATCTTTTTACAATGCCTGAGGGGGAATAATTTCAGCTAAAAAGCCATCTTCATTCTCTATCCCAATAGCTCAGCACACCATCAATATAAAATGAAAAGGCTCCAAAAAGTCACTCCATATTTATGCTAAATTAAAACAAAGGTACTAAAAAAACTGGCTGGCTCCTTAAGATACATAGAAAATTAAGAGATCATGTTTTAACACGGTGCTAAGTCTTGGTATAATTTTACCTGTAATATTTCAAACAACTTTCAAGAGCGCTATGACTAAGAACAGGTACCGTTTCTAATGCATTTTTATTTTTCTTTCGTAAGCTTATATTTTTCAAAACTATCCATTCAACTTTTCACTTTGCTGCATTTTCTCTTCCCCCATTTTTCAGGCTCTGCCCAATCTATGCTACCACTGTCTATGCCATATGCCACCTCTATTACAACCCATTTGCAGTTCTGCCCAAGCGGTGGGGAGCCCCCTCATCTCAGCATCAAATATGCGCATGCTCACTATGCAGCGTCTAACTGCTGCAAGAATTTTCCAACTATTAGATACAGTGTGATCCCACTTTCACCATTTTAGGTTCAGTTAGAGAGTGCTTTACTTTTTATCAGATGGGTTTTTCTTATTAACCCAGAGACTTGAAAACTGAAAATTTCATCAATCAAATTCTAATTTACTCTAAACAATGTCAGATAGCTATTTTGATTTATTTTCTCAACAAACATGTTGATTGAATCTATTGGTTGTTTTACTGCTTAGATCCAAAATGGCAGGGTCAAAGGCTAACTACTGAGGGGTAGAAAATTCAGCTCAATTAAAGTGGGCTGTTTCCAATCTATAGGGAATAACTTCAAAAAGTCAGAGTAGGAGTTGGCAATAAATCATAGTCCTATTCCCTTCAGAGTTGCATTTCTACTCATGCGTGCTTGGCTTCTGGAGTTGGAAGACCTGGATTCACGTCCAAATTCCACCACTTACTGGCTATGAAAATCACTAGGCGTGTAAGTTAATTAACCTTTCTAAACCTTCAGTTTTTCTCACCTGTAAAATGAGGGTAATATCTACCGCACAAAAATGTAAGGTTCAAATGAGATCATCTACATAAAAGCATAATAGTATAGTATTTGTTAATAATTAAAGCAATTAGACTATTACTAATGAGCCACAAACCAAACATGTTGAGAAACCTATCATAAAATAAGTTTAAATATTTGTTACATATGGATGGATCAATGATCTAATACAATCTAGCCTTTCTTTTATTTCCTCCTTTGGATTTTAACCTCAAGGATACCAAGTTTTCTACTCCTTTTGTAAGCTTTTCAAATTTACATGAAGTTCTATACCTTTTATTAAGTATAGATCTTTCTATAAAATATTAATATGCATCTCTCTAGAACTGGATAAGCACGGAAGAGTGGATACAAAAGATTAGGACTAAGAATGATATACATAAAGGTTATACATAGTTATACAAAGGTTGTACATGACCAGGAAGAGAATACAGTAACTTTGAGGTGAATATTTGCTGGTTTTGCCTATAGGTATCTATTCCTCCTTTCGTGAGGAAAAAAAAAAAACAAAAACCCTAGTCATACTTTGGACGAAACATTTGCCCTTACTGTCAGCCCACAAGCTTATGGGAAAATGACTCTACTGCGCTACAGATAAGGCCAAGCCAATCAATGCATCCCACCAGCCAGAACACAATCATTTCTTAAGGGCTGGGCATATGATCCGATTGAGGCTAATGAAGATGATTAAAACTCAATCCTGAGATTTCTGTTCAACTCATGAGGATATTGAACTTTTTCTTCCACCTGCCTGGGTATCATACTGATGTGAACAGAAGAATGTCAGGGGTCTACCTGAGAACACATAGAGCCTGAAAATAAAGCCAGCTCGGAGGAGACAAACTGAGAGATGCAGCTGGGGAAAGGGGCAGGATTTGAGATCTGAATCAAGCTGCTTACTGGGACCATATATTTCTTTTTTTTTTTTTCTTCTTTGCTTAAGTCAGTTGGATTGGGTGTTCTATTGTTTGCAAGATGACAGATAATCCTAATTTTTCCCAAAGTGTGCGTGGATGAATTTTTTCTTTTTGAATACTAATGGCAATGGATTTCTTTTAATATGTACAAGAAATACATGAATCTACAAATAATCCCATTATTTCATAGATAACACTGCTTAGGAATGAAACAAAATTGTTAAAAAATGAGTTGACTAACCGGATATAAAAAAATTAACTAAATAATGTTAATGGTGATAAATAGGTAAGAAGAATCATGAAGCTATGATTAAATAATGTGGGAAACCATGGATTATCCAGAAGTTGGGAGAAAACAATCTACACCCACTCAGCCTTCTGCATATGGATGCCCATACTACTTATAACTATACAGCACAATGAAATAAATGCAAAATTAAAGTGGGACATTTAGTGTATAGGCCTTAATGGTATTGCAAGCAGAGACAGGGGCTGCCAAGGGAGAAGGAGAATGGAAAGGGCTGCAGATATGAAAACTGAAATAAGATTATTTCTGTATCTTTCTAAGTCCTCGCTGTGTCACTGAGTCTGTGTCATGTGGTAATTTGTTACAAGCTTCCTTGAAAGGGCTCTCAAATATGAAAAAAGTGCAAAGAACATCGCTGCTACGCTGCTTCTGAGCTGCAGCTCCAGAAGACAGCCAGCTGTAGGGTACCTAGAAAACAGTTTGGTTGGATTTGATTTGGTGCCTAAACATTTGGAGCCTTATTTTGGTGCACAGCTTGGTTTCCAACCTCTAGGAGAAAGGTCAACACTTGAACCTCGTGCTCTCCTTCAGGGAATAATTACTAACTTGTTGAACAACTTACTCTTTCAGCTGTGAACACAGCATCTTTAGCACTAGGCAGATAGGCCTGGAAACTGGAGGCCAATTTTATTACAAATGAATCTGTCACAACATACATGTAGGAATAAGAATATTTAAGCCTTGAGAACTTGATTTTTTCTAGTTTAAAAGTCAGAGAATGCCAGGAGAACTCATTTGTTTATTCTATACATTTGAAGTCAGAAATTGAAGCCATCTTTATTATAAATGGTGCTAAATGTTTCAAGATGACCAACTTGTCCAATTTCAGTTCCAATATTATCTAAGCCAGTGATTCTCAATGCTGGCTGCATAAAAGAATTTATCTGGGAGTTTTTTAAAATGCTGATACCAAGGCTCCATCTCATATCAATTATATCAGAATCTCAGGTAAAGGGGGTGTAGGTCACAGTACATTTTGTCGTATTTTGAGTGAGCTGTGTAAACGCATTAATTTTTTAAACTATAAACAATCTAACATGATTTTCATAGCTAGCTTTTCCATTTCTTAACTTGCTTTTTGTAATATATCAAGCCTCTTTTAGAAAGAAAGGGATATGATCAGGGCTTCTCTTGACATATGAAAGGCCTATCTCAGCTTCTTACTCAAATCTTGTCCTAGCCAATCTTGACTAACTTCTATGCTATTCACTTCCCCAGTCTCTGACTAGCTTCTGGCCACTACTAGTGGATTAAAGACGGCCACAAATTTTTAATACTTCACTGATCCTGGTGGTGTCTATTTCCCCTCCCCTTGAATAAAGAGTGGCCTGTGACAGCTTTGACCAATGAAATGTGGTAGAAGTGATGCTTTGTCAGTTTCAGACCACGTCTTTAAGAGCCCAAGCCATCATTTAAGAAGTCTGACTACTAATCTGCTGGAGAGATCACAGGAAGTCCTGAGATTACATGGAGAGGTAGAGAGTTCTGGCTGTGCTCAGCCTTCCCATCAGCCCTACGAAGATGTCCAGCACACAGGGAGGCCATCGTGAACCTTCCAGCCCAGCCTACCTTCCAGCTGAGTGTCCCAGTTAACACCATGTGGAGCAAGATAATCACCTGGCCAAACCCTGTTTGAATTCCTGACCTAAAATATTATGATATATAATAAATAGTTGTTTTTTTTAAGCCACTGAGCTTTGGGGCAATTCGTTATGCAGCAATAGATAATGACTCAAAGTGTGGTCCACTGACTAGCAGTATCAGCATCACCTGAAAGCTTGTTAGAAATGCAGATTCTTGGGCTTGCCCCTAGACCTGCTGGATCAGGATATGCATTTTAATAACATGCCCAGGTTATCTGTATGGACATTCAAGCTCGAAAGGCACTGGGGTAGCCCACTTTTGGCTGTCAAAGACACTCCAGTCAAGCGCAGATGGAGTTCAGTTCCCAAATCAAGTGACTGAAATGAGTGCTCTTGATTCATTTCAAATTCCACACGTGCTCTATGCAAGGCACTGTGAGGATGAAAACTCCAATAGCCCTTCTTGTCTATTTGATGATAGTCCTTTTTAGTGGGGTTCCTTAGTTCCTGAGAGCTATCCTAAGAGCTCCTTGAAAGACAGACCAAGTCTTAAACCACTTTGAAATTCCCAAGAGCCTTACACAGAACTTTTAATTGAATGAATGGAAGAAGAAGCTAAAAAGAAAAACCTGCACCACCTTGCTAAAAATGAGAGAGAGGGATCTTATGTCTACTTTTAATAGATCAGGAAACGAAATGGAAGCAATTAAAATGAAACAAAATAGCACATGTTTTATAAAATTCCTTTTTCTTTTGTTGTTGTTGTTGTTAATGCCATGGAGTCGATTAGGACTCCTAGCACCCCTGTGTACAGCAGAGAGGAACCCTGCCCGGTCTTTTTGCACCATCCTCTCACCTTCCGACGCTGTATCAGACAATGCTCTGCTGCTATTCATAGGGTTTTCATAGCCAATTTTTTCAGAAGTGGGTGGCCAGGTCCTTCTTCCTAGTCTGTCTTAGTCTGGAAGCTCTGCTGAAACATGTCCACCATGGGCGACCCTGCTATTATCTGAAATACTGGTGGCAGAGCTTCCAGCATCACAGCAACATGCAGCTGCCACAGTGTGACAACTGACAGATGGGTGGTGTGATTCCCTGACCAGGAAACAAACCGGGGGTGGTTGTGGCCGCAAGAGCGCTGAATCTTAACCACTAGACAACCATCCTTTTTCTTACCTTTTTCTATTTAAACTTTGTTTTGCATCAACATAAAGGCCATTATTCGACCCAGTGCCAGTTTCACTTGGGGCAGTTCGTTATTCAGACTAACTATATGAGTTATAAGCACCAACTACATCCCGGGTGCCATACTAGGTATTAAGTATATAGAGATAAACATAAAGACTCAGCCCTACTTTCAAGGTGCATAATCCAATAAAGGAGATGGATTCACAAACACAAAATTTCAAGATAATACTAGAAGGCATATATAACTTCATGATTGGCAGGGATCATAAAGAGTTCTAGATTATCAATCCTTTATTTTAATACTTGAATCTATAATAAAATATAATAAAAAATAAGAACCTTTAATGCCTCCTGAGCTGGCCCACTGCATTTCCAAATAGCTCAAATTTTACTATTTTCTTATATTGAACCAAAAATTGAAGTCCCTTCTATTTATCGTTTCTAGGACTATCATCGCAGAGGCTGCACAGAACAAGCAACGCATGTCTGATGGCCTCTCTCTTCTTGGTCGTATAGAAGCCTATGAGTGAAGGGGAGTGGAACTGAGAAGAGAGAGATCTGAAGTAATCAAAACGGGAATTAGGCTAAGTCAATTATAAAAACAAACTGAAGAGAAACGAAGAGCAAACCAAAAAACAAAGGAAACCAATAAAATAATTCAGCACTGGTGCATAAGTTTTTTCAATAGTGTCATGCTGACTCAGAACCAGTCCACAGAGAGAAGTCTTGAGATCCAGAGCTTGCGACAGGTACAAGACACCTAGCAGAAACGCATAGGAAGATCTCAATTTTAATTCAAGAACTACAATAAACATTTCGAGACTACCTACTGTGTGCCAAATCAGGAAAGTATTTAGGGAAATACTAGTAGTCTTTGGAAATAAGTTGCTTATAAAAGTTTCTATTTTGTGTCAGTTGAATAGCCTCCTAGAATGACTCACACACAAAAATCTTACATTACAAAAAGCCTTACCTTTACAGACTCTGCAGCAGCTATGAGACAAGGTAATCTGATGAGATTCTGGACAATCCAAAGCTGGACAGCCTGAGCTCTCAACCAGCTTCATGGTCTGGTCCTGTTAGACAATAAAAAAGAATGCTTCAAACTTCTTAATTAGGACTTACTAAGAAGTTTCCAGATCCAGCATCCGAGAAGGTTCTTCTAACATGAGAGTAAAATTTTCACCCCGAGAACCTCTGCACAAATCACAGGGTTACTTGCAAAATGAGCTTAAGTCACAACCAGAAAGCCTTTAAAATGGACCGGCAGCTCTGGGAATGAAGCACACTCCACTGCAGCCATGTCTTCAATTTGCCAAACATCTGGGTAATCCTGAGACATTCTGTTAGTTTTACAACATATTTGCACATCCAGATGACAACTGTGGCAAAGATACAGCTTGAATTAGATGCACAGCTTACTTTGAAAAAATAAACAAATAAAAACTAAGGTTTTTAAACATTCTCATTTCAAAGTTTTCTAAAGTGTTACAAAGAGATTCTCACAAGTAAGACTGGGAAGGAATATTGGGGATCTCCCAGAAAACTATAAGGAAAATGAGGGCAGGATTTTTGTCTTTGTGAATGAATGCCTAGCATAATTTCTGGCACATAATTGGCACTCAAAAAAATTTCCTGAATGAATGAATAAAGCAATGTAAAATGAATATAGTTCCAGCAACCAAAGTAGATAAAATTCTCAAGGAGAAACCAAAATACAAAATACTTTTCTGATAAATATAGTAACCGGCTCTCAAGGCAGACTTTTGGCTTCTATGCTATCAACCTCCAATCTCTCCAGAACAAGGGTCATTACCCATGCTGTATTATGCTTACCAGTACATAAGTAGTAAAATAACTATTAGAACTTGCAGGCTTCCATTTTAAAACTGCTCAATAGCTTAGGTTTTTAGACATCATTTTTGTAAGTACTGCTCTATTGAAAAAATACTCATTTTAATATCTCCCTCTTCTATGGAAAGGACCTTCTCCAAATCATCACAATCTCTTACCAAGAAAGTGGCAGGAGACAAGGAGACACGGAGACATGTATACAGTAGAGTTAAATGCTATTCTGCCTTTGGTTTGATAGCAATAGCCATTCTGATCACCTTATTTTCAGAACCGCAGTGTTTTTCTGTGTTACTATCAAGTACACATTTTCAAGGCCACAAAACTCACAATAAAAGAACAAGGAAGGACTAGAATTGACAGGTAAGAAAATGGAAGCCTGAGAGAGCTGTCAATTATGTCAAGGTATAAATACAGAAACTAAGGGGCCTGAAGGGAGAAGAAACAATGGAAGTCCTTAACATCAAGAATCTTAAATCAAGAACTACAAAAGCTTATGATAATCCAGTAGAGCTGTGCTGTATAATCAATAGCCACTAGCTACAATGTAGCTCTTGAACACTGCAAATGCAAAATACACACAAGATTTTGAAAACTTAGTTTGAGAAAAGAATGTCAAATATTTCGTCAAGAATTCTATACTGATTACATGTTGAAAGGATAATATTTTGGATATTTGGATTAAATAGAAAAAATTTAGCCCAATAAAAATGACATGTGTGGCTTGCGTCACACTTCAGTTGGATAGCACGGCATTAGAGGATAGGAGATGGTGCTTTTGTTTGAGTAAATAAAAGGTAATATTGGTTCATTCGCCCCAAATTTACTAAGCACCTGCAGAGTTGCCTGCATGCAGACTTCTCACTAAACCAATTTTAAATGAAATCATTTTATACCTATTTTAAAATCAAATAGGCAATTATCCCAGTAAATTTCTAAACCATAATTATCAGTATTTTGGAATACACTGGTCAAATGAAAAGAATACACACACACACATTAAGGAGAGAAACTTCAAATGCCCTCAAGATTTTTTAATTTAGAGCTGATATTTCAAAGTTAGACTTCACCATTAGAAACCAGCTGACAAGTCTTCCACCTTCCTTGAAGTAACTCTTCTCTGATTCCCTTTTCTCAATCTTGAGTTCCTAGATCTCATTCCAAGTTTTTCAATCTTTATATCTTCAGTGGGACCTACTTCGCTCAAAACAGCATTGGTGTAGGGATGCTGATAGAGAAAAGTCCATCTAGAAGTACAGGTTCAGCAATTCGTGTTAACGTTCCTATGCCTCAGCTCCCTTATCTTAAGATGGCAACCTACTTCATGAGGAAATCCGATCTTTCATGTTCCAGGAATCAAATCTGTCATGGTTTTGCCTCTTTAGGACTTCTTCTTGCTTATCCCAAAGGTTTTCCAACTTAAGATACATGAGGGTATGGCTGGCTTTTTTCAGAATCAACTTATCTTGGCAAAATTCTTAGGATTTTCCTTTCCTGAACATTTAATAATCATATAAATGCTTAGTTTATTGGTGATGCCAGCAGAGTAAATCACTTATCTTAAATTTCTACATAACATACATACTAAATCTTCCCCAAAACCTACGTACAGAAGGCATTTAAAGAGGAAAACTAAAGATCAAATGTAAATGGAACCATAAAGAAGAAACTCTATATGTAGACTTTATATTCTTTCAGACAGACTATGATTGGAAATATAACATTATGGTGAAGAAATATAACATTATAATTTACAAAAGGCAAATGTGAAAAGTGTTATGAAACATATTTAGTTTTTCAATTAGTAAGGAGGTCAAGAAGTAGAGTTAAAAGGAATCACCTTTGCTTTAGAAGCACACGTCAAGAGACCATGGCATGAATTTATAAAGAATTCCCCTTCAAATCATTTAACAAATTCCTCCCAAAGGGATTGAGATCAATATCAGTCTCACCTCCACCCAACAGCTAATTTTTACTAGGTAATTTTTATGTTTTGTTTTTAGTTGGACTGAGTGAGATTTCTCACATGGGTCAAAACCATAAGTGACAGCGGCTGAGTCTTTAATGCTCATTTTCTTCACAACAGCAAAGAGCTGATTTGAATTTGGAAAATATAAGACAATTTCATAAAACTTTAATTTTACAAAAGATCATTTTTATTTATTGGGGAAAATATTTATAGTCATTAATTTACATATTTTAAAAATAATGGAAATTTCTATATATCTGAACTATAATTAATATCTAAATATTCTCTTTGCCTTAGAAGTTTTAAAGGTATTACAAGGATGAGATTTTAAAGAAACATTACTGTGTTTATATAATTGAAAGAATTTCAAAAAACCCATGAAGTTTCCTTACCTTGCACTCATAGAGAACACACACTCCAGAAGAGGAATAGACCGTATTTCTTTCTCCTTCAAAGTAGGTTCGTCCTTGAAATTGGCATATTGCTTTGGAATAAAAAATACGTATATGTTTATTTTTTATTAGGAAAAATAGTTTAGAGGTGTTCAGATCATTTTGCAACAATATTTCACATGTTCTTATGCCTTTTCGAGGTGTTTGAGTAACTACAAACCTAAATTCAATCTAGCATAAGGCACATGTGGGCTCGAGTAATTATCACGCCCACTACATTCAGAGAGTCAAATCAAGTACAAGAAGGAATAGGGGCAATGGTAAGTCAGATCTAGACTCTGGAAAAGGAGTGCCAGTAAGCAGACTCTCAGCCAGTCATTTGCCTCCTTGGTGATGTCCCACTTAGGGCATATTAAGCAGGTGCTTAGGGCAGCTACAAATCAGGGGCACCATAAATATGAGAAAAGTTCATTTTTTATATACCATTACAGAATTTTAAAATAGAAAATTAGAAAGAAGCTATGTTAGCTTCAGCACATATATGTGAATTTTATGTTTTATGGGTTAATATTATTTTATTTGTAAGTACACATGGGTTAGGGCACCCTATTTAGGATGTTGAAAGGTCTTAATCTGGGCCCGCCTTGCTTCCATCACAATTAAATAAAATTTTAAAGTAAAACTCCAGATTTGATGGGGAAAACATACTTTTAATTAGTGAGAATGCACAGAAAGTATCAAATCATTTTGGAGACTCTCAAAATATTTACAATTCACACAAACGTTTAGCCAATGGAAATTGTTTGCTTGTTTTGAAATGAATATTTCACACTATCCATGTTGACTCATCACCTAAACAGAGACAGATGCACCCCCTGAAGCTACGGAGACTTAACCTTCAGGATCCTTCTCTGGCTTAGACCCCTAAGACTCTGAACTAACTTTTGTCTTCATAATTTTGTATTGTTTCTCTTTGAAAGGGCAACTCAATATTGTAGACATTTTGGAGCTCCAGAACACCTAGATCACCCCAAGCTAATTACTTTCAAAGGCCAGTGGACGTGACCGTCTGATAGGAAAAGATTCAGGCAATGTGTTGGCTCTATTTACTAAATCCAATTTTTAATATTAACAACACGGATTTTACAAAATGGATGTGTACATTTCCTTTTAATTCCATTGCATGAATTAGAAGAAAGTCTTTCCCTCTTCAGAATTTACATATTCCCACTACCTTCTAAAGTATTAAGTTACCTATAATAATCTGTAACAAAGAAATTAGACATACTTTTATCAGTATTGAACATATACATGATTGTACAAATATTCATATTTAAAGTGCAACCCAACTTTCATCTTCGCTGAAAAATTAACTGATTATTTAGAAGCTGCACATTTAAATAATGGAAAGCATGCACATTTTTAAAATGCCGTCCTTCAACTGATCTCCTTACTCGGCTTTTACTAACAAATTTCACTACATAATCTATATCACTGGCAAATTGATTTCAAAGTTTTGGCACTTTCTGGAAAAGAATTCAACTTACTGGCGTAAATTATATTACTTAAAAGCTGGCTGAAGCTTGCTCACTCATGAATATTCAAAATTAAACTACAGACTTGTCAGTTGCATCCCATCTATCATATTATGAATTAAAACAGCATGTGCATTGACTTCATGAATCTGATTGATTGTAAAACATCTCTCTCCGTAATTTTTGAGTGTGCTTTTCTTTTCTTATGAGATCCAACAACCTCAAAAAACCAAGATCTGGCATATTGCATGTTCAATTATACTTAATAAGAGACACATTTTAGAAGATAATGAGAATAAATAAAACCTTCTTACATTCAGCACCTGCCATTTAAAGGTTTCTAAGCCTATTATATGACTTGGTAACTCCAGTCTATTCAAGTACAAGGGTAAGTTGTAGAAAAAAACTGAAGCTCCAAATCTTTCTTAGAACAGAGGGAAAAGGAAGAAGTGTAAAAAAGACAAGGGTAAATTCTCCTTAAGCAGAGTCTTATGATAATTTAATATACAGGCAGAGCAGATGGACCTTCTGTTCTAAACACTTAATTCAAAAGACTCAAATAGGCAACTAGTGGGACAATAGGGCACCAAATGGAGCTTGGCAGAGGGAGAAAGCACAAAAAAGAATGAGAGCACAATTGTTTCATTTCCTTTCAAGCAATGAGCACAAACAGGGGGAACTTGGCTTAGGGAGAACCCAACGTGAGTGATTTTTGCTTCGTTTCTTTTTCTGATCAGTTGCTGTGATTCTCCCTAATTCTGAGGTTTACCCCAAATACCTAATAATGCCATCAGGGTGTGCCTTCCCTAGGCTCATTAGGGGAAAAATGTTAAAAAACTCAGAAAATCTATAATCATTCCAAAAAATACTGCAAGGAATCCTAAAAATACCATTAGAATGGCTCTGGGGCTTAGGAGCAGATTGAAGGAGCAAAAGTCATATTAATTTATTAATCTATTTAACAAACATGTGCTGAGATCATACTACATGCCAGGTAGTCTGCTAAGTACCAGGATTCAAAGATGAATGGTACATGACACATGTCCTCACCATTTAGTAGAATTACCATCACCATTAGACAGACTCATACACAACTAAGGACAGTAAGAGCCAAACTGAAGTGGTATAATTGAGAAATTCGTAATTTATATGTAAACACAGGAGACTGAGTGGTGAACTTATGGAAAGGGAAAACTGGATCAAAGCTGAAGAAACAAAGGCTGGTGAAAGACCCAGACTCCGGCAACAGCAGGAAGCTATCATCACCCCAGGGCTAAGGAACAGGGATGGGAAATGGTTCTACCGGAACCCAGTGTGAGCTAGAGTTACGGGGAAGAGGCTGCCTAGGGGTAGCTGCACTCAGAAGAGACACAGCTACTGCCAGAAGCACAGCCTGGTGCAGGGAAGAAACATGGCCAACTCTCTCTCCTCCTGTCTGCCAATTTCCTGCCACTGCCTCTCATTGGCAAACCCTGTGCAAAGCCAATTGGCCAGGACAGCAGGGTGGGACAGTATGCAGAAGTCAGGCTCCTGGGGCACAGAGGGCAGAGGAGAGAGAATGGAACTGGGAGGGTGGAGTGCCCAGGAAGAAGAATGAGCACCCAGCACAGGTGGCTTTCATATTTCATTTTAAACCATGAAAAGGACTAGTTTACTATAAGGATAGGGTGCTTAGAAGGACAAGAGAGAGTAGAACAGAGAACAAATAAATTTTGAAGAGGGAAAAGAGAGACATTTTAAAATTGCAGATCCACTTTAAGAAAAAATCCAAATAACTTATCAAAATGAGGTGCATAGGCAAGCAGAAGGCAAGATGAAGAAACTGAGTTCTGCAGAGGTAGAGTGTCAAAACAGAAGGCCCAGGCCCTGATTTTTACCATGGCCAGCCCTTGCAGGTATCAGGGATAAAACCTCAGGGATAATAATAATCACCGTGCCTACCACAATACTGAAAGAAAGTCTCTGGAATTCCCTAACCAAAATGTACGTGCCTGCTTACCCTTCCCCAGCAGAGTACATAGTAGATGAAATCACTTTCTCAACAAAACAACAAAGAAATAATCACTTTGCTGGACTGATTTCTTTGTTAATTCAATTATATTTCCATGTTCGTAGTCAGAGGCTTCATTTCTTTCCTAATTTTGGGTGTGTGTGTGTGTTTGTGTGTGTGTAGATATACACACAGCATTGTTTCTTGTAACAAACCTTGGCCCCAAATCATTTACCAGCTTAAAGCAGAAATATATCAACCGGGCTGCATTTTCAAAGATCTATGCTAAGTGATTTATTGAGTAAATTATAAGTATATATTTTAAGACAGGAAGTTTCTAGGAAGAGGGATAGTCATTCATTCACACAGGCTTACCACTTTGCAGACTAAAAAGATGGGCCCTCATGAAGTCAGACTAACCTGGAGCATTACAGCTGCTCTTAAGTTATTAATATCAACCACTGTCAAATGCATATTTATTGTGACTCTGGTATGCTGTTTGCATAACTCCAGGGGGTGCCATTCACATCATGGTCTGTGTGAATTACGTCCACCAGAACTGTCCAGTGCACAGCCTGTTCAGCCACAGGTGGAGACATTAATTAGAATGTGGGGAAATTCAATAGGATGATATGACAATTGGTATATGTTTTACCAAGGCTATATCAAACATCACTAATTACATAGTTACTACCCCCATAATTATGAGAGAAACTGCGAAAGCAATTAATGAGAATTATTTTCACTTCATTTCCCCCCCATTTTAACAATTAACAAGAAATAAGAAGACAGAAACTAGTACAATGCAAATTTGAAAGTCATCAGTTATAAAAAAATGAGAAGTAATTTATACCACAGATTGACAAATGGATACGCGAAAGAAATCAGTAAAACTCCTAAGTCCTAAACTACACATTAAAATCCTGATTTACTGGTCATTAGTACAGAGATAGAAAATTCAGATCCTTCTAATGAGATTTAAAACAATTTCTGCAAACTTTTGCAGAAAGGATTATCCAAATCTAAAAATATTTTAGAATATAAAGCAAAAGAACTTTATACACACAAAAGTTTCACTTTCTACACCTTTCCTCACTCACTATATTTAGCTTTTCCTTTTTACTACTAGATTGGAAATACATGAGTCTACTTTAATCTTTCCAATTGGTATCAACACCTTTAAAAATTACCAAACACAAATTAAAAGTTACAGATACTGTGGAGAAAACAAGTATAACTCACTGAGGTGAGAAATGGGATTTAGAGTTTCTTTAAAATTCTCTTTGAAAATACCAGGTATCAATGATCTTTAGATTGTTTAAGCTGTCTGTTCTGGGTAGAGTTGTGGCTTTTACGTTGTTCTTTGGAATTCTGATTTCCTTTGGGAGGGCTCTTAAAAATCCCATGTACAATGGCAGTTATTTCATTCTGAGCCAACATCAGAGAATTTGTTAGTGATACACAAATCAAAGCTGTTGGATGAGAAAATATCTCATAAACTGTAATTACATATATTTGTATTTTTATTTTAGTTTTTAGAAAAGAATGTATAATAAATGCATTCATGAGGCAGGCTAACATTCTGTGGAGTCAAACAAAAATTTTAAAAGTGTTTCACTATTCTTAAAAGACTCCAATCAGCGGTGCTGCTATTTACCCAGCCCACAATCTTTTCCGTAATCTAGACTCACTTGGAGTCAGTTCTTAACAATACGGTTGTAATAAGAGCCTTGAGTACTAACTGCAATAAATTAATTTTTCCCTCTTCTGCAATGCTTAAATCTCCATTAGAGCACTGAACACATTTTTCCTTTTCTCTAGTTAGTTGTACACCTTTTTATCTTTTCTGCACGAGGACAAGGACAGTGCAGTGTCTTATTTGTCTCTGGATCTTATTCAGCACCCAGCATGGACCCTGCATAATAAACTCTAAAGGTTTGCTGAATTTTTTGGTAAGTTTTCTTCCAGCTTGCTGTTTGATGAAAGCCTAAAAATGAGTCAACTGGATCGCTCTGATCTTCATGTTTTCCTTTAGATTTGACCTTATCCTTTGATTTTGCCTCTTCTAATAAAGGTTCCATAAATTGGGCCCCACAGAAATATTTTGCCCTTTCTGTAAAATGGCAGCTTCTTTCCACTGGCGTAGAGCTGACGCTCCTGAAATGTGAGCTACTCTGTCTACAAGTTAATGAAAAAGTAGCTAGCTACTGAAGTAGCAGTAACTTCTTAACATGAATAATACAAGGTAACATGTACAAGGGAAGTCAGCTTGAACAATTTGATGACAAAACTTTCTCCTCCTCCTACATAAATCAGCTTTTATGAGTCAAAGCTATTTCAAATGATCACAATTTCAGTGTTTAAATAATCCACAAATTCATTAATGCATGATTGCTTCCTTTAACTAAATCTCATTAATTGTTTGGGAATTTAGTTGTTTACAAAACTAATATTAGAGTTTCGGAAATGAGATCATGAGAGGGGGCATGCAATCCTCCTTTCCTATTTTATCTATATCCTGTCCTTGGGTTTCTAAAGGACCAAAGTGTGCCTCTCGTAGGGGGCCGTAATTTAGGTCAGTAGCCTATTTTTCCAAAAACAGAACAGGCCCTCAAACACCATAAATCTAGCAGTAGTGAGGGGTTAGGAGGCAAAGGAGGATAAAAATAACTTCCAGAACAGAGTAAGAGCAAAAATTCTAACACCCTGTCCAGATCAACCTTTGGGTTAGAGGGGCTATACATACTGGGAGAACCAGAAGTGGATATTTAGAGGATAGCAGAAAAAAAGCCAAGTCTACAGCTGGAAGGAGAGATTCAGCACTTCTGCCCCTAATTTAATTTTACCCATTTAAATTGCGACTGACATATTCTGAAATTCTTTTCATTTAGCTAGCTTTCCATCCCCAGCTTTATTCTTGATCCTGGCTCATATACCATAGAACGGAGTCTTTAAAAAAGACAATGTAATCAATTCAGCTTGTCCCCTGGGTGCAAGAAAAATAAATTTAATGAGTGGAGGTAAAGATTTGGAGAAAAATAGTATATTGGCACCAATACATGAATACTGTTAAAGTAACAGAACATGAACACACATGAAACAACAGGTTTTATCACTTTACAAAGAAAATATAATGCATGATATAATAAGCAAAAGTTCACACACTGTCAATTTCAAAGCCAGAGCTAGAATTCATCTGGCAGTCCTTCGATGCATCTTTTCTTACCACTAAAAATCCAGCGAACTCAGTCAAAACTTGAACACCTAATCTTTGGATTAACTTTGTGGAACGTTTTTTCCAAAATGACTGGCACCTTTTAGATATATGTTGTTTTGATATTATAGTGAAGGTGTTGAACATAAAATGCTTTATGAACTAAAGCGTGATCCTTTTCACTATAAACCACACATCAGTGCTCAATTCAGAGATTACAAGTAAAGGCCCTGAAACAGTGGCTGTGTACTCTTGAGTACACACAGAACAAAGAAGAGGGAATGTATTCAGCGTAGCTCTCTCAGGAGGACATACTTTAAATGCACTTTCCTGAGAGGTATATTAATAACTCCTCCTATTACGCAAAGAATATGAGCGAAGGGAAGAGCAGAAGCACAGGTGAAAGGGAGCCAGCTCTGCATAGAACAAGACATGCAGAAGAGACAGCACGATGAGGAGGGAAGAGAGAGCAGAGGACGCAGCAGGAGACAGAAAAATTAAAACATATACTTGAGATGGGGCAGGAGAAAGGAAAGCAGAAAGCAACAAAAGGACAAACAGGAGAAGCAAAATAACTTTACAGGCTTGCAGCGAGAGTGGCAGACCTGGTGGAAATGAGCAGCATTTACAAGAACCTACTGTCCACCAGGCGCTGTCCTAGGAAGGCGCCTTCCTGCCTTCAAGGAACATTCAGCCTAGCACAGGAAACACATGAGTACAAGCACAGGGAACTCCAGACAACTCGGAAGCAGTGTGGGCACAGAAAGGATGAAAAAGTCTTACAAGGGTAGAGGGGCAAATGTTTCACAGAGGAGCATTTGAAAATGAGCACTACAGAAAATACGCTTTAATGTGATTTAAATCAGGGAAAGAGTACTCATGATATATTCAGAGCAGAGATAAAACAATCATCATAATAATATACTTGGTACCCAGGTCCTAAAGAACATCTAGACAAGACACCTATATAAGCTGGAACTAATTTATTATAGATTGGTTTTCTAGCCAATTTATATGCTCCCAACCTAGTGGGCCAACAGCTGTCAACTGTGTATGCATATTAAAATCACTTGAAGAACATTTAACACTCTCTCTGCCCCCAGCTGCATGGAAGACCACTTAATAAGAATCTCTGGGGGCCAGCCTGTGGCCGAGTGGTTAAGTTCGCGCGCTCCACTTTGGCGACCCAGGGTTTCACCAGTTCGGATCCTGGGCGTGGACATGGCACTGCTCATCAAGCCACGCTGAGGCAGCGTCCCACATACCACAACTAGAAGGACCCACAACTAAAATATACAACTATGTACCGGGGAGCTTTGGGGAGAAAAAGGAAAAATAAAATCCTTAAAAAAAGAAAAAAGAGTCTCTGAGGATAGGACCCCAGCCTTTTTATTCTTTAAACCTAAGTACAGCTAAGCTTGAAAACTATTTTACTATGCAAAGAAATGATCTAGGAAAAGGGAAAAATACAATTAACCTTAAAATGGAGACAGTTATATAGATATTCAGCAAAAGGAGGTTTTTTATCCTGTTATCTGGATAGGTATTTGGTCCATTGTTTTAAAAAAAATAAAAAGTGAGAAATCATAGACAACAATAAATATGTACCTTAGACATTTTAATTTAAAACTCACTAATCCACACGCATTCCACATTTTGAAGAACACTTCTCTTTAGTATAAATTCTTTGTGGTCTTGCTTATATAAATAAAACATAACACATTGCCTACAATTTCTAAGTTTTTGTAGTTTTTCTTTTAAGCAGAGTAAGATAGATACTCACGAAGCAATCTGAAGAGGGATCTTTCTAATCCTGTTTCCTTCCACATTTTACAGTTGTCTTACTGACATCTAATTCAAGAGTATATTTTTTAGCAGCTTATCAGCCTTTTCCAAAGCACTCAACTTAATTTTTATTAAAAAAAAAGTATTTCTTTTCACATTCATATTTCACTGGTTTACATGTTATATATGTGCATGTAGTTATAACAATTCAATAATACTACGTTTACAAAACAAATACGACTGACATAAACAGGGTTAGGAACAGACACCTACCTCTTGGTTAGCATGCAAATCATGTCGTGGGAGTGTAAGAGTACAAGCTTAGCCTCAAGTTCAGCTGATACTTTTTTTCTTAACAAAGGCAATGGAAATTGTAGAAGAGTGCTTCTCAAATTCCCTGGGATCTTATTTAAATAAAGACTCTGATTAGACCTGGACAGGGGGGACTGAGATTCTGCATGTGTAGCCAGCTCCCAGTGATATGGATGCTGCTGGTCCAGCGATCACACTTTGTGTGGCAAAGTTGTAGATCACTGATTATTAACCCTGCTTGCACATAAGAATCATCCAGGGAGATTATTGAAAATACCAGTGTGGAACCAAGATTAATTAAATCAGAATCTTTACTAGAGGGGCCTAGGCATTGGTATTTTTTAAGAGTATCCAAGTTATTCCAATGTATGGCCAGTGTTGAGAATCACTGCTGTAGATTAACATAACTGGTCAATTTAGTGACTTTTTAATATAAATTTCCATCCTGCATAATATCAAGAGTGACTCACAAGATGTTACTATAAGAATCTGGCCAAAATTATTTTATTCTTATGCTATAGTTAAGGGTAACATCATAAACCTAAAGTTCTATTTCCAGTGGCTTCTTAACTTCTAAATCATTTACTTACATTTATAACTTCAAAAATTAATAGGAGGGGTCACACCGTGGCCGAGTGGTTGGGTTCACACCCTCCACTTCGGCAGCCCAGGGCTTCACTGGTTTGGATCCTGGGCGTGGACATGGCACCACTCCTCAGGCCATGTTGAGGTGGCGTCCCACATGCCACAACTAGAAGAACCCACAGCTAAAATATACAACTACGTACTGGGGGGATTTGAGGAGAAAAAACAACAACAAAAAATTAATAGGAGTGGGGCTGGCCCAGTGGCACAGCAGTTAAGTTTGCATGTTCTGCTTCGGCGGCCTGGGGTTCACCAGTTTGGATCCCAGGTGCGGACCTACGAACTACTTGTTAAGCCATGCTGTGGCAGGCATCCCACATATAAAGTAGAGGATGATGGGCACAGATGTTAGCTCAGGGCCAGTCTTCCTCAGCAAAAAGAGGAGGATTGGCAGCAGATGTTAGCTCAGGGCTAATCTTCCTCAAAAAAAAAATAATAATAATTAATAGGAGTAATGGAAGTGGAGGCCAAGGGAGGGGAAGACAGGAGGTAAGAAGGAGAAAGAGAAAGAGAAGAACCATGTACACTGTAAGACTAGAGATTGAGCCTCATTAAGTACAGCTGTACTTGTATTTTGAGATAAAATATTTGTTGAAATACATCACTTTTCCTACTTTCAGACAATTTTCACCCTTAAGGGGCCAATTAAGTAAAAATTTTACAACTATACTAAATGAAACATTGAGGTTAAAATGTTAAACACATTAAGTCTAGAAATTATTAATAAATTAATTTAATTAAGAATTAAATTACCTCAAACTTAACATTTTTCATAATAATATGTCAAAATTTGATTATATTTCTCCCCCTAAAAGCCTCGAAATTAAGAAGTGAAAGGGCTTCCCATAATCTTTCATGTCTTTGAAGATACTATCATATGTATTGCTGTATTTCTCCTCACCTCCACTTATTAAGAAGAAATTACAGAAATGTTCATTCTCATCCTCTCACTCAGTAAATACTACCTGAGAGACTACTATATGCCAGACACTGTGCTCAGCGTTGGGGACAAAGTAGTGAGCAGAGAGATAAAGACCTTGCCCTCACAGAATCTGTATACAGGAGGATTCAAGGACAACTAACCAGGAAAATAAACAATAATAGCAGGTAAGTTACTGAATTATTAGGAGGCTATTTTGGATTTGATCAAGGAACACTTTGGATTGCTCAAGGAACACTTCTCTGAGGAGATGAAATTTTAGCTGAGACCAAAGGCTTAGAGGAGCTAATATGGGGAAGAATAATGCAAAAAAAATTCCAGGCAGAGGTGGAAATTAGCTTGGCTTATTTGAGAAACTGAGTGAACTCCAGCATGGAATTCTCTACTTATTTATTGTTACTGATTTCTTGCTTATTTGCATTTCAGTCAGATAGTATATACCCTGCATAATTTTAATTCTTTGAAATTTGCTGAGATGAGCTTTATGGACTGGTACATAATCAATATTTGTAAATGTTCCATGGGTGTTTAAAGGAATATGTAAAGTGCACTTTGGGAGCATAATGGTCCATGTGTTCATTAGGTTTGGATTGTTAATTACACTCAAGTGCTCTGTATCCTTAATGACTTTTTTGTGTGCTTGAATTCTGTCAATTACTGCCACTTCACTCTGACTATGGATTCATCTATTGCTCTCTGTAGTTCTGTCAATTTTGTTTCATATATGTTGAGGCTATATTATTAGATACATACAAATTGAAATTGCTATGTCTTCCTTGTGATTTGAAATTTTATCATTATGAAGTAACTCTAGTAATACTTTTTGCCTTAACGTCTACTTTATCTGACATGAATCAAGAGGAACCAACTTTCTTTTCCATGGGCTGTCTTTTACTGTTCTTTCAATTTTATCCTTTCTGTATCCTTATGTTTTAGATATGCATCTTTTAAACAAAACAGAGCTAGATTTCATTAATTGTTTCAAAATATTTATCTGTTAAACTGGATCATTTAGTTCATTTACATTTTATTTTTTCATCATTCCATTTTCCCCTACACTCACTCAGTAAGACATTTTACTCCCTATTTTACTATAATGTTATTGTTGTATATTTTAATTCCATATATTCTTAAATAAGATATTATGAGAATGATGATAATTTTGTCTTATTCTATCAATATTCATTTAGATTTACTCACTATGTACTTCAGTTTTTTGAGCTTTCTATTTTTTTGAAAGATTTTTACCTTACTTCATTCTTGAAAGTTATTAAGTATATAATTCCAGGTCAGAAGTATTTCATACATACATATATATATATATACAAATATAAATATAAATAATCATTTCCCTCCCCTCTGGCTTTAACTATTGTTGTTGAAAAGTCAGTGTGCACAATACTGAAGGAGAAGAACAAAGTTAGAGAACTGATGGTACCTGACTTCAAGACTTACCATAAACCTAGAGTAATCAAGACAGAGTGATATTGACAAAGAAAAACAAATAGACAAATAGGTCAATGGTACAGAATAGAGTGTCCAGAAATAGACCCCCATAAATATAGTCAACTGATCTTTGACAAAGAAGCAAAGACAATAACATGAAGCAAAGACAGTCTCTTCAACAAACGCTGCTGGAACAAATGGACATGCATGTGCAAAAAATGAATTTTGACATAGACCTTACATCCTTCACAAAAATTAACTCAAAATGGATCATAAACCTAAATATAAAATGCAAAACTATAAAACTCCTAGAAGATAACATAGGAGAAAACCTAGATGACCTTGACGCCTTTTAAGATCCAACACCAAAGTTAAGATCCATGAAGGAAATAATTGATAAGCTTGGCTTTATTAAAATTAAAAGCTTCTGAACTGCAAAAGACAATGTTAAGAAAATTAGCAGACAAGCTACAGACTGGGAGAAAATATTTGCAAGAGACACATCTGATGAAGAACTGTTATCCAAAATATACAAAGAACTCTTAAAATAAGACAACAATAAGCAAACAATCCAATTTAAAAGCGAGCTAAATACCTTAACAGACATATCATTAAAGAAGATATACAGATGTCAAATAAACATACGAAAAAATGCTCCACATCATATGTCATCAGAGAAGTGCAAATTAAAACAACAATGAAATACCACTAAACACCTATTAGAATGGCCAGGATCCAGAACACTGATAGCACCAAATGCTGGAGAGAATGTGGAGCAACAGGAACTCTCATGTGTTGCTGGTTGGAATGCCAAGTGGTACAGCCACTTTGGAAGACAGCTGGGTAGTTTCTAACAAAATTAAACACACTCTTACCATAGGATCAAGCAACCACTCTCCTTAGCATCTACCCAAAGTAGTTGAAAACTATGTTCACACAAAAATCTGTACATGGCTGTTTGTAGCAGCTTTACACATAATTGCCAAAACTTGGAAGCCACGAAGATGTCTTTGAGTAAGTCCATGTGGCACACCCGGACAACAGAACATTATTCAGCGCTACAAATAAATCAGCTATCAAGCCATGAAAAGACATGCAGGAACCCTAAATGCATATTAATAAGTGAAAGAAACCAATCTTAAAAGGCTACATACTATATGATTCCAAATATATGACATTCTGGGAAAGGCAAAATTATGGAGACAATAAAAAGATCAGTAGTTACCAGGGATTGGTGGAGGACAGATGAACAGGCACAATACTGAGGATTTTTAAGACAGTGAAAATGCTCTGTATGATATTATAATGATGGATATATGGCATACATTTGTCCAAACCAATAGAATGTACAACACCAAGAGTGCCAAAAGTGAACCCTAAGGTAAACTATGGACTTTGGGTATTTATGACGTGTCAGTGTAGGCTCATCCTTGGTAACAAATGTATAATTCTGGTGAGTGATGTTGATAATGGGAGAGGCTATGCATGTGTGGAGGCATGAGGTATATGGGAAATTGCTCTACCTTCCTTCTCAGTTTGGTTGTGAACCTAAAACTGTTCTAAAACAAAAATGTCTAAAACAAAAGTCAGCGTGATCCATCTATTCATTACTCCTTTGAAGGTAATATTGTCATTGACTCCTTTTCAGGGTTTTTTCTTTGTCTTCGATTTTCTAAAGTTTCACTATATTGTGTCTAGATGAGGATTTACGTTTATTTACCTTTCACGGTATTCACTAGGGTATTTGAATCTGCAGATTTGTGTCTTATATCAGTTTCAGAAAATTCTCAACTATTTTCCTCTCCTCTCCTTTTGGAACTCAGATGAAATGTATATTAAACATCCTCCTACATCCTCCCTATCCTCTTCCTTCTCTTTGGTATATTCCATCTCTTTTTAAGTTTTTGTTCTGACCTCTGAATAATTTCTTATGACCTATTTTCAAGTTCACTAATTCTCTATGTATCTCTGTCCACTCTGCTGATAAATCCATCCACTGAGGCTGTATTTTTTCCCCAGTTATTTTATTTTTCATTTTTAGAGTTTCTGTTTCTTTTTCTTCAAACTACCCATCTCATGTTTTCCTGTTCCCTGAAGATAAACCTAGACTCATCATGTTATTTCTTCAAACAGAATCATCATACTTGTATTGTATTAAATGTTGGTTAATTCTAACCTGACATCTTTGCAGTCTATTTCTGTTGTCTGTTGTTTTTGCCAGTTCTCATTCTTAGTGTTTTGTTTCCTTAGGTATCTAGCAGTACTTGAAAAAAATATTTCTAAGAATATCTTGAAGTGTGGGATGAAAGTAGATTACCCCAGCAAGGAGGTTCATTTTCTTTTGCCAAGTGCATAACACACAACCTTAAACTAAATGCAAGGCTTGAGGTCCCCTGAACAAGCTAGATGACTGCAACTCAAGCTTCAGGTCCTGAAGGTACAGCCTTTTGGAATACCTGTTCATTGTGATGAGGGTCCTCTGTATATTCTCAGCTTATAAAGTTGCTGGGCTTTTATTTCTGTCCCCTTTGCCCCATAAGGCTATAAAAAGGAGAGGTCTTGGGGTCAGCCTGGTGGCATAGTGGTTAAGTTGGCATGCTCTGCTTGGGTGGCCCAGGGTTCACTGATTCAGATCCTGGGTGCAGACCTGCAGACCATTCATCAAGCCATGCCCTGGTGGCATCCCACATACAAGAACTAGAAGGATCTATAACTAGGATATACAACTATGTACTGGGGCTTTTGGGAGGGAAAAAAAGGAGGAAGACTGGCAACAGATTGGCTCAGGGCCAATCTTCCTCACCAAAAAGCATATCTTAGGAAAAAAAAGAAAAAGCAGCCAAAATTTTTTTTTTAATTAAAAAAATGAAAGGTCATATTTTCCAGGATTGAACAAAGACCCTCTTAGCCAAAGGAACTTCACTGACTGTTTATTTCACTGTGCTCCCTTCTTTGGACTTCTCTTCATTTTTGGTCTGGCAATTTCTTGCTATTTATTTTCAACTTTTTGATGTCTCAAATTTTTTGAAAATATTTTTATCCTCCTTTCTTAGTTGCTTTCAGAAATGGTTGATTCAAATAACTTAGTCTTCCTTTACCCAAAATAGGAAATTCCATTCTCAGCTTTCATCTTTTTGATTGAAAATAGAAGAGTAAAAACACTCTGTTGATGAAAACTAAGAAACTCTAAAGTTCAGATTAATTAATAACAAAAGTTTAAGTCAACCAAATTGAAAACAAGCATTCAATTCAAACAAACAAATAAAAACAGGTAACTCTATTAAGAGTTGCTAAAACAAAAAAATTCTTGACTCCCATAGAGGCCATACTACATAGAAATTACAAAGCAAAAACTAAGATTCTAGAGTTTCTTAATTATTCTAGATACTTAAGTATCTAAATACTTAAGTATCTAAATATTCTAGATATTTTCTTAATTAACCCAGTCTTTGCTAGCATGCGGCTCTGAAAAATTTAACAGTAGGCAAAGAGAAACCAGAAAAGAAGTTACCCCCAAATGTCTACTACCAGAAATTAGTCCAGACTAAATGTCATTAGACAATCTGAACTTTTAAATTATTTATTCTTATTTGTAATATTTTGCAAAGGATATTTAAAAATACAAATTTTTTTTTTGAGGAAGAATAGCCCTGAGCTAACTACTGCCAGTCCTCCTCTTTTTTGCTGAGGAAGACTGGCCCTGAGCTAACATCTGTGTCCATCATCCTCTACTTTATATGTGGGATGTCTGCCACAGCATGGCTTGACAAAGTAGTTCGTAGGTCCACACCTGGCGAATCCCGGGCAGCCTAGAAGCGGAACATGCGAACTTAACCACTGTGCCACCAGGCCAGCCGCTAAAAATACAATTTTATATACAAATTACAGTTATAGAGGGGCTGGCCCCGTGGTCGAGTGGTTAAGTTTGCGCACTCCATTGCAGGTGGCCCAGTGTTTCGTTGGTTCGAATCCTGGGCGCGGACATGGCACTGCTCATCAAACCACGCTGAGGTGGCATCCCACATGCCACAACTAGAAGGACCCACAACAAAGAATATACAACTATGTACCGGGGAGCTTTGGGGAGAAAAAGGAAAAAAAATAATAAAATCTTTAAAAAAAAGATTACAGTTATAGAATCAGCAAAGTTCTGATTTACACTTAGTCTCCACCTCCATGAAGTTAAAAGGAAAATGATACCTAGTGTTATACTGACTTCAAACTGATCTATGCAAGGATAAAGCTAATTTTTATTAAAAGTAAAAGAAAATTTCCCTAATTTATTTTATAAATTTATGCATTCAAATTACTATCATAATGTAAATACTCTCAGACCCTCCAGCCATTGACCAGATTTACTGTCATGCTTTATTTTTAATGGTATAATTACCTAAAATTGAAGGATTATTTTTCAGTTATTCAAACTTTTATCAAAATACTTATAGCTAACAATATTTTTCTTTATTCTGTGAAAAAAATATGAAAAATTCTAAATAAATACACTGTACTCTACTAAAATTAGTTCTTTTCTAACATTTCAGAGTGCAATTGCTTCATTTAATATAAGCATACCCACTTTTTGAATATTTTATTTTACTCTAAGTCTCCCATGTGTAGCTGCTAAATATCTATTTTCTTGGTCATGCATAATTGATCAGAATACAGCAATACTGGCCATTGTAATAATTGGAACAATCAAACAGTGTCAACTAGCACACATTTAGCTCACAATCAATGATTAGTTATAATAACAAAACACCTGTTTGTTCTTTTGTTGATAAAATGATGCCTCTTCAATAGGCAGATGGTATTTGTTTGACTACTCTTTCCATAGTCCTTTCCAATTTTTCATGCAAGACACCTCTAAGGATATTATTATTGTTATTTTAATTCCAAATCATCTCTTCTCCTGTAATTGTTTTTTGGCACATACCTCATATTGCTCTGTAATAACCCTCCAGATAAATACATGAATCTAGCACTTAGAGCATTGTTACCTGGCTGCATAACAATTTTGATCAATCTCCATCATTAAACGAATATTGGCCCACAGAGAATCATTCTTCCACTCTTTTGCTGGTTTTTATACGTGGGTTTTGCTCTTCATTAATTCCATATTGTCATTTAATTATTAAACTAAGTCTTCCTCTTCACCTCTGCTTATCCTCCCTCTGTATCCAACCAAGAGAGAATTCCTGCTCTCCAAGCCCTCACAATCTAATTAAAACACAAATACAAATGAAGACAAAGAGGACAAAAAGATGGCTACCAAGAAATGTGTGACCAACTACAAATTAACAAGATAAAAATATAGACCAGCTGCTGAGGGACTGAATAATGAAATCATAGGAACCAACTGCTGCTATTCAAGGAAGACCTCATAGCAAAGTACTGAAGTATTCAAATATGACCTTGGGGAACCCTTCACTGAATCTCCCAAATGAAAGAAGTTCTCCTCTACTCTATGGATCCACAGTACTTTCTATACACCTCTAAAATGGCATCCAGTATATTACATTGTAATCTGTTGCCCCTCACTGAACTGTGAAGTTATTGAGAAAAACACTGTATTACTGTGTTCATATCTCATCCATCTAGCTAAGTGCCTGGAACTTAAGGGTTTGTTCAATGAACTAAACAGTGCCATCTCCCATCTCTCTCCCACCCATGGACTATAATGATTCAAATACACTAGCATTAAAGTCCAACCCATTTTGGCTTGGAGGTCTTAATACTTGCTATTCCCTCTTTCTAGAATGGTCCCCCACCCATACACACACACACACACACACACACACACAAACACATACACACGTGCATACTCGTCCTTCTGATTTTAAATGGTACTTTTTTACAGAAGGCCTTTTTGAATTCCTGCATAAATTAAGTCCCAAGATTTGCTTCTCACAGCGCCTCATACTTTTTCTATGTTACTCTCAAGCAATTTGTAATCACATGTGTGCGTGTATGTATCCTAACCACAAAATCAAAGCACGAGATGAAAAATATAAACAAAAGCCTGTGGATTTTTTTTCAAAGGTGATTTCAGAGAAGAAAACTGAATATCCTTTATATATCTAAATGGTATGAAATATGGAGTTCCTAGAACATGTACAAATATCAAGATTAGAGTTTCTTTGGTCAAAATAGCTTGTAGTGGTCCTGAGAGTTGACTCAGTGTTGACAAACTATGACCCACAGGACAAATCCATCCACCACTCATTTTTGTACAGCTTGAGAGCTAATAATAGTGTTCACATCTCTAAATGGCTGGTGGAAAAAATCGAGAGACTAATAATATTTTATGATGTGAAAATTACATGAAATTCAAGTTTCAGTGTCAATAAACATGGTTTTATTGGAATATAGCCATGCTCATTCATTTACATATCATTTCTATGTAGAGTTTATATGCAAAGACAGAGTTAAGTGGCTGCAAAAGAGAATATGTGACCTGCAAAACCAAGAATAGTTATTGTCTGGCCCTTTATAGAAAACAATTTTCCAACCTTTATCCAAACTATTATTCTAGCCAAACGTGGTAATCCAATCCTCTTTGCTAACAACTAATTGAGTTATGGATAGGTGAGCCAATTCTGGCCAATGAACAATGAGAGGAAACCTGTAAGGAGACTTCTGGAGAAGATTTTCTCGGCCTTAAGAATGATAGACAGATAGAGAGAGCTGGTGTTTCCTTTACTCCTCGGGATGCATTTTACCTGGATGCAATTCCTGGAATTGTTATAATCATCTTGCTATGATCCCAAAGGCCAAGCCAACACACAAAGGAGGGTAGAAAAAAAGAGGCAAAGAGAGGCGGAGATGAGACCCTGGCATATTTTTCCCTGAGTTGCCCTGTCTGTGAACTGCTTCTTGTACGATATCATAAATTTTCCCTTTTTTTTCAGTCAATTTGCATCAGAGTTCTACATTCAAAGACATACACAGCTAAACCCAAAACTGTATGGCATGGTATTGGGCCACGAACAAGTGAAAAAAGAAAACTTGCTATAGCATTTAGTATAGGAAGGCATCTATACAGTTAAAAATGTGACACCAAAAGCTAACAAAAAGAGCCTAGAAGGGGAGGTGGTATGAAGTTTAGCAAAAGGCCAAATGGGAAAAACAATTTGTATATTTATATATTCATTCTAATGAACATGAACTAAATATTCTTTAGTTTTGGACTTAGTTTCTTCCATACCAGTTACCATTTGGCATGCAAGTGTCCCTCTGTGTATCAGAGGAAGATCTAAAATTCACACATGCCCCATTTTCCCACATGCGCCTTTGAATTTCAGAAAGAGGCAGGACACACCACAACATGGCATACTAGGAGGGCAGCTTGTGCCATGGCAATGGCACTTGGATGAGAGAGAGAATCTCTGATCCAGGACTGATATGGATAATCTATATGGTTATATAATAATAAAAAGTCATAGCAACAATAATAGCTAACACTTATATGGAGCTTATTATGTACCAGGCAATGTTTCAAAGTACTTTATATATGTTAACTCTAACTGTATCGATAAATCCTCTTGACTAAGCAAAGTCATTCAGATGGTAAGCAGCAATGCCAGGATTTAAAACCAGGTGGTCTTGCTCCAGAGCCCAGGCTTTTAATCAATATGTTATACTGTCCCTTATCTGACACTCAATTTTCTCATCTCTAAAACGAGGATTCTCCATCAGAGAAGCAATATACTCCACAAAATGTGGACAGAGTAAATTCTCAGTACTTAGTACCAGCAAAATATTAGAGGTCACAACAGTGTTTTTCACAAACTTTCATTTCATGGGCACATTTGTCAATACTGTCATCTTAGAATACAAATAATATTAACATTCATACATGCTAACAAGATAATATAATAAAATTGTTCCTTTCTACTTCTTTGTGTCTGAAATGTAGTCAAAAACAACAAAAAAATTCAGCTGTTTCACAGTAGATACACTTTCATAAATCATTGGTAAGAAAATTATTCTTCTCTACTGCTTAATCTTTATCGACAAGAAATCACTCCTTCTTTGGTGTTTCCTCATTATCCTATGTTTTATAGAAATAATCAAATTAAAGATATGTTCAACAGACTTTATTATCTCCTCTTTAACATCTAAACACTAAACGTTACTCATGCAAAGGAACCAAAATTAAATAAATCAGTACTGATATTATTATTTTCCCTATACCTATAATGTGGCTTAAAAGGGGTCATACAAAAGACTGCATGTTAAGAAATGCTTAGTTTCCATGGCACTCTAATTAAATAGAGCATACTTTGCTTATTGACTAGAATTGGAGACATCCAGCCAATGTAAACATTGGCTTACACAAATCACATTCTTCAAACTTGGACAGTATGAAAGCAATGAAAAGATTTACCTATTTACCAAATTAAAATGGTCAGAATTTAAGATCAGCTTTCCAAATTATGTATTCAAGCAATAAAATCAAATGCCAAAGAGGGAATATTAAAGGCAAGCAAAGAGAGAGGAGGAGACCAAAAAAACAATTAAAGGTAATACTACTTCACTTTATGGGATTTGTATAATGGTAAATTTGCACACACTCATAAATAATTTAGAGACGATGAAAGGCAAAATGACTCTGATAGAATCAGAGATCTCAGCATTAAATTAATATCACTCACGCCACATTAACCATGCATGATGAAATCAGTCCTCTCAATGAAAAGATGACTTCAAGAGGACTAACTCTGATATTGCGTTAGCACTGACAAGGATTTAAATCAAAGACTGACAGACAGTGAACCTCTTGAAGCTGCCTGTTACTTTAGTTCAGTCTCTCCCAACAGGTTTAGCTAAAGGCAAATTGCAAAAGAAATTTCCCTGGAAGATTTCAGTACAGCAGGAGCTACCGTAAAGGTGAGAAGATAAATAATGCATTATCAGCTCCTTTAAAAAATTATTTATTATGCATATTCAATATGTTTTCAATGTTATCTCCATTCCCCTCTACATTTCCTTACCCTTTTTCTCAACTCTACTGATATATGGGGAAAAAAAGGAAATATGTTTTTGTCATTGTCCTATTATTTTTGCTGATTCTGGTTTTTTGGGCCATTTTCCTTTCCTTCTTTCCTTTCTTTTCTTTCCCCAGTTAGGACATGTGTAGCACACATCAAAAGTTACTGCAGTGCTAAGGTGCATCGGCGGACACCTCTTCTTACTCACACAGGTTATGTCTTTTAATATTTCCATCCCCTACAGAAGAAACGATTTAGTAACCTCCTCAGAAGAGTGAGGAAGAATTAATGGCCTTTCAGGATCATTACGTGTATTTCCAAGATGCATTATGCTTAACTAACAACAGTGAGGCACTGCCCTCCTCACAGGTGCAGGAAAGGAGAGGGGAGCAGTGAGGGCATTCTTAGAACAACTGCAAATTGTGGTGGGAGAAGAGAAGTGACGCCATCATTCAGAATGTAGTGATGCGGAAAGGCAAACTGATGCCAAAAAAGAGAAATGGCCACAACGTGAGAAGCACGATCTTGCACACTATCAAAAACTTGTCACTTGGTGAGTATACATGGCACTGGAAAGGTGAGAAATATTCTCAAGCAACAAGATTATTACCACAAAAGACAGAAAGAGACTATATAAACCATGAAAATCAGCAGGAAACTACAAGGAAGAGAAAACGAGAAATTATAAAGGGGACTCCGAGGACACACACCAAACTCTGTGAAATGCGCGTTCCAAGAAAAGTCCTCTCTTCCACAAGGGGTTGGAATTAGAAAGGTGTCCTTTTTCACAGGAAAAGAAAGCCACCCAAAGGAGATTATTTTTCCTATTACATTTTTTCAAAAATAAAATTCAATTAACAAATGAAGATACTGCTGAAGATCAAATGAAAAGGGGAGGTATGTTCCTTTATAGCTTCTAGAGCAGATGGTGCTCAGAGAAGCCCATAATTACCTAGCAGAGCTAAGAGAGAAGAAGGTGAAATTCTATTAAAATTTCACATTAGGACAAATTATTTTGAGACTTTTATAAGGAGGTAGATATTTCCTAATACATTAATGCTGGAGGATTCACTGATAGGAAACAAGACGTTTTAGGGAGTTTATAAGCTTGTATGCTTTCATGTAACTATAATGCAAACAACTCTAAAACGTCCATTTATTCTATTAAGAGGTGTGGATTACCAAGCCTGAAGGGCACTAATAGAAGATAATCAGAAATTTGCATTACCAGAAAATTCACTATATTCAGGTGAACATTACTCACGGAAAATGATTTCCTCTCAGTCCTTTCTCAGGGGCCACTCTCCTGGGAACCACGATAACAGCCAAAAGCAACATGGCTGACCAAAGAGTTCAGGCAAACCTACTTCTTTCTATTATGCTTCTATATATTCAGGCTGGCATACACCACACACATCCAGAGAAATAAGGCTTAATAACAAGTGCCAAAGTATTTTAAATGGAAAAATGAAGATAACAGGTTAAGAATGCAGTTAAGTTAGATAACTTAAGTGGAATTCTGCATTTGTAAAAGTGATCCAATATCAAAAGGAAATTATAACAAGAGTAATTATGAAAGGAAAGTGGGCGATATTTGTGTTCTTCCTAAAATACTACTAACAGGAGGAAAAATAAAAATCAGGATTTGGCAATAGCCTTCCAGTCTTAAAGTCAGAGAACAGAACAAAGCTCCCAAAAGGACCTCGCAGAGCAGATTAATTACTACAGAATTTCATAAAGAACTCAGTGAATGCTTAAGCAGGCTTCTTTGTAGGTCAAAGAGGACCAATCAGAAAATTGGGGTCATTAAGGGACGAGAGATAGGGTAATAGGAAATAAAATATAATTACAGAGTAAGTGAAAGGGGGAAGGAAGGAATAGCAGAAGTATTAATATTATTTTGGTTTCGGACAAACCACGTTTTCTTTAAAGACATTCAAAGACCAACTTAGATTTTTTTCCCATTCAATTGCATTTATTCTTTATATTCTATTTTAGATAGATATCCTCATGGCCTCAAGGGAGTGGCTCAGGTGCTAGAAGCATCTGAGCCTCTGAGATAACTATATTTCACATATATTTCATTGAAAATTAGAAGCACACTATTTTCCTTCTTAAAATAATCATTAAAATTAGCTATTAGCTACACATATGTAATTTCAATTTTGTTTTCAAGAAACAAATCTGTAAAAGACAAACCAGAAACTATTGATGAGACTAAATATCTACATCTATGGCCAAGACATCATTTCATATTTTTCCTACATTTACGTTTGAGTCTATAATTCTTTATTTTTTAATCTATTTATTTATTTTTTCTTTTTGAGGAAGATCGACCCTGAGTTAACAGGGTCTGTTGCCAATCTTCCTCTTTTTTTTTTTTCCACAAAGCCCCAGTACACAGCTGTATATTCTAGTTGCAAGTCATTCTGGTTCTTCTATGAGGGACGCCACCACAGCATGGCTTGATGAGTGGTGCCAGGTCTGTGCCCAGGATCCAAACTGGCAAACCCCAGGCTGCCGAAGTGGAGCACATACACTTAACCACTCAGCCACGGGGCTAGCCCCTGAGTCTATAATTCTAAAGCTATATAAATTATGAAAACATTATTACTTCAACTTTTAAGCAATTTCTGCTTAACTTACTGAAATTTAAGGTTAAAATAATGAGTTCATCAAAATTTGAAATATGTAAACTTGTAATTTTACTGTAAAACTAAAAAATGAAATTATTGTAAGCTTCAATTAATTGATGCATTATCTAAGCTTTCAACTTGAACTTTTTTGCAAAAAGGTAATACCATCATTTTGCTTTATACACATTTCCATAAAACACTGAGTACTATATAACTGTCTAAAATTATGAAATTAGTACAAGAGTTACTAGTTAGAAAGCAGTACAGGGGCCGCTGGTGGCACAGTGGTTAAGTTCACACGTTCGGCTTCAGCGGCCCACGGTTTGCCAGGTGCAGACATGGCACCGCTCAGCAAGCCATACTGTGGTAGGCGTCCCACATATAAAGTAGAGAAAGATGGGCCCAGATGTTAGCTCAGGGCCAGTCTTCCTCAGTAAAAAGAGGAGGATTGGCAGCAGTTAGCTCAGGGCTAATTGTCCTCAAAAAAATTAAAAAAGAAAGTAGTACAGAAAAGACTAGAAATTTACTTTTATTAACATCATCAACACTTCACACCTAGTTTTTTCATACTCAAAATCATTTCATATATATTATATAAATTACTCACCAGGGATTTAATTATCATAACAGCACCATTTAATAAAGGTTTATTTTGTTCTAGCAGTACTGTTGACACACAACCTCATTTAAGCTCACAACAAATAAACATAGAAATAAACAAAGAAATTAAGGTGAGCTTCAGTGATTTACCCATGTTCACAATACCGAAAGTGACAGACACTGGATTCCGATCCAGGTCTGACTTCAACTGCAGTTAATTACCACCTCATTACAGCTCGTGCTTCCCAACAAATGTGATGACATTCTGAGGAGAGCAATAAATCTCAATTCAGAAAGTCCTGAAAAGTGCCCCATGACTCACCCAGGACTTGGTTCCTTAGTTTCCCTCCTACCTCTTTAATTGCTCCTCATCTACTTTCCATTCCCTAAATATTTGTGTACCCCAACTTCCTACCTTCTGACTGCATTCCCTTCTCCTGAAAATCATCTTTTCCTCTCTAACAGCACCATTATTCTCAGTTACCTCAACTGTGCCTCAACATGGCTCAAAATGTTGGCATCATTGACTCCTCCTCCAAATTATAGTCAGTCAGTCAATTGCCAAGGTATGCACTGCCACAGCGGCACCCCACTCACTGCCATGGTCCAGGCTAAGTCTTCATTACTATCCACTAAATCGCTAAGCAAACTAAGAATAAAACCCCAGGAAATTACCTTGGTTTACAAAGTCCAGAGGGATATTTTAAGCTAAGGCTCCTTTCCCAGCATGCCTCTTAGGCTCCCCCATCCCACTGCCCTGGGCTTCTTGTAGTTCATTGAACACATGGGGCCAAGCACATGCCTGCTCTAGAGCCTTTGCACACAATGTCTCCCAAATAGCCACAAGGCCTGCTCCTTCACTTAATTCAGGTCTCAATGCAAATGCCACCTCCTCCAGAGACCACAGCACCCTGCCCCATCAGGCTTCACACCTTATCCTGACTGTTCCTTCACGGTTCTTTCAACCTCACATCATTGTAACTTATTTTGCGTTTACTGCCTTTCTCCCCAAGAGAAAGCAAGCTCTACTCATGCCAGAGAGAGATTTCTGTCTCTTTTATTCCCTACCTTGTCCCCTGCCCTTTGACCTCTGCCTGGAACATGGAGGCACTGACTCATTCAATGAATTGATGAATGAATGACTGGATGGATTTTAACTGGTTTTCTTTCCACTCTCTTTTCCCTCTCTGACTTTACCATTAACAGTGCTGTGAATGTGGCTCAAAACACATCAAAACAAAACAGAGTTGGTAAAATGTAGGGTATTTTTAGGAAACAGTGAGTAGGTTGGTAAAATGTCCTATGTGGCCTAGGACTTGGCTATGTAACCTGCACAGCACTTTAAACTTTTAACACTTTGTTTCCTCAGGGAATAATAATAACGCTTACGTCATAGGATTGTTTCATGGATTTGATGAGGCAATGTATAGAATAAGTGTATACAAAATGGCTGATGCGAGGGGTGGTACACAGTAAGCATTCAGTAAATATTAGATAGTATTATAATAGCCTCGCTTGCGGCCAGTTTTCCATTGCTGGTTTAGGGCTTTAAGTGTCAAGGTGAGGAGTTTGCACCTAATATAAACCCAGTGAATATTTTTTGTTAAATTTATTTCTAATTAATTAACATTTCCAATTAATAGATTTCAGCTTAATGCTAGTCCCTTCTGTGGAATTCCCAGGCACACTTCTCTCTTTCAAAATGCTATTCAACTAGAGTTACAAGAACTAGTTCACTCTTAAAGGCAAAAAAGTCATATCTATACCTCACACCATATACAAAGACAAACCCCAAATGTATTGAAATATTAAAATGATGTCAGGAGAAAAATTAACAGAATTTTTCTTAGACCTCAAGTTAGGGAAGGCTATTTTAAGAATTCATAAAGGAACAATGAGATACCATTTTACTCCTATGGATCTGACCCAATTTTAAATGATGATACTCAGTGTTGGTGAAGGAGTATGGTAACATAGCTGGTATAACTGGATATAATTTGGTACTTTGTGGTAAAAGTGTTAAAATGATGAATAGTCTTTGGCCCAGCTGTTACCCTTCCAAACATTTACCATAAAGAAATAATCCTATACTAAAGGTGAAACACACGAGGAATTCCCCTCATGTTTCTCTATTAGCTAAATGAAGCTTTCTTCTTCCAGACTCTATATTCAGTCAAAAACCAAGTATTGCATTATGAAAGTTATTCATTTTCTTTCATCTTCGCTGCCACTGATTGTGGTTTATGTTCCATTAATTTTTACCTAGACTACTACATACATTTTCTAAGAATAAAACCCACAGTCATTACCACAGACCAGTATATGACAAGGATTTCCAGAGTCACCACTATTATTAGAATTAATATGATTACAGGTATATTAGAAAGGAGACAAAACATCACTATTTATGGAAGATGTGAGTGACTACCTGGAAAAAAAGAGAATCCCTGAGAAACTATTTGAATCAATAATAGAGTTATAAAATAAGTAGACTAAAATCAATAGCCTTCCTTTATAAAATAATAACCTATTGAAAAGTGTAAGGTAAAAAAAAAAATTCTATTCACTTAGCAACAGAAAATAAATGTAAAATACTGTGAAAAGCACAGCAAAACCACTATTTTTCCATCAGGATTTACTATTGACAACACTATGAGGCAGCTAATTCAACAAAAAGTCAAATATCTCTTTTTTTTCTCCCCTTTGTGAACGAACCAGGTGAACTGTATTCATACATTACTCCTGAATACCAACCTTTATAATGAGCTGTGATTTTCCTTTAACATACCTACCTGTACCTCACTGCCAAACTCACCTGGGTCCTCTGGGCTTCTAATTCTACCCCTTCTGTAGCTCATCCTCTTGGCCTTTCAGCCTTAATTGAATTCTGGTTTTCCCACAATACCACTTGCCTTATGGACCTCTCACGAGATAGCTGTATACTGCCTTACCACTGTGGATACTTCACAGTTATGGGCTGAACCGCATCCCTGCAAAGTTCTAACCCCTAGTAGCTCAGAATGTGACTACATTTGGAGATAAGGCTTTTGCAGGGGCGAAGTTAAAATGAGGCTGTCAGTGTGGACTAGAAAACAACTTGACTAGCGCCCCATAAGAAGAGGACGTTTAGAGACACCACGGCTGTGCAGGTACAGAGAAAAGACCATGGGAGGACACAGAGAGAAGGTGGTCATCCACAAGCCAAGGAGAAAGACCAGGAGAAACAAAACCTGCCAACACCTTGATCTCGAACTTCCAGCCTTCGAAACTGTGAGGAAAGAAATTTTTGTTGATTAAGTCACCCAGCGTGTGATATTTTATTATGGCAGTCCTAGCAAAATAATACATTCATGTGCATCATGCAGTGCATATTCTGTACTTCAGTGTCAGAAGGTACAGTTGGTGTCTTTTCTCTATTCTCACAAAATAATTTGCTCTTTGAGGTTCACGTCACCAACGTTCCTACCATTCATACACAAACACACACACACATTCATACACCCACAAACACATCATTGGGCACTCCCTTCATTCATTGCTGACTTTGAAATCTGAGTCACAATCTCTCTCTCCATCCAAATGGCTGCAATATTCTGGAAAATTCTGATATTCACATAATTGACCCATCCAGCACCCTAGCCTCTTGGCTTCTTTCATCCCACATCTACCCCTGCTTCACCTGCACAGTCATATTCTGCTCTCGTCTCATTCAAAATTATTCCAGCTCTAAATCAGACATTCTACTCTCCAACTCAAACTCCTTACCCTTCAAACTTGCTTCCTCAACAACTCTCACTGCATTGATTCTTCCACTTCATTAGTGCTTCCTATTCAGTATGAACTATCTTGCTCCCTATTGAATAGCCCTCAACTGTCCTTACCTTCTGTTCTATCCAATTTAAATCTCTTAAGTCTAAGTTTGAGCCATTTGGGGCCAATACCATAAATTTCTTTATCCAGAAAGCAAAATCCCAACCGTGGATGAACCAATCCACTTTCCTCATGCCTACATCTAGGCTGTGGAAAAGTTAGGGAAAAATCCTATCACCACATGGATGAACAGCACAGCTTCTAGTCAGCAACTTTATCTTGGTCCTTGAAATTTTCTGGCCACCTCTTTACATTTCTTAGGCAGCTATCTTTCAACCCATCTCTACCTCTGACTCCGCTTCTTCTCCCCAACAATTCACGTTGGGCCTCACTTCACAGAGAAAATAAAAGCTGTCAGACACAGACTCAACTCCAGCTTCCTTTCCACCAAATCTATACATTTAGCTACATCTATATCCACCCACTCTTCCTTCCCTCCTGTTTCTATATAGGAGGTGTCTCTCTACCCAGCAAAGGCAAAACCCTCCAGTTATGCTCTGAACCCTATCCTTTCTGTTCAGTTTATAGAATCAATTAATTCCTCCCTTCTATTTTCAGTCTCTCACTCTCTAATGGATACATGCCATCAACATTTAAATATTATCTATTCCTACTCCCTCTCATCTCAAAAAAAAAATCCTGAACCCTACATGTGTTTCCAGTAACTGCTTCATCGCTCCTCCCATTCATAGCCACATTTATTGCAAAAAGCACCACCACTCCCCCCACCCCCATCCACTCCTCATAGCCCATTTTAATCTGGCTTTCTTTCTGGTCCTCCAAAAGTCCTCTTAGTAAGACTATCATCTCCATATTTCAAATATAATGAAAAATGTTGGGTCTCCTCATTCCTGTCCTCTCAGCACCTTTTGTTATCAGGTATCACTTCCTCCATCCCAAAACATTCTTCCCTTACCTTTCATGGTATAAAAATACTTATGATTTTCCACGTAAATCTCTGGCAACTCCTTCTCAGACTATTTTACAGGCTCACCCACCTCTTACAGGCTTTAAATGTTAGACTGCCTCAAGGATTGGTTTTTGCCCTCATTTCCTCTCACTGTATTCTCTCCCTAAGTGACCCTAACCATTTCCATGGCTTCAATTATCATTTATGTACAAATGACTCCCATATTTATATCTCCCGTTCAGATCTTTCTTCTAAACTTCAGATTTATAAATCAAATTTCAATATTTCCTCTTAAACATCCATGGGCATCTTAAACTCCATATGACCAAAACTGAACTCATAACCTCCTCCAAACTTGTTTGTACTCCAGTACTCTCTACTTCAGAAAGTAGCATAATCATCCATCCATTTGCACAAGTCTGAAATACGAAACTCATCCGTAATACATCTCTCTCCCTTACTCCCTGAAACCCAGTCACCATAAGGAATCTATTCTACTTCCTATATATTCAAATCCACTCACTTCTTTCCAATTCCACAGCCATTATCCCACCCAGACTGCAACCTCTCTCAATTGGACTAGTGTTAATGTCTCCTGACTAATATCTCCACAACCCCTCCTGCACCTTTCGATTCCGTTCCCATACTGCTGCAGAGTAATCTATCTAAAATGTAATACTTCATTACATTTTACTGCTGTTTAAAGCCCTTCAAATGCTTCCTAATGCTTGGAGATAAATATCAAGGTCTTTCAAATCACCTGAAAGGCCCTGCATCATCTGGCCACTGCTTCTCTCTCCACCTTAGCCTGAAATACTCTACTTACATTCTCACACCATTCACTATGCTCAAGTCACACTGACAAGATACCGCAGACCACACATCAAATTAGAAAATATTTTTTTATGATGATATTATCTTGTGCTAGAGTGGGTATATAGAAACAGGCAGTCTTACATATTACTGAAGGGTAAATTGGTAAAACCTTTGAGAACAATTCTGTAATACATGTCAAAATTCTACAAATTTTGTATAATGTTTGACCTATAAATTCCTATTTTATAGATTCAACATGATATAATAATTATGGTGGTATTTTTATAATAGTAAAACCTAGAAACAAATGAACATTATGCTTTGTCTATCTGGTAGGCTATATATATATATATATATATATATTATATATAATGTATATATGTGTGTATATCCAACATTAATACTGCATATATGAAAACTCAACATTTTTCTAGCACAATCTAAACTGACTATCCTAATTAAACATTTTTAGTTTCCTGCTATATTAGCTGTGATAACTGGGTTATTTGGGAAATTTTTATCCTCAAAGTATTCAAAATCAGGAAATGATTTTAACTTGCCCTAAGAGAAAGTTTGCAACATTCAATGTAAAGAGTTTAGAAAAGACAATGCCTTCCATTCTTTCATGATGAGAATGCTGAGATGAGAAAGAATGCTTTTCTAAATGCTCTTAGCTTTGTGAATGTCTGCCACACATAACCCCTAGTTATTCTGCTTTATTAAAGTCTCATTTCAAAATATAGAAAGAATAAACTAGACACCATGAAGAAAAGTACAATCAATTATTCTTTTTGCAGAAGATGCACAAGTATAATAATCTAAACTTACTGTTAATACGTATAGAAGAGATGAAGTACAATAAAACTTCTTGGAAAAAGGGCCAAAATACGGAATGCTTTATTCAATAAATGATGCAAAAAACACTTTTTGAAGATCTAGTGTGCATTAGATACGGTGTCAAGTGATGGAGCTGCAGAAATAAATGACAAATGGACCTGCCTTGTGTGAAATAGAATAACTCAATTCATTCTATATAAACCTGGGTTAGAATTTCTTCAGAAGCCTCACTCCTTACCTGCACTTACCTAGCACCACTGTTATTTCCACCTTGAGATTAGAATCCTAAGAGTTAACCATTTCTGATCCCTGTCTTTCTGGGCTAGTATTCTTTAAAGGCACCATACCACATTTCTATTCTGTGCTGTTTCAAACACTGTTCCAAAAGTAAAACCTCATGCCTCTAACATACTATCTGTTACCTCAACCAGACATGGCCTCTGACACAGTGGTTGACCACTAGTTTCACCAAGATCTTAATACTGCCTGAGAATGCAGGCTGCACCAAAGCTTAAAGCAGTGCCAGAGTAAGAATTGGGCCCTTGAGGTCAGTGAAGCCCACCATACTTCATATCCTGTTCGTTCTTGAGTGCAAACCCCCAGTTTGAAAGCAGCAACCAGGCATATCTCTCCTGCTTTCATCCCTATATCCCTCTAGATTTCCTTCCCCCTGAATCATCCTCCCAGGATGCTGAAAATTGTAGAAATAGCTAAAGTTTTCCATTCCCTGTTTCTATGGCCCTTTCAAAGTGATTTTACAGGTCATCCATCATCTGTACTGCCCTTGTGATTTGACTTGGCCAACAGAACATGGTAGAGGTACCAATAGGTGACAGAGTTCCTAGCCCAGGACTTTCTTAGCAATCTGCAAATGTCATGTGAACAACCCTGGACTAACCTCCTAGGTTGAAAGAAGACATAGAAAGAGGCTCCAGCTATCCCAGCCACAAAAAGTGAGGCCATCACAAACCAATCAGCTGAGTTAACCCACCAGCTAAATACAGGTGCATAAGCAAGCCCAGACAAGATTAGACTAACTAGATCAAGACTGAAAAAAACATTTCCAGGTGCACTTGAGCCCAATCCAAATTTCCAACCTGCTAAACTATTGTTTTAGGCTACTAAGTATTTGGATGTTTTGCTACAAAGCAAAAGTCCACTGATCCACAGGGCTTCCAATCCTCCATCTCAACCATTGCCCATACATATCCTCCATAATCTAACACCTCACAAAATGCACCCACCCTCCAATGCCCTGCTCTGATTAAAACTTGGATTTTCAGTGAGGATAATGCTTCTTTCTCTGAAACCATGTCATTTAGATTTTTTGTTTTCCCACATCCCATGTATGCTTGTGATAGGAAAGAGTGCCACTTCCAAAATACCACTCTTTCACCCTCATGGAAAAATCCGCCCTCCTTTGATATCTATGACATCCCTCTCTTCCACCCACTACCACCTCTCCTCATTAATATCACTATCTATGACAGAGTCACTGGGAACTTTGAAACCTGAAAAACAAACTTGCTCTTCACTTTGTCTTGGGAAACTTCGAATGGCCTTTGGAAAACTCGTTCAACACCCAGAATCTAAGTTTGCCTGCCTCCTTATACACAGTGAATTTCATTCCCTCACTACTTAAGCATCCCAGTTCCACAGCCATACCCTTGAACTTGTCAACACCCAACATTACTCCACCTCCGAAATATTTCAAATCTTAAACCATGAAGATGTTTTCACTAAGAGATACAAAATAACAAACAAGAATAACCACAAAAACTTTTTTTGTGGTGTCCATCAAAGAATTATCTCAAAAAAGTTACCAGAATCAGACAACCATATAACTGAGCTTTTAAAACCATTTAGGGACAGATAATTCTCATGATACGTAAGTCATCTGGAAGCATAAATGAGAGAAAATAACCCAAGGAAATTTTTAAAAAGAACGATGGTAGATTTGTTTTCTCAGATAATAACACATACTAGAAAGATGCACTAATTAAAATACTGTAGATTCAATACGTAAGAGACAAATATAATAGAAAATAATAGAAATCTTAGAAACAAACTCAAATACAGGTAAACATGTAAATATTTAATATAAGATAAAGTGACATGCTAATCAGTGAACAAAAGGATTATTCAACAAATGATACTGGAATTATTGGTTAACTTGTTTGACCAAAACAAAAAGTTAACTAAAATTATTTTCTCAGGAACACAAAAACAAATCCCAGATTGTTTAAACTTAAAATGAAGACGGGCCACTCAGAGGTTAGAAGGTACATATTTTTATGAATTAAAAGAGGAAAAAGCCATTTTTAGCATGACTAAAAGATTCAGTAACATAAAATGTTAAATCTCTTTATGTTGAAAAACACTAGTAAAAGAAGTAACTTCATGAAAACATATTTACAACATATATAACAGATGAGTTTTATTATAAAAAGAGCTCTTACAAATCAAGAAGCAAAACTACAAAGAATTGAATTTTAAAGTGGACAATGTACACAAAAAATCAATTCAAAAAATAAACAGAAATTGCCAACAAACATATGAAGGAAAATTCAACAATCCAGATTTCTGCCTCTACTTCTGAGCCTTGGCCCAGACTCCAGACTTACATATACAACTGCTTGCTCTACATTTCCACTTAAATGGCTAATACACCCCTCAAACAGAATATATCTAAACTGAACTCCTGATCTTAGCCACTCTCCCCAATCCAGCTCAATGATCAGCCTTCCCCACCCTAGTTAATAGCAACTACATTCTTCTACTTCCTCAGTCCAAAAACCTTGCAATCATTCTATCTCTTCTTTTACTCATGCCCATACGAAGCCATCAGAAAATCCTGTCGGCTCTACCCTCAAAATATATCCAGAATATATCTTCCCATCCCTTCCATCTCATGAAGCTCCCATCATCTCTTCTCTGGATAACGGCAAAAACAGATCTGCCTTGCTTAAAATATGCAACTTGCCTCCCATCGCCCTTAGGATAAAAATAAAACTCCTTCACTTGGCCCCTTCTTACCTCTCCAGAGGCATCTCACATCATGCTCTTGACTCTGCACATCAGCCACACCAGCCTCCTTTCACACCATCCTACCTTCCTATATAGAGATTTTGCATATTCCCTTCTCTCGGCCTGAACATTTCTTCCTTCATCTCTTCACTAGTGTAATGCTATTTCTTCATCAGATCTCAACTTGAACATCATTTTCTGAAGGAAGCCTCCCCTGAACTCCCTGCTAGGTGAATTTCACTTATTACAGGTGCTTACTGCTGCAACGTTGCATTGCATACTTGATCATTATATGATGAATATCTGTCTCCACGACCTGATTATTAGGTCTTTGAGAGCACAGAGCAATTTTATTTTGTTCACACCGTATCCCCAGTGTTGAGACTAATTCATACAGGGTCATAATAACTATTTTTCAAATGAATGAAAATTAAAGAAAAAACACTTAGTGGTATGACACACAATTTCACCTTTATTTCACTCAGTTTCTCTAGGCATAGAACAACTATCCCCATACTGCTATTTCTAGAATTATTCCAAGCTCTCCAGCTCCTAAATTCATTCCTGGGCATATGGCAAACTCAGCCAGGACAGTTAATCCAATTCGTGCATTCCGCTTCCCATTCTCCTCGTCGTCTCCCCAGCCCTAAGTCCGTCAGCATTAGGAACTGTGGTCTGCAGGGACGTTAACAGACAAACTAAATCAGCGAGCGAGTACAATGTCCATCTTGTTCTATAGCAGCCCACCCCCTCCCTTCTTCCCAACCAACAAATAAAAGTGACCTTCTGAGATTCAGGGCCTGAGAAATGCTGGAGGTACACTACAGACATGAACAAAAACGGGATATTCTTAATACTGCTTGCCGCGAGATGACCTAATTTATGATCAGAAAAATTCAACTTTTTATTGGCTTGAAAACATGATGCTTACCCACAAAATAGTGTGAAAAGAATGCATTACCCACTGCATTTTTTTTTCTCTTCCTCTAAGCATAAGAATTAGCTTCCCAAATCTAACAATAACAACTCAGGCAAAAAAATACGTTTCATGTCTTCTTACAAATAATGCTACAATAAACTATGAGAACCTGAAACTGGTCAACAAGGCTTGAATAGGTTGAATAAAACCCGAGAGAACATAGAGGGCCATCTGTGCACACTCGGTTTTAGCATCGTGAGGTACATTAGTACAGGCTCACTAACTCCTCCTACATCACCATCTTTGAAATAACCCCAGGAATCAAGTGGCACGGAGCACAATTCCAAGGGCATGGATTAATGGGAGAATTTTTGCAAAGGAGAAAAAGAAATTTAAGCTTGTGGAAAATGCATTGTCCTAAAGTTTTCTAGTACTGGATTGCTTCTATTAATCTTCTTAGTCTTACAAGACCTAAAATAAAAAACCAGACTTCAATGTATGTGGGACACGAATAGTTACAAGTTGGATGAGAACAGTTTAATTTAACATTGAGACAGCACAATTCATCTCAGCAGAGCCACCTGGCATAAACTAAAACTATATCTCTTATGAGACTGCAGCAAGCTACTAAAAGCCGGGGGAATCAGATTGATGTGAATTATTCCACCAGGAGTATTTAGAGAGAGACTTGATCTAATGAAAATGCAAAGATAACTTCAAAAATAAAAAAAGCTTTGGGGACCAAGGAGGAAGAATTCTCCATGACCAGTGACTACCAAGAATTCCAGTTAATAATCCAGGCAGGTCTAGATCTTTTCAGTAGGTACTTTTAAGTTTTAATTCAATCTGCCTTCCCTGTTCTTTCTTTACCAAAATCAAATAAAAACTCAAGCAGGAGAACTTTGCTTTTGAAATTTCTTTTCCTGAACTATCAGAATCAACAGTTTCTGTTCTGTACATGAGGTATTACGAAGTAATGAAAAGTTATGCTTCCTGCAACAGACATAGACACTTCATTTTAGTAATGAATACTGGATAATTTACATTTGCTTTTTCTCTCCTTTCTTACCGTATATAGACATAAGTGTTATAAAATTGCATTTCCTAAGTATTTACATATTCTTTGAACATATGATTATCGCTGTCTCCAGAACATCATAAATTTTTTTACTTCTCCATTCACACCGGATAATTTTCTTTTTGGATTTTCTTTTTGCACTAAAGAAATATGCTATACATCACACAAGGCAGCATAAGAGAAACCCTGCATGTCTTCAAACTGTGGTGCTGCCACTTGATTGGCTGGGTTATCTCAGGCAAATGAAATCACCTCCCTAAGCTTCAGTTTTCTCATCTGTAAATTGGAAGCCATTATGACTAGCAAGAAAAATGATTCATGTTAGTTCTCCTACTCCAAAAATACTTAATAAATGTCAGTTTAAAACAGAAACCTTGGGGCTGGCCCCATGGCCAGTGGTTAAGTTCACACACCCTGCTTCAGCAGCCCAGGATTTCACCAGTTTGGATCCTAGGCATGGACCCTGCACCACTCATCAAGCCATGCTGAGGTGGCATCCCACACAGCACAACCAGAAGGACCTATAACTAGAATATACAACTATGCACTGGGAGGTTTTGCGGAGAAGAAAAAGAAGATTGGCAACAGATGTAGCTTAAGTGCCAATCTTTACAAAAGAAAAAAAGAACATAAACCCTAAAACATGTATTAAGAGCTCTTCCTGAATAATTGAGATCCAAGAGAGAAGCATAAAGGTCCACTGAGAACCTGGGCAACAAGGAAAGCACACCTATGAGCTAAATCTTTGCTAAGTAAAGCGTGTTCCCCGTACCAGCAGAGCTGGCATTGCCCAGGGGCTAGTTAGAAATGCAAACGCTCAGGCCTCACCCCAGAACCACTGAATCATAATTTTCATTTTAACAAGATCCCCAGGTGATTCATACTCCCATTAAAATTTGAGCTAAGTGTCATGCTCATGCACACAGGCCTTAGAGATTGTTGGACAAAAATTCAGGTCTCAGCAAAATTACCAATGTATGTGTCGTGGATCACGGCGGTCAGTTGCCAATGATTAAAATTATAAATATCATATCTGTATATTATCTATTATGCTATGTGAACTTAAAATTATCTTTCCAGAGTTGCTGAGTTTGTTGAACAAGTATTTGTGAGACATCTGTCTACAACTTGAAATAATATTTATAAGTGAGGGCCACTCTGAAGCCAGTCAGCCCAGAATTTGTTTTACACTAACAATGTAACTAACATATTAAACCAACAGTAAGCCCACGATCTGAACCTCAAATCCTAAAAACCTAGTGTGGCCCTATGGCTTAGGCCCAAAACTCCAGAGACCGCATAGCCAGCTCCCCAAGAGGCAACATTCCAGCGACTGGGGTAAAGAGGGTGTGAATAGGAGTTGCTGCCATTTAGAAGCAAAATCTAGGCAAAGGCTCTCGTATATAATGTGGGTAGAATATTCTAGCAGCAGGCCAAGAGATTACAGCAGCCGTTCCAACAAATAGATATTTTACAAGCTTAACATTCCTGAGTTGGACGCAGCTCCATTCTTACCACTACCAACTCCAGGAACCATTTTTTAAAGCAATTTCATGTGATTTTATATGAATTTTTATGGTTAAATAGTTTTGAATTTGAAGCTAGCTTTTGCATTAAAAGAAACGTGCCTGAATTGTACTCTATCACAACCATCTCTAAACCGAAAAAGTGAATTCTTTTCTGATCCTTCCTCGCACTGAACTCCTATATCATTGTGTTTTCTTCATTTAATTTTTAGTCTATGCTAATTTTATACAATCTGTAAATATATACCAGAGAACACAAGTCACATACATTATTCAAGGCCTCCAGTGGGGAGCCCAGTACAGCTGAGCTACTGCTTTGTACTTTTTGTTGGGGAGGGTAGGTCTTGTCGCTTTATTCTCCAATGGGCACCACGATGTCCATTTGCCTTTATCAAGCAGTTGCTCTTGCGGAGTTACTACTTTCAACATAATTACCAAAATCAACTTGTAAGATGCTTTAAATTGCATATATCTTCTTTTTCCCTATTCTGATTACAAAATGCCATTTTGTGTGATTTCTATTGAGAAGAAAATAAGCTCATTTTTAAAACAATTTCCTAACAACACTGCAGCTAAGAAGCTATATTATCTGCCTAAGATAAGTGTTTTTCTTCTCTCTTAGACTGAGTCTCATCTGAATGATATCTAGATATCACTCTTTTGCTTTGGGATAAATCTGAACTCCTTTCACTTGTTTCAAAGCCTCACAGTACTAAGGAGGACTAGCCTTCTGATCACCTAAAGAGTCCCATTTTTACTCTTTTAGAACTATGCCAGACGGTTTGATTTAATTATTATTACAGACAGATTTGCATAAAGCTTTCTTCTGAGGAGTTTTAGGCCATTTAAAGCAATGTCATTAGATGGGCAGAGAAATTCCTTTGAGAAAATGTAATGGGGCATGAAAAATAATAAAATCCACAAAATACATTTATTCAAGGATCTTAATAATGAAGAGAAATTACAATTCAGGGTGAAGAACTAGAGGCTGAGTACTTTCTATTATTTTAAAACAAAACATGATTAAATAGGCACAGCAGAATGCCTCCGAATCAGAGGGCAGTACTCCGTGCTCTGTCTTCTGGAAAACCACTTTCATTTCAGAAAAAAATAAATTCAATATATTCTTATGCCATCTATGGAATTTACTGAAGATGCGAACAGCAATTAATTGTAACAATAATTTCATGTGAACTCACTAGACAACATTGTCTGGGGTAAAACAAGAAGTTAGGCTTCCATAGACTATCATTCATTAAAGGATCTCCCATAAATTGATATTACTTTGTTTGGGAAAAAGAAAAAAACCCCCGATGCCCTTTTTACAGACCTAGTGAAACCAAGAGAAAAGTGGTGTTTTCAGGTTTCTCTCAGCACTGCCACCTAGTGCTTCTCGCTAAAGGGGAAAACCCCCCAAGACCAGCTTTTTGTAGAGTAAGTTGGGCAGAGCTGACAATATTTAAAAGTGCCCTAGTCTTCGACGCGGCAGTCACCATTAGCACCTTACTCTATGGATAAAGCCCCATAAAAGTGCACCAAGATTATGTATGAATGACATCCTGCAATATTGTTTTTCTTTTGAAAACAGAGAGTTTGAGAGAGAAGAAATAACACTAAGATAAAACTATACAGTGGAGTTATATGCAGCCATTTTTAAAGTTGGTTGATATGGAAACATGCCCAAGATAAAAGCCCAGAAAACTGTAGATATCACGTAACATACATGAAAAGCCCACGCACGCATATGTAAGTGGATGCATTGAAAATCATTTAGAAGGATTTACAAGGACTACAAGTTTTCAGCAGGCAAAAGGGAGATTTTTATGTTTTATTTTATATCTTTTTAGATGGATTGAATATTTACTGCATGCATGCATTACTTTTAGTTAAAACATTAAAAATGCTGTACCAGGATTAGGAGGAAAGAATGATAGTGAAACAACTTCTACTACTTGTAGGACTGTGAAGTAGAGGACACAGCAGCTAAATCATTGTGACATTGTCATCATCCTATGATTCTGCCCTGCCTTTTACTGGCATCCCAGCTATGCTACAAGCTAACTAATAAACAGTAGATTGTTAATTTTTCTAAAGATCATTAAAACATATCATGTGGTGTCTCATATAGTCATTCATCTGAAGGCTATAATGTTAATTATTCTTATTAATATACTGACAGTTCAGTACTTTTTCCACTGATTTGACATTTATCAGTTTTTATAATGTTTAAAAGATAGCATGCCAAATGTCTTCCTGAAGAGTTTATGAAAACATATCAGCACAAAATTAATGATAGTGTTTAGGAAGCCTACAGGATTGTTTTGATGAAATCTCTCTTTAACATACCTTAGCTAATTTGTCTTTAGTGAAAACATTCTCATCATAAGTTCAATTTTCTTAATGAAGTAATGCACAAGTGGACTATTTTCTTAATGAAGTAATGCACACTTTTCTTGCCCATTTTTTCACACATACCTATAAAATTAGAAAAGTGTCCTAATTCTATGATTCACCCAATATTATTTTAAATACTAAATTAAGGTAATTTTGGTAAGAAAAGACCATCCAGACCAAGGCCATAGACACAATTTACAGCAACACCATTACCTCTCCACTCATTCAATTGTTTGTTGTGACATTATACTCCTTAATAACTGCAAACTTTCTAAAAATAGTGCATCTGATATGTAAAACAACACACCTTCCCTTTGATCACTCTTTCTTCCTTTGTCGTTACTGCATAGATCCCCTCAGTCAGCACTGGCATTCTGGTCATGTAGCCCCTTGTGTCTCTACAGTGTCAACTAATTTATAATTGTGCTCATGCACAAGAACCTCCCATGCATACTGCATATTTCCCATGCTTCCAGCATTACTGGAGAGACAGCTAAGTTTATTGGTTATGTTGCTCCAAAATTATTTCTTTTTTAATGTAGCCTATATAAATTATGTTTTCCTTTTTATTAAGGACAAAGAGATTCCAGGTGAATTATATCCCACTGATTTTGTTCCTCATCCCTACATTCACACATTCAAAAGTCTCTGAATCATTTTTATTATACTGTCATTCCCTTTTTAAGAAAAATCCCCAAGTTACTTGAGTGGCAGTCATTTAATCTCTGTCCCTACTTTGCTACGCATTTTAAGTGACAGGCTAGAATCATCCATATTTGCATGCTAACATGAAAATAAAAGAATCAAACCTCCCAAACTACCATCTCCTGTCAAGAGCAAGAAAAATGCTCTCTGGAAAAGTGTACATATAAAAAAAAAAATCTACTCTTACTTTATATTATTTAAAACTAAAGTGGCCCATAAATATATGAAAACGTGCTCGTCTTCATTAGTCATCAGGGAAATGCAAATTTCAACTACAGTATAATATCATGTACCAAAATCATTTATCCTAATACCTAAAATGAAAAAGATCAAAAATGCCAAGTGTGGGCAAGGGTATGGAGCAACTGGAACTCTCATATATTGTTGGTGGCAGGGTAAATTGGTATAACTCCTTTAGAAAACTGTTAGGCAAAGCAAATTTGTGCAAGGGTAAGACAGCTGTGCCATAGAATAATACAGTTTTAACCTATGACCAAACAATTCTACTCTTAGGTATATAACCATCAGGCATGCATAACACCAAAAAACATGTAAAGAATGTTTATAGATGGACTATTTATACATCCAAACACCGGAAAGCACCAAACTGCCCTTCAATCATAGATTGGATTGTGGTACATTAGCACAAATAGAGTATATACAGCAATAAGTATGAATGATTGACATCTACATGCAAAAATATGGATAAATCTCACAAAGATGATTTTGAATGAAAGAAGCCAGACACAAAAGAAAACATAATGCATGACAAATTGGTTCCTGTGTCAACCTTGGTCAAGACTTATCCAAAATACTGAGGAAGAGAATGGCCTTAAAGAGAGTAACACTGTACATCAGAATATAATCCGAAAAAAACTACCTTGCATTACATACTAACTGTTCAATCTTACAAAGATCATTTAACCTCCATGATCTCATTATTGCTCTGTAAAATGGGGATAATGAAACCTTATCTCCCTAAAAGTAAACAGCCATTCTGAATATCTAAGGTCCTATGTAGCTTTAAGATCTACAAGCCAAAGACATAGTTTAACTACTCTGTATTTTCATCAATAAAAACATGAATGGTTCTTCTAATAAAAACAATAATAATAGCTAACATTGTTCTAAGCACTTTACATAATGTAAATTTACATATTTACATTAATCACTCCTCACACCAATCTTACAATATAGATATAATTGCCATCTCCATTTTACAGAGGAGAAAACTGAGAGTCTGAGAGGTTAACCAACTTGATCAAAGTTGCATAGCTAATAAGTGGTACAGGCAGAATTCAAATCCAGAAAATCTAACCTGATGACCCCCATACTTAGCTCCTGAGTACACAAAGACATTATAGTAACTCCATTTTATCTAAGTTGACAGGGCTTTTAAAATTAAGTTTAAAACAATTCGATGTCTAATCAACACAGATCATATTAAAACGTAATCTATATTGTGTACTGAAACTGATTTTGTTCAATCAAAAGGATGATGATTTTAATTTATTCATATAAATCCGGCCTCTTTGAGAAAACACCAGCTAAAATTAACTACTCTACTAGGCAAGCACCAACCAATTTTGACGGTCACAGTTGCCTTTCCTGTATCTGATGCTTCTCCAGAAACGGAGGGGAAATCTGTCTTTCTTGTTTTTGTTATTGTTGTTGTTTTTTTAAACACAGTCTCTTCTACAAAAAACATTATGGCACTAGTTCAGATCTCCTTCAGATTTCCCATGTTCATAAATCACCTTTTCTGTAAGGCAGAGCTCTGTGTTCAAACTTGAATCTACAATCCACTGAAAGGAAATAAATAAATGCAGTGAAAAGTTTAAAATTCTTTCTAATATCAGTGACTCTCAGCAACTTTCTATTTCGTAGAACTTTAGTCAATTATTTTCTGATAATTCTTTGCTTTTTGAAATCTAGATTGACATTTTACATACTTCAGTTTGACCTCATCCTATTTCAGAGTTAAAATCACCTAAAATATTTACACTTTACATTTTCTAGCACTACCTTGAATTTGTGTCATTCAATCTTGTGGATGGCTAGTTGAGAGCCGCTGACTGGGATAAAGGATGTGGTGATGGTGCTGAAATGGAAGAAGATAGAGGGATAAAGGCAGACTCCGCTTATTTTGTAATTCTGCCTAGACTTAGCCAGGACTTCAAATGGCTTTGTATGGTAAGCCTAGCTACCAGTCGATAGTAGTGGATCACTTAGATTAATTGCAGCGGACGATTTTAAAGAAAGAAGTAGGCTCACAAAGCATAGCACTTTCAGAAGGAACTTCTCTGTGATTTCTAACTAATTGTGTGTTCCCAGACAAGTCACGTATTCCCTCTTATTAGAAAGATGGAGGCAACAGCTACCTTAGAGAGTTGTAAAGGTGGTATGAGGAAGAAAGCGTGAGCCTTCTAACCTATGGAAGTGCTAGGACTTCGATATAGTTGTGATTACTATGACCTCAATGATTTGGCATTGGCATTCCTGCCCTTGGATTATATCTGTCTCTGTTTGGTTCCACCAGAGGAGCTCACTGGCAGGGGTGGGAAAGGTTAAGACTCTCCTCCCAACACTTTGTTTATGTAGATTCAAATAAAGAATTGGTTCTCTCTGACTTCTTTCCCAGAACAACAATCTTCTTATTATTCATCAGGATTTATATTTGGATAAAGGGCCGGAGCTGAAGTTACAGAGGGGAAATATAAAGCAGACTGCAAAATAGGGCTGCTGGGAGTTGCAGGAAGCGCACTGGTGAAAGAAGCCTGAAAGCATTAAATAAAGAACGTGGAAAAATGACGGACCACATGCACTTGCTTTGTTTGTCTCAGTCATGACAGAGTAAAATTCAGCAGGGAGGTCATATGCTTTACTTTCTAAGGGCTTCAGGAATAATAAGTGATTAATCTCTTGAGACAGTTCTCACCACAGAATATATTTTGTTAATTTATGTCATTAAAAGGGCTACTGAGCAAAAGAGTTTCAAAGATAGGTGAGTGCAGGGTATAAGAGGTAGGCTTATATTTATATTTTAAAAAGTAAAAAAACATAGAATCTAACTTATATTTCCTTGAAATCAAGCTTTTATAAATTATAACAATGATAATACTGACAAAATTAACACAGGAAAATGAGACTGTTTCTTTCCCTTTGTACCTAACAGTGAGATGCACACACACCACACATACACACACACCACACACATGCACACCACACACACACACCTATGTGTATTTTGGCTTCTCCCACTTTCAGCACATATGAAAATCAGAACAATCTAAACAAGCTAGTTAATGATTATTAAATGCATTTTAAATGCTATCTTTTTTAAAATAAGTTTTTGCAAAACTTTTCAGAAGAACATTCCCTGAAATATTTTTAGTGACTGGTTTTAAAATTGCACACCTGGAGAGACATTCCCAAATAATCTCTAAGAATATTTACCATATGAGCTAAATAATTATTTCCCTTAGGAAAAAAAATTCTGTGGGTGTTTACTGAAAATATCTTACTAGCTCTTGCAAAACGTTGAATTCATCAGAACTAGAAGTTCAAATATTTGAAATACAAACAAATATAGGCACAAATCCTCTATATTCCACGGCACTGAATATGACCAGAAAGATAAAGTCATTTTATTCTTAATATTTTTATTAAGACTGAATAAAGATGCCAATGAATTATTGTGGCATTTGTTCAGTGATGTTGTGGTCTCCTCACTGATCACTTACTTTCAGCTTTCATTACTTTATATATGAGGCAAACCGTCAATTTTCAATCATTAATACCAAGGTCTGCCAGAAGCACTTTGCATTAATGAATCTTAAAATATTCTACCATTGCATTAAGTCTAACTGTATGCTGGGAAGATTTCAAGCACAGTCTGATTTAGCAGGCAGCTTACAGTTGGGAACAGAGACAATTGGTAACATCGGAACTGAAATTCACTACTTCTGACTAATGCGTTTATCATGATGGTCCATTATTTCAATCAGCCTGTCTCTAATAAAATCGACATCACTTAATGCAAATCTATCATATTCACAGGTAACAATGTAGAAGTATTGGTGGAAAGAAGGATAAAAGAAGTAGGCAAAAAGTATGATTCCTACTATTGTTGTGTTATGAATATAAAGCCCTATAAAGGGCCCTTCGTTCTCCCACCTCCAACTATCTACAAAGAAAACTACACAACATCACCACAAGCTTTTAGTTATGAAGACAAGTTCAGGGGAAAACTCAGATTACTCCCCACCAAGGAAATTAGCTAGTGACATGTGTAAGAACAATCGCATTGAATCCTTCCTGGTTCGGCCGAACCTACTTGACTAGGCTAATACATTTTCGTGAAATGGACTGGCTTCGATGTAAAGTCTAACAAAATGAAATATAAAAGAGCTCATGAGGTAATTAAACCAATGGGCTATGAAGTGACTTCCTGATTTTACTCTGATAACTTGTCACTCTCTCCAGCAGTAGCACATTGCACACTATGTAGGCAAGAGAAAGGCATGGGAATGGTAACGGAGCAGGTAAACAGAAACCCTAGCAAATGCACCGCTGAATTCTCTCTCCCTCCCCTTCCCTTTCCCTCACCTCCTCTTTCCCTAAGTGTATGTGTGTGTGAGCGTGTGTGTGTGTGTGTGTGTGTGTGTGTGTGATTGTATAGTAGTCCCGCTTATCCGCGGGGGATACGTTCCAAGACCCCAGTGGATGCCCGAGACTGCAGATAGTAGCGAACCCTATAGATACCATGTTTTTTCCTAGATGTCCATACCTATGATAAAGTTTAATTTATAAATTAGGCATAGTAAGAGATTAACATTAATAATACAATAGAATAATTATAACAATATACTATAATAAAAGTTACCATAGATCTCGGCAACCTCAGCATATGATTTTTTTTCTTTCCTTATTAAGTTGAGAACTTTCACCTTTTCATTTAAAGGAAAGATTTTACTGTTTCTCTTTGGCATATCTGAATGGCCAGCATCACTGCTCTTGTGCTTTGGAGCCATTATTAAGTAAAATAAGGGTGACTTAAACACAAGTACTGCGATACTATAACAGTCAATCTGATATCCGAGAAAACTACTAAGTGACTAACAGGTGGATACTCTGGACAAAAGGATGCTTCAGGTCCGTGGCGGGACAGCAGGATGGAGTGGGATTTCATCATGCTACTCAGAACAGCATGGCATGCAATTTAATACTTATGAATAGTTTATTTCTGGAATTTTCCATTTAATATTTTCAGGCCACAGTTGACCACAGGCAACTGAAACCACAGAAAGCAAACTGACAGATAAGGAGGTACTACTGTATTGCACTTACACAGCCCTATATATTCTACAAACTTTATAGCAACTCAGTTCCCATATGTTACTATTCCTTGGCATAAAAACAGCTAACTTTTAAATGCCACTTTTAACGAGGATTTAAGGGCAGTCTTTTAAAGTACAAATAACATAGATGAAATGCTTTCTGTTGTTAAATGAATGATATAGAACCCCTTTGAGGATAGCTATGGATTCAAAGAGCATTTCCAGACATCAGAAGTGAAGTGCATACAATGGCTGCTAAAAGGAGGACAGATTCTTCACTCAGTGCTGTGCTCCTCTTGTTATGAATTAAGACCATGGCTCTGTCTACACTGGATGATTCTATAATAATGTGGACTTCTGTGGTGTGGGCTAATGGAGTTCGTGTAGCATCTGCTATTGAAGGTCATTTGTATCATGGATTTCCTTGGTTATTGTGGCTGAGTGTGAACCATTCTTAACCTATTTTGGAAGTATTTTTATCAATTCGCGTAACGAGAGAAATGCCTTCCACTTAAATTTCTTATATGTCTTTCCTACTACTGTCACTATATAGAATAGGTTCCTCCAAGAAAAAATTTTCCTGCTAGCAGACAAGTATAGCATTTTTAAATGGAAAAGAACGGGTCAACCAAAATAGAGAAGGTATTCTTCCTATTTTTATCATTTTAAAAAGCTATTTAGCTTGCCGAGATTAAACCAATGATGGGTGAATATTTATTAATACACAGCTTTATTTTTGCCAAAAAGGTATTCATCATAAAAATTATGCTCACATTTGCATTCCTTACAGCATTTGCCATCCACGTATGCAAGAGCTGACTTAAGGGGGCACTCAGGCATTGGGCAGATCAGAGTTTCACACTGGATGGTTCCATTCTGAGAAGAAAACAATATTTAAATAATTTCCAAGCTGCAGTTTGATCATCCTCAAGTATTTTTAATCTGTTCCTTAAATTTCAAACTCTTCACATGAAATGTCATAGATACCACCATTCTCTTTGGTTATTATGCCATAAAACCCATAATCCAGAGAGACCCGCAGTAATACAGATTGGATCCTGACCCAGCTGGTGATTGGCTCCCATCTTTTCTCCAGCAACTGATCCTAAATGCTCTAGACTTCTCACCTTCTGAGTGAGGTGGAAATGATATGGGTGGAGGGAAGAGCACACACTGACAGGGAAATAGCAGGCCAAGGCTAAGCCTGGGGCACTCATGTCTCCCCAGATTACTCATAAAATGAGCATCAATAAACCAGGAGATTTCTGGAATAGCTGCTGTCATCCTGGAGACTCAGTCTCAGGACTCAGAATCTTCCCATGGATATTAAGCTCAGAGAGGCCACCACCACAAGGCGGTGCTGACAATCACAAGAAGCACCTAACTGCAGACAGAAAGCAAGGAATTTAATTCCTGAAGGTCAACCAGAACTCCCAGGTAGCCAACGGTTCTTCTAGTCATTTCATTGACCTCACTACACCACATCTCCTTATTTTATTCAATTCGATTTTTGGCCCCCGTCAAACACGTTGGGAAGGCTTTAGGATATTTGCAAAGTGTTATAATTTACATAGGAACATAATAAGTTCCTGAATAGAAATCATAATGCATGCTCACTCGTGTGCACACATATGGCTATTTCAGATCTGCCTTCGACTTTTTCACATGTGTGATATTCTGCTTTTGAATAAACTTGATGAACTTGGAGAAATTCTTTTTTAAGGCTAATTCACAAAGACTTCTGACTTCTTTCCAGTAAAAAAGTTTTAACAAATGAATTCATGTGGAATTTAAATGTTCAAAGTCAAACTAGTTTGAACTTTTCTTTGAAAACAAACAATTTTTGAAATCCCAATGCACTAAATATTCTACTTTATTAGTGAACAATTAGCAAAATCATATTTATTTCAACTCTATAATTTGCATTCCACTTTATTAGCTAACTTTTAAAGATTATCTTACCTATTTAAACTCTATTATTTGCTTATATGGCCCAATCTGGTCACAGTATTTCATGCTGCACATAATTTAGTTGTATTAAAATGCATTCATACATGTAATCTATACAGAAACTGAAATACAATAATGTACGCCTGAAATTTACACAATATGACCTCAATAAAATTGCTTTTAAATGCATTAATAAACACATCAGGGGAAAAATCCCTGGTAATGTTAAGGATAACAGGACATAATCCCTTGGGAATCACCTTAGTAACCCAATTTAAATTGCTAACTTCACATGTGTACCAATAAACTTACACTTTACAGCATTCCTAAACCATAATCATCTTTATAGGCTAGAAAGTGTCTTTAATAATGCAAGACACAGTTCTTTAGATTTGACCGGGTTTCCTAGCACTTTAACGTTGTGTCTTGAGGAAACAGGTCTTGAAATTTTCATGATTACATTGTTTTAATAAATTTTTAAACAGTGGGGGCATCTGAGTTCCCTTAGTCTGAACTCCAGTGGAAGCCGTACCAGGCACGTGCAGTTCTTACAGCCGTCTGTCCAGGACTCAAATTCTCGGTAGGTAGTTCCCTTCATGGTGCAAGTCCTTTCACAATAGCACTGATCCAATCTATTCATTCGCTGTTCAGCTCGAGACAGCTGTAGCACAAAGGAAGGGGTTCATATTGTTCGCCATTCCAGCAACACAGAAACACAAAATACTCCAGTAGGCATCTGGGTTTTTTTAAGTGTATGGCAGTCATGATGACTATACCTATCAACCATTTGTTATAAATATATTTAAGCCTTTAAAAAGAAAAGGCTTTTCCCCCTCCTCATTTTCATGGTAAATTTGCTCCCTGCCTTTGAAAAAAAAAAAAAGCATAATTTATAAGATACAAATGAAGACTAAAATGGCATCACCCACAATGCAGAGAAGCATTTTCCATTGTTAAAAACGTTTTACTTCATGAATATGTTCACTCAAGTGAAAACATAAATTTTAGAACCTATATTGTGTCAGAAACAAATCATCGATATACAATACAACTTGCAGGTTATCAGTAACCACTATGCAAGATGACAACAGTCTGGTGAAACTATAAGTAAATTTGATACACGCATAAGACAGTGAATAACCCTACCACCGAAACATAGTGGTAGAAAGCATTTGTGGGGCCATTTCCTCGACATAACTCTAGTGCCCATATTCTTTACAAAGTCCTCTCACCTCTTTCCTCGTAATGAAAAACTAAATAATAATAAAAATGAAATTAAACAATAAATCCTGTTGCAATAAGCAGTGTAAAAACCAGGTAATCTGCCTCACTCTTGATTTATTGAATCGTTTGTTATACAGATGGCTAGGGTTTGAATACTGATAACTCTTTCCTTGAGCAGAGATTTAGATTCAGGACTAACAAACAAGAGAGTATAAGAAAAGTCTCAAAGGTGGACATCTGTGGTTATAAAGGAACTATGAGGAATCTTAAGGATTTTTGAGCACCCCCATACTATATTTACAAGTAGTTTTTACCTTGGCTGATGTTTTGGCTAAAATGTCCTGCAGCTCCATTATTTTCTGCACGAGTCCATGGAAGTCATTACAAGTTGGACAGGCTAGAATTACAAACACTACATTGGTCAAGTTGTATTTATAAGGGGTTCCATCTGGTTAAGTCTGTACTGACAACTAATATACAGGAACTCCAATTTCAAACTGACATTCTGGACAAAATTAAGCAGGAAGCACACTTTTCATCACACAGTGCAAGAACTAATGGACTTACTGCGATTAAGATCTGGGCACTGAGCGATAAATCCTTGGGGCATGACAAGTAACTGCACATCTTGCATTATACCCTGTGTGTGAAAAAATTTAAAAAGAGACATATTACTTTCATTTACCCAAATTATGTTCAACAGTCAAGTTCATGAAGAAAAACACTACAGGATAGACTCACCGAAATCCCTAAATAAAACCTTTTTGAATACATGACTACTACGTCAAATCAAGGGAAGAAATACATGAGACAAAATAGATGATTATCCATGTACTCTCCTATTGAGAATATTTTTAAAGCCTTAAGATTAAATGTCAAGATATAATTAAGAGGCAATAGTCATGTTGTTTTGAGAAGTTATTTTTAGTTAGCCACTGAAAAAAGGCTTGAAAATGACCTTTAAAAATCAACCTGAAAACCACTCCTGGTTTCAGCAACAGTGAAACTGGATACCAATTTTAAATGAACTGCAATCATCAAAGAGAAAAGGATAGAAAAATTGAGTCACAGAGCAATGCTCATTTGAGCATTTCTCATTTTTCAGTTGGATCTTTTAAAACTAATTTCTCAACTTAAAAAGGACAACAGATTTATTAAACAGCTGCAGCAGAACTTAATGACAAGCCCTTCAGAGTACAGAAAGTTTAGTATAAAATTTTTTAAAATGCCAGCTGAAAATGACCCATTTTACACAGAGGGCCACATCACACGTTTATAGGCAAAATTTACAGGCATCCTTAGTCTTTAAGGTATAATTAGCTTCCAGCTTACTGGGCTCTTAAAGCAAAGGCCAAATGGTAGCTCAGAAATGACCTCATCAGACATTCCAGCTGTCCCTTTCATCCACCACCCCTCTGTCTTCCTTCATCAACTTTATATATTTTCTTTAATTAATATTTCAATTTATCCTTTTAAAAATGCAAAAAGAATGTCTAATGACAGGGACGACAGCACCAACATATTGTCAAGACAATTTTGAATGTATCTACAAAGATTTACCAGTCACATACTGGCCTATATCTTCTACATGATTAATCTTATTAACGGCACTGTATAAAAAGAGTGTCAGTGGAATGATAAATATTTTAGTATACACTGTGGCAATTGCTGGATCTGTCGTTTGCTTGGGATTTGAATTAAGAGGCAACTTGTATACAAACTCCTATCACTTGGAAGCAGCAACATGAAAATGAGGCTACCACGTACAGTTATATAGTTTGTGCGCTGCACAAAAATTATGAGTTAAATTTACAACCTCTGGAGTAGCATACATAACAGATGTGTGAGAAGGATTCTGAGGCCACATCTGGGCTCCATAGGAAAGACCACCATGATTAAATAGAGGAGACCGGGCACTCATAGCACAAATTTGCCATCCCTTACATGGGAAAAGAGCATTGATTTTTCAGGATTCACAAGCATAGGATCAATTCCCCATGGCTGCCTTTGGGCACGTTACTTAACCTCTCCAAGCAGGTTTATGCTTATGTAAAAGAGAGATAAAAGGATAAAAGACCCTGCATCAAGGCCAGCAAGATCAGGATTCAACGGAATAACATATTGAAAGCACCTGGTTTTCAGGTAACAGTTTAAGTTTTTAAACTGTCTTCCTAGGATTACAGACCATGCTTAGAACACCACGTTAAAATCATCAGTACCTACTCTACCTAGAAATCTACGAGTTGGACACATGACCTATCATTCTTCTCTTTAACAACCACTTGCCAAGTCACTTCTGTATTACAGGCACTGTCACAGTCACTGGGAGAAAAATGATTCCACTACGGACTTGCAGTCAAGCAATGTTCTGGACTTTATCTCTTCATCCTTAGAATATAGAAAGTTAAACGGGATGTCTTTTAGATCCTCTATAATGATAAAATTCTATGGAGAGTATCACTAAGTAGATACTAAAGAAAAAGATATAAATTATGACTGCTTTCTAGTTTTGATAGATTTGTGCATACATATGTATTCTTTCTTACTTTCTGGAGTTCAAGGAGACTATGAATAACAAATATTGAAAAGTTTTCAATCCTCTATTATTAACATCCCTATAAAAGTATCATCAAAGGTTATATATCAATGGTGGAGAATTTATTTTAATATTAACATTTTAAATTTTTATTACTTTGAATGCCTAATTGCAAGAATGATATGCTAACTGCCCTGATTGCAGCCTTGCGATCATCTCTGTACTGTCTCAAGATCAACCTCATTCAGGAAAAAAGAGAAAATAGTGTCGGCCAGCTAAATAAATCACCAATGTAAAAAAAAAAAATAGAAAGGGACACAAATAGAAAAAAAACTACAGAAGCAAATTCTTTTGTTTCACAACATGAAAAGCAAAATGTGCTTTTCCAAACTCATTAGAAAGTATTTACATTTAGACTTCATGATCAGAATTTAGTCAAAAGATACCTTAAAATATCCATGCGCATTATTTCTCTGTCCCAGCCAAAATGTTGTGCCCAGAGGCAAGTCTGTGGAGGGCTTTTCCACCACTCTTTCATATATTCTGCGAAAAAGGAACATCAGATAAGTGAGGTGAGTTGACAGTCATTTCTTGGAATCTTCCATTTCTTGAACTGAGAACATTTCACTTACTTATTGCAGTCAACGTGTAAAATCAAATGGGAGGCACTGATGGCTAGGGAGAGCTTGTGCCACTTGTCATCAGCCAAAATGTAAGGAAACACTTCTGTATGAGGGTGGTGGCTGCTTGAGCGGTAATGCAGCCTCACTTCATTCCGATGGCCACTGCTTTCCAGTTCCAGGTACCTGCACAGAGAAGAAGAGCTAGATGAGGTCCATGGAAAATAAAGTTCAAAAATTATTGACACAACTTCTCTCTCCAGAAAGATGGAGTAGATATGTTTTCCCCATTCTTCTCACTAAGTACTGCTAGACACCATATTATAAAACAAACATAAGAAGAGCCTGAACAACGAAGAAAAAAGAGAAAACCAGCGACAGATCTCGGGACCCAAGGAACAACACAGTGTTGAGTTTCCTGGGTTTTATTTTTGCCTCATATATCCCAGTCTTGAAGCTGAAGAAGCCAGAAACCTGGAAATATCAACGGATACAAATTTAAAAAGTCCCACAGAAGCCTGCTCTCTCTAGCCAAAGTACCAGAAAAGAGGAAGCCTAGCAAGACAAAAACTTTTAGAGAATAACCTCTCTATTCCAGCCAAACACCACAGAAAAAGACTGTGGCCCCATCCCCAACCATGCCAGCAAAGGTTAAGTGGGGAGCCTAGATTTCCACCTTCTTGAAGCAGAAATGAGGTACCCAACACCTCTGCTAGAGTGGTGACAGAGAGTACCAAGCAGAGAGCCAAGCTGGACAGTAATGAAGCCCCCCCCCCCCATGTCATCAGCAGAGATCACAGGAGGAGGAGCCTACATTTCCACTCCATCTCACAGTAACAAACACACTGCCCACTCCCCACTGGGATGGTGTCAGAGGAGGGCCAGTAGAGAGTCAGGACTTTCACTATCATTCAGCAGTAATGAGACCATCCCTAGCACAGTGTCAGCAGAGACCATGTAGGGAGTTGGAACTTCCACCCCTACCCAGAAATAATAGGAGCTCCCCCACAATTCTCAATAGAAGACAAGTAGGGAGCCTCTTTCACCTGGAAGTAACAAGACGGCACCCATCTATCCGCTGCCAGATCAGTGTCACAGAAAACTAGCTAAAACAGGGAGTTTAAAAAAGATCCAAGTCTCAGAACATGAAACAAAAATGTCCAGGTTTCAATCAAAAATCACATCATACCAAGAACCAAAAAGATCTCAAATTTAATGAAAAAAAATAACCAAAAGTTATCAACACCAAGACATTAGAGATGTTAATATTACCCATCAAAGATTTTAAAGAAGCATTGATAAAAGCAAGCAATTACTAATATGTTTGAACATGCTTGAAAGAAATGAAAAAAATAGACTAAGAACCAAGTAAATATATACAAAAGAAACAAATGGAAGTTTTAGAACTGAAAAATACAATAACTGAAATAAAAACCTCAAAGGATGAGCTAAATAGTAGAATAGAGGGACCAACAAAAGAATCAGCTAACTGAAAGATAGAACAAAAATTATCCAATCTAAAAAACCCAGAGAAAATAGACTGAAAAGAAAATGAACAGTCTCAGAGACCTGTGAGATTTTAACCGAAGGTCTAACATTTGTATACTTAGAGTCTATAAAAGAGGAGAAAGAGGGGAACTGAAAAAGGACTTGCAGAAATAATGGCTGAAAACGTCCCAAATTTGATGAGACATAAACTCACACATTCAAGAATCTAAGCAAACTCCAAACAAGATAAATTCAAAGAAATACTCTTCGTAATTAAACTTCTAAAAAACTAACAACAAAGAAAAAAATATTGAATGTAGTCAGAAAAAATTGACACCTTACGTAAAGGGAAAAACAATTAGAATGACAGTGGATTCCTCAGCAGAAACAATGGAAGCCAAAAGGAAATAGCACAATATTTTTCATGTGATGAAAGAAAAAGCTGTCAGCTCAGAATCCTATGCCCAGCAAAAATATCCTTCAGAAATGAAAAAGAAATCAAGATATTCTCAAAAGAAGGAAAATTAAGATAATTTGAATTAAGTGTCCAACTCAGATATACTATGTTTAAGGTTTCTATTCAGCCTAATGAACACTCAAAGGGGCATGTAGGGAGAACAACCAGGTCTACAAGTCTGAGGTGGGGAGAGGTCCATAAAGGATACAGGAATTTGGGAGTCAAAGGCATACAGACTGTATCGAAAGCCATGGAGGCATAGGGATTACCTAAGCAATTATTATAGATGAAAGAAGACTGATCTAACATCTTGAGGAAGAACCAGCAAAGGAAACCAATAAGTGTGACTAGTGAGATTAGAGGAAAGTGATGTCCCAAAGGCCTAGTGATGAAGAAGATCTCTCAAGAAAGAGGGAGGAATCAACTGTGTCAAATGCCACTAATAGGTCACGTAAGAGGAAGACTTAACCTCTGCATTTAGCAAAACAGAGGTGTTTGGTGACCCTAAAGCTATTTCAGAAAACCTTATAGGGAAGAATTCCGCATGAAGTAGGCTCAAGAGACAATGGGCAGAGAGAAATAAGGGACAAGTACAGACATTTTGGAGAAATGGGAAGGTAGCTGCTGAAACACATGTTGTCGAGGGAAGTTTGACTTTAGTTGGTAAGAAATACTACACGTTTGAAATAGTGAAAATCTGATAAAATACCAACTCTCCACTCATAGAGGAATTATGATACATCCGTATTCTGGAACAACATGCTGCTTTACAAAAGAATGAGATTCTGACACAAAACTATGCCAACAATGTTTACTATTAAGTAAACAAACAAAAAACTCTGTAGAATCCGATTTTATTTGACAAAACTGTGTGTGTGTGTGTGTGTGTGTTTGTGCGTGTGTATGTATCTCTTTAGAGAAAAAAAGATCAAGAAGGATACATACCAAGATGCTAACAGCAGTTACATCAGAGGAGTACAATTAGGGGGAAAGAATGTGAAGAAGCTTCTCATGTTTTTTCATATCCTTGAATTTTCTTCATTAATCATGTATTACTTCTTTAACGTAATATATAGTAAAAATTTTATTTTAAGATAAAAAACTAAGTAGTCGAGAATACAAATCATGTTTAGAACTTATTAAGAATAAGTAAAACACCACTTATTTGGTGTTTGATCCAGAAGACACAACTACAGAATCTTTTCTATATTATCATTTAACAGGTATTCACTATTGAATCAATCCAACAAGCGAATTTGATAATGATAAAGAAGTGTTTGCATTTAAAAAAAATGTCAGCAAACATACTGCCCAATTGCTATATACCTGTCAGTTCCTAACACATCAAGGCGAGGACCCTATTGTTGCTGTCGGGTCTCCTCCTCTAGCTGTTATTAGAAATGTCACCTGTATTGAATTCCTAAACTTGAGGTACTAAAACGAATCTTTAATAACAATGAGGCTGACACTATGCCCTACAAACAAGAACAACCCTTCAGAAGTTAAATATTTCACCAAAAGTTACATTTTCATTAGCATTATTCACTCAGCTTTTTTTTTTTATTAATGTTATGATAGATTACAACCTTGTGAGATTTCAGTTGTACATTTTTGTTAGTCATGTTGTGGGTACACCACCTCCCCCTCTGTGCCCTCCCCCCACCCCCCCTTTTCCCTGGTAACCACCGATCAGATCTCCTTATCAATATACTAACTTCCACCTATGAGTGGAGTCATATAGAGTTCGTCTTTCTCTGACTGGCTTATTTCGCTTAACATAATACCCTCGAGGTCCATCCACGTTGTTGTGAATGGGCCAATTTTGTCATTTTTTATGGCTGAGTAGTATTCCATTGATTCACTCAGCTTTTTAAAAAATGAAATAGATATGTAATACACAAAAAAAATCAATGAAGAAAAAATAATCATGTAAAACACTTAAAACTGTGCCAAGCACATGGTTAGTATTCACTAAATTTAGCTCACATTAAAAGAAGGGAAAACAGGTTGAAAGGAGTTGATCCATATCTTCAACATCAGTCACTACTAAGATGTACAAAATCGTATGAAGAAAAATTACAGGAAAATATGATTATTGCATACTTATAAGTTAAAAAGGATTTATAATGAACATTGGGCCTATTTTAATGAATCATTTTTCTAATAGCAATCATATTTACTTCCAGAACTCCACTGTCTCCTCTAGGTGATGTCTCAGTGGGAGGCAGGCCTGGTTCCTTCCCTTTTCCCCCACTGCATCCCCCACACCCAGGCTCAGCAGAGCAGAGTGGTTAAACATCCAAGTCCTAAGGCCTGGCTGCCAGGTTCACATCCGGGTACCCCTCCTGGCAGTGGTGAGCTATTTTTCCAATCTGTGCCTCATCTGGTTACTCAACTACAAAATGGGGTATGAAATATAGTTGCCTCAAAGGACTTCTGTGAGGATTTGAATGAGTTCATTTAAGAAAGCACTCGGAACATTACTCAGCACATACAAGACACTGAGTAAAGATAGTACATGTTAGCTACGTTTTTCATTTCAAAAAGTGAAGAGGTCAAATCCTCCCTCCTTCTCATGGTACAGCCAGGGGCAGGCCCACGACATACCCTAGCAATCTGATACTCTTCCTTCAGAGTGGAATCTTGATGGAGCACAGTAAGGAACGGAGGGAGGAGGGAGCTGCTTTGTGCTAGGGCAGCAGCATCCTGGTCAGCTATGTTAAGGTCACTCGGTATCTTGCTTCCTGCTTACTGACCCAGCAGGGCGCCTTCAGCTATTGCCTGTTCCAAATTCCAGTGCCCCAGCCTCCCATCAGTTCCGTAAGCTGCCCTCCCACCCACCACCTCCAAAGTCACCCTTCAACCAAGAACCTTAATTAACTGATACACTACATTTTTGTGACCACGGGGAAAACATACAACTGGAATAAAATCTATCAACATTTTTAAAAGCAATTGTTTGAGTGAATATAAACGGATTTAAGATTAGGCTTCAGAGAAATAGGCAACAGTGGACGAGACATCATTCATTTTAACAACCTCCTTCATAACTCAAGATCAAAGGATAAAAATAAGGTCATGTCTCATGTGACAAAAAGGTTACACACCACATGAAATGAGAATTTTTCTGCTGCCTTAAATTAAACCTAAATAGAAAAATGACTAGATCATCTCAGTACATTAAGCTACAACCCAGTTGTAAATTAGCCACCTGAAGAAAAGCCACATGCACTTCTAGTGCCAAACGTAGCACTGATGTAGCTCACGGATGGCACAGCTGTAAACAAGTCCAATGCACCAGCTGTGGAACTGACAGCCCAGCTGAGCCTCTCACTCCTACCTATGACCCAACCTCTCATGCCTCAGTTTCCTCATCTATAAAATGAGGAATCAGTGTGATAATCCATGTAAAGCAGGACGTCTGACACACAGTAAGCACTCAGTCAATGGTAACTATTTTTATTATTTGTCAATAATCCTAATTAGGCATCATGTATAAAGTCCAGCTTCTTATACCAATTCTGAGAATAACTATCAATTTGAATACATTTTTTAAGTGAAAGAATACAGAAACCAGCAGACAGAAGTTAGAGGCAAAAACAGGAGATTAATCCACTCTTACAGAAACTAGCTGACAGCACTGGTCTTATGGGGGCACTGGCATATCCAATAAAATATGCAAAGTGAAGTCCAGCAGTAGGGCTAAAATTATTGTGAGTTAGGCGACTTTGTTCATTTATCAGAGAAAACTGACTGTTTCACCTTGCCTCTTCCAATGATTCCTCAGATGTTGAGGGAGATGGCAGCGTGAGGAGAAAAAGGTGTATTTTTTAGCATTCCTCATTAGAATCATATTGATTCTATTTTTATTTTTTTGCTTTTAGTGGTATTTGGTCACCAGCGAGGCAGTATAACGCAGCAATTTAAAAGAGCTTACAGTCTTAATCCTGTCTCCATAGGTCACTAACTGGACAAGTTAAAAATCTTCCCCAAGCCTCGGTTTCCTCCCCTATCAAATAGAGATAATACGAGTTGTAAAAGTAACCTTACATGATTGTTTTAAGAACTTAATGAAATGAAAGTTGTAAGTGCATACGTTGCAGAGTTCCTGATAGAATAAGCACTCCATAAACACCATGATTATGACTTATATTTCCCATGATATATTTATGCATGCTATTGAAACAGCAAATTTTCAGAGTGGATTTTAACTTAAGCATGAATATCAGACAGAAATTTATGAGAAAATACCCAAATAACAATGCCTGAATCTCATCTATGATATTCCCATCAAATGGTCATCCAGTTTGTTTGAATTCATCCAGTGTCCAACAATTCATGACTCTGAAGCCAATCATTTCATTTTTAGAAAACAAATACCTTCCTTGTATTAAATCATAAAGGGAAAGGTGTATTTTTAAAACGATGATTGATTATTAATTTATTACAGCAAATATTTACTATGGGCACTGAGAATACGGCAATGAACAAGGCCAAATAACACTGACACTTAGAGATCCTCAATAATAAACACAATATTAAGTGAAAATTAAGTTTAGCCATTTCAAAACTAATAAGAATAATATTATAAAAGTCTTGCTGCAAGAAAGGAAGGCAGCTAGATTGGAGAGGTTAACAAAGTTTCTTCATGAATAATACAGCTGGGAGCCAAAATCCTTCACCAAGGGGAAAGATCAGTAGCAAATGGAATTAATTCATGATTGAAGCCCTGGCATTGAACATGATGGCTTGAAAAACAACCTCTCCGTCTTACTACCCTACATAACTGAGTTTACAATAAAATAAAAAGAAAAAACGGCCACTCATGAAATAGAGATAATTTATTACTATTAATGATGAGGACAGCAAGATAGAAAAAAATTCTAAGAAACAACACTTTGAGCTATGATCGTGGAGGGGAAGAAGATTTAGTGGCACTGTGTATATTTTTAAAATATCAATCTGAGAAAGGTCTTACACAAGGATGAAGAAAGAACAGATATGGTAAAGCTCTGATAATAAGTGAGTACTCCACCACAAAAGGGTATCCACCGGAGTGAAGGACTTGAAATAAGTCGTTGGATAAAGGGTAGTATCCGCTTAATGCTGGACCCTCTCAAACCTCAACTCACTTAGTTGTGACTGAGACCAACCAGGTGGAAATTAGAGAAAGACTGGAGAGAAAGAATTCAAAGTGGCAGACTCGAGGAAGATGAGTCTTCACTATTTTACCAAGAATGAACGCAAGAGCATACTGTCACAATGTGGAGGAAGACCCACCCGGGAATATGGACTACCGTGACGATCTGAAAATGCACATACGCAAGTGTGTTGAAAATCTAGCTTACAGATCTTACGAGGAGTTCACAGATTCTGTGAAGTCTGTTCATGGACTCCAAGCCAAGTATTCCTCCCTTACAGGAAAACCAAGCAGAAAATGGCTACTTGTGAAAGATTTGACAACGTGGTTTTATATATGTATATAATTTTTCTGATATAAAATAATAGGTTATAATTAGACAAAAATTCAGAAAATACACAAAACATGAAGAAGAAAATTAATATTACCAAATGGTCCTGCTGGCAAAAGATGACCAATATTAACATTTTTGCACGCATCTTTTGCAGTCCTTTTCATTTAACCATACACTGTGAACATCTTTCCACGTCAATAAAAGTAAAGCCACATCCTTTTACATGGGAGCATGGCAGTTCATGGTATAGCCATACCGTAATTTATTTAATATCCAATTTCCTAGTACTGTTTCCAGTTTTTCATTCTTAATAAAAATGTTTCAATATATGTTTCTTTGTGCACTTGCACAATTACTTTCTTGGAATAAATTAGTAGAAAAGAAATTTCTGATTCAAATGGCATACATATTAAAAAGCAATTTGTTATATTCATTCATTCACTCACTTTTTTATTCATTCAATATTTTTTGAATGCCACTTTGTTCTAGGCTCTGTTCTAGGTTCTGGGAATACAGAAGCGAACCACAGAGATAAAAATGCCAGCCCTCATTGAATTTATATTAAAATAAAGTAAATAAGTCAAATGTATCAAATAAGTTACACAGTGATAAAATCTATGAAGAAAATTAAAGTAGGGAAGGAGGATAAGTACGGTAAGGTGATATTTAAAATAGGCTGTTCAGGAAAAGCCTAATTGAAAAAGTGACATCTAGTGAAACTCTGAAGGACAGCAATGACCCTGAGGCAGGAGCCTGCCTGGCAAGTTCCAGGAATATCACTGAAGCCTGTGTGGCTAGAGTGGAATGAGGAAGGGGCAGAATAGCAGGAAATTAGGTCAAAAAGCTCTCAAAAGGCAGGGAGTCAGATCATTCAGAGCCTTATCGTCTAACAGGATGACTTTAGCTGCCGTAGGTAGAAATCCATGAGAGGGTTTTTTGAATTGAGTTTTAATATGATCAACTAGACTGCAGTGTCAGAAATAGAGTATAGGGAGGGTGGGAGGTTGCAAAAGCTAATGCAAGGAGATGAGTTTGAATGTTATTGCTAGGGGTGGCTTGGACCAGGGAAGGTGGTGAAAAGGGTCCAACTCTGGAGATGTTTTGAAGAGGGCAATAAAGATTTCCTTAAGATTAAAAGTACAGTGTGAGACAAACAGAAATCAAGAAACATTTCAAGGTTGCTAGCCTGAGAAACTGGAAGAAAGCACTTGCCATTTACTGAGATAGGGAAGACTAAATGAAGAGCAAGTTTGAGGAAGGGGATGATGAGTTTGATGTTTGATATTCCAATTAAACGTCCAAGTGAAGATGCAGGTGAGCTGTCAGATATACAAGCATGGACTCCAAGGACAAAGATCAGGATAAGAGAAAAAACTAGGAAGTCACTGTTTCACAGAGATGGGATTTAAAGTTTTTAGACAGGATGGGATCACCCAGGACTGAATGGATGTAGAGAAGAAGTCTGAGCATCAAAGCTTAGAGCAGCCCTCCATTCAGATGTCAGGGGTGTGAGGAAGAAGGGGCCAGGTGACTGAGGAGTAAAACCAGAAGAGAGTGAGCTGTGAAAGCCAAGCACAGAAAGTGTTTGGAAGGAGGGAATAACCAAAGTCCAATAGGATGAGGACTCATAATTGAAGAACGGGTTTAGGAACATGGACATCAGTGGTGACTTTGACAAGTGCATTATCAGGGAAGCAGAGACAGCCAAAGCCTCACCAGAATGGGTTCAATAAAGAGTGAGAACAGAGGAAATGGAGACCCCTAAAGGGAAACAGAGAAGGAGCAGGAGCTGAACAGGGAAGTGAGGTCAATCGAGTGTTTTAGATGTGTAGATGTGGGGGTTTTTGCTTTGTTTTTAAGACTACAAATACCATAGCATATTTATAAGCTTATGGAAATACCAAATAGAGAGGAGAGAAAGTAATGATGCAAAAGCAAGAGTGAATTCCCAGAGCAATATCCTTGAGAAAGGATGCAACTTAATACGCAGCTGGAGTAGCTCACCTTTGCTAGGGTCATGGACACTAAACCTAAGTCAAAGGAGAGGAAAAAAAGAAAATACATCAGCGGAGATGCAGATGGGTTGGTGTGAGAAGTGGGAGGAGCTTGTGGAAGGAGACAAAGTTATCTGCCAAGTGAGCACGAGGCAGGAGGTGTCAGAAGCGCAGGGAAAGAGGAAAGGTATAATAGAGGCATGCAGCAGAGTGAGAGAGTGAATGGACCAGGAAACTACGGCAGCATTAAGGGCACTTTTGAAGTGCATATTGATGCAATTAAAGTGAGGTCAGCATGGTTCTGGACTCCTCCACAGCCAAGTTCAGCTGTAAGAGTACAACTGAGGCAGAGATGGAGTTGACAAGATTTTGGTTTTGCTGAGCAAGTACTAAGTAAAAGAGGACAAGGGAGATGACCATCTCTATATGAGAGAGATTCTAAAGTTGGACTGTGATTTAAACTGAAAAAAACAAAAATGAGTACATGTACGTGGATGAGAAACAGCAAAAAGATGGTAGTTACCAGATTGTAGGTTCTATGCAAATGTAGGAAATCATATTGCCAAATTCATCACTAGAGTCGTTGTATGGCAACAGGATAACAAATGACTCGTTTACCCACACATTTCATCAATAATGGCTATTGCGGCTGTTCCATGAAATATGTGTGTATATATACACACACATTCCTATATATTACTGTATATTCCTGCATCCACCCATCTCACTAAAGCTTCATATTAATTATAACACAGCTTTTCAGTTATTCTTGCAGGTTAATTATTAGACAATTTTAACAACTGCAAATATTTAGTTTAGAATATTTATATTCATATAACTATAAGAAGCCCTACTTGGTCCTGGTATTTTATTCTTTTAATATACTTCTGGCATTCATTTGTTACTATTTTAATAAGAATGTTGGCATCTGTACTCCTACGTAAGAGTGTCTTATAGTGTGTGTGTGTGTGTGTGTGTGTGTGTGTGTTCCATCCTCAGATTTCAGAATCAGGATTAAGAGAGACTTGAGCAGTGAACTGAGTAGATCTTTTCTTTTCCACACTCTGGAACAAATTACATTGCCTAAGTATTATCTGTTCCCTAAAGGTCTGAAAAACTCACATAAAAAATAATAAAAAAGTCAGAGTCTGGTGACTTCAGGGTGAAAGGATGAAAGGATCTAATTCTTTGACAAATTTTTTTATTCCTTCTATTATTACTAGTAATTAGGTTTTCTACATTATTTTTGAGTTGTTCTATTTGTGTTTTCACAGAAAATCATTCATTACATGCAAATTTTCTAATCTGTTAGCATAAGGTTGTATGTTAGTATTATTTTATATATTTTAATCTCCTCTCTATGACTCCCTCTTTTCAATTACATTATTGTTTATTTGTGCATTCTCTCCCTTGTCTTAATTAAACTTGTTCATTGAATTGACTTTTTAAAAGAACCATCTCTTGGTTATCCTTTCTAAATCATCAATGTTTTGCATTCATCTCATTAACACTTTTATTTTTCTATTCACAATTCTTGAATTTAGAATTTAATTTATTTCACCTCTATCTTTATTGTTTATTGTTAAAGAGGATGAATATGGTTTTGGCAGCACCCCATTGGTAGTTATAAGTAATTTTCTTATGTTAAGTTATAAGAATTAAGTTTTATGTTTTATCACTTGGTTTTATTTTTAGATTGCTTAGTTATTAACATTTTATTTTATTGCATTACAGCTAAAGACATACTCTCCAGAAAGTTGTAAGTAGGGAAAGCTTTTGAGAAGTGCATGTGTTCTAGTACATAAACACTTTGTGTGTATACTACACAGAAGTTTTTTAAATGTGTATTTCTATTTCTAAGCTTCAAATTTCTATATATATATGCATTAAATCATATTGATCATTGTTTTATCCTGATCCTGTAATTATATTCATTTCTATCTATTAGATGTATCAAATTCTAGTAGAGTTTTATTAAATCTCCCACTACAGTTACAGCTTTCCACATTTCTCCTTCAGTTTCAATCTTCTTTGATTTATATTTTGGTTTTATATTGCTCTTCTTAACGTAATTTTGTTTTATATTGTTTTATCAATGTAAAATAACCTACTTGCCACTTAATGAATTTTACCTTGAATTATTTGTCTGATATTAACATTGCCACTCCTACTTTCTTTTTATTTTAATTTGCTTCATCTATTTTTTTCCGTTATTTAAATTCTCTTTTTTAGATGTGATCCTTGTAAGTAGTTTAAACTTGAATTATATCTTTTCAATCCAATGTAAGAATATGTCTTTTCACAAGAAAATCAAATTTTCTGTAAGAATTATTAACATATTTGCCTTATTCTCACTGTGATAGCTTATGTTTTCTCATTTTTATTTCTTATTTTCTTTCCTTTCTTTTATTTTGTTGTTGGTCAAGTTGTTTTCTTCCTCTAGCTTCAAGAATGTAAGTAAATCCATAAACACCTCCAAAACAATGATAGAAATGTATGGTATACTTTTATTTCTCCTTTGTTCCCATGCTTCATATTTTGTTCAAATAATCTTGACTATTATATTTGCACCATATATCTCTTCTGTTTTTAAAATTATTTCTTTAAATTTCTCTCAGCTGAAAAGTTAATTTGATATCGACTACATTCTCACACCCAGAAGCAGAATTAAGCTAGAAATCAATAATAAAAAAGATGAGAGAATCCTCAAAAGTTTTAAAATTAAGCAATAAACTTTTAAGTAATCCATGGGTCAAAAAAGTCACAACATAATTGGAAAATATTTTGACCTGAATTACAATTTAAAAAAATAAAACATCAAAATCTGATGCACATAAAGTTATGCTGAGGGAAATTTATAGCCATAAACGTATATATTAGAAAAGAAGAAAGGGTGAAAATCAATGATTTAAGCATTCATCTCAGGAATGTGAAGAAAGAAAAACAACTTCAACCTAAAAAAGTAAAAGGAAAGAATAATAAATACACAGAGATAAAGCAATGATAAAGAAATTAGTGGGGGAAAAAAAGGCTAAAAAGTGGTCTTTCAAATGACTAATAAAACTGGCAAGCCCTTAGCAGGACTGATCAAGGAAAAAAGAGACAGAAAGGATCAATATAAAGAATGAAAAAGGATATTACTATAGATTCCACAGATACTGAAAAAAAATTAGAGGATAGAATGAAAAACCTTATCCTGATAAATTTGAAACTTTATTTAAAATGGGCAATTCCTTGAAAACTATACAACTCCTTGAAAACCACACAAGAACAAATAGAAAAATCTGAGTAATTCACATTCCTTGAAAAATATACAATTCCTGGAACAGTGACAAACATAACAATAAATAGAAAATTTGAGTAATTTCTATATGTATTTAAAATTTACATTTTATTTATTGTATTTACATTTGAATGTGTAATTAAAACCTTCCCACAAACATTACTCCAGTCTCAGATGGATAGATCAGCGAATTCTTTTAAATATTTTAAGGAAAAAGTAACATCAAGCTTTGACAAATTCTTCCAGAGATTATCAAAAAAGAGAACACAGCCTAACACACTTTATGAGGCAAAAACCTGACAAGTACATTACAAGAAGGGAAAACTACAAATCAATTTATTTCATAAGAATGATGGAAAAGTCCTAAACAAACATTAGCAAATATGTTCTAGTGATGTATACAAAGAATAATACATCATAACTAAGTGGAATTTATATCAGAAATTTAAAGTTGGTTTAACATTTGAAAAACATTCAATGTAATTCACTACATATTAACAAAATAAAGGAGAAAAATTTAAAGTCCAGCAGTTGCAGAAAATGCATTTGATAAAAATCAACATACATTCAATATATTTTTCAAAAATTCTGAGGAATAAAAGTGAAGTTCCTTTATATGAGATGGAGAATCTACAAATAAATAACAATAACTATGACAAACATCATACTTAATGGTGGAATATCAAAAGCTTTCCCCAGGTGATTGGGAAGATAAAGACATCAGCCAGCACACCCATATTGAATTGTGGCTGCTACCCAGTGCAATAAGACAGAAAAAAGTAGTAAAGGTATGAGAATTGGAAAGAAAGAAATATCACTGTTATTGGGAGTCAACATTATAATGAGTAGTAAGTGAATTAATGAATAAATGAATAATAAGGAATTATAAATTAATTTAACAAAGTCACTGGATAAAATATCAATGTGCAAAACTCAACTGTATTGCTAACAAATATAAAATGAAATTTAAAATGATGTCAATTAAAATAACATCAAAACATCACATACCCAGGAATAGATTTAACAGAAAATGTGGCATAATCTACAAAACATACTATGAAATGTTACTGAGACAAATTAAAGAATCTCTAATAGAAACACGTGAATCATCCCCAATTTATGCATAGATTTAATGAGATCCCAACCAAAAACCAAGCTGATTCTAAAATTGCAAGAAAATGTCAAAAATGCAAGTACATTACAGATAATCTTAAAGAAGAAGAAACTTGGAGGACTTACACTATCATATCTAAAATTATTATAAAACCACAGTAGTTAAAACTGTGCAATATTGGTACATAAGTAAGAATAGGTATTAATGGAATCAAATAGATAGTTGAGAAAAAGGCCCATACAAATAGGATCAGCTGATTATAGCAAAGATGACTTTGCAATGTTAGGAGAAAATAATGGTTCTTTCAAAAAATTGGGGAGCATTAATTGGATATCCATGTAGGAAAAAAATAAAGATCTTTGCAATGACTTCCAGCTCATATCTACCCGCTATGAGTATAGGCTATGTACAATACCATAAGATCCCCATTTCATGAAAATTCAAGGCATAGATTTGGAGGCTGCATTCATTCCACTCCACTCCTGATGGCTTCCCCAAAGCTATGCTGTTGGAGCCAGCCCTTGCTCCAACGTGAAGGTGTTGATGATATTTGAAAGGAAAGAAGTATAATCCTTTGATAACTCTCCAAGTGGGCTTCTACTGAAGCGTGGTAGGTTGAGAAAGGGTCACTTGCACTCTTTTCTTCTTTCTAAAACTTTCTCAACTTACTATTATTCCTTTATAATCCATAACATCCTTCTAATTTCAGAAATGGTTGCACTTTCTTCTATAGAACTCAGATTAACATATTAGAGAGGCAAATTTGAAGATTTTAATCATTTCAATACTATAAGGACAAGCAGTTCTGTTTTGAAAGACTTTAAGGAGATGTTTGTGAGTGTGTTTAATATAGTTTCATACAGTTAAGTAATGAAATACATTTGATGCCAAGGGATTCATTAACTGAGGTATCACTCCATTTGAATTGAAAGATGAAACTCCTATCCAAGAGTTATTTTAAAAGACCTAAATAAAACATGAATTTCCTTCTCCACTGAGTCTGTATGCTATTCCACTTCTCTACAGAGAGCAAGTGGAGTGAACTATCTCTGGATCTGTGAAACCACCTGTGATGGGTGTTGGTGGTCAAGCAGAGGTAAAAAAGATATAGAAATTACATTTTATACATCAAATCCCCACAACACATCCACTTTGATATGAAAGAATCTAAAATATATAGACATAGATAGGTAGCCTACAGTCCAGAAAGGAGGAACGTGTTTATTGAGGAATCATTAAATTAGTTAATCATTTAGTATACAGTCATGGGCCGCATAACAATGTTTCAGTCAACAATAGACCACATACATGATGGCGGTCCCATAAGATTAGTACCATATAGGCTAGGTGTGTAATAGGCCACATCATCTGGGTTTGTGTAAGTACACTCTATGATGTTCACACAATGACGAAATCTTCTACAACACATTTCTCAGAACACATCCCCAACGTTAAATGATACATGACTATACAAGACACCATGTACTTAATTTTACTTTAAAATATGGTTAATGTGTCATTTTTTAATTTCTGAATTTGGGTACTTATGTCAAGCTCTGAAAAAATAAAATAAAATTCATCTTTTCTGGATGTAGTTTTACCTCTTAGAATGGTTTAAGTCAGTTCTTCCTGAAGGAAAGAACTTGGTAATCTCCTGAAATCCAACCTATATATAAATTAAATATTATTATGGTTTTAGATTAATTGAGATTTGTGTATGTATATATGTATGCATGTGCTCTCTGTGTGTGTGTGTGTGTGTATGTATTCCCAAAAGGATATACCAATGTTCTCTCCAATTTCCAGATACTTAAGTGACTTTAAAAGTATATTAAGATGTGTGAGAAATTGCACTACTTCAAAGAACAAACAACAAAACAATATTTTTTTGGAAGAAAATGATACTCCCAGGACGGTAACTTTTCATCTTCACCTTCACCTAAAAAATGATTCACGATGCTTTTAGAGATACATCCATCCAGAGTGACGAAGTGACTCCCACAGACCCTCGATGTCCTATGACTTCACGCAGTTTTTTATCTGGTTTCAAATCTTCCTCCAAAGTTAACAATTTGCTTTCCTAAGGTCCTAAAAATCGACAGAAATTCTGTAGGCCAAGAGAGGTTGGCCTGTGTGGGACTTTTCGGCAGCTTTATATGTAACATTCTGAAACCATGGGCAGACAATAAAGGAAAAGCACCGACGCGTGTAAGACAACTACAAGTTCTGGGCAGACTGTAGTTGAAAGAACAGAATTAGTCACAGGGGAGAGTAAACTGTCAATGCCGCAGCATCTGTTTTCTGACATGCTTCATGGGTCATCATGTCTCCCCTATTGTTCAGAATAAATAAGAACCAAGGAAGAAGGGAACAGGATTCATGGGTCACCCACTGAGACGACATTTTGCTGTTAGTGAACCTATTATCTATCCTAAGAGTTCGCAATTGAAATGGGTACAGAACACCTCTAAGTAGGGGAAATAGAACCAACCTGGCCCCTAATTCTACCTGTTAGGAAAATGCCAAAAAGGTAGGAATCTTATTTTTAAGTTTTAGCTTAAACTTCTTATGGAGAGAGAATTAGAAAAATTAAAAGACAAAACATTTCCCCAATCATGCAGACCATAACGGCTTTATTTATACTGCATCAGCTTCAATAGGCCATGATGATGCTGTTGAAATACAGAAGCAAATTGTAAGGAAGAAAATTTCTGGATAAAAATTTTTAGTATAACAAAAAAAGCCCAACAGAGAAAAAAATACATGATTGTTGTTTCAAAAGCAATAGAATGCAAGAGTGGTAACCCTGTCAATAGGGTTCTTGGGTTTTGAGGGAAGTAGAAAAGCCACGGTGTTGGCTCTAAAATAAGCAGATAGAGAGGGTGTCAAGATAATGGTTAGGAAAATGGGCTCTGGCACCAGGCAGAATGGTTCAAATTTTGATTCTGCCATATACTGTAACCTTGGACATGAGACTTAACCTCTCAGGGCCCCATTTCCTTATCTGTAAAACAGGGATAATAAGGGTACATACTTCCAAGATTGAGATGAGCATTTAATGAGACTAATCCATATAAGGTATTTAGAGGACTATCTGACACAGAGTAGGATCCTGATAAAGTGTTAATACTTACAATGCAGAGAAAACATTTCAATGCACCTAAGAAATCAGCCAGCTACCACAAAGCCTGATATTGGCAGATGCTCTGCACTTCTCATGCAGTCATTCCGCAAATATCTATTAGCCATCTATATAGCAGGCATTGTACCAGGCACAGAGCATACAGGGAAAAGGAGACAAAGTCCAGGCTTTCAAAGAGCTTCCTATTTCATCATTTTCCTGTAGTTACATTCTCCAGGATGATGATCTGATATAAACGCAGGCCTTTATTTTTCATGTCTACAATTCCTAGATTTCTGCCAAATCTTTATTTTACATCACCAGAAATTTTTATATTATTTTCGTATTTATTAGTTCACATTAGTCTACATTATTGAATCTACTTAGAAATACAGAGCTTAAAAATAAGCACATTTTTCTTCTTAATGTCATTGAACAAAACTCCTGCAGTAGACCTTGAATTTTGATAAGTTGAAGGTTGGAAAGATTTTGTCATGTATTTATTTCAGTTACTGGCTGATTGAAAACAATTAGATTTATTTTTTTAATGAAAACATGCATTTTTAACCTATTAGAAATGTCAAAAAGTGAAAACCCAGTAACTAGATGAAATGAAAGTTTGGAAAACCATAAACAAAACAGTCATAGCAGGCAAAATTCTTCTCTAATATCTCTTCTATAACTCTGATCTTGTTTTTATAAATATCTGATATATTAGTTCAATAAAGGCAATAGTGTATATAAAGCTATCAAGAGAAAGTTTTAAAAGCTAGGCAAATCACCTTTATGGAAATAAGATGTTATTTTCTCTGAATTCCATTCAGTACAAATGAATAATTTTTGTTAAAGAAAAATATAGTAGTTAATTTGAAGTTGCTTTACATACTGAATGCTGATACGCACTTAAAATAAGATGCAAAAAAGTCTGAGTTACTATTTTTGAGGAACATATTTTTATATAATATATATTCATTAAGTTTTTTATAATACTGGAAAATGAATTTGAGTTATAATGATTTTCAATTTTGTCATTTTATTCATGTCACTAAGAAGCAATAATAGCTGATACAGGTGAGCATGGTCAATGGATGTTAAGGAAAGGGGGGTAAAGGTTTGATGAGGAACAGATATCAGAATAAACTTAGAATATCTCCCTATAAAATACTAATTAAAATCAAAGGAGAAAAATAGTGGAGAACTTGGCAGATCATCAACTTCACCAGGTGATCAAGGTTAACATCACCAGCAGTAAAACAGAGTGAGACAGTGTGCCTCCAGATGTGGTGTACTGAGAAGAGTCGGCATCATTTCTGTGGTACTCCTAAGAAGAAGGCGTGGCCTGAGTGATGAGGAGACATCAGATGGACTCAGGGTGAGGGTGATCCTACAGAATCAAATGCCTATACTTCTAAGACCGTAAAAAATACCAAACAGGAAAAGACTGGAACTGCTCCAGATTGAAGGAGATTATAAAATACGACAAGCAAATACAACACGTGATCTTAGATAGAACCCTGGACCAAGAAGAAAAATGAGACATTGTTTAGACGGTTGATGAAATTTGAATGGGATCTGAAGACTGGATGATACTGTGGTATCAAGGTTGATTTCTTGATTGGAAGGTTGTATGTTGGCTATACGGGAGAGTGTCCTTGTTCTGAGAAAATACACACTAGAGTATTTAAAGGTGATGGAGCGTATTATCAGTAAAAGGTATATTGGACTAGAGAGGGTGATGGAGCAGATAAGCTAACAACATCACCAATTAGGAATCTGCTAAGAGGAGATTTGCACTGTTCTTGTGATTTTTCTGCAGGTTTAAAACTATTTCAAAAAAAATTATTATTTAAAAGCAAACGTTAACCTGGGAAAACTCTTGCATACATGAGTAACAATGAGTTGACATCCTTAACATACAAAGAATTCTTACAAATTATTTCTTTGTAGTTCACTCAAACTATCTATCTTACTTCTCTTTTGGTGCTGTTCAGGGCATTTTTACTGGCTAAATTAAATGGATTTAAGCCAAAATATTCAGTAACTCACGTATTTTGTGATACATTCAGCATCCCCAAGAATAATCAAACATAATTTTAACAATACCTAAAGTCTTAAATAACCAAAGGTTAAAGTACAAGGAAAGATAGCAGCATGTCAATCATCTCCTTCTTTCAAAATGTTCAATGGATAAAATTGCTGAAAAGAAGAGGCAAAGTATGAATGAATTTTATTCAGCTGTTATGAAATAGATCAATACACAGTTTCAATCACAAAAATCTAGACTCCTCTCCAAGATCAATGGAATTCAAGTGTATACAGCCGCAAAAGAAATAAAATTTCTTAAGTAATAGAGATAGTAAACTCCATTGTCAATAAAGACACCAAAATAATATTTTGTGTGGACTTTTTAAAAAGGTACATGCTTTACCATAACTAAAGAAAATTTTTTAAAAATTACAAATAAGCTGAATTCTATTTCCTGTCAATTGATAATAAACTGCAGAAAGATCATTAGAATTTTTAAATGAGCCCTTTGTAAAATGATTTTAAGGGACTGATCGAAGGCCTAAAGAGCATTTGAGAGGTTTCACACTGACATCAGAAGACTAAAAGGAGAAGAGTTTTAATGCCAAAGAATTAAAATATATTACAACAATCCCTCAACATTCATCTTGAAAAAGATCACTGAAATGTCAGTGCATATCAATGTATGGCAGATTAAAAAGAGAATTAAGTGAACTTTGATGGCACCTTGAAAATTTTCTTTTTATACTCTGAGTTCACCTGCCTCCCAAACACAAAAGAGAAAGTAATGTGGATATTATGGAAGATGTTCCTTTTGATACAAAACAGAATCCATTTTTCTGGTAATACTGTAACTTAAAAGTCTTTCACAAATTAAAAAATATAAGAGAAAAATCAAGATTCCACCTGAGTAACAGTAACCTATAAGGTTCCCAGGACTAAATCTAACAAAATATTTATATGCCCTTTATGGAGCTAAGTATAAAGAAGATAAAAGAAGAGATGAAAGAAGCTGGAGAGATAAGTCATATCCTTGGATTAAAGGAGTGAATATCAGAAAAATGTTAACTCAATGTATATTAACCTATAAATGTAATTCCAATACAAGTCCCAATGGGATATTTTTCATAGAACTCACCAAATTGATTCTAACGTTTATACCAAAGAATGAAATTTCAAACATAGCAAAAAATTCTGAACAGAAAGAACAAAGACCTCAACTATTAGACAGCAAGTCTTATACAACTAGAGCAATTGGAGTGGTGTGGTACTGCTGCACAGTCCCAAACAGATCAGTGGGACAGAAGACAGGGCTCAGACAACAGACCTCAGCCGTGATGGTGATTCAGCATTAATTTAGCATTCAGTATTTGGCACTGGTACATGTGGCGTTACAAATCTGCGAGAAAAGAATGCGTTGTTGGGGAAATGACATTGGGACCACCAGCTTCATGGGTTGGATATGACACCAGTTAATGGTACCCAGATCTAAGCTCAAGACATCAATTTCCTTTTCTTAGTAGGCAGGACAAAAAAGATCATTCATTGAATATAGTGGAGTAGACCAAGATGGAGTTAAATACAGATGTGGTATTGCCTCCTCTCCAGATCCCAATTAACAGATGAAAAGTCAACTAACAACTGTATTCGCATTAATGCCCATGTATGTAGCACCTGTTGGAGAGCAAATGTTGAGCTCAGATAACCTCTCCTGCACTATGAGTCCATTGACACGAACTCTTTAACACCCAAAGAAGGTTCAAGAACATCAAGAACAGATGAATTTTTTTCTTACTTCCCAACAATTGCCCAAAATCATGCTAAATTTTGTTTTATTTTATATATTAGACCATGAATTTTTTCATACAGAATATTTTAAATTTTCTTCTTTTTCTTGAATTTTCTAATTGGTTTTCTCTTTCCTTTTTAGGACGAGAAAATAACGTATTCTTTCTTCATATGTCATTAACACAATCTCACTCTGTGGAGATAAAAGTTATTGTTTTGACTGCATATAAATTAAGAAAATTTAGTACACCAAAAAAATCACCATAAAGACTTTAAGGCAAATGAAAAATATAAATAATATGGAGTCAATACCCCAATTAAACACATCCTACATACTGGACACAGTGCTTGCTGGATTAATGACAATTCTGAAAAACTGGATATGATTTAAATGTCCGAAAATAGAAGGTTAATAAGATAAATTACAGACTATCAGTACAATAAATATCATGAAACCAATGAACATTTTAGAAATATATTTAATGACATTGGAAAATGATTTAGAATGATTTCACGAGCTCCAATTTCATGGATCTAAAAAGATTAGAAAGAAATAACATGTTAACAGTGGTTATTCTGGTAAAATGATTAAGGTTTTTGTTTTTTTCTTTTATATTCTCATATTTTTCAAATATTGTACAGTGAATATGGATTACCTACAAAATTAGAAACATTTTGTATGCTGTTTCAAAAAACACAGCAAGTGGGGAGAGGAAGACAGGACACTTAGCCTGACAATCTGGCACCAACCTCGAAACAACCTGCAAAATTGGGTACTAATGGTCTTTTCTGAGAAATTGAGGTTCAAAGAGGGAAAAGGACCTTCTCAGGGTTACCGTATGAGGAACTGGTAAAGTTTGAATTGACTCAACTAAACCCCTTTTGGGTACCAGTCCTTGTTCTATCCAAAGCACCAAGCAGGCTACCCACACCCAAGACTGGGCATATAGTATGTACCCAACCAGTGCTATGACAATAGGAGCTCAGGGAAAAGCCAGAACCATAGTATATTCTATGGACAGATACAGTTCTTGCTGCAGCAGGCACCGCGTGTTTCAATTCTGAACGCCCAAGGCTTAGCGCATGACTGGGGGACCTTAAATGTTTCAGAACAAATGAACAAATGCATTTAAAAAAACTTCTCCTTTGAAAAGGATTTTCAAATAAAATCTAGAGTCACCATATTTACAAATAATAAAAACATTAATTTGTTTCTTTGCCAAAACACGACCTTCTCTTAAACATTTTGGTAAAATAGAAACCTCAGAGTTTAAGAGTTTAGGCTCTGCCTTTAGCAAGCACATCACAGCAGCTGCTAACAAGAACCTGTATTTATGCTTAGAAAATTGCTTTTTTCCCCCCGCAACGTTCAGAATACAAAACCTTCTTAAATAAAAAAATGAAGTTCTCAGGAAAGTACACCCTCCACATTGTTACATTTAATTGCAAGGCATCGTGTATGAGAAAAAAAGCAACAAAATGTCCCTGCCTAAAGCACTTACACCACAAAGGAATTGATACATTTGATAGATTTGGTCTTTCTTTAAAAAAAAAAGTATTCTGGGCTAATGACTGAAAAAAATCTTCGTTTATGTACAGCTTCTATATGAAACGTGGAATTAGATAGTAAATCATTTAGTGATGATAAGCTTATAACTTAAAGGCAGTCAGGGAAAGCTACTGTGTCCTAAAATTTAGACATGTCAACATCTTCAAAAATTGTAAAATCAAGTCACAAGTGCTTATCAAAGAGACAGAAAAAAACCTAAAATAACATTCTCAAACTTTCCATTCCCAAGTGAAGAAACAGTATTTAGGAAAATTTTTAATCATTAGAAATATTTTTTAATGCCAGGATAAAAAGTAGCAAACTGATCATTAGTAGCTACATGAGCCAATTATCTCTAATGAACAATTAACCTTTACGATCACATAAAAAGAAATAACATGGCAACACAGAAATGGGAAGCACGAAAATATTCAAGCAGGAACACCAGTCTGGTTTCCGAAAACACAGGAGGCTTGATCCTCACTAACTGTTGCCTATACAACAGCTAAGATACTGGTATTCTGTCGTCTGGAGTGAAGAAAGTAGATGCGAAGGAGCCACCAGATGGATGCGGCAGGAAGGTCTTGCAATGGCCTACCATATCTGAGGCCTGATAATGGAACATGGTCAAAAGAGGATGGAAGCCCAGAAATACCCCTGCTCCTCTGCATCTCTGCCTAAGGAGGGAAATACTCAAAATGTGGACCAGGAGTAGACACAGGTTGGTTAGTCCATAGTTGCTGCAGCAGGAGCCAGTTGATTCATTCCTCAGCCCTGAAGAAACAGTGGAACGCTGACAAGTAGGAAAAGAACGCCTCGCTTCTTCAGCATGAAAAGGAGATTCGTGCTCCATGAAATAACCTCTCTGTATTAAAATGTGTATTTCCTTCCATCACTTCACCTATATACAAATTTGGCACATTTAAGAAACATGAGAAACCCCATCTGCTTGCTGAGTCTTAACTTTAATTCAGTTTCTTTGATGAATCTGCTTGGTACTGACATATGTACACTTAACCACATCAGAATATATATTGCATCTTTCTTAATAATAAGGGAGGTATAAAATACGCATTAAAGATGCAATTTTTTTAGAGATAAATAATGATATAGAAACATACTTAAGAGAAGATAAGTAAAGGTTTTTTAATTATGTAGAACTTGAGGTTTGAAATTTTAATTTATAAGTCCTATTATCTTTGTTATTTATTAAGTGCAACCAAAAAGCAAAGAGTGTAGTAGCTGTTATGTCAAGCTGTTAATTTTATCCATAATAAGCAGTCATCTTTTAGTTCAGAACCATTAAGCCAAGCAAATATTGCCAGCAAGTTTAATTTTTACTTACTAATGTCAGGAAAAAGAAATGGCTGAATACATGACAAGCACTCACAAGTACGAAGATACATTTTATCAGCTTCATACATAAACACCTTCTTACTCATCCAGGATGTATATTAATTAATACTGAGAGTAGAAAAAAATTTCATTTATTTTACCTCAGGTTTATTAATGTAGAAGATGATGGCAAACTCAAGACAATCTTATATTTATTTGCAAAGCTATTGCCACAAATTATTTTCATGTAAGCTATATGTAAAGCATTCAAATTTAGAAGCATATACAATGTTTGGATAGCAGCAAAATTCCTAATAATAACCCCATGAGAACCAATTTATATATCTAAAGCCCAAGAATATCTTCAATAAAGGAGAAGTATTATATACTACAGAATATAATCTAGGCAACTATGCCACATCTACAGTAAGGTATAACAAAAAGATTTTATTTATCTTGAAGAAACTGTAGTTTCGTAAAACAGGAGAAGAAAACAGAGTCCTTTTGGAATTTAGGGAAATTTAGGGAACTATACTTTGCTCTTCAATGAGGCTTTACTGTTTTCATATTTCTCTTCTATATTTCCTGTATAAATGGGTAAGTGAACCAATATCTTAGAATTATTTCTCTATTCTTTATTTTTTCCCTAAAAAATATAATAGCCAGAAAACTATAATGATGAGAGAACACCTTTGATCTGCCTGAATGTTTTAATTCTTTCAGACATAAAGTGTCATATATTTTTGTCCTTTGTTTTTAGGTAACACTGATGTTGGCTAAATAGACACAGAAATGGCTGAAGAGCTTAACAGCTTTTTTACATCGTGCTCACATGAAGTTTGCAGTCTCATTTTTAATATTAACTTCTACTTGAAAAACGCCGTTTGAACCCAGCATCTCAGCTTGGGAGGCCAATGAGATTTTGCTCACAGCATACTGGGACACTGCTGATGAGGTTCCCAGGAGGTTCAGAATTACGTCACTTTGTTTGAAGCTATGTTTCAATGCCAAGGTTTGACTTAAGCCTTCTTCCAAATCTGAGATGGTGTGGTATCTGCCTTTCCTACTTGGTCTTGCTCTTAGCTCACTTCGGATACCCCAGAATCCGGGGCGTGCCCATTAGTCTCAGACATCCAAACCAACAAAGTTGTGTGATTAGGTTTCCAGCTTTAGCCCAGTGGCTGAGATGTTGCTATATAGCTCATTACAGGTGTTGTTATTCTCTAAGAACTTGACTTTAGCTGTTTCCAGGCGGTGGCTGGCATTTAGTGAAATTCTCATGCCACAACTCATGTCATCTCAGGATAGATTAGACACCCTGCATCAATATAGCAACTGGAACATTCTCCAGATCCTTTGCCCTAGCCTGATGAAAACTTTTTGATGTCATTTATGATTCCTGGTATACTCATGATGATCCCCTTTTGATCTTTCACTCATTTCTTCACCCATCAAATATTTATTTAGCATCTAACCGTGTATGACAGCATGGTAGATAAAATGGAGTTTACAGGTTTAATGCACAATCCTTTACGGCAAAAAACCAAAATCTAATCAAAAATTGTTGTCAGCTACGTAAAATTTTACACAGAAACACAAGTACACCTGGGAAAAAGATTAAAAAGCTGCATCCCAGAACGTTATGGTGGTTATCTCTAGATGCCAGGACTACAGGCAGTGGTGCTGGTAAATGTTTAATTGGCTCCCTTCTCGAGAGTAATTCTAAGATATTGGTTCATTTATCCATTTGTATAGGAAAGGTAGAAGAAGAGAAACACCTAAAAAATAAAGACTCATTGAAAAAAATATTTATCAATAAAAAATACATCAAAAAAAATTTTTTAAAAACAGGCTGCTTTGTAGCATTTGCTGATCTCCATGGTGTAAATACTCACACCATAGCTTACTTCAAGCTACCACGTTCACATCAATTGGCTCACAAAGTTTCAACTCTTGTAAGCCAGTGTAGGCCTGCTCAGCACACCACTTTACACTTTTCATAGTTTCAAAATGTCTTAATGACAATAGTGGTTGACCCCAGGAACAGAAACTAGGTGGCCAGAGACAGGGATGGAGATAGACTTTTTCTCTATACCCTGTTGTGCCTTTTAAATTTTGAACCACGGGAGGTATTACCAATTCAAAAAATAATAATTTAAATTTTAAAAATCCTCAATAAATATTTGTTACAACTGTGATCAAAAGCAGTAAATGATATTTTTAATGTCTCATACAATTAACACATATGTGTACATGTGAAACATTTAAATAACAACATAAGATGTTATATGTTAGAATGCCAAAGGAGTGGCACAAATTTAAAAACTGCATTGGAACCTAATGGAGGGAGAAATTAACGTAAACTGGAAAGGTCAGTAAAAGCTTCATGGAGGTTAGAGCAGAGTTCTGAAGGAAGAGAAGGATTTGGACAAGGAGCAAGAAAAGGAAGGGGATGACACAGAGATGATGAGCCGACTGGCCACTGTACCTGGCATTTATACTCTGACTGAATGATACCACTTTTCCCCATCTCTCCAGTACTGGAGCTGACTTTTGCCACAGTCTCTATTTCTTACTGACTTCTCCCTACTTAATTCGGCTTCAGAGCAGGCTGCACGACAACCAGGCGCTCACTGCAATCAGCTGGAGCAGAGGTAAGATTGGAGTCACAGACTGACATAAGGAAGAGAGAAGTCATCTTCTAGTTTCACGCCATCTCTAGTAAAAATATTAATGTGCGTTTAGTGTTTGTTTCGTAGCAGGCACTCTGTGGTCCAACTCACAGAGCCTAATTCATGGAGGAATAACTCAAGTCTTGTTCTTGTGCTTCCTACCTGGTAGGCAAGAACATGTGCTCATATGAAGTACCACGCCCTCAGCCCATCCACACTCTATCCGCTGTGCAGAAGCGCTCTTCCATGAACCGGCAAGGACCTTATGGAGAGCGAGACCTACAGCTAATCACTGCCAGTTAAAGGGTGTCAGTCAACTATTCATTTTGACAGGCATTTTCAACATTTAACTGGTTTTATAGCTAACCATCCTGTGGAACACGAAATTCATTCACCTATACACGCACATATTTTGCAAACTAGTTCATCTGAGTGATACCTCAGGCAGTAACACAGATCAAAATAAGACATTTTTTGGAGACTTTTCCTGGATTTTTTAATGGTAAATGTGAGAATTTGATTACACCTGTTCTAATTTGTATCCACTGATGGAATGCTCCTTGGTCATTAAGAAAAATAAATTATAAATGAATATTTATTGGCATGGGAAAATCCTCCAAATATTTTGCCGGATTTTAAAAAGTAAGTTATAAAATATTATGGACAGAATGACCTAATTTTTTAAAATATTATATCTATACGCTTTAAGTAGACATTTATAACTGAAAACGTTAGTAAAAACTATCCCCAGGAGAGTGATTTTGACTTCCTTCTTTGTGATTTTGTGCATTTGTAAAATTTACTATAAATATTAAGTGCAATATTTGAAATTTGTAGCATAATTAAAGTTTTCACATTCTATAGGATCCATCCATCAATACATGAGAGTAGAACCCACATGACTTCCTGAGGAAAAGCTTGGCCTGCCCTAGGGAACTGCCTACTTCAGCCACCCACAGGCAGAGGGGAGTGCCTTCCATTCAGGCATGTCCTTGTTAGGCTTCTCAATTTTTATAATAAAATGTCAGTATTTCCTCCAACTCAATTGCTATTGATGCTTAACACAACACTCACTGAACTGTCGACAAAAAATAGCTGCAATTGGGGCATTTATCAGAGAAGTCAAACTTGCATTCAATATTATTCTCAAGAGCTACACTGAGAAAAGCAATTTATATGGACTATTGCCTGAAGGACGTGGTCTTTTATCAAGGTTTCATAGAGGAGGTGCTACTGGCATTTTGAGTAGAAAAACTTGGTTGTTGAAACAGAACTTTCAAGCACACTACCAAGGGCCTCCAAGGTAGTACTACTTCAGATACCTTCAGACATATTAGCACATTGTCCAGAAGCATGTTACTGGCATCACTGTAGATCTTCTTTTTCAAAAATGTCTTGTGACAGCATGCCACCAGCAACACGAAGCCCTCTAAACTTGTTTCTCTAAAGACACTCACTACAAATTCCATAAAAGGCCATAGGAGAAACAAGTCCCTGGTCTCAGAACCAAGAATAGTTGCATTCTCTCAATCATCCAACTGGATTTCTATTTTTTCTTTGCCCTGATTTGCATATTTCGTTTTATTTTTGTCTTGTCCCATAGATATCTCCATAAACCACCTTAAATTTTTTGTGGAAAAAAGCAGAGAATAAATAAATAAGTTTTCAGGAAATGATGAAACTACAGAGATGGGTGAGAATAAGACTAAGGAAGGAAAGATAACTTCAGCAACAATAACAGGAAAAAGAACAATACAAACTCTAACACAAGGTCTGTCAGGGTAATAGGAGGTTAGGAGATATCACAGTGGACTGGGGAAAACACTGGACTCAAGAATCAGAAGTGGGTTTGGATCCTGACTCTGTCACTAACTAAGTGATGTTGTGAAAAAATGGGCAGAAGAGAACCTAGTCTCACAATCTCTCATAGACACTGAGAGATGCCATAGCCCAGAGGTCCAGCAGGATGGTTCCATAATCATACTACCTGAGTTTAAACCTATTCCCACTTACTCTTGGGGATCTTTAACAGCAACTTAACCTCTCTAAGGCTTGTTGTTATTATCTGTAATATGGGAATGAGAATACTGATCTTGTATTATTATGGGACTTTCACAGAATTTTTTCTCAAGTATTCATAAGCACTTTATATGGATTTACAGATGAGTGGTTAATACTCTTAACCACTATAGAATACTGATGACAAAATGTACTAATGCATGTAAGGCACTGAGCACAGTGCCTAGCACATGCTAAGCCTTTAAGAACTGTTAGGTTATGAAGCAAATGAAAAGTGCCTTACAGATCTGAATGATTTTTTTATATAATGGAATGATATACTGTATCTCAAATATGGTATTTGTTTAAGTAAATGTTATCAAATTTACAGATGATACAGAGGAAGAATAAGTAAAACAAGAAATTATAGAATTAAGATTAAGTTTAACAAGTTTAACTGGAAAACATGAGAGCTGAGCACAAAGATTTATGTCTAAATATATTCATCATGGTGTTAATTATTAAAGTTAAGAAAGGAAATGAGAGTGATGTCAGCAACATGGCAGTGTGAGCTGTTCTCTTTGTCTCTTCCTCTTCAAACTACAACTAAATGAACATTCATTCATCCATGAAGGACACGCACACAGCACATCAGGACACCTGAGAGATCCACGCAGCTATACATCTGAAGGTGGATGGACTACCCCCGGGGAGGTGGTGGAGATAGGTGAGCACTCTCTGTCTCCCAGGCATCCCAGTACCTCCATGTGACTGCTCTCCAGCTGAGGTATTCATGGCACCACAGTGGCCCCGAGGGTGGAAGCGCACCTCGGCACAACTGTGGAAACAAGGCAATGGCAGGCCTTAGCCCCTACATGATCACTTCCCTGGCAAGTGGGAGGTTCCACAGGACCACGCAGGCCACAGGGAAAGTCTCAAGCACAGGCCAAGTGGGGAGGCATCACCCACCAAGCATAAATGCTGTTGTGACGTAGAGCATATGGTGGCGGAGCTGCAAGTCTGGGCAAACCAGCTCCCGGCTGCTGGAACTGCCCATAGTACCACTGTGGCCCTGAAGCGAGGAACACATCTCAAGGGGACTGTGGGAGCAGGCAGCAACAGCCCTGAGCCACCACATGATTGCTTTCCCATTCGGTGGGAGATCCCACAGGTCTGCTGCGATCCCAAGGAGTGGCCCAGGCTTGGATAGGCACAGCTGACAGGGATCGCAGCAGACTCAGATTACACAGCTCTTGCCCCCCCATCTGCCCCCCAGTGGCAGCAGGTGAAACCTGTGATCAGATACTATCACTATGCAATGGCAAAATGCACTCCAACAAATGGTATGAAGAAATATACTAATAATCCAGACCAAAAGGAAAAAGACAAACAGCCACAAATCAATCCTGAAGGCACAGCAACCTACAATCTATATGACAGAAAATTCAAAACAGCCATCATAAAAAAACTGAACAAGTTACAAGAGAATTCAGAAAGACATTTACATGAAATCAGGAACAAAATTAACGAACAGAGAGAATTTTTCACAAAAGAGATTGAAACTATAAAGAAAAACCAATTCAAAATGTTGGAGATGAAATGGATGAGAGAAAGAAAAATCTAGAGTCCTTAAATAACAGAGCTAATATTATGGAGGATAGAATTGGCAATCTAGAGGACAGGAACACAGAAATGCGTCAGATGGAGGAGGAGAGAACTAAGACTAACAAGAAATGCAGAAATTCTCTGAAAACTATCCAACTCAATTAAGAAATGCAACATAAGGATTATAGGTATTCCAGAGGGAGAAGCGAGGGAGAAAGGAACAGAGAACTTGTTCAAAGAAGTAACAGCTGAGAACTTCCCAAACCTGGAGAAGAAGTTAGAATTACATGTAAATGAAGCCAACAGAACTCCTAATTACATCAATGCAGAAAGACCTTCTCCAAGGCATATATTAGTAAAGCAGGCAAAAACCAATGACAAAAATAAAATATTAAGGGCAGCAAGGCAGAAGAACATGACCTACAAAGAAATCCCTATCAGGCTTTCAGTGAATTTCTCAGCATAAACCTTACAGGCTAGGAGACAGTGGAATGATACATTCTAAATTCTGAAAGACAAAAACTTTTAGCCAAAGATACTATATCCAATAAAAATATCCTTCAGATATGATGGAGAAAGAAAAACTTCCCAGATAAACAAATGCTGAGGGAGTTCATCACCACAGGACACCCCCCTACAGGAATTGACCAAGAAGGTCCTCATACCTAAAAAGAAAAAAGAAAGTGATTATAAAGCCTTAAGCAAGGAGATAAATAGGCAGACAAATCAGAAAATTGCAACTCTCTTTCAGAACAGATTGGCAAACACTTAATTATAAATTTAAAGATAAAGGGAAGGAAAGCATCAAAAATAAATATAATCACTTCATTTTAACCACAAATGCACAAGACAGAATAAGTTGTGACAACAACAGCTTAAAAGGGGAAGAAGACAGGGATGAATCCTACTTAGACTAAGGTAATATGAGGCTATCAGAGAATGGATTATCTCATCTACAAGATCTTTTATACAAACCTCATGGTGACAACTAAACAAAAAATTAGAACACAGACACAAATGATAAATAAAGAGGAAACTGAGAAAACCATCATAAAGAGCTACCAAACTGAATTGACAGTCTGAAATACAGGGGACGAGAAACAAGGGAAATGCAAAAAAACTGGGAAACAAGTATAAGTGGCAGCATTAGGGACCGGCCCAGTGGCGCAGCACTTAAGTTCACATGTTCTGCTTCAGCAGCCTGGGGTTCAACAGTTCAGATCCCGGGTGAGGACATATGCACCACTTGTCAAGCCATGCTGTGGCAGGCGTCCCATATATAAAGTAGAGGAAGATGGGCACAGATGTTAGCTCAGGGCCAGTCTTCCTCAGCAAAAAGAGGAGGATTGCTGGCAGATGTTGGCTCAGGGCTAATCTTCCTCAAAAAAAAGAAAAAAAGCAGCATTAAGCCCTCATATACCAATAATCACTCTGAATGTAAATGTATTGAATTCCCCAGTCAAAAGACACAGAGTGGCTGGATGGATTAAAAAGCAAGACCCAACAATATGCTGCCTCCAGGAAACACATCTCACCTGTAAAGACCAACACAGACTTAGAGTGAAGGGATGGAAGAAAATACTCCAAACTAATGGCAAACAAAAGAAAGCAGGTGTTGCCACACTTATATCAGACAAAGTAAACTTCAAGATAAAAACAATGATGAGAGACAAACGGGCAGTATATAATGATAAAAGAGACACTCCACCAAGAGGACATAATAACACAGGAGCAGCAAAGTACATAAAGCAACTATTAAGTGACATAAAAGGAGACATTAACAGCAACACAATAATAGTACGGGACCTTAACATCCTGCTTTCATCAAAGGATAGATCAACCAGACAGAAAGTCAACGAGAAAACAGTGGAACCAAATGAAAAACTAGACCAGATGGACTTTATAGATGTATATAGAACACTCCATCCAAAATCAGCAGAACAGACATTTTTCTTGTGCACACGGAACATTCTCAAAGATAGACCATATGTGGGGAAACAAAATAAGCCTCAATAAATTTAAGAAGATTTAAATCATATCAAGCATCTTTTCAAACCATAATGCTATGACACTAGAAATCAACTACAAGAAGAAAACTTGGAAAGTGACAGACATGTGGAAACTAAACAACATGCTACTGAACAACAAATGGATCATTGAAGAAATCAAAGAATATCTTGAGACAAATGAAAATGAAAATACATCATACCAACTCATATGGGATGAGGGAAAAGTGGTCCCAAGAGGGAAATTCATAGCAGTATAGGCCCACCTTAACAAACAAGAAAAATCTCAAATAAGTAATCTTAAACTACACTTAACAGAGCCAGAAAAAGAAGAACAAACTAAGCCCAAAGTCAGCAGAAGGAAGGAAATAATAAAAATTAGAGCAGAAATAAATGAAATTGAAACCAAAAAAAACAGTAGAAAGGATCAATGAAATGAAGAGCTGGTTCTTTGAGAAGATAAACAAAATTGACAAACTCTTGCCAGACTCACTAAGAAAAAAAGAGAGAAGGCTCAAATAAATAAAATTAGAAATGAAAGAGGAGAAATTACAAGAGATACCAAGAAATACAAAGTATTATGAGAGAATACTATGAAAACTTATATGCCAACAAATTGGACAATCTAGAAGAAATGGATAAATTCTTAGACTCATACAGCCTCCCAAAACTGAACCAAGAAGAAATAGAGAATGTGATTAGACCAATCACAAGTAAAGATACTGAAACAGTAATCAAGAGCCTCCCAAAAAATAAAAGTCCAGGACCAGATGGCTTCTCTAGAGAATTCTACCAAACATTCAAAGAAGACTTAGTACCTATCCTCCTCAAATTATTCCAAAAAACTGAAGAAGATGGAAAACTTCCTAACACATTTTATGAAGCCGACATCACCCTGATCCCAAAGCCAGACAAGAACAACACAAAGAAGGAAAATTACAGGCCAGTGTCTCTGATGAAAATACATGCAAAAATCCTCAACAAAATATTGGCAAACTGAATATAGCAATACACATAGCGGATCATACACCATGATCAAGTGGGATTTATACCAGGGACACAGGGACAGTTGAACATCCGTAAATCAATCAAGGTGACACACCACATTAACAAAAGGAGGAATAGAAACCAAATGATCATCTCAATAGACGCAGAGAAAGCATTTGACAAGATCTAACATCCATTTACGATAAAAACTCTCAATAAAATGGGTAGAGAAAAGTACCTCAACGTAATAAAGGCCATATATAACAAACCCACAGCCGACATCATCTTCAGAGGGGAAAAACTGAAAGCCATCCCTCTGAGAACTGGAACAAGACAAGTGTGCCCACTCTTGCCACTCTTATTCAATGCAGTTCTGTAGGTTTCAGTCAGAGCAATTAGGCAAGGAAAAGAAATAAAAAGTATCCAAATTGGCAAGGAGGAAGTGAAACTCACTGTTTGCAGGTGATATGATTTTATATAAGATATGATCTTATATATCTAAAGAATCCATCAGAAAACTATTAGAAATAGTCAAAACACAGTAAAGTTGCAGGGTACAAAATCAACTTACAAAAATCAGTTGCATTTCGGGGGCTGGCCCCGTGGCCGAGTGGTTAAGTTCGCGCGCTCCGCTGCAGGCGGCCCAGTGTTTCGTTGGTTCGAATCCTGGGTGCGGACATGGCACTGCTCGTCAGACCACGCTGAGGCAGCGTCCCACATACCACAACTAGAAGAACCCACAGCGAGAAATATACAACTATGTACTGGGGGGCTTTGGGGAGAAAAAGGAAAAAATAAAATCTTTAAAAAAAAAAAAATCAGTTGCATTTCTATACTCTAGTAATGAAATAACAGAAAGAGAACTCAAGAATACAATCTCATTTACAATCACAACAAAAAAGAATAAAATATTTAGGAATAAATTTAACTAAGGAGGTGAAAGACCTATATTATGAAAACTATAAAACATTATTGAAAGAAATCAATGATGACATAAAGAAATAGAAAGATATTCCATGCACATGGATTGGAAAAATAAACATAGCTTAAATGTCCATACTACCTAAAGCAACCTACAGATTCAATGCAATCCCAATGACATTCTTCATGGAAATAGAATAAAGAATCCTAGAATTCATATGGGGCAACAAAAGACCTTGAATAGCTAAAGCAATCCTGAGAAAAAAGAACAAAGCTGGAGGCACCACAATCCCTGACTTCAAAATATACTACAAAGCTATAGTAATCAAAACAGCATGGTACTGGTACAAAAACAGACACACAGATCAATGGAACAGAACTGAAAGCTCAAAAATAAAATCATACATATAAAGACAGCTAATCTTCAAGAAAGGAGTAAGAACATACAATGGACAAAGGAAAGTCTCTTCAATAAATGGTGTTAGGAAAACTGGACAGCCACATGCAAAAGAATAAAGGTAGACCACTATCTTTCTCCATACAAAAAAATTAATTCAAAATAGATTAAAGACTTGAAGGTAAGATGTGAAACCATAAAATGTGAAACCAGAAAATATAGGTAGTACACTCTTTGACATCAGTCTTCAAAGGATCTTTTCAAATACCATATCTACTCGGGCAAGGTAAACAAAAGAAAAAATAAACCAATGGGACTTCATCAGACTAAAAAGCTTCTGCAGGGCAAAGGAAACCAGGAACAAAACAAAAAGACAACCCACCAACTGGAAAAAAATATTTGCAAATCATATATCCTACAAGGGGTTAATCTCCAAAATATATAAAGAACTCATACAAATCAACAACAAAAAAACAAATAACCCCATCAAAAACTGGGCCGAGGATATGAATAGACATTTTTCCAAAGAAGATATACAGATGGCTAAGAAACACATGAAAAGATATTCAACATCACTAATCATCAGGGAAATGCAAATCAAAACTACAATGAGCTACCACACCACACCTGTTTGAATGGCTATAATTACCATGACGAAAAACAATAAATGTCAGAGAGGATGTGCAGAGAAGGGAACCCTCATACACTGCTGGTGGGAATGCAAACTGGTACAGCCACAATGGAAAACAGTAAGGAGATTTCTCAAAAAGTTAAAAATCGAAATACCATACAACCCAGCTCTTCCACTACTATGTATTTATCTGAGGAACTTGAAATCATCCATTCAAAGAGACTTATGCACCCTATGTTCACTGCAGCATTTTTAACAATAGCCAAGACATGGAAGCAACTCAAGTGCCCATCAACTGATGAACAGATAAAGAAGATGTGGTATATGGGGCCAACCCAGTAGGGTAGTGGTTAAGTTCACATACTCCATTTTGGCGACCTGGGGTTTACTGGTTTGCATCCTGGGCGTGGACATACATACCACTCACCAAGCCATGCTGAGGCAGCAGCCCACATACAAAATAGAAGAAGATTGGCACATATGTTAGCTCAGGGACAATCTTCCTCAAGAAAAAAGAGGAAGATTGGCAATAGATGTTAGCTCAGGGACAATCTTCCTCACAAAAAAAGATGTGGTATATATATATACAATGGAATACTACTTAACCATAATAAAAGACATAATCGTCCCATTTGCAACAGCATGGAAGGAACTTGAGAGTATTACGTTAAGTGAAATAAACCAGACAGAGAAAGACAGCACTGTATGATTTCACTCTTATATGGAAGATGCACAAACACATGGACAAAGAAAACAGATGAGTGGTTACCAGAGGGGAAGATGGTTGGAGAGTGGGCATAAGGGGTAGAGGGGCACATATATATGGTGACTGACAAATAATAACGTACAACTGAAATTTCACAATGTCATAAACTATTATGACCTCAATAATAAATAAATAAATAAATGAAAATAAAATTAAACAAAAAAGGAAATGAGTTAAATATCCAAAAGTAAGGGGTTGATCCAAGAAATCTGACATATCTACACACACAGAAAAAAGGACTGGATTAAAATAGGACATAATTTCAACACTGATCTCCTTTTGACAATATGATTTGTATGAGTTTTCCTATTTCTTTACACGTGCCAATTTTCCAAATTTTCTACAACGAAAATATGTTCCATAATAATTGGAAAAAACAAGCATAATTTTTAATTGAAATAAATCAACATAAAGCCCTACATGTAACTTTAACAAATCTACTTCACAGGAATAGTAAGAAAGGATCTGATGAAGGATGACTTGCTGTCACACAGATCCTTGCTTACCGTTCCTGTTCCGTGTGACAGCAAGTCATCCTTCATGAGACCTTTCATCAAGCATCCACCCGAACAAGGTCAGGTATTTCAGTTGTCCATATCCTTACTATATGGTGCTAAAAAAAATCTGCAAATGATTTTAATAAGTATTAGATGGAAAGATGTAGATTACAAGAAGTCCATGTTGGGCAAACATTTGTTGAGTTAATATATTCAACTCCAGGGACCAAGAAAACATTGACTATCTAGGATCCATACAGCTGAGGGCAACAGACCTAGTGAAGTGCTACTGATCAAGTCTCAAGAGCAGCAGACGGAGTACCTAGATTTGGTTAGCCCAGAGACAAGAGGGGTAAGACAGGAGGCTGCAGTGGTCATCAAATATGTAAGGAATGTCATCTGGAAGAGGTTTGGGCGAGTTCCACGTCTCTGCAAACAGAGTGGCGGGAAAAAAGTTACAGGCCAGAAAAATCTAGTGCCCAAAATGCAGGGGAAAATTTCTTAGCAAGTAGAAATAACAGCAATAAATCAGGCTGCTCTGTGAAGAACAATCTTCCTTTATCATATATGAATCACGTCACCTAAAAACCCGATGGAGATGGGCAGAGGCACAGTGCCGGAAGCAAGGAGCTCACCTGGTATCAATCACCTGAAGACAAGGTCTGTCCCTGGGGCCAGAAACATACCAAGGGGCAAAACCCTAGTGAACCCTTGGAGACGCGACCTCTCCCTTTCTCACTCTGCCTTGTGGAGTCTAAGCCAAGCACCATGTGAGCGTTAGGATAGCACCCTCCTCTCAAACACAGGCCAAACTGGGAGGAAAGAAACGCAAGCGAGGGGCTTGGGAAGCTATGCCGATTCTTTGGAGCTGAAGATGGAATAAGATGAGGCCTTAAAGCCCTGAGAGTAAGCCAGATAGAGAATGACTAGGAACCTTGGTCTCAGTGTCAGCTTGCTCTGTTTTCTTCTTCACATCTATTTGCTTCTGTTTGCCCTTTAGTATACAGTAAAGATTTGCCAAGTCCCAGGCTGCCTCATCCCTCATAAGAGAAACCAAGAGGTTTCTGCCCACATCCGAACAGGGTCATTAAAGCCTTTATGTACATACCAGCACTTCACACATATAAACTCTTTAACCTTCACAGCAACCTATAAAGTGGGTACTATTATTATCCCAGGATGAAAACAATGAGGCACGCGGAGGTTGTATGACTTACTCAAGGTCTAGAGAGAGTAAGCGGTGGTGTAGGTATTCAAAATATGAACGTGAAGGAACTTTTATTGTCAGAACTGTGGTTATTCTTTCAGGAAAGAATCATTTTAAGCTCATTTTAAAGTCATTTAAATCATTTGGTGTTATTGTGTAGCAATTTATGTGTATGCCAAGTGTCATGAATGAATTTCTTTTTCCTCCTCCCCATGACTCCCACTAGCTCTCCTAATCATGCTTCTACACGTGCGAGAAGCCGGGAGCTACGAGACAGCATGTTGATTCAACACACATCCAGGAAAACAGCTGTAACTACTGCAATCCACGAAGTGCATTGAAAAAGTTGTCTGTCAGTGATTAAAATTATAAGACTATTAAACTCTAAACCCAGGCAATTTCCTAAAAAAATAAAATACAGTATTTTTGAGGCTAACTATTCAGAAATTAAGAAGTATGTTTGACTTTAAGACTGAGGAAGATATCTCATGAGGAATTCGGTAATTAATAAATTTGTTTTAGGAAGGGTGACTTCTGTGTGCTCTTAGCAACATCAAAGGCAGCAGCTCCCGCTTTTAGGCAGATCTCAATTACTTGTGTTTGTGATTTTGCATAATGCAGCAAAATTATTCGAGCTGTTTTAAACCAGTCTTGTATATTGCGTCTCCTGCTTTGTTTACTTCTCTTTAATGTGTTCATTTAACCAGATAGAAACGAAAACACAAGAAACTCCAGCAGCCACACTTACCTATGATCCAAGTGGTGAATGGAGAGAATGACTCCGGAGTTTAAGTGGGTCTGTTTCAGGGTCACCAAGACGGTAAATTCATGTTTATTTCTCAGCTTCTGAAAAAACTGTTCAGCTGTAGCAGTGGATGCTTTTATACTTCTGGGAGTATCTAAAAAAGAAAGAAACATACACTAAGAATAAACCAGAATTTGGTTTTATAAAGTACCCTTTACATGCGACATTCTTCTAAAAACATTATCAAGTAATAACTGAGAAATACTAGGTTTCAGACTCTCCCAGTAAATTCTTTCAACGAGATTTTATGCTACGTGTAACATAGGACAGTAAAACCACAAGACATACTGAACTGGTATTTCAGGAATCTTTCTTCAAAAACGTCACCTTTGAGGCAAAGAATCCAAAAGAACTCTCTTTGAAGAGGTGTACTCCCAAGTTTTCTCCTTACACACTTCCTATATCCTGGATACCAAAGCCACGTCAGTGTCAACAATGAACAAAAAGATGTAGTTCTTAGAATAAGACCTAAAAGACCACGATACAGCCATTTAGCTTTTCTGACACCTCATGAGAGGAAATTGGATTTAAATCTATGTGCCACCTTCCACATTGATGTCTCTAGCCAGAAGGCTCTCTATAAATAGATTTTTTAAAAGATCATTGAAATTAGTCACTCTCAGCCTTCTGTGCAGTGGCTGAAACATTAAGATCAAATTATCTTACCACATTTGTTGAAAGAAATATGTAGAACCAATTCCCATGTCCCTCTCCCCAGGCTTAGGGAAAGCCTAGCCAAGGGAGGCTTGCCCAGGAAAGGAGGAACTTTGACCCTGCACTTCCGTCTGTTTTAGTTTTGCACTCTGACCTCAGGACCCAAAGGACACAAGGGAAATAGACAGGCAGAGAAATGGATTTAGTAGATAGGAAAAAGCTATCATTCAAGCCATCTGCTAACTGAGTAAAGGCTCTCCTATTCATAGTATGTGCAAAGGGGTGATGGGAGCCAGAAACAGCTTCTGTTGTTACCAAATCATTCTCCTCTTTTTTATGCTTTAGACTAGGTAGACTAGGTAAGTAGTTCTCAGTGAGGAAACTACTGCCATTTGGAGAGAACAATCCTTCCTTGTGCAAGACTGTCCCAAGAACTGCAGAATATTTAGCACCCCTGGGTCCCAGGCCCACTAAATGCCAATGGCAACCAATCCCTGGTCATTGTGACAACCCAAAGTCTCCCACACATTTCCAAGCATTCCCTCGGGAGCAGTGCAGCAGAAATATCAGTGAGAACCACAAACTTGATGAAACAGACATGATAAAATTAATCCTACGTTTCTAGCCTCACAAATATATGGAATAAAAATGTAATCACCTGCTCTGCGTCCATCACTGGGAACGCGCAGACATAGAGAAGCCCTCAAGATACCCATAAAATAGAGGAAGCGACAAATAATCCCAATACAATGAACAAAGTGCTGCCATACCCATAGGTACAAAGTGTTGCTGGATCACAGAGGGAAAAGTAGCCAACATCATCTGGACGGAGGATTTCATAGAAGAGAAGGCCTTTGATCAGAAGTTCACCAGGTAGAGAAGAGAGGGAAAAGCACTCCAGTCAGAGGAATGGCTTGTGAAAAAGCAGAGAGGTGTGACAGGGCATGACATGACTGAAGCAGTGAATAGGAGACAATATGAGAAGGAGTTGGACAGAAAAGTTAGACTGCATAGGCAGGACACTGTGTGCCAATGTAACGGACACCTGTTGTTTCTGTCAGCATCATCAGTTTGCCCTCTTGGTTAAAACAAAACAAACTCCTCTTTACCACTGAAAAATGAGCCCCTCCCCACTCTTAACCCAGGCCTTCTTCTCTGCTAGAAGGGCCCCGACCAATCAGAGCATCGCCTATCCCTGTTCGCAGTACTTGATTCAGGAACAGGCCCCTAATCCAGGGCAGTGAAGTCAGGCCCAGGATATTTGTTCAAAGTTTTAGAAAAAAGAAACTTTCTGGTTTCCAAAAAGAAACTTCCTTGGTTCCACTCAATATTCACAACTCAAAAGCATAACAATAATCTGCGATTTCTGCCAGGTCAAAGTAACAGTTTCTCCCCAGGCTCCATCAGGGATAAGACAGGCTGTGGAGGGGATTCCAGGCAATTCCCCCTAGCTCCAAAACCTTCTGCCTTTTTAAGGAAGCATACAAAATGCAATCCTATGCAAATAATTCATCTAGTGTTAACTTTTAGTCCACTCTAATTTATACACAAGTGAATCATTCACAAACTTCATTACTTCATTTTAATATGATAGATAAAAACAAATTAAATTATAAATATTTATTATGCTTCCCCCCTTTTCAGGCAGGTGGAGCCTGAGCAGCATCCTTTGTCTTGCCAAGCAGGATGATAGATGGGGATGCAAATGAGAGAAAGAGAGAAAGGACTACACTGAATACAGAAAGGACGATCAGACCCACAGAGATATCTAAAGCTGTGGCCCAGAGAGCTTGAGCTCTTATAGTGAGAGAAAAGGAACTTAGAAATAGGTGGCAGCTTCCTTACAAGGTGGAACTTTAGAGAAGAGATGTTTTAAATAGGATTTTCAGGAAGTTTTGCTGTTTGGTATGCATAGAAAATGTTCAATAAATCTCTGTATTATTCTCCATTGCTTTTGGAGTCAGATTTGCAGGGAAAGTTGAAAGGTTGTATTATTTTTGTGGGGCTTTTTGTTTGTTTGTTTTGTTTCCACATGAAATGACATATGAAGATCAACCTTAAGATGAAAGGAAGGAAGATCTAAAAGAATGGATTACATTTGAGTATCATTAGCAAAATGTAAGTCATCATGGTTGAAAATATGCTGAAGGAAACGAGGTAAAGGAAAACTATTTCTTTCCTTTCTTTCTGCTTTATCTCCCCAAATCCCCCCGGCACATAGTTGTATATCTTAGTTACAGGTCCTTCTAGTTGTGGCATATGGGACGCCGCCTCAACGTGACCTGCCGAGGTGCCATGTCGGCGCCCAGGATCCGAACCAGCGAAACCCTGGGCCGCCGCAGCGGAGCGCACGAACTTAACCACTCGGCCATGGGGCCGGCCCCAAAACTATTTCTTAAAAATTGATCCATCTGCATTTTGGAAAAATTTCTTTGGTAGCCACATGGAAGGTTATCTGAAGAAAGAAAACAAGCGAATATAGGGAGAACACTTAAGAAGCTTTGGCAATTCGAGTGATCCTTGACTTTTTTGTTAGATTTCACATATTTTAAACATCACATTTTCACATCCCAAAACTCCCTTTCCCAAGTTAAATTGATTTTTTTTTTTTTTTGCTTTGACCAGTAATGGTGATACAGAGCTACTGTTCCTTGCCCAACTTGTCAGACATGTTGACGAGAGAAAACAGAAAACCTAACAGGGATATTTGCATTGAGATGCTTAAGAAAGTGCTCAAGGAGACCTGCGGAGCAGAACATCCTCCATCCCACCAGCGTGGTAAGTGGGGTCCCAAAGGGTCTCTGTCCAGCTTAGACTTGAAGCTTATTCACTCCTGCAGGGTCACTATTTAGGACAGGATCTCTCACCCTGTCCACCTGCTCCTCTCAACCCATTACCTTCCTGTTTTGCTCCCTCTATGAATGTAGGGTGACCTGCAGGAAAGGGGAACCCTTCAGCATGAACATGGCCAGGAGAAGTCCCTTTCAGCTCATGCTGTAGTGGCAGGAAAAATAATATTCTTTTTTCCCATCCTTATTAACCAAGTTATTGCACAGAGGTTTGAAAACAAGGGCTTGCATGAAAGTCCCATCTGGTTGCAGTGAAGGGCAATGTGGAAGGCCAATGGGAAGAAGAAAACCCAGCCTGGCTTGCCAAGGCCTCAGGAAGGTCTCCCCACCTGGCATCCTCAACCCAGAGGGCCAGGACACAGGGAAAGATTTTTAAGTTAGCTGCATAGTGATGGAGCGAGCAACTACAGGAAATATAAGTCACGACTTCATCATAATTTTCAGTTCTCTGTCAAGAGAACACCATGTCCCACCAACTCTTACCTCACTCTAATAATATTTAAATTTATCGTTCCCCTTACAAACATATTTTCAAGAATTCATTATGCCTGAGTCCAGGAAGGATTTAAGAGGGCCTAAACTCTGTGAGTAGCATCAGAATGAACAGGAGAGGTAAAATTCAAGAGATACTTAGAAAGTAGGCTCTAAAGAGTTTGGTCACTGATAAAACACATGCAAAAGGTAAAAAAAGGGGAGAAAATTGAATCCCATTGAATCCAAAGTTTCTAGCTTGAGAGACTGAATGAAAGGAAATGGAGTAGGAGCATGATGGTACCCAGATGGGATTTCAGTTTTAGAAATGGTAATTTTGAGGTGCTATGGGGCATGCATGTGGAAGTGTCCAGGAGGAGGCTGGCTCTACAGAATTTGATCTCAAGAGAGAGGTCAAGGTTGGCAATACAGATTTAGAAGTCATCAGAATATGGTAGCTAAAGTCATAGGAGTACCTGAGAAAATCACAGGAATCACAGGAATGAGAGGAGGATGAAAGGATGGACCACAGAAACCCTAAATCTGTAGCAGAGTGGGGACAACATATATAACTTTACACACACACACACATACACACACATAATGCTGCACACCTGATACTATACAAACTTCATCCTTCAAAAATGTATATTAATAGATTTTCCCCCTTTGAACCCACATTCCATTTTGTTCTCACAAAGCCCTGGAAACTTAACGGGGGCAATTGTTACTATTTCCTTTTTCAATGAGTAAACAAGCCAAGGAACAATCCCATGGCTCACCCTAAGGCACCCAGCAAGTTAAAGGTGTAAGGGGATGACAATTTCCGGCCCAGGGTTCTTTCCACTAAATTGCCTCCTGAACAGGCATCTTTTATCCATGCTCAACTGCCACTCACAAACAGAAATGTAAATAAGAGAGCAGCAACACAGAAAATAATATAGAAAAAGTAATTATATAAGATAACATTTTTAGTTCCTTGAGTAGAGTAGTGATTTTAAGAAAGGTCACTTTCCCCATTTGCAATTCTGTTTCCCAATTCATAAAATTAGCATTTCCGCCTTCTATTTTCATCTCAAGGATTATATAATGTTCAGAGAGACTTCTGAGTTCCCATGATTATTACTATAAGATCTAATTCTGCTACTCACCAGAAAATCAAGTCAAAGAAACCACATGCGAGAATTTACTTTACTTTATTTTTGTTATCATTTCAGTTTTCATAACTGATCATTTAATTCAGGTATGTATTAAGCAATTTCTCAACAAAGCCTATGATTGGTTAAGAACCAAACATAGAAAAATAAAGCACGGTGGTTATAAGAACAAACTCTGAACCCAGAAGAATGAGGCTCCAATGCCAGCTATGCAGATTATTAGCCGTGCCTGGCATGTGGTGAACACCATGTGTTAGTTTTGGGGATTATAATACTTATTATTACCATCACTCTCTCAAGTAACGAGACTGCAGACCTGACTAAAACTACCAAGAGCCATAACACCCTTGTGGTGATTTTCTGAGCTTACTCTCATTCTAACTATCCCAAACTCAGCCACAAAGGATCATTTTCTATATTTGAAAATTGACATAAAAGTTTTTTGCAATCAAATTATTCTTAAGATAAAATCCTGCCTACCACTCTCTGTTTCTTGAGAACTATGAGAGATCATTCCCTTATAAACAAAATTAATCTAAAGTGAATTTCTTTTCAAAGAGGAGCTCATCAAGATTACTTGAATTGCCTCTTCAGAGAAAAACAGGCTGAGAAAAGGGGCCTTTAAACACTACTACTAAGTCCTATAGAAAAGCCTATAACTCGCCCACGCTGTATTAGGTCTTTTTAATTAGAGAACTGCTTGAGTTTCAAACAAAAATTTGTTTTAGAATTTTCCATTTTTATTATGTGCAAAGCCTAAAACTCCCACTAAGAAAACAACTAGTAGCAGTTTAAAGCAGTTATTAATAAACAATGAAGCAGCTCAGAAGCAATTACATCAAAATACTCATTTTTAGTCATGGGACTACCAGGATGGAGGGATGTGTTCATATGTGGATGCAATAACAATTTCTAGGGATTTAAACAATGTGCTATGTATTCTCCATATACAATGTTAAGAGGAGAAAGGAGAGGGAGAGAGAGACTGGTTTATTTCTAAAATAAACTGTACCTTAATGCAATTATGTGTGTGGTAGTAAATATGAGTGTTGACCGAAAAGGAGAGTCAAACTGGAACTTCTTTAAGTATTTTTAATATTAGTAGTAAAAGTAAAGAGAAGGGATTTGTCCATCTTCCAATAACAAAGAAATCGGTAAGAATTATTTTCTTCCTTAACACTTAAACTGCAGCACTACAGTTGGCAACATGAGCCAAATAAGTCTTTGCCCACTGACAGGTCTCTGTCCCATCTGCAGTGTGTAGAAACCTAAATTGATTTTCCCCCACATAACCAGACCAATAAAAACAACATGCGCAAATTCAATTATAAAAACAGTCTAATCTCAGCCATAAAATGGTTGACTTAGAATGTTCCAAAACTCATCAAATTACCCTTTTTGAAAAGTCTCTAACTATGAGAAGTTATTGTCTTCTAAATTTAGGTTAGAGATATACGAAGTTAGAACTATTATCATAGTTACTGTCCATGGCTCTTACTCGCCCTTCAACATACCCACGCCTTTATAGTGCAAACTTTCAGGACAAAATAATAGTAACAATTTTAAAAGCCATTAAAATTTTATTAACACTGTATATGCGGTTTATAAAGTCCTTAAACATAAACAAAATCATTTAAGCCTCAAAGTAACTTTGAATAAATGGGATTATTAGCTCCATAGTAATAGAAATTACAGATGAGGAAAGAGAGGCACAGTGAAGCCAACACACTTGCGATTATCACCATTAGTGGCTCAAAATCAAGCTCATTTCTATGAACTTACTACATTAGAAAATTGTTGGTTCAAAACCTCGGGAACTTCTGGGTGAAATCTGAAATTGGCCTCATACATGGAGGGCGAGGAGAGACCGAAGAAAGAGGCAGACCACTCCAGACTGGTAGGTGGCACATTAAATAAGCAAGAGACCTTACACACAAGGCTTCTCTCGGGAGCTGCAAGACGAGCAGATCTCCGCCCACGACCGCCAGAATCTTTAAAATTTTGAGAGACGCCTTAACTGGGTTCAGTCATGCATACCGTCCAAATGGTCTCAACAACACTTTGTTTCTCAAGGCTGCATGCTCGAAAACACCTCCCACAGTGGGAACAGTGGGCAGAAGATATACTCCAAGGACAGGGTGGGGGCAAGAAGCCTCCGATTGCCCAGGTCCAGCTCACGCATCAACCAGCAGCCATGTCCTCTCAATGACCTCCTCCACCAGAACCAACAAAAGCAATTACGGATATAAATGAACAAATCCACCAAATCCATGTCACAGAACCAGGACCCCAACCCAGGCCAATGTGTTTCCTGTTATTACACAATGGTGCCCACCCAAGACAATGGTGATGCACACTCTGGAGAACAGATAAACCCTCGTTTTAAGTTAACTTTTATAAAAGTATATTCTGAAGATCAGTAAATACATTTCTCTTGATCTTTGAATAAATTTAGGTTTTTCAAGCCTACAAAACTATTCACATCATATAATCTCTCAGCTAGATACTCTAAACTATTGAGACGCAAACCGCACTAAATTTTAAAACCAAAAGCTTTTTAAAAAGATAATTTTCAAGTAATTCTCCTTCAAAAGTTATTGGGTAAAATGGATGAGCAATCCACAACTTTTCATGGAACAAACCCATATGTAAGAGTGAGACGACACCCTCACTCTACAGACATCTAAATGCCCTTTACATTACTAGGTTAAGGGAACCCAAGGACATACTCTTGGAAAGTCAACTTGGAAATTTCCCTTCTACATTGTATTCCCATTAAATCCCAAAACAGTCTCAAAAGTTTCTTCCAAATCCACAGCTAATTATAATTTGATTCAATGCACAATAAACATACGTATCTTCACGTATTATTTACAAAAATGTTTGTTGGCTTAATGTTGTGAATATTCAACCACATAAAAACATACATAAAACATAAATATAATCAGAAATCAGAACCAGAAGCATCAACCAACCATTCAAAGAAACAAAAACAAATAATAGGTTCTATGCCTGGATTTAGCAACTAAATCGTTGACTTTAAGCAAATCATTTATGACTCATACGTTGGAATTTTCATTAATAAAGTAGAACAAAATGGAGTCAGAATGTAGGGGGGCAACAAATTATAAAACATCTCTATCATTTGAAGCATAAAATTAAAATATTAAAATTTTATACAAAACAGATATAATACAAGTTATTAAGATTATTCCATTTTGTTTATTTCAATTAATTCCATGCTAACAAGTAACTTTCTAATAATAATTTGGCTTGCCCAGTATGTTTTCCTTTAAAGAGAGCAGTAGTGATCAACTAGTATGAGTATTCTGGTTTAATTCACTGTAATAATCCTCACTGTAGATTAAAATTAAAATTGGCACTTGAATTTATAAGCAGCTTTTGGCTAGTGTTTAGAAGTTCCTCAGAACCTCACCAGCGAAGATACTGCTGTTTAGTTACCAGCAAAATGAAGAAGGAAAACAAGCCAAAATAGTGTTCCTCTTTATCATCTCTTCTCCCAACTGCAATAATGTTCAAGGATAAAGCCAAATAGGCAGAAATATTAAGCAAACAAAAGGGACAATGATAATTGACCACGATGACGATGACAATGACGATGGTGACGATGTCACTCACAAGTTTAACAGAGTGGTTGCATTCCTCTGTTGATCCTGCCGTATTACCTGTAAATAGCAGTCTCAGCAACATCATTTGAACACATGTAGCAGATTTATGAACCAGTAATTTGCATAACTTTATTTAAACCAACCCAAAATATCATATCAAGTTGAACCCAAACTGAATGCATACAATTTGTCAGCTAATATCACAAGCCAGTGTCTTAAATACATAGGGAAAATTAAATTCATGGACTATCATAATTTACAAAACATGCTTCTGCCTTCGACAATAGCCATTGAAAAACTGAATCAATGAAATGTTTGAATTTCTTTAAAAAAAAAGAAAAAACGAGTTTTCACTGATCTCACCTTTAATAGTAGATTAAAAGACTCAACTGCACCTTTGGATACTGACACCAATTATTGGTGTATGAGGTACTGCTTAAATTGGCAAATTACTCACCTTAACAGTAAAGTGTATAATTTTATGACATGTAATTTTTCTCTCTTGTGAATTATCCCATCTGTATTACCTAGCTATATCTTAAATACATATATAATACTCTTTGTAAAGTGTTTATCTATTACAAGAGTAACTATAAGTGCAAAAGAGAAACATACATAAATTTTTCTTTTAAGTGAAAACTGAATCACAAGTCATTCCTTTATTTTCCTTGAGGTCTGATCAAATATAAGAATGAAAGAGAAAAAAAATTTCTATCCAAAAAGCTGGCTATCTTTTTATTCACAGGTGCTGGTGTTTTGGCTTTAGTAGAATTATTAGTGTAAAAAGAAGAAAGCATGAGGCTGACCCAGTGGCACAGTGGTTAAGTTTGCACACTCCGCTTCAGTGGCCTGAGGTTCACAGGTTTGGATCCCGAGCACAGACCTACACACTGCTCATCAAGCCATGCTGTAGTGGCGTCCCACATACAAAACAGAGGAAGATTGGCAAAGATGTTGGCTCAGGGCCAATCTTCCTCACCAAAGGAAAAAAGAAAGAAGAAGAAAGCATAACAAAATGAAGGTGAGATTTCTATTATGTATCTTTAACATTTGAATGATACCTATTAATTGACAAGAATAAGGAATATGGATCTATAATATAGTTTTACATTTATAAAATGTGAAAGTTATAAATTGTGCAACCTCAGATTGCAAGCAGATTCTAACAGAATCTTTGCTGAATAGCTAAAGAGATAGTACGTGGTGCCCCATCAATTATGCAGAGCTGAAGTGCTGAAATGCACAATTTCATCTTCCACCTAATAGGCCAATTTGACCTGAGACATCAATTTTGGGAGTTTGTTCTGCTTTTATCTTTCTTTAATTATAATAATCAAATTATTTGAGAATAACAAGACACCAAAACATCAGTTATCATGATTAATCACCCTATCAAAATTGTGCTCTCTTTTTTTTTTTTTACTGTTATTTCCACTACAAGGAACAAAACAGCATTATAAGGTACCAAAGGACATGGGGCCCAGGATGATCAGTTTCTCAGTCCAGAGTTTCAGACACTAGCCATTATGTCAATCCCTGCCCTTGTTTCCCCAGGTCCCCTATCTGCTTCCCCTCAGTTTCTGAGACAGTCATGATAATGATGCCAGAAAATCAGAAGTGGGGCTCAGAATTAAGTCTTGCTACTCAGACATTCAACAAAAAAAGAGTTCTGAGAACTTGTGAAGCTTCTAAAAGAAACCATCTTCCAGCCCCACCATGTTGGCCCAGTCTACAAAGCTGAGCTGCTGCTTCAGGGTCCAGCCTAGAACTCTAAACTCCACCCTGCATGCCCATCTGCTTGATGGAGGCTCTGCTGCTCTGTCAGGATCTTGCCAATTCTCTCTGCTGTCCCTCAGGAACGGATGAATCTGCTAAAAGGCGTCAGAGTGCTAGTCCATCGAATGACGTCTGCCTGTCTTTGAACTGTGGGGCTACTGGACTTGCCCCATTCACCAGACTGGATATATCCCCAGCTCCCTCTCATCTTACACCCTGTCTCCACCCCATCCTATCACTCTCTTGGAGTTTCTCCCACACCTATAAGTTTTCCTAAATTAAATTCACAATTTAAATGTTACTCTAACCCTGAATAAAGCACAGAAGATTCACTTATTGTCGAAGCTAATCTCTGGACTTCACCTCACTAGAAGCTATATAACCTCCACTTTCCCAGGAGCCTTACATCTAATTCCACCAAGCCTGTGAACTTCCCATTTCGAGGCTTATATTTCTCCCTAAGTGCCCATTCCTGGGCTACAAATTGCCTCCAGTTTCCTGCTCACTTTAATTAATTCACCAAATATATGCACAGCACTTGCTATGTGCGAGGCATTCAACAATGAAGACGAGGAACAATCCAACACTATGACCTGTCCACTTCACCATAGCAGAGACTGCTAGTTGCCCTCCAATAGCAATAATTCTCTTCTTTTTAGTAATAAAACTCCCTACTTTTACCTGGGCACATGGCTGTCCAGCTAGAAATTGCATTCCCTAGTCTCCTTTGCAGTTAAAGTGGCCAGGTGACTTAAGCTCTGGTCAACAGGAAGTGAGTAGAAGTGATATATGCTTCAATCCAGATTTTATTATTAAAAAGGAAACTGATTTCCCTCCATTCTCCTTTGCCTCAGACCGGAATAGGGATATGATAGCAGGAAGCCAAGTTCTTCAGTGAGGACACGGGCATTGTGGGGCCTTGAATAATCTCACCTGGCAGAGCTACCCATCACGCCTAGAACCACCCGCCTACCTCTAGACAGTTACGTGAGAGAGATGAACCTTTCTTATTTGAGCACTGCATTTGGGCCTCTTTGTTACAGGAGCTTAGCCTATTCCCCAGGTAATCCATCTCCCCAAGTTTCCTAGGACTCATTCAGATGTTCCCCTGGGTGTCATTCTTTAAAACAAGGATCAGCAAAATTTTCTGTATACAGCCAGATAGTAAATATTTTGGGTTTTGCAGGCCACATACATCTCTGTTGTATATTCTTTTTATTTATTTATTTTTTAAATAATCTTTTAAAAATGTAAAAGTTGTTCTTAGCTCAAAGGGTCATATAAAAATAGGCCATAAATTTGGCCCATAGGGCCATAATTTATTGACCCCTGGAAGCAACAAATATAGGTATAATTTCCCTTAAATAAAGGGTAATTCTCTTATATCTTTAGTTAGTTATGTGTCTGTCTAGAAAGGCAGACTAAAACAATGTGATAAAAGGCTTAGTTAGAGCAAGTCTATATGCTATGTATGCAGAAAAGGAAGGAGGCAAATACTGCCTGTTAACTTGCTTTCATCACTGCTGTCGATGTGTATATTTGAGGGCATATCCTATCTTCTCTCATTCTGTGATGCTTTCCAAGAGCAGGATCAATTTTGTAATTCTCTTATTTTGCACAGTCCATGTAGAAAACAATCAATAAGTGTGGCAAATTGTCTTGTTCAATGATGACTTTGCCACCTACTTCTATGCCTTTTCATAACAGTGTATTCTCTGCTGAAATAACTAAGAAAAGGTTACATACAGATTTATTTTGCCTTCAAATATTCCTTTGCACTGCCGTCTACTGTAATATGATTTAACAGGTGGAGTAGGGGCCGGCCCTGTGGCCGAGTGGTTAAGTCCGCACGCTCCGCTCCAGCGGCCCAGGGTTTCACCGGTTCAGATCCTGGGCGCGAACATGGCACTGCTCATCAGGCCACGATGAGGTGGCGTCCCACATGACACAACTAGAAGGACATGCAACTAAGATATACAACTATGTACCGGGGGGATTTGGGGAGATAAAGCAGAAAAAAAAAAAGAAGAAGATTGGCAACAGTTGTTAGCTCAGGTGCCAATCTTTAAAAAAAAAAAAAAATAGGTGGAGTAGATGATAACCCCAACGAACTAAACTAGAATACACACTGAAAGTTTTACCACAGTGTTTCATATTGTTATGTATTAAGAACAAAGACTCTCCTTTCCCCTTGGAATGTGAACTGGCAAGTCTGCATGGGGATCCAAAATGTATGAAAAGAAATTAGTTCTTTGTAGCATTCTGAGATGAGCACATTCCTAGAAAAGGGAATAACAAGGGCCTCAGTTAACAGCAGGTTCAAAACTCTCCCCTCAGATGATTACAGTGTGGGTTATTTTCTTAGAAATGTTATAAATTTCCAGAATCAGAGAAAATTTCTAATTGAATGGCCAGGAATACCCCCCAGAGACAAATGAAAGCACTGGACTTGTCTTCTCTCAGCTTCAACATCAGTTTTGAGGATGGCTGTGTGTTGACCTACACAGAACGTTCACAACACCTAAATTAGCGTTCTTGATTTTTTTCCTTTTGCTGTGTAAGATCAGATTTTAAAAAACAAATCAGACAAAAAGTCTACACAATGGCCTATAGATAATTTCTTCACTATATTTTACACTCTTTAAAGCAGAGGAGAACCGGGCATCACAAATAATCCAGGAATTAGAATGCAATGAGGATTTAACATGTCAATTCCGACCTTCTGGACAATTCTTTTCCTTTCATGATAGTCCACAGCTCTGACTGTTTGCTATGCACTTTCATTACTTTTCAGTGTGGCACTTTGCACTCCCTTATATCTTTCTCTGTTTCTTGTTTAATTGCTTTATATGTCAGTCTTAGATCCTCAGAAAGACTGATTTTAATCTCCTTGAGGGCAAGAACTGTACATTATACTTCTCTTCTATCCCAATAACTATCAGCAATTATAGCCCAAGACAGAGAGAAGCAGTTCAAGAAATATTTGTTGAATAGAGATGAATTAATTTTCCTTTTCAAGGTTTGGAGGATAAAACAACACACCTGCCTTGGCTGTGTGAGGACAGGTCACTCCCCTCCCCTCCCACTTCTCCACTAGAGCAAGGTTGACAAGCCCAGACTTGCTGCACAGCTCTAGGCAATACCTGATAATCTCACATGTAAACACAATTCATCGCGCACACAGGTTTATGGAGAGTCCTGGGAGGCACGGCCCATCCTAATTACCATGCGCAACTACCTCATTAGTCCAGGCAAGGAAAACTGTTAGAGTTTAAAATCTTATGAACATAACATCTGAATGTACTTTAAAACAAGCTGCTTTCTTTTATCCTAGAATTTCTTATTTGCGATTCCAAGTCATATATTCCTTCTTTGCTTTATATTCCACTTCCACAAAATTGTTTCTTTCTAGCATTTGGAAGATAAAATGGGTATTTCTACCTTGGTATCACATTTAGATATGGCTCTGAATTACATACAGCTATGTGAAAGATGTATTTCCATTTCTAATTTAGGAAATTAGGTCCAAACGGCAACAATGTATTTCCTATTTAAATACCAACGTCCAATGATTCATTCACATATTTCCTCATTTGCATACCTTCTCTCCCTTATCTGTACAATCTCACATTCACTCGCCAGAAATATACTCTAATTTTGTTTTCTTCTGATGTTATACCTTTAGCATTATTATTCATTCTTGTGCATAAATGCAGAAGACATACAGTATACAAATGTGTGGGTGTATATATATGTGTGTGTGCATGTATACAAAAACAGACACATACACATTTTTGCTTTGGTCAACCTACAATTTATAAATGTGGCTGTTTCCAAAACATCATTGGTTGATCATTTTTTAGGATATTGGCCTGCATTTTTACACAGAAGCAATATTATACATGATGGTTAGGTCCTCAGAAGACTCAACCTTACTACAGTATGCTGTGGGTGATTTAAATCCAATGGATTCTGGTTTCATATATCCAGTACGCTGAACTCAGAAATGCCTGGCACCTGGATGGGCAAGGGAGAAATACAGAAGCCAAGATGAGATAGAGACATGAGATAACTGAACAAGCTGTGGACTAGATATGGAAGAAGGGAACCAGCAGGTGAACTCAGGTTTGGTTCAAGTTGGGAAATCCAGGCAGCGGAAGCAGGATGTGCAAAGTGTGGAGGTGCGCAAAAGCATGGTACATTTGTGGACCTAGTATTTTTTATGGCTAGAGCATAAGGTGTGTGGGAGGAAGGGGGTGGGGGAATGGAGGGAGTCTAGACAGGTGGTTAGGAACAGATCATGGTTCTGTGATCAGTCTTTTCAGAGACACTGTGTTACTCAGAGAACTGCAGGGCTAAGATGAAACCAAAGCAGAAGCCCAGTTATATGAACTGGACCAGCAGAGTGGGGCACAAGGAAAAGGTCTGACTCAGTAGGCATGTAGCAGCATATGGCTTTTCTTAGGAACACCAGGCACCAGGCATTAGCACAGTGAATTCCAATCAGTTGTACCCCCACACTAGTGGGGCGAGGTCCCAATGTATTCCCTGTCCTGCTCAGATCTGGCTCAGGAACTAGGAATGGGTGGCACACAAGGCCTCAGTCACCTAAGCCTAAAAGTGCTGACACAGACCACCCTTTACAGCTTGGCCTCCAGGTAAAACCACATTCAAACTTCCTACTTAGGACCCTAAGAATGTCTCTTCCCTAAACACCACCTGTAAAGGGAATGGAGATTCTGCCTCCCTGAGCCACATTAGGCTATAGGAGCAGGAGCAACAGCCTGTGATGCTTCTGGCACCTCCGAAGGAAGAAGCGAAGAAGGGTATAGAAGAAACTCAGGGATCTTCAGAAGGACTAGCATACCTAGAGCCAGTGGGGAAGGAAGAGGAGTAGTCTTGGGGTGAAGAGCACTCTCTAAGTGGAGAGCCACTGGCAAGAAAGAAATCTCCCCACTCTCAAAGTATACCTGGAGACACTGGCAGTGTCTGCACACAGATGGGGCTGAGGGGTTTGTGAAGATGCTGAAGTTCAGATGAGTGTGATGGAGAAGCTGGGGCTAATATTTTCCTTTTCTATTTTTTTTTTTAGGAAGATTAGCCCTGAGCTAACATCTGCTGCCAATCCTCCTCTTTTTGCTGAGGAAAACTGGCCTTGAACTAACATGCGTGCCCTTCTTCCTCTACTTTATATGTGGGACGCCTACCACAGCATGGCTTGCCAAGTGGTGTCACGTCCGCACCTGGGATTCGAACTGGCGAACCCTGGGCTGCCGAAGCGGAACATGCGCACTTAACCACTGGGACACGGGGCCTGCCACAATATTTTTCTTCTAAGTCTAAAAGAGAGACTTATAAAGAGATGAAGAAGGAGCTTGTACTTTAAGAGGAGGGAGATACATAGAGCATGAGGTGGCCCCACAGAGACAGATGTTGCTGCCCCTCAGGAGCAGTGGTCACCTCTGCAGTGATCCCTGCAGTCAGAAAGAGCAAGCTCCTCAAGGGCAGGGACCAGGCCTGTTTCGCTTCATCTTCCACTGTCTACCTAGCATCCAGGATAGTGCCCAGCACATAGTGAGCCTTCTACAAATATTTGTTGAATGAATAACAAAAAAGCTAGCATTCACTGAGTGCTTACAACATGAGGCACTTTTCTAAGTGCTTTCTTCATATTAGCTAAGTAGGCTCTGTTCATGTCCTTATCTTACAGAGAAGATGAAGTTACTTGTTCTAGAGGGAGCGGTTCCTCAATCTTGGCACTCTTCACATTTTGGACTAGATAATTCTTTGTTGGGGGGATTGTTCTAAGGATTGTGTGATACTTAGCAACATTCCTCACCTCCTGTAGGACCCCACCCCTAATGGTGACAACCCAAAGTGTCTCTAGACATTGCCAAATGTCCACTGGCAGACAAAACTGTCCCTGATTGAGGACCACTGTTTCAGGCTTCTAGCGGATAAGTGGTAGTGCCAGGATTCGAGCCCAGGCAGTCCATTGCAGTGTGTGCCCTTAACCTCTACATTACAGCTGCCAGACAAGCATACAACAGCCAGCATTTAGTGACGGCTTACTATGAGCCAGGCGCCATGCTGAGCGCTTTCCTACACCATCTTCTCTCATCATCACCTCAGCTGTGCATCTGGATAGCTACCTTTGAAACCAAACACTACAGAAGAGTAATTTAAAGTATTTTTCTTAACAAGTTGATTCATATCTTCCAGATACTTTTTCAAATATTTTTGGAGGACTCAGAACTACATTTGGGTTTTCTGATTGCTAAGGCTTTGACTTTTCTCTCCCATTTTTGGTAACAGCCGTGTTCCTAACAGAACTAAAAAATGGGTTAAATTATCCGCATTAAATCAATTCAGATTTCTATGCAGCATTAAGTACTTCTATCGTGCCAGGTTTATTATAATGTCCTGAAATCATCTTAAAGTAGAGGCACAAATCACTGGAGAATAGCTTCCTAGAGATGTGAGCTCCAAGAGTAAAACGGCCTTTGTGAAAGCTGCACCGGCCGTTACTGGATTGTAATGCTGCGAGTGCGCTTCACAGAAGCCTCGGCTCCCTAGGAACAGCACAAGCAAACCACAATCCATTGAGCTTCTCGCTCTTGTTTTTTAAATTTATCTAGACACTGAAGTCCGAGGAGTCCAACTGCAAATCCTTCTACCCGTCTTTGGTATTTAGAAGATGCAGCATGAAAAATATTCCTTATTAAAGGTAACAAAACCCACTGAGAAATATGGTACTAGAATTTGGTATCATGATGCTCCCCAAAGCACAAAAAGGACATCTGAAATTATGTCAACAGAGGATACCTTGAAAGGTCAGTGAGAGCACACATGTTGCTGACTATATTGAAAAAGCAGTAACTACTACTCATGTGGAACAATTGTGAAAAATGGTTGTTGTAAGTAATGTCAACGTGAATTACGAAGGCAATATACAAATTGTGAGTACCGACCCTTCGCTGCATAAACATATCTACATTTTGAATAAGTGTGGGCACTCTGGAGTCAGCGTGTACTGAGTTTCTATGCCAGTTCCATCATTTTCTAGCTTAAGCAAGTTAACCTCTTTGGGCCTTGGATATCTTGGCTCCCATCTGTAAAATGGTAATAATAATAATACATAGGGTCATTGTCAGGATTAATACATATAAACCGCTTAGAATAGCGCTTGGCACATAATAAGTACCCAACTAATGTCCCACATACATACACACACTCATGCACACACACTGAAATTCAAAGAATTCAGATTGATGTGCAAGAATAAATTGTTGTGTGAGTAAGTAAATAGGCAAGCCCCCATGCCAGATAACAGGACATGTCTGCAGCAATTCTACCAGAACTAAAATACTTACATTTTTTATTACATTATGAGTGACAAAAAAGTCAGGAAAGAATAGAACATTTCTCTAATAGATATGGATATGAACAGTCATTTCAACACGCACATCATCAGCTTTTAATAGCCGCAATTGTAAATGAGTTCATCGACTAAGTGGGAATACGGTGAACTGCGAAATTGTCTTCTGCTGGTCTGGGAGCAGAGTTTCAACATCTGAGGAGGAGGAGGACCTGATGACTGCAAGATGGCAATTTTCTGAGTGTGACGAGGGGGTTTAATTTTGTGCATCTCCCACACCTCCCCCCACACACTCAATCTGTGCCACATGAGTGAATTTATATTACATCACTTCCTGTTCTTATTATGATCTTTGTAAAATTTTTCTCTTATTCCTTTACACCATCTGTGAAGGATTATTCTCTACCACTGTACTAATTACGCTTCTGCAGATATTTATATGCCCCTTTGGTAACCTTGGTAACCCCAAACAAAAATTTTAAAGAAAATTAAGGCACTGTCATCATTATAGGAAAAACTAGTGTATGTTTATGTTTTCATATTACTTACGACAATGGTAGTAAAGAAAAAGAAAACTGTACTAGAAGAAAACAGAGATGATCTATTATATACAAATAATACGCAACATAAGTCATAAAAAAGAATTATTTGTAACAATGACCCAGATCAATGCTTTAAGCATCCATAAGATTTCTCTTCATAAATATCGATTAAGAACATGAGCATTAGTATGTAAAACCAGGAAAATCCTGCACTATCCAAAAAATAATATCGATATTTGAATATATGAATAATGGCAAAATAAAAATGCTTTCCAAAAAGAGCCCTTCAGTGCTATACAGAAAAATTAATATGAAATGTGTACTTGTAATAATTCAATTCAGAGCTCTTTCTGCTACTGGAAATTTTTTTCACACTGCTAACACAACTTAGAGAAGTTTCCACGAGAGGACTATCATTCCCTCAGTTTACTGTCAAGGCTATGATCATAGTGAAAAGTTTTCATAATGACTCCACTGAAAAAGACCAAAATAATTCTGCTCTTCTAGCCCATGATAACACCATTTGCCTGCCATCTGGGGACACAGCTTTGGATTATTTTCTGGCAACTGGGCTTGGCTCCACTGCTTAACCCAGGTTGTCTCAGTTCCTCCCACGACTAACAGCACACACTTACGAGACAGACGCCACAGGTCAGGTTTCCATTCTGATTCTCCGTATTCAATGTTGTCTTATTGTCACTACCCATTCAACCTCATTCCAGGCCACTCTTCCACGTGCGCACTGCATTCTATCCACACGAAACCACTTGCATGCCTCCAAGGGCACCAAGCTCTTGAACTCCCCATATCTTTGCAAATGCAGTGTCTCTGCCTGGAACGTCCTTCCTTACCTCATTGTCCTGTCAAACAGGCACCTAAATACTTTGCAAGTTCCAGCTCAATCAAGGACCTTGCTCCAGGAGGTTGTCCTGAAGACCCCCTAGAGGTGGTAGAGGTAGTGATTTATTCCTCATAGTGCCAGCCCACTATGCTCTAGAGCTTTCCACATGAGGCTAACCATATAGCAGGATATTTATCTGATTTCACATCAACGTCCCTCACTACACTGTGAATTCCTTGAAAACAGTACTCAGGTCTTATCTATCCCAATTTAACCCACTTCCTGACATAATTTAAAACTCAATAAATGTGAATGGATTAGTAATAGCCCTCATTTATAAAGAACTTACTATATACCAAGGTTGCACATTTATCATCTCACTCAATAATCCCATGAGGAAATGACAGATGACAAAAATATATTTTTAGTCACCACTGAAGACAGCCTCCCAGAGATGAATGGCCAAATGAAGAAACGAATGACTGAATGAACAAATAAAATCTTTCAAATAAACTGGAATATTGGGGCTAGTGACCAGTCATCATCTATTGACTCTCTTTTCCATTTCCACCACTTCCACTCTAGTTCAAGGCTCTTGATATCCCACTTCTGGATGCTGCAATAGTCTCCTAGTCCCCCTGAATCCAATCTTTGCCTGTTCAAATCCATTCTACAAGATTGTTTGTTAAGCTGCATGTGCGTGGATGCATTGCTAAGAGTCTGTAGGTTACCTATAAGAATTGTAACATTTTGTGACTTGTTTGATAATAATTTTTTAACACTCATATTAATACATTCTTGAACATCTGGAAAACCACCTTGTGGGGGACTGTGATGAAATCTCAGTGACTGTCTTGGCATTTTTGTTTCTAACTGCATTGACTTCAGCAGGACTATTGTAATTGTCACAGACAAATGCAAAAAGATATGTGTAAATAACACACACAAATGGTGGCTTTGGGCCAAGAGATGGCCAGCTTACATCACTGAATACTGTAAGAAGAAAAGTTTCACAGTATTCACAGCAAAATGCCAAGGGAATTGAGTCATCCCACAGTACACGAATTGGGCTTAAAAGAACCTGCATCCTATCAGTCACCATCATATTTATGTCGTAAACAACAATTTAGTTTTTCAGCAAAACATTATCTATCATATTAAGCTAATGCTGTTAATTTGTATTTACAGCTTTGTATTTAAATTGTAAATGTGCTTTGATTTAAACGTAAGTGTAAGTGTTATTAGCACAAGGAATTTATACTTTGTTTTTCATTTACATAAATTTAAGCAACAATATAATACAAATAATTTAGGTACATAATAGGACCCAGCAAGAATTTTTTCTCCTTTAGAACAGGTTTATGCAATACACATGGTTGACAAATACTGACTAAAACATCCCAGTCATTTCATATAGTGGCCTTTTTTTTAAGTAGTCATTGTCTCTCCACGACTAAAAAGTCAAAATCCACACTGGCCCAGAATAGATTCAAGACACATGTCTATTGCTTTGATGTTAAAACGAACTTTCCTTAGCAAGGCTCTTTATTTTTCTTTCTAAATAGCATAATATATACTGCATCCTCTCTCAACAAACTCTAAGTAAGCAATGAAATAAAGAGGTTCCCTGACCAACAGAAATTTCAACCACATTTTTATAAATCTCTAGCTGAAAACACATTGTACCACGAGTAAGTCAAAGGTGCTACAGGAAATGTAGCTATTCATTCTCTCCTTTTTTTCAAGGCAGGAATAGGTCAAATATATGGAAAAGAGATATCATTTAAAATGCTGAAAATGTCTTTCTAAGACAGTTGTTTATGTGTCTGAATTTGAGGAGATTCCAAGCAGTTTTGCAAAACACTATAAGCAGGCAGACCCCTAAGCCTGATATTTTTTCTGGAAAATATTCTGAAAGTAGTGCTTTTTGCTGGCATATGACCTATGGGGGAAAACCATAATAATTTTATTAAAATTCATGAGTTTAAAACAAATAGACCAGTGAACACTTGTCCACTGGGCAATGCCTCAGAAATCTATTAGCTGAAAGTACAATGGCTAGAAAAGAATAGAAATTGGCAGGCTTTGTGGTATGACACTTCAAATTACTGCAATCTCCCTGATTGTCAGAAGTAACTGAACTTCTTTAAGTGCACCCCGTGGTCTTTTTCACATTCCTTACTTCTATATCATGTACCTTGTCTCAACTTTCTATAGATCAAATCTTTAAATATTAGATATCTTCAAGAATCTAATTGACAGGTAATACTATTTACATTTTTCTTTTCAAAAGGATAGCACAGACTTCCTGTCCTAGCCATAATGGAGCAATGGCTATCAAACTTACCCTCTACCATATAAAACTATAAAGTTAGACAGAATACAGAAAGCAACTATTTTTAGTCATTGGACAACAGACACCACAGAGCTGTGATGCTTGAGAAAACTTGGCTTCTGCCTACGTGTGCTTTCCAAACTGAGGCACAGGGAAATCGATGGAGCTCCAAGAGAGAGCAGCAATCTTTGCTGCACAAAGACAGAAGAGAGATGTGCAGAGGATAAGCTCCAGGAATCTGCACAGGGTTCCCAAGAACCCTGTGAATTTCCAAAGTTTGGCCAATTACTAAGCTGTGCACACACTGCGAATGACTCTAATAGACTGGCTAGAACAGCTCCTGAGAAGTATGAGCTGAACAGAGATTCCAGAGGTCACATATAAGCATGAGATTATGACCATCCAGAGCAGAGGGACCTCTCTGAACACCAAGAGTGTTCAAGCCCAGAAGCCATGCCTTAGGAGTGGAGCCCCTCTAGCTCTAGAGTAACAGCTACTCTAGAGCTGCCTTAAAAAATCCTGAAACGAAGCCTTAACAGAATAATGAGAAGCCTCCAGTAAAGTGACTGCCTATCAGAAAAAAACCTCAGCATTCTTTAGAGGAAGACAATAGAATAGAATGCAAAGGGCCCACAATAGCCAGAACAGTCCTGAAGAGGAACAGAGGGAGGAAGGAGGGAAAGGACAGCGGTAGGGAGAGAGGGAGGAAGTTGGAAGATCTCCACTACCTGATTTCAAGACTTACTACAAGTCCACAGTAATACAGGTCCACGGTAATCAGGACAGTGTGGTATAAGAATAGCCCAAAGAGTCTAGAAACAGGGGCATATTTATATGTTCAAGAGATTTTGACAAAAGCACCAAAGTAATTCAATGGGGAAAGGATAATGTTTTTAATAAATCATGCTGGAAAAATTGAATGTCCATATGGAAAAAAATCATCTTTGAATTCCATCTCATATCATAAAAACAAAAATAAATTCTAGATGCATTATAGAACTCAACATAAAAAGTAAAAACTATAAAACTTCTAGAAGACAGCACAGGAGAATACCTTTGAGAACTCGAGATAGGCAAAGATTTATCAGACAGAGCACAGAAAGCATCAGCTATAAAATAAAAAATAGATAAACTGGATTTCACCAAAATGAAAAACTTCCGTTCACCAAAAAACTTCATTAAGAAAATAAATAGCCAAGTGTACTGGGTTGCAGAGCGTCCCCCTAAGGTTCATGTCCACTGGAACTTCAGAATGTAACCTGATTTGGAATTAGTTAAAATAAGATTATACTAGATTAGGATGGGCCTAAATCCAATGACTGGTGTCCCTATAACAACACAGAGACACAGAAACACAGACACATAGACACAGAGGATAAGGCCAAGTGAAGACAGATGCAGAAATCGGAATGACGAAGTTACAAGTCAAGGAACACCAAGGGTTGTCAGGAGTTATCAGAAGCTAGAAAGAGGAAAGAAAGGATTCTTCAGAGGGAGCCTTGCCAATACCTTGATTTCAGATTTCTGGACTTCAGGACTGTGAGAGAATAAATTCCTGTTGTGTTAAGCCCCAAAGAGAGTTTATCATTGTGCACAAGGGATAGGAAAGGAATCTAACTTTTTTTAATTACAATTTTTAAAATTCTATTTGAATTTTAGACCAGCACCCATTCTATTATTTGAATTCTGCCAAGCCATAAACTGCCGGACAATTCCAATTTGTTCCTTACTGAATATCTTTGGACATAGCCTCTTAATCCCCTATATTTTCCATTCAAAAATGGAAATAATGAGAGTCCCAAAGTTCCAATAAAGTTTCCTAAATCTGGGTCGAGCCTCTTTTTCTATACAAACTAGGAAAATTTAAAGTCTTGGATACTTTATATCTTGAAAAAATTATGATTAAATAATACAGGCTTCAAGTTTCATTCTAAAAAGCCAGCTGTCGTATTAATTGTTACATATGTCAAACAAAAAACCCTCCCCATCACAAATCAGTGCATATATAAAAGGACAGAGACCATTAAGTGGGTATAGGCTTTCCTAATCAAATATTATGATTCCTGACAAAGTCTACCAGGTACAAGGAAGGGGACAAGAATGAGGGACAGTATGTAGAGCTGTGCTGTTCAACATGGTAAAAAGTAGCTTACGGTGTGGTGTACAACGTGGTGTGCAGTGGCTAGATCAGTACACTAGCCATGTGAGGCTATTTAAATTTGTCATTAAATTTAAATAAAATCTTAAAATTCAGTTCCTCAATCACATTAGCCACATTTCCACTGCTCAACAGCCACATGTGGCTAATGGCTACCATATTCAACATTTCCATCACATCATTCTGTTGGACAGCTCTGATTTAGAAAGGGAGTTGAGGGCAAGAGACAAGTCTAATGTAAAAGCTACATTTTAAATTCAATAGTTTTCTGAAGTGAAGGAAATGAGCCAACGCTAAGGATTAAGATTTGGAATTTTGTGAACCAGAGACTTTTCGTAAACACACACACACACACACACACACACACAGCCCAACGGCAAAAACTAAAGGTCAATCAGTTTTATTATTGTATCTGCTCTCCGGTCACATTAGAGTCACCCCAAAGAGCTTGTGGCAGCAAAATTCAATTTCCTCCATTTCCAGGGAAAGCCTTTGAGCCAAGATGTACTTTTTCTCTGACTGCCTTAGTTGGTTAGTCTCTACGTCAAGGATTTAATCCTGAAGCCTTTTAAAATTCAAGACTTTAGATTAGAAGATGACTTGAGCTCCATGCTAAGGCAGTGCTTATTCTGGGCTTATAAAAATCCTAATATAATAAAAGTGGACTTGCAACATTTACACCCTGAGCATGAATAACCATATGGACTAATGACTGGAGTGGATCCCTTGAAGTTACTGACTTGCCATGTATGTGGTTTAATGCCATTTAAGAGACAACTTATAGGCCAGATGTCTGTAAAAGTGCTTTCATAGAATCTGTGGTTCATTTTGCAAGTGTATATTTAGAGATTATTGACCCCCAAAGACCACAAAAGTTCCTTTGGAGCCATCATAGTTAACGATGCATTTATCTTAAGGAAAAATTCTAGCACTGCCAGGCAGTCTACGGTGCCAGCATCAACATGGACATTCTGTTTTTATGAAGATTCTTGATACCACAGATGGGAATGGCTTCTTTAGTGCCACCGGGATCTAATCATATCAGACCCCACTAAGAGAGTGCTCAGTTTATGGATCACTGGCAATATTGATCAGCACAGCTCCTCTGGAACCATTATCATTTGTCATGTCAATATTGCTCGTGCTGCAATCTATTGCATTCAAGTTGCCACGCTAGTAGAGTAATCCAGGTTCCAGGTGGAAAAAAAATCTAATTTTTCTTCCATGCTTTCCCCTTCCAGACAATATGCCAAAGCATTATGACATTTTATTGTAAGCAATGGAACCCATTTAAGATGATCGATGCAAAATAAATCCTAAAACATATTTTTTCTAGTTTTTCTCAGGCCAATAATTTTAAGTTGTCCAAATGATCTTTCAATTTCCATGTGACCTCTATATGTATGAAACATAAAAATGTTACTTGGGATTTTTCAGTTACACCACTTTCCAGAATTAAAAATGATCCATCTATCTACCACGGCATTCTGACAGTTCACAAACAATAATGTTCCAAAGCCAGTCTCAGCCACAGGTCTTTTGAAGGTGGCTTCTGAACACCTTGTGGAAGCCTAAGCGAGCTGATCAGCACCAGGTAAAGTTTTCCCCCTTACTCTACAATGCCTGATACTAGAACTCAGAATATTATATAACATTCTATGCTTCTGATCGCTCCAGGGCTGACAGGACAGGACAGAGAAAGGTCCACAGTAATGGGCTAGGGATTCAACTGTGCAGTCACCACCATCACCATTATTGCCACTGGCAGGGCAGTAACTCACCCCATGCCAAGCTCACTGGTACGGTCAGGATGCAAACAGGGTTAAGAATGGAATATGTGAATCTTCATCCTTGTCAAGTAAGTGTACTGGATTATTATCTTATTTGTATGTGTATTTTACTTCTATTTACCCTATCTTCCAAACTAAGGTGCATCTGCCTTTAGTACTGTAATCATATATCCTATTGCTTTGTATTGTTTAACTCCACTGAAACTAATATAGTAGATTTCAAATGGTGCACTTATTTCTAGTTCCTTATGTGTAAGAGGGATAATATTTTATAAATTATTAATGAGCCTTTCTGAATGCATTCACCTTAGCTAGTCTAAGCATCCTTCTGCCTGGGAGGAAGATTTTAGCTCAGTATAGAAGGAATGCAAAAAAAAAAAAAAAAAGCCTAAGTAATATTCAACTTCTGTAATTCAAAAATAGGATTTTGCAGAAAAACATAGCTCTGCAAGCCTACTACTATCTCCAGAGAGGATTTTATAAATTTCTCAAGTTCTTCCTTCTGTATACCAAAAGCCAAGCTTGTTGAATATAGCTCATAGAGTTCCCTAGTAGTGTGCTAAACATACCCCTTCCACCATGACAGCAAGGGAGAAGAAGAGAGAAGTAAGAAGACTTTTTGAATTCAGAAAATTAGAATTAAAACACTCTCCTCACAAGACTGGAAAGGGCTGTGAAGAAAACAAAAAAAGGAGGAGCTAAAAGGAAAGATTTTCCTCTCTTGGGGCTTTGGCCTAGAGAGAGGGAGTTGCATTAAATAAGCGAGGGCATCAAAGAGGGCAGAGGAGGCCTCCTGTCCACGCTCCTTTGAACTTGGGAAGCTGACGGCTTTGGGGGCTGCAGTGCATCAACTCCGGGCATGGCTATATTGAAGTAACTCAGAAGCTTAGCAGGCTAAGGACGAGGGATGTCCTGAGATTCACATTCCCCAAGGTCTGGTTGGGGACCTTGCCACAGAGCGTACCAGAGAAGCAGTGAGGTGGCTTTACAGAGAGCAACGCAGAGGGGCCAGCCACCCACACGAGAGTCAAATGGGAGTTAGAGCCAGACCTCAGGATGCTCTATAGCACAAGGAGGACCAAGATAAGACAGTCGACCAAGTGATACCACTAAGTTCTGATTGGGCTAACAGAAAAGCCAGTGTACAAGTGACAGCAGCCAAAGATTTGAGCCACAGTTGACAGCAGAACAGTTAGCAACAAGTGGGCAGGGGACATCCCTCCAGAGAGCAGCTGAGAGATGGACAAAGACATTCACACACACACACACTGCAGACAGAAGAACCAGAAGTTATGCCTCCCAAAGATCTCAGGTCTTTCCTTTAGGTATGAGGTTGCCAAAGCCATCCCCCTCTCCGCATGAACCATCACCACTGTAGAAAAAAGCAGAAGGGGCAGACTATCTGAGAAACTGGGCTTTTTTTTTTTATCAATAGACTTCACTCTTCACACCTGAAAAGAGCTCATGCTTTAAGCAGTTGTCACTGCACAAAAACCATTTAATAAGAATTTATTTCAACAGTTCTTTTTTTTTTTTTTAAGATTGGAATCAGAGCTAACATCTGTTGCCAATCTTCCTTTTTTCTTCTTCTTCTGAAGCCCCCCAGTACATAGTTGCATATTCTAGTTGTAGGTCCTTCTAGTTCTGCTATATGGGGCGCTGCCTCAGCACAACTTGATGGGTGGTGCTAGGTCCGAGGTCACAGCCTCCCACTGGTCCATCCATCTCCAGACATGTAAATTTGAATTTGAATAGCTTTAAGTGAAGTCTCAATTTTCCATTGATCTCACTACTCCTTATAATCTCATACTTGGTTCAGCGAACTCATTTATGTTACTTGCCTGGCCCATGTAAATAATGATTTTGTGACAGGCTGCTTTAAAATTTTAAGATGATTAGGTCTATTTCTTTTTGCTGCATTTACATGTTGGGAAAAAGGAACTCAGAAATTAAGACGTTTTTAAAATTAGATGGATGTAAGATTTCTTGGACAGGACACCAAATGCACAAGCCATAAAAGAAGAAGAACGATAAATTAAATATCCCTGTTAATCAAAGGACTCCATTAAGAAAATGAATAGAGAAGCCATAAACTGGAAGAAAATATTCACAAAGCATATATCTGACATATGCTTGATCTATAATTTATGAAGAAATCCTATGAGAACCAACAATAAAAAGATGAAAAACTGGGGCTGGCCCGAAGGCATAGTGGTTAAGTTCAGCATGTTCTGCTTCGGTGGCCCAGGTTCTCAGATTCAGATCCCAGGCACAGACCTACACTGCTCATCGGCCATGCTGTGGCAGCAACCCACACACAAAGTAGAGGAAGACTGGCACAGATGTTAGCTCGTGGCTAATCTTCCTCAGCTAAAAAAAAAAAGACGAACAACCCATTTTTAAATGGACAGAACAACTGAATAGATAATTCAAAAAAAGAAAATATATGGCGGTCAGTGAGTAGTATATCATGAGATATCAGGAAAAAGCAAATTAAATCCAAAATGAGATGTCCCTTCACACCCACAAAAATGGCTAAAATTAAAAAGACTGCAAAAAACAAATGGTGGGCAGAGCATTTCTGTATGGTTACAGAATGGTACGAAATGCTACATCTACTTTGGGGAGCTGTTTGGCAGTTTCTTAAAAAGTTAAATATATATCTACCCAATAATTTCTCTGCTAGGTATTTACCCAGGAGGAAAAGAAAAAAGCCTATTTCCAAAGTGACTTGTACAAGAATATTTATGAAAGCCTTACTCACATAGCCAAAAACTAGAAACAACCTAGATGTTTATCAACAGGAAAATGGATGATCAAATTGTGGAATAGTCATACAATGGAATAATACCAACCTATAAAAAGGAATGCACTACTGATTCGCACAACATTGATAAATATCAAAAACGTTATGTGAAGTGAAAGAAGCCAGACACAAAAGAATACATACTGCATGGTTCCATTTATATAAAATCCAAATATAGGCAAACTAAATTTATCACATGAGAAAGAGGAGTTGTGGGGGATAGGACAGACAACAGACTGCCAAGGGGCACAGGGAACTTTCTGGGGAATTGGTAATGTTCTATATCTTGTTTTGGGTAGTGGTTACACAAGTGCATACAGTTATCAAAACTTATCAAACTATGCACTTAAGATTTGTACATTCAACTGCACTTAATTATGTCTCAATGAAAATATATCTAAATGAAAAGTAAGTGGACATAGTTACATAGAGAATAATGATAATTTTGAGAGAAAGAACTACTTAGTAGTCCTGAAAAAGATTTCTTTAATTATTACTTTTTCATGATTATAAAAGTAATGCAGACTTACAAATAATTCCAACAACATGAAAGTGAATTAAGTAGAAAGAGAAGTCTCTGTATAAGTGGAAATCTCTGTGTAAGTGGAAAAGTGTAAGAGATGGAGTGACAAAGATATCTCTTCCAAGCACTTCTTGATAATTTTTTTTTAAATGGTATCAAGAGAGTCTTTTGAAAAATATTTTGATTTCTTATAAAACCAGAATATATTAACGGTTTTGTTAATAAATCGTTATTAAAGATTATTTGTTATAATTTAATTTCAAAGATTACATTTAATTAGAGAGTGAGGCTCCACTTATCAAAGAAGGTATCAATACACAATAAGTCTTTTTTATAAAAAGTTAACATTGAAAATACCTACTAAAACAATTGAGTATGGCTCATTGAATAAAGTAAGTTTATGCAACTAAAGTTTCTCAGAGTCATTGCAAAATTTACCAACTTGAAATACAGGATAAACAGTAATAAAATGAATAAATAATTTGAAAATGATAGAGACTTGCAACAAAGCCCTGGCAACACCACTAAATGGAGCCTATTCCCACAGGGGCTCTATAAACCTTTGGCAACAGTGACAATAACATAGATGTCACTGAAAGAAAACAGCCAAAGAGATCAGAAAGGATAAAGTGCAATTTAGGAGGAAAATGGTGATCCAGATGAAGGAATTAGATGAAACAGCCAAATATGATTTGGCTCTTGGGGTTAGCAGGAGGATGTAGGAGTCTAATTATCCTAGCTACAGTATACTTAAAATATCTATATTGTGTGTACATACTTATATAACTATGAATGAACTTAAGCTAGAATGTTATTAACTTAAAAAGCTATTTCCACAGTTATTTTACCCTCAGAACAAGTTTATTCGGGAATAGCCAAAAGAACTGCAATTCGAGTTCTGCATGCTATAGCAGATATAACCATAGGCAAATTCAGAGAACACAGGAGGGAAGCTTGCTTTATAGAGAAAAAGGGAGAGTAGGGAGGGACAGTTGTAAATGAAACTCCATTAGGGGAAAGTAACATTTCAGGGCAACAATGGCTTCTCATTGGCTGAGCTGCAGGGTTTCTCATTGGCTGGGCTGTTGCTGGGTGGGGAGAGAAATCTTCCTTCAGCAGCAAAGTAGTTGTACTTTGCAGAAATGCAAGGGTAATTGATGATGTATGGTAGGGCAGGAGAGCTCCCCCTACGGGCCTTCCCAACTGCAATTTAGTTGAAATTTCTCTTGTTAGGTTCCACACTATCCATTTTGCATTAATCAAGTAATTCATCAACACTTCCTTCTTTGTACAAAGAATCAACAAAAGAACCCTCAACAGTTATTGTTTATAATAGAAATATCTGAATCCATCTGGTCATCACACTACTGTCCTGGAAACAGTAAACAATATCTGATTCGGTTAGTCTTCCAAACTCACTCACCCATCACCACCCACCATCAGAAATCAAGAGGACTAAAGAATTCACATTCATAAATAAATATTAATGGCAAACTTCAGGAAGAATTTGGTAAGAGATTTGGTAAAGTCATTTCTATGCATTTTCTTTCAGAATAATAGTAAAACATTAAATGGGCTAAAACTTCAGACAAGTCCAAATTTGGATTCTTTGCTTATAGAGTGCATGTCAATAACAAGATGTGCACATACAAAAAAACAGATAACCAACCACTCTTAGTACCTGGTAATACCAAACAGAATGATATAGATGAAGTCAAGTATTATCTTGTTTCAATCTTTTTTAGCATCCTGCTTATGACTTTGCTGTCATTTTCACTTTTTACCGGTAATTTGTTCATTTACAGCTATAGCTACAGATAGAATTAAACTATAGCTCCAAAGATGAGAGTGCTTTCAAAATCAAAATGCAAAAAAGCTTAACAGGCCTATCTGGAGAAGGGAATAGTGGCTGACTAACATTTATTATAAAACCCATTCCTCCTACAGAGGGATGATGCGCCATGTGCAAAATGGCCTATTTCAGTTTCAAATGTTGGCAGCAATCTGCGCCAGCGAGACCCAGCTCCAGAGCCAGCAGTACCCAGGTCTTTTCATGCATCACACACTGGCAGCTGAATCTGTTTTGCACCATCTTATGCCGTGTCTTGTTCTTCCTCAATACCTAGAATGCCACAGGACAGATTTAGCCCTTCAAAAAACATTTGATCTTTTGTTTGTAAGTACATTTCATCCTACTTTCTCTAATTAAAAACAAGGTTCTCTGCAGCAAGAACTTAGAAAGAACATTTCATACTTCCCATTGTCCTCTCTCATATTTTTATAGATTTATTTTACAATGAGTTTTCTCCATTGAATCCACTAAAATATAAATGTGTTCACTGCCTAACGGACATCAATACCAGCAGAGCACTTGGTTTACTCTTTCTTTGAATGGACAGGCTTCTACCTAAAATTCTGTATCTCAATAACGATTTGAAAATTTCCTTCTGTGGAGTCATATCTCAACATACACTGTTAAAGAAAACTTTAATGTTTGATTTTCCTTATCTACTTCTTCTCTTACAATAGTGTGGAAAGAAAAGGCGTCCTCCAATATCTCCCAGTAGTACATATTTGTTGCATGGTTATATAATAACTTCAGAAAGTCTAAAATGAGCTAGTTCTGTATTTGCCCCTCGATTCTGTGTTTTCCCCATGAGAGAAAAGCTTTGTTACACACAGATGGCTTCCGTTTCAACACTCCCTCTAATTTCTTCATGAGGCAGCTAGGATGCTGTTTACTTAAAATTCAGCTTTTTCTTGCCTGATGCCTGTGTAATTAGCATCAGTCCCGAAAGTTTTAGAAATAAGACTGAGCCTGCAAGTTTCACAGCCTAACTGGCCTTTTCCCAACTTTGCCCTCTGACTTTACTAATTTGCTGACCAAAACAGCAAGTAATCACCAAATAAATAGGTGGGTTCTCCTCACTCAACAGTTTCCTGCCTTGTCAATGATTCACAGAGTGAACACTCATGTTTTTCCATTTGTCTCTGAAACATTCTAATTTGGAAGTATGCTATCAAAGAATAATTTAAATTACACTATTTGCACTGGAAATGCAACCCAATTATTAAAAATTGGACCCACAGCAGCACAGGGAAGAAAATGTACTAGGAGATGCTTTGTGGTCAAGAGGCATCCAGGATAAGGATAATGAAATTTTTGTAGCAACTTTTAAAAAATTGACCTCCCCATCAGTGTCTTAGTGTCTTCCAGGTGAGTGGCAATAAATACACATCCAATCTGTGTTCTTCTCTTTCCTTTTGCAGGTCTCATTTCTTTCAAATTCCCACAATGCAGCTTCACATTCCAACTCAAGTTCTTATATCCAGTTCATTTCAACTTCAAATAGTTCTTAATTTTAACCCATAAAATAATAGTCTTGTAAAAAGTATAACTTAAAACAATGTCCTGTCACTTCAGTATCATCCTTTATCATAGAAATTAATGATAAACTTCAGAAAGATTTGTTAAGGGATATGGTAAAGGCAACCCAAATTTGAGTTACAAATATTAAAAGTCCAATTAAAATGAGTTCCAATTTCTGACTTTTGAATTTTAAGTTAAAAGAATTTGGAAAAGCCATTTCTGTGAGTTTTCTTTCAGAATAATAATGAAATAGTAAGTGTACTAAAACCCCAGACAAGCCCAAGTTTGTATTCTTTGGACTCAAATTTGGATTCAACAATCCCTCCTTTGAAACATTTTAGAGCATTTCTCCCCTTTATTTGGAGTATGATGTTTTTTCTTCTACAGGGAAAAATTCCTCCATTTTTTCATTTGAAAGGCAAAAATATAAAGCCTAGAGTCACAGTGCTTTTCTAAGATGCTTGCATTAAATTATCTATTAAGTATTCTATATAAATTCACTCTGAACATCAGGGGATAGAAAGTATTAACAAAAGCAATAACACTAATACTTACATTTCAACATAACTTTTGAAAATCAGTCTCAGAAGGAAGAACAAACATATGACTGATAGTATCATAAAATAAGTTGCCTCTCTGGAGTACTCATACACTTTAAATAAATCTATATTTATAGTATAATTAGCAATTTGAGGAAATATAGTAAGACTACACCAAAGCATATCAGTGAGCAACACGTCCTCCCCCAAACAAAGTTGACAGGCTCTCAGGAAACATCCAGGTTCAACATCCAGTTACCAGGAGCCCGGTATCTCATTGGTAGCACAGAGCAACCATGTAAATGCCTTTTTTGTTTTCCTTTTAACAAACCATCAGTCTCCAGGAAGAACTCTGCCCAGCTACAAGTTTATGTCAACACACAGAGTCCATAGAGAGGATGTTCAGCCACCAATTACTGCTGGAAATTTAAATAAGTTCTAAAAATATAGGTTATGTTCCACCCTGAAATACTTAATCTATCTGGCACTTTTTCTGGGACACTTAATGGTGCATCAGTACAATGTGTTATACTGTAAGAACACAGAATTAGACACAGTGCTTGCCTTGGGGATCCTCCACTTAAACAGACAAGTAAAACAGATTAAACACTAAAACACCAGTGTATGGAAGAAATAAAGTGGATCGCTACCATTAAGAATGAATAGTTATAAAACAGATACACAATGCATGGCACAGTAGTAAATGACAGGATATCTCTCAATAGCAAACTTCAGAGTACTAGAATAATCCAAGATCTTTTCAAAAGAGAACCCTATTTTTAAAATAGTGTTAAGGGTTGTCAGATAGATGAAAAAGGTGCTGGACATCAGACATTAGAATTTAAAAAATTAATTAAAAGGGAAAAGAGAGTACTTACTTCCAGTTGCAACTAAAGTGACCTTGGAAATCATTTAGTCTAATCCCCATCCCCACCCCATTGAAACATTTTCCCAGAAATACAGTTGTTTAATCTCTATTTGAATATTATTAGAAGCATGTTTACTGGATGGATGGATGGATGGATGGATGGATTGAGGATGGATGGACGGACAGACACAAGGATGGATATTCCTTAAATTAAGCCACTTAACTTTTGGAAACCTTATCTATTGAAAATGTTTTTCTACAATGACTCAAAATTTGCCTCTTCCCAACTTTCTTTACAGATCCTAGTTTTGCCCTGTATAACAGTGCTGTCCAGGAAATATATGAGAGCCACAAAAGTGAGTCACATAAGTAATTTTGTTTCTATTAGCCACATATGTGGCTTTGATTTTGATAACATATATATTTGAGCAAATATATCCAAAATATTATTTCAACATATAACCAAAATAAAAATCTTCAGATTTTACATTCTTTTTTGATACAGTCTTCAGAACTCTGTATATATTTTTATAATTACATCGCACCTCAATTTGCACGAGGCTCATTTCAAGTACTCAATAGCCACACCTGGCCAGTAGCTACTATATTGGACACTCAGCTCTAGACAATGGTTCACAAACTTGGCTGAATATCAGAACAACAGGAAATTTTTTCAAAATATAGATTACTAGGATTCAGCCCCAGACACTTGGATTTAGTTAGTTTTGGAGGGCCGGGGAGTCTTTTTAGCAGGGCAGTCAAGAAACCAGCGATCGTGAGGCTGGCATTTGAGAATCACTTCTCTAAAACAACACAAGGTAAATCTAAGTCCTCCTATACACGACTGTCCTTTCAACATCTAAAACACATGGTCACATCTCCACTGTCTTTTATTTTCCAGGCTAAAAATTCCAAGTTCTTTCAACCATTCCTCATCTGACATGGTTTCCAAGCCTTTCAACTCCCTGGTCGCCGTCCTCTGGATGCACTCCAGTTTGTTTGATTTATTTGCAATAGTGGAGAAGTACCACAGCATAGATAATCCAAATTAATCCTTATTTGCCTTTGAAATGTTTCTCAGTACTTTCATACGAATATAAGTGTCTCTGCTAACTGCTGAATTCACAATACTTCAAACTACACTTCTACATTCTCGTTGTCAAGAAGCGTTCAGGATGTCCAGGTCCTTCAACACGTGGCGACTTCCTCTGCGGCACACTTCATCCTGGGATGGAGAAGAGCCCTCAGAAGAATTCAGCACTAAGTTCAGCAAAACTACCTTTTTTCCATGCCTCTCAACCCTCTTATCTTTTCTTACGACTAGAGAAGTAGATAGTTGTTTTGATTTAGAGAAGTGCTCTTCTGCCTTCTTTAAAGTTACACAAATATAAACATCATAATGTCACCAAAAGAAATCAGATTTGCCATGAAGACGGACTCAATTCAATGCCACAAATATTTACTCACCAGTGGTTTACTGAGCACATTATGTGTGCCACCGTAACAGTCCAGGAGGCTACAAGAAGGAACTAGGCAGAGTCCCAAGCCTCAATGGCATCACAGTTTAGTCAGCAAGACCAGGATATTTGCGTAACAAATATTTATGGAGTTCTTACTATAGGCTAGACGCTTGAGTTTGAGATCAGTGAATAAAACATTCAAAAATTCCTGCCCCTGTGGCGCTTACTTTCCAGCAGGGGAGACAGATAATAAACAATTCAAAAGATAAACAAGTGAACTGTATAGCATGTTATGTGATAAATGTGATAGAAACTAATAGATCAGAATAAGGGCCACCAAGAATACTTGTGGGGTGGAAGACAAGTTGAAATTTTACTCAGTGGTCAGAGTAGGCCTCATTAAAAAATTGATATTTGAGAAAACATGTGAAGGAAGTAAGGGAGAAAACATGCAGATACCGGGGGGAGGAGCTTTTCAGGCAGAGCAAACAGCCAGTGCAAAGGCCCTGAGGCAGGAGAGTACCTGGCCTGTTTGAGGAACCAGACCAGCGGAGTTAAAGCAAAGTGAGCAAGGGAGGGAGGAGCAGATTAGGCCAGAAAAGTAATGGGGTAGGGGTGGGAGAGCTCATGTAGGTCCTTGTAAGGCCTAATAAGAACTTTATCTTTTCTTTTGAATGAAATAGGGAACCATTGAATGTTTGGGGCAAAGCAGGAACATGATATGTATTACGTTTTAAAAGGATCACCCTGGCAATTACGTTGAGCATACTTGTTGTATCATACTGTGCTGCGAATACACTCTTGCAGGGGAGCAAGGAAGACCACTTAGGAGGCTATGAGATAATCCAGGTGAAAAATGGTGGTGGCTTGGACCCCATGGGGGGTGGCAGTAAGGAAAAGAAAAGTGGCCAGATTCTTAATTCAAAAAACTAACTCCAATACAGTGAGGCGATTGTTTTAACAGAGGATGCTAAGACAGCACAGAGGAAGCAACAATAATTCCACCAAAGGAAGGACCGTAGCCAAACGGACAGCTTGGCTGGGTCCTGAATGATATGTAAAAGGTCAGCAGGAAAAAGAACCAGGAAGAACAACCCAGAGAAGGGAACTGACGCAGAGTTGCTAATGGCCAGGAGAAATTTATAGCACGATCTTTCCCCTAGATCGGAACTTACAGTCTCAATAGGGAGACAAGACAGTAAATCACTTAAAGAACAGAGTCACAGGTGCTACTGGAATCAAAATTGGCAGAGGGACATCAGACTACAGAAATAAACAATAATGCCAGCAAGATATTCAAGAGAACAAGCCAAACAAGCAGCGGGAAATGCAAGGAAAGTGACTCCAATTCACTAAGGGTCCGCAGGACCATCCCAAGAGTTCTATCAACATTCCACCAGCCCTTAAACCATCACTCAAGGTTCCCTGAAACCTTATCCTCCCTCCGCCAGCTCCCATCAAAAGACCTAACTGGTACCTTGCCAAGGAATTCAAGATTACCCAGACAGAGCCAAGGAAAACTATTGTGGTGTTTGTTTCTCAGGACATCTAACAGTTCTCCCCGCAACATATAACTCAAAACCTAAGCTAAACTTTTAATATGTTTGAAAAGTAACGTGTTGGAGTGACTACAGAGGAGCACTGTGAATCTTTTGTCAGTTTTCTCTATGCTCCTCCCACTTCTGGAACAGTGGGACAAGGGCAGGTTACACTCCTTCCTCTCTGAATTGGCCATTCATTCTCATCCATCTCTACCCAAATCCGCATCTCCTCTTCTCCCCAATAAAATGGAAACAGAAAAAACAGAACAGAAGATGCCTCAGGGCTAGTTTCTCCCCCACTGCCCTCCCCTCATCACGTGAAAAGTCACCTTACCTTAGCTCCTCCACAAAACCCAGCATTTCTACCTGGGAACCCCTAAAAATATTTAAAGGAGCGTGACCTGCTGCTAAGCTAATTCCAGAACAGAAATAATATTTAGCATGTCTTGAATGTTTAATAAATGTTAGGCAGTTCTATTCATTTAATCTACACATCAACCCTAAGAAATAGTACTGTTATTATCTCAACTAAAGCAGAGAAAAGTTAGGTAACAAGAACAAGTTCACACAGCTAGTGAACAAAGGGGCCAAGATTTGAGCCTAAGATGTCTTGCTCTGGAGTCTATGCTCCTAACTGCTACTACATTAATATGAACTTAGAATTACCTCCCTCATTTCTTCTCTTTGTCTAGACCAGGAGAGTGTGACCTTTCAGAGCAGCGGTTTGTTGCCCTCATTCTAAATCTTCCCTTTGTAGGGAGAGACACATAGGTTGCCTAGGTTCCCAGCCTTTCCCCAGACGAAGACTGCCAGCAGGGTGCCATCAAGAACAACTCAGAGAATACTTGTCCAAGCGCCCAGTTCCTGGCAGCTGGCCAAATGGGAAAGGGACGCGTCACACTCCGTTTTTCTTCCCATCAGCTCTCTCTCTAATTCTTTTTAATTACAGTGGGCAATACCCGAGTTTCAATGAATACGAATTTATACAGTGAAGCGAAAGTCACTATAACAAAAAGAGCCACTAAAAACTGTTTGCTTATAAAACAAGTTTCCCCGTAAGATTGGCATCCATCTGTTCAATGTTAATTCTAAACTGAAACCCAGCAAAAGATGAAAATTTTCATGAAGTCAGCAAAAACGATGTAAGGGAAGTGGTCAAATGACACACAAAGGCATGAATTTATGATGATCTGACACAGGTAGATAAATTGTAAAAATAAAAATTTGACCAACATGATAATAGATACCTCAAAACAGAATGATTTCACATTGAAGGGTTAACAAAGAGTCCTCAGATATTGTTGCAAAGACAAACAAAAAACCCAACACTTAGTTTTACTCTATAATTAGCTCATAGTTAAATGATTACCAACATTTTTGTCATATATAGACGAAGACATATAATTTTCATAGTTTCCAGCTTCATTCTTTAAGATAAAGTTCCAAATTTTCTTTTTCACTATTTACAATGAAGTTTTGGTCCCTGTTTCACTTCCTGTGACAATTTACATAGACATCTTCCTTCCTCCGCTACACTGGGTGTCCCATCCTTATACAGCCATGCATCACATAACAGGGACAAGTTCTGATAAATGCGTCATTAGGCAATTTCATCATCATGTGAACGTCACAGAGTGCACTTACACAAACCTAGATTGTATAGCCTACTACAAACCTAGGCTACATGGTATTAATCTTATGGGACCACCGTCCTATATGCAATCCATTTTTGACCAAAACGTCGTTCTGCAGCACATGACTACATAGAAGCAGTGCAATAAATCTTTGCTAAATTGAATTGAAGTAAAATCAACAGGAGACATATCACACCAAAAGGCCTTAATGTCTAATACCTAAGTTATCAGTTAGCAGGTACTGGATTATAGACATATATCAAGAATGGGAAAGAGGATAGGTGTCTTCAAGAACAGTATATGGGACCAGAATGAGGACAATGAGCGAGTGAAAGATGGAATAAAGTCAAAGAAAGGCACAGGCCCTCACTTCAGCTGTTACCCTGGGTGCCCCTCAGCCATGACTTTCAAAGTCATCCATCGCCAGAGCCTGTCAACACAGCTCCAGCTCCTCCCAAATCAAACCCAGCTGGCATCCCACAAAGAGTCCTGGCACCTTCAATAGGAGACTTCTAGTTACGTTTGCCCCCATCCATAATTTTAACTACCACACTCACTGGGTGCCAAACACCAAGCTAAGTGCTATCCATTCTACTTCCAAAATTTCATGCTTTCTAATTTTTCCCCCGCTACCTCTGGACTAACCTCTTGGAGGAGGAAGGGTATATTTTTGAAAAAGGAACACAATCAAAAAGCCCAAGACTTGATGTTACCATTTGTTCTCAGAATTAGCTCATAGTTAAATGATGGGGAGGATCCCTTAAAGACTCAGCATTTAGTATGAAGACGCTGACTCTACATGTAAGAAACTATTTCAAGCCCCAAATGACTAAGATAACTTTAACTGACAAGTCAAGATTCCAACCAACCCACAAACACTCTCTCATGTGTAGTTAAAGGCGGGCTCAAAAAAAAGTTTAATTCAGTTACAAAACAAACAAATACTAATATTTAACATATATATTAGTTTCCTAACGCTGCTATAACAAATCACCACAAACTTAATGGCTAAATCAATGCAAATTTATTATCTCATAGTTCTGGAGGTCAGAAGTCCAAAATGGGGGCCAGCCCAGTGGCATATTGGTTAAGTTCACACACTCCACTTTGGTGGCCCAGGGTTCACGAGTTTGGATCCCAGGCCTGGACCTACACACCGCTCATCAAGCCATGCTGTAATGACATCCCACATTCAAAATAGAGGAAGACTGGCACAGATGTTAGCTCAACCACAATCTTCACCAAAAAAAAAAAAGAAGAAGAAGTCTAAAGTTAATCTCACTGGACTAAAATCAAGGTGTCATCAGGGCTGTGTTCCTCCTGAAGGTTCTAAAGGAAAATCCATTTTCTTGCCTTTTTCGGCTTCTAGAGACTGCCCATATTCCCTGGCTTGTGGCCCACTTGTATCTTCAAAGCCAGCAATGGCAGGTCTAGCCATTCTCTTACTGCATTACTCTGACACTCACTCTTCTACTTTCCTCCTTCAGATTTAAAAGACCTTATGATTACATGGGGCCTACCCAGATAATCCATGATAGTTTCCTTATCTTAAGGTCAGCTAGCTGATTAGTAACCTTAATTCCAACTGCAACCTTAATTCCCACTTGACATGTAACATAAGCTATTCCCAGGTTCCCAGGATTAGGACAAGAACATCTCTGATGGACCATTATTCTGCCTACCACGATATATCTTTGTCTAATGACAAATTTTCAATTATTCTATATTTATATGGCCTACCACATAACCTGGTGGTTCATTGGCTTCATTTCCTATCACAATCCTTATGCCTCCACTGCTCTGGATTTCTCCCATCGTCTCAAATGCACCTTGCTTGCCCCAGGTTCAGGATCTTTGCTCAGGCTGTTGCCTGTGTCTTGTTACCCTTCCCCTCTGAAGCCGTGCAGCCCGTCTCCTCCAGACTACCCTTATTTATTCTTCAGCTATTAGTTTAAACAACTCTTCCTCAAAGCCACTTTCCCTGATCCTACGACTCCCTCAACTAGAATACAGATTCCTGTTACACCCTTAGTTTTTCTTCACACCATTTATCTTAATGGTGATCAAATAATTATCTCTGTAATTGTTTGTTTAATGACTATTTTTAAGGCACTATGAAGGTAAAGTTCTAATTTATTCATTTGTTATATGCCTAACACCTGGCAGAACTGTAATTGCACAACAAAAATTTATCTGAAGGAATGAACATGTCTCCTTTAATCCTCAGAACAACAATTAATTTTATAATTGAGGGTACTGAAGCTCAGAGAAATTAAGTAACTTCACCACAGTAACACAACTCAGGGAATTCCACTTGGGTCTATCCGGTTACTAAGCCCAACTCTTAGTCACTGTGTTATTCTATACCCGTGGGTCACTAATGACCATTGTCCCTAAGTCCAAGGATGCTCACTGACCATCATACTGAAAACAAGTACTCAGTGCCACCTCACTTTCCCTAACGCAGTTACCTTTGCCTAAAGTCAATGGCCCACCACCAAATGGCCAAGTTCACTCCTGTTTTCAAATACTGGCATAAGAGTAGAATTGGGAACATTTTTTTTCCTTTAAAACCTTAAAGTTGTTTAAAAATAATTACTGAACTTATTTTCAAATTACCAACTCAGAAAAAAAATGCTTTGATTTTATCTACTTCTCTTGTGGGGATTAATGACATTATAAAATCTGTGAACACTTCAGAAGAAATTTTATTAAACCAACAGATGAAATTATCTACTTTGGGAACCTGGCCTGACAAATTGTTAAAACCAAAGATCTGAAAATGATGCTAACGTTGCTCGAAAGTCCTGGAACTGTGCTTCTCTACACTCTCATTCTTGGTCTCTCATGTAGAGAGAGGAAAGAACATTATTATGTCATTATCTTGACAAATATTTCCTAGATTCTAAACAAGGTAAGTAGAATTCTATTTCTAATTGCACTAGTCCTTCAGATTTCAGATCTCTTTACCACTTTTCACAGGTCTTTTTATCGTCAGCATTCAATTCTGTGTTCTTTAAAGATGTTAAGTGTATTTTTGTGGCTATGAGTCAGACTGTACCTAGAAATACTTAGAAAATCTTGATATAGATTCCAAACTGTTGCCTGGACACTTTTTTCTTTTGAAAATTATTATAATTGGCACAGATCAAAAGCCACATTTATTAAGGGATGATCTAATATAGCACTTTTTTACCTCAATTTCCAAAGCAGCTATAAATAAAATTTCAACAATAAAACAATTTTAGTGATGCTATGGTTGCCGTTATGATAAAAATCAGTATGACTTTGAAATATATTTCGATTTTTTTATTCTGCGTATATAGTAAAATATTATAATTATTAATAGTAGATCAATATTGCACAATTTACAAAAATCATTCATAGTTTCAAAAAGCACAAATTGCAAGCATCTTAAAAACCACTAAAGAGAATAATGAAGTAGGCAAAAGGAGAAGCAATATTAAAGGAGCAAAAACCAGTGGGAAACTATGTGTTGAGATTTCTTTATCTTAAGGCTAAGAGACAAAAGAAGATGGTTATATGACTGCAGGAGAAATATAATGGTTCAAAATCTCTTCCATCTATTTAGAACATATCTGATAGTACAAAATAACTTATCTGATAGGTTTCTATGAAATCTGAGAACATTTCACAGGTTTGGTAATTTGTTACCATCCCCGCTAGGACATTTTACACACCACTCAAAAATATCAGCAGCACCTTCAATTCACTATAAATTGAATTCATAAAATCTTCAGAGTCTGAAAGCTTTTGTCTCTCTAAAACCCACTGAATCCAGTGAGGCACTGGGAGGGAGTCAAAACTGACTTCTTAACAATAGTTTCCACATTCTAACAGCAAAGAAAAGACCTTTCCAAAGTAATGCGGAACTATCATGCAGGCCCAAAGGTCCACCTATTGTCAATTTCAGCATCTAAATCTTAGGATAAAAGAAATCAATACATCAGTAATAGATGCCTCCTGAGAACACAGCAGGCAGTAAATCTTTTGCTGATTAACTAGCTATATGAAATAAGGTTCATAATTTGGCAGGAAATGAAATTTTACATCTTCAAATCTCATAAACTATATCGGTTGGGCATTTACTCTGTCTAAATGTGGGTGCTTGGTACCAACCAGGAAACAAAAACAACCAATTCGTCAATGTGCACTGATATCTACTTACAATGGACAATTCAGAGAAAACATATTTCATGTGCCTCATGTATTGGTAACACGATGCCTACCTTGAAGAACTGGCAATTTAAATAAAAATGAACACTAAACATTCCTTTAAAAAATTAACCAGGAAAAGATATTGATCCCTTGAGACTACTTCCTAGAAATTGTCTAAGGGGTTAGCGTCAGAACATAAAATGCACAGTCCTGAAGGTTTCTATCTGTGATGCTCAGACACTCTTTAGAAGAAGCTAGGAAGAACACTAATATAATTTAAAAGACCTTTGAAAATTTTAAGTGCACTTCGACATCATTTGTTTAGTAGGAGCTTCAGCTTCCAGAAAGCTTTCCGGTTATTCACATTAGCAGTCTTGAAATAACTTTGTTTCCAGTTCACAGGGATTGAAAATCAAAGATTAAAAAAAAAGAAAGAAAAAGAAAAAAACAAAAGCCTAACCCTAATGACACTTCTATTCCACTCTGTGATTCTTCTGACCGTCTAGTCTTATTTCCTTCATTAGATCTGGTCATTGTTTTTAAAGGATTCAATACCCTAGCCCCACCCCCACCCCACCCAGCAAAAAAGACCTTTAACTACATAAAATATTATTATAAATATTTTTCACAGTAAAAACATTTAGTGGGTTCCCCATAACTAGAAAATTACATTTTAGTTTCTCATAACAGTAAACTTATTTTAAATAAATGCAACACATGTCAATTTCCTCCTTTTCCCACTGTAAGCTTTCGTGTTACTGTCCATGGTGACACATACTGGCTATATCAGGCAACAACACCATTACAGAAACACTCAAGTTTTATTTTATGCCTATTTCTTGGTGGCAGATTTGCTGAAGTGGCTCTATTTGGCATATCCAACTCTTTAGTAATTATGAGTTGCACTTCTTTTGAAGCCATGGCACAAAAATCACACAAGAAAAATCTGAATGGGATGGGGAGGAGACACTTTAGTCAGTCCAGCAGATATGTTAAACCAAACTCCATTTCTCTTTTGCCTTCATCTATAGTTCACCGTATGTGAAATTAGTCTTTCTGTATGTGTTCAGCTACCTTTTAGAAGCTCATATCACAGCATCTTCCACAAACCAAGCCTTCTCCAAAAGCTTTAGGAAATCAAAGCTGAAGGCTTGATGCACTGGAATTTGCTTGACTACACAATATATTTAAGTATAATTTAAAATGTAGACATTTGTGCATAACCAACGTCCACTGACTTCAAAAAAGTTTTTAAATCTTAAGAATACAATTAATGGCAATACAAGGTATACTTTTGAATTAACATTTATTTGAAATATTTTCAAAATAATTTTAAGAGAATATTATTCCTTTTCTCTTGTCATTGATGAAGAAGAAAGAATCATGATCTTTCCATGAGGAATCTTGTCTCAAATATATTGTGTTGTGATATACCGTAGAGAAAACTGCTGAGAGCTATTAATTTTTCCAGAAAGCTACCTACATAAAGAAATTCCTCCTAACTGGGCACCACTGTACTAGAAACTTTCAGAGAGCAGTGTTTTAACTAAGATTAAGCTATCCTATTTCCTACCTAAATCAATTTCACCCAAATGAGGCGTTTGTGTTATAATTCATTGTTCCCCAGACTCTAAAATCAACCATCTGCCATCGGAGTTTCTGTACAGTAATTAAGGGACTATCCATTAGAACTGGCAAGAGCACAAAGTAAGAAGGAGGAGGGGACGAGCGGGGAGAAAAACCAAGCCGCTTAAAAAAGAGATGGAAGGTCTGGGTGTCTCACGCTGACCCCTCCACCAGTATCAGCTCGGAAACTGTCATCCATGAGGCAATACAGAAGTTAGGAGGAGTGGCGAGGCCAACTCCTTCGGGATTATCCGGACTGAAACCGCACTGGGGTCTCAGCACGCTCTTCATACCTTGAAAGAGAAAGGCTTTCGTCCCATTATGCAGCCCGGGGACCTGGCGCACTCCGGTCGTGGACTCCCCAAGTTCTAACTCTGTTAAGACGTCAATCTGTAGGGAGGGGTCCACACCAAGCCCCCAAACTGGTGGGAGTTGGGGAGAGGGTAGGAAAGAAAGAAAAAGCTCCATCAAAATACAAGCCTCTTCCTCCCGGGCAGCAAAGAACCGCATCTTGGAGACAATATTGCCAAGTGACTACAGCGGCGACTCCCTCCGCCGCCGCCAAGAGCCTTACCTGAGATCAGCAGCCAAGCTTTAAATAGCGGAGCACCCAGTCCCATTTCCTTGCCCTACTTTAAACCCCTTTCGCTGCAAAGTTCCCCCTAGGCCCTGAGACCTTGGACTAGAAGTGTGACCCGCCCTGCCGTCTCGAGACTAGGCAAGCACAGACGAAATCCAAATCCAAACCCTTCCCCTACTCCAAGCTTCCCACTCCAGACCTACTTCGGGCGTCCCCAGCCAGCTCAGGCTGCCCCGAGGTGGGGGCCATCCCTTCCTCCCCTCCCCAGCTCTGCGGCCACTCACCTGCTCCGAGACCGAAGATCAAACAGAATGTTCTCAGTAAGACCCGAGACTCCATGGTGTGGATCTGCTCAGTCCATCGTCTCCCTCTTTAAAAATAAAAATCGAAGACGTTCTTGGAATCAAGCGGGAAAAAAGCGTTTGTCTCTCTTGCCGCTGCCTCGGATTCACTGATTAGTAGGATTAGTAGGATTTGGTTGCCTAAGAAAAAAAAGGGAGGACCCCCCAGGCACGTGAAGAACTTAGACCCTCCAATGCGCACATCATTCCCACACGCAGAGCCGAGGCGGCGGCGCCGGCTGGGCGGGGGCCCGGAGGGAGGGGTCGGGCTCGGGCTCGCCCGGGGCTGCTCCGAGGGGAATTTGCTCCGGAGGCGAAGAAAAGCAGCGGAAGGCACGCACACCCAGAGGCAGGGAGGCGGCCCCAAGAAAGCCGGGGCTGGGGCGGCACCCGCCCGGTTTCCCCGCCGCCCGAACCTGTTGTCAACGCAGAGACAATGGAGAGAGCCGGAGACGCGCGGAGGAGAGACAGCTCCTCCGGAGAGGGAGGGGCGGGCCCGCGGAGGCGGGGAGGGGAGGAGAAGGGAGGGACCGCCGAGGGCGAGGCCGGCGCTCCGCGTCTCTCTCCGCGGGCTCCTCGGTCTCCAAGCCCCGTCTAGCGAACCCTGGAGCAGCTGCAGCCTCCGCCCTCCTCCCTCCCTCCCTCGCTGACCCAGGCAACGCCAACCGCCTTTCGGGATCGAAAGATCTAAATTCAAGGTGCTAAGTTGATGCGCGGTCTTTGCTCTCACCCCTCGATTTCGGGCGCGTGTCTTGAAAGACGGACGGAGAGAGAAAGGACTACCCAGACGGAGACAGCGAGGCTAGGGGGAGATGCGCTCGCCCACCCTTTAGGCAAAGGAGGGAAGCCCGCGTACGGTTGTGCACTGGGCTCCGGAGCAGCCCCGGAGACTGGAGAGGGGACTCCCTCTCGGACACATGCGGAGGAAGGCTGCCAAAGCAAGCTAAACTCCCGAGGTGGGGCTGGGCAAAACAGAGAGAGCCTGGTGGAGAGCCTGGGAAGCCCCGGGAGCCCTAGGAGAGAGGTTCCCTGCCCGGGGTGGGGCACTGGCGAGCTTCTCTGGCTCCGAGAGAGCAGGGGACAACTTAGCCAAGAACTGCTGGACAGCTCCGGGACCTCGCGCGCCCCCTGCCAAACACAACGCCCAGAACCGGGCTCTGGTTCTCCAGGACGAGCACACAGCCGGAGGCAAGGGCAGCAGAGCCAGCATGCCTGCCCACGCCGAAGCGAAGAGATAGACAGACAGACAGACTGACAGACAGACAGACAGACAGATAGACAGATAGACGGAGAGAAGAAGCGAGAAAAATAAGCAGAAGAAGACGGAGCCTGGGCAAGAGAGAAGAGTGAAAGGAGCCACCTCATTGTTGACCATACTTAGGCAGGCTCTATCCACCCTTCACCATACATGCCAGGTCCATAACAGTGAGGTCATTTGAGATCTAATTCTCAGCAGACAAAAGTATATTCAAGGTCAATGGCATATAATATTTTTCAACATAGTCCTAAAATTTTGAGGAAATTTTTGAATAACAGCATTCTACTCCCGTATTGAAAACGTAGGAGTTTCAAAAATGATTAAAATGCCCATGAAAATGGAAAAAATATAGAAAGGCTATGAGGTAAGGTATGTAGGAAGCCTCGAGAAGGTGAAGGGGCAAGAAAAAGAATTCTCCCCTACATCCTCCAGAATGGAACACGACCCTGCCAATCCCCTGATTTTAGCCCAGTGAGATCCATTTTAGACTTTCGAACCACAGAACTGTAAGATAGCAAATCTGTGTTGTTTTAATCCACTAAATTTGTGGTAATTTGTTTCAGCATCCATAGAAAACTAATATAAGTACTAACCACATAAGGAAAAATTCAGTCAAAATAGTAGACTCTACTCACCCTGAGAGGATCCCCTTCTACCATTAACGCATCTCAAAGCTAAATAAAATGTTCAAGAACTTTTTTTATACACAGATGAGCTTTAAACAAAAAAAGAAAGAAAATCCCCAGAACGGTAGTGGGAAAAAAGAGGTAGCTGGAGATTGGCAGAGAAAGGAGTAACTGATGCAACAATTGCAAGAGGGTGGGACACAGGGTTTCAGACTCAACAGGGACTGTAAGACAAAGGGTAGGATTTTAACATCCACACAAGAACTGGAAGCAATGAATTATAGCCAAAACCAGAAGATGTGAAGTTATTACTTCTCCCTCTGATAAAAACAAAGAACTTTGAAGGATTATACTATCCATGAAAATAAACTTTAAAAATTTTGCACGTTGGCCTAAGCAGTGACAGAAATGCTTGCCAGCTGCACATGACCATAGGCAGGAAACAACATCATCTATAATAAATGTCCAATCTCAAGCCTTGCCACTTGCAGGTAAATGGTCCAAAATTACATTCCACACAGGTGTCAGAATTCTAAAATCAAAAATTAGAATAAAATCCCCAGAATCTCCTGAAGAGGCAAATGTAAAACTTCTCTTAAAGGACCTTCCACAACTTCTGACACATAAGAAGAAAATTTCTGATGAGGATAAAATCTCAATAAAATAATAATAATCAATTGCAATGAAATAAAATATGTGAAAGACACGAGACACAGAAAAAGAGAAGTAGTATCTCATGAAATCAGAATATCAGAAAAATTTGATTAAAAGTATAAAATAAGTATGTTTAAATGTTTAAATAATCAGAGTGGGGTTTTTTTAAGGAATAGAAAAAAATAATGAAAAAACAGAATTGTGTAACAAAAGATCAGGCAGATTTCAAAGCAAACCAAACAGAACTTCTGTAAATAAAAGCACATTTAAAGACAATGTTGAAAACCCATTGCTATAAAAAGCAGCAATAAAATAGAGCTGAAAATTAGAGAACAAACACTCTGGGAACAAAAAATGAGATCTGAGAATATTATTGAGAATATGGCAAGAATGATTAAAAAAAAAGATGTACAACATGAACAAAACATGAATGTTAGAATTAAAAGATCCAAACATGCAACTACTTTGGAGATACCGAATAAGAGACTAGAGAGAATGGAAATAGACAGTGTTATAGGAAATATTTAAACAAATAAGAGTGAAAAGCTTTCAAAAATTAAATAATGACATGAGATTCTAATTCTGGGTAAAATGGAGTAAGCACACATCATCCTCTCATTCCCACTGAATGCTATTAAACCTGCACAGAATGCATGGAGTATCTAAAGCCTCTGAAAATTAAATAGTAGCAAGCAAATTGAGAAGGAAGACCAAAGTTTAAGGTACCACCATACTGACAGTGACTACTCTAAGAAACAGTCCACCATCCAAGTCACAGACCACTTCTAGGTGGTACACACATGGCATAAATCTGAATACACTACAAAGTCTTTGAAATCACACCAAAAGAAGCTAATCAAAACTTGCAATCTAAATCCAACAGGGTCAATTTTCTGCTTAAAAAAATAATTGTCATTCTCCATAGTACTTAACAAAATTCAGAGTCTCAGAATATAACATTAAAATGTTCAGGTTATAATCTGAAATTATTTGGCATTTGAAAATCCAGGGAAACATCAACTTACATGAGAAAACTAAAATCAACAGACACCAATGCCAAGAGGACACAGACATTGGAATTATCCGGAAAAGACATTAAAGAAGATATTATAAAAATACTCCAAAAAATAAGGGCAAACACTCTTGAAACAAATGAAAAGACAGAAAGCGGCAGCAAATAAATAGAACATATACAAAAAACCAAGTGGAAGTTTTAGAACTGGAAAACATAATAACTGAAATTTAAAAACTCATTTTAGGGCCAGCCCAGTGGCACAGCAGTTAAGTTCACACGTTCCACTTTGGTGGCCCAGGGTTCACCGGTTTGGATCCCAGGTGTAGACATGGCACCACTTGGCAAGCCATGCTGTGGTAGGTGTTCCACAGATAAAGTGGAAGAAGATGGGCACGGATGTTAGCTCAGGACCAGTCTCCCTCAGCAAAAAGAGGAGGATTGGCAGCAGATGTTAGCTCAGGGCTAAGCTTCCTCAAAAAAAACCTCATTAGAATGGGCTCAGTAGCAGAATGGAGATGACAGAGGAAAGAGTCAGTGGGCTTGAAGATAGATCAATTGAAATTATTCAATCTGAACAACAGAGAGAAGTTTTTTGTTTTGTTTATTTTAAATAATTATATCAGCAGGACCCTATGGGACAAAAGCAAAAGAACCTTAATGTCATCAGAATCCCAGGAGAGGAGAAAAAGTTCAGTGCCAAAAAACGTATTTCAAGAAATAATGGCCTAAGACTTTTTCAATTTGGCAAGAGACATAAACTTACAGATTCAAGGAGCTCAGTGAATCCCAAAGAGGATAAACTCAAAGAAATCCATGACCAGCCAAATCATAATCAAACTGCTGAAAACAACAGAAAAAGGAAAACTACCACAAAGAAAAAATTCCTGGAAGCAACTAGAGAAAAATGACGTGTTACTTATAGTGAAGCCACACTTTGCAATGAATGCAGACTTACCAGAAATCATGGAGGCCAAAAGGAAGGGAACAACACTTTTTAAGGTGTTCAAAGAATTCTGTCATCCCAGAATTCTACATCTGGTGAAAATATCCTTCAAGAATAAAGATGAAGGAAAAACATTCTCATATGAATAAAATCTAAAAGAATTGGTTGCCAGCAGGCTTGCTCTAAAAGAATTGCTAAAGGAAGTTCTTCAAACAGAAGGGAAATGATAACAGAAAGACAACCAGCATATCAGAAATGAAGGAATAATGACAGAAATGGTAAATATCTGAGTAAACATAACAGATTTTCTTCTCTTGAGTTTTGTAAAATATGTTTGATGGTTGTATTGGTTTTCTATTACTACTATAACAAATTACCACAAACTTAGTGGCTTAAAATAACACAGTTTATTTAAGTTTATTTACAGTTCTGTAGGTCATAAATCTGACACTGGTCTCATCAGGCTAAGCTCAAAATGTTGACGAGGCTGCATTCCCTTCTGAAGGGTCTAGGTGAGAATCCATTTCCATGCCTTTTTCAACCTTAGTTCATTGCCCCTTTCTTCTGTCTTCAAAGTCAGCAAGAGCAGACTAAGTCCTTCTCACAGTGCATTCTCTCTGGTTCTCGGACTACAGTTTGGAAAGGTCCTGTGCTTATAAGGACTTATATGATGATATTGGGGCCACTTGGATAATCTAGGATAATTTCACCATCTGAAGGCCCCTAATCGTAATCACATGTGCAAAGTTTCTTTAATGTAAGGTAACATATTCACAGGTTCTGGGAATTAGGGTGTGGACGTCTTTGGGGAGCCATTCTTCCAGCTATATAATTGAAAGAAAACACTTTTAAATTGTCTAATGGGGTTTCAGTGTGTGTAGAAATTCATTTCAAATATAATGTAGTAAGTGGAAGGTAAAAGAATTAAGAAAAGATATACTATGCAAACATTAATCAAAAGAATGTTTGAGTAGATATATTAATATCAGAAAAAGTAAACTTTAGAACAAATAAAATTACCAGGGATAAAGAGGTACATCATGTAATAATACAAGGCTCAATTCACAAAGAAGACATGACAATCCTACATGCACATGCACCTAATAGCAAAACTTTAAAATACATGAAAAAGTTACCCTAGGGAAATAGTGACAGAACTGAAGGAATAGATAAACCCACAAGTGTATTTAGAAACTTCCCACGTCTCTCTTTCGTAATCTTCAGTCCCAGGTAGTTACAATGCCAAATTCCACTAAACGTTTAAAGAAATAATAACATCAACTATACACAAATCTTCCAGAAAATAGAAAAGGTGGGAACATTTCCCAACTCTTTTTATGCAACTAGCATTACTCATACCAAAACCAGACAAAGACAATACAAAACTACAAAGAAAACTAGAACATAAACACAAAATATATCTTTTTTAACATACATGCAAAATCATCAACAAAATATTAGCGAATCAAATACAACAATATATAAAAAGAATAATAAACTACAATGAAGTGGGGTTCATGCCAAGAATGCAAGCTTGGTTTGATATTTTCAAATCAATCAATGTAGTCCACTACATTTACAATCTAAAGAAGATAAATCACGTGATGATAGTTGATGCAAGAAAAGCATTTGACAAAATTCAACACTAGCAATGATAAAATAAATAATTCACTGCAAAGTAAAAATAGAAGAGAACTTCTTCAATCTAATAAAGAACACTGAAAAAAATTCTACACTAACAAGGCAACATTGCACTGGAGTTTCTAATCAATGCAATGAGCCAAGAAAAATAAATAAAAGCCATTCCGATTGGAAAGGAAGAAATAATTTTTCCCTAGACGATTTTGTCATCTACATTTAAAAATTCCCAAAGTATCTATGAAAAAGCTACTAGGACTAGTAAGTAAGTTTAGAAATGTTACAGAAAACAAGGTCAACATACAGAAATCAGTTGTATTTCTATATTCCAGCAAGGAATAATTGAAAACATAAATAAACAATACCATCCATAACAGCATTAAAAAATATAAAATACTTATGGAGAAATCTAACTAAAAATACAGACAGGATTTTATACTGAAAACTAAAGAACATTGCTGAGTGAAATTAAAGAAGACCTAAATGGGTGTAAAGATTTACCATGCTCATTGATAAGAAGATTTAATATTATTAAGGCATAAGTTACACACATATTGATCTACAAATTCAAGACAATTCCAATCAAAAGCCCAATAGGGTATTTGATAACAATTGATAAGCTGACTATAAAATTTATATGGAAAAGCAAAGAAAATCAAAAAGGCAAAAAAAAAATTGAAAAGAGCAAAATTGGAGGATTCGCACTGACTTCAAGACTATACTAGAAAGCTATAGTAACTAGGACAGTTAGGTATTGGGATGAGGATAGACATATAAATAATAGAATACAATATAGGAATAGACCCACACATATATGCTTAATTGATCCTTTAAAAAGGCATCTAGATATTTCAATGGATAAACAATAATGTTTTAACAATGATGCTTGAACAACTGGACATCCATATAGGTAGGTAGGTAGGTAGGTAGGCTGGCAGGAAGGAAGGAAGGAAGGGGAGAGAAGAAATCCTTATCTGTAACCCTTATCTTGCATCATATATAAAAATTAACCTGAAAGAGATCACAAGCTTAAGTATAAAAGCTAAAACTATAAGACTTTTAGAAGACAACATAGGTGAAAATCTTTGTGACTTGGGTTAGGCAAAGATTTCTTAAGCAGAGCAGAAAATGCACGTAAATTAAAAGGAAAAAAGTGATAAATCGTACTTCAAAATTAAAAAATAGCTTTTTGGAAGAAACCATTAAGAAAATTAAAAGAGAAAACACAGAAAAGGAGAAAATATTTGCAAAGCATATATCTAATAAAGGACTTGTATTCGGATTATTATAAAGAATTCTTATACTGCAAGACAAAAAAAATCAATTAAAAAAGGAAACAGGCAAAATATTTAAATAGACACTTTACCAAAAAGAGAGATACACATGGCTAAAAAGTACATGAAAAGGGCCCCAACATCAGCATTCATTAGGAAAATCCAAATTAAAACCACAATTAGATACACACTTATTAGAATGGCTAAAATTAAAGATTGACAAGTGCCGCTAGAAGCAAAGTGACATGAACTCTCCTTCTTTGCTGGAGGGAATCAAAATGGTACAGGCCCTTTGGAAAACTGTTTGGAAGCTCCTTATAAAGTAAAATATTCACTCCTAGGTATTTACTGTAGAGAAATGGAAACAGATTTCCTCAGAAAAACACATTTTGGAATGTTTATAGTAGATTTATTCATTTTAACCAAATGTAGAAACAGCCCAAACGTCCACTGACTGATAAATGGATAAACAAATTGTGGTGATTCAGGCAATGGAACACTATTCAGCAATAAAAAGCAGTGAACTGATACATGCAGCAATACGCTTCTTTGATATGCTGTTGCCTGTTACAAAACCTGTGATGATGACAGGGTGATTCTTGACTCATTTTCTTGTTCCCTTCATTTTACATCAACAATCCTCAGAGTATCTTGTTTTCTACTCCACGGGTAAGCGGAGAGTGGTTCAGATGTATTTAACCAACCACACACTTGGGCACCTCCCACACCTCACATGTAAGCTGAAATGGCCTAACACTTCAAGACTTTTATTTGTGAGGTTTTGTCAAAACAAATAAGACCACATAAAATAATAGAATGATTCTGAAAATAGACTAGGAAGGGTATAAAGAGACAAGAAGAGATTGGCAACTTTAAAATAGCATGATGACATATGACATGGAAAAAAGAATGGTAAGTGGGAGAAGAGCATTTATGTAACAAATGTGCCTCTCCTTCCAAAGCACACTCTTACTCACTTGTTGATGGTGGAAGGTCAAAGAGATGCCCATTTTGGACAAGGGAGGAGGTTGGGTTTCAGTCAACATTCTTTATATTCTCCACACACTTTGAACTATACACACAACTCATCTGAAACTCTCTAAGAAAGATAAGAGAAGTGTTTCAAACACAGTTCTCGAGGCAGCACGGTGAAAAGAAACAAGCTTGCAACTTGGTCAGGACTCTGGGGTCAAGGCCCTGTCCCACCTTTTTCCTGAGCCAGACACAACCTCCCTGCACCGGTTATCAGGACAGCATAATAACTAACGCCCATCTATCCCAGGGCTGCTGAGGGTCAAGTCCACTTCGAAAATTGCCATGCAGTGTATCAATGCTAGTTCTTACTGTCATCACATTAAACTATGCCACATCAGAATTGGCCTGTTTCTGTCATTCCCCTTGTGATTCAGTTATTGCCATGCAAAATAATGGCAATTAAAATCAGTCCATAGCAACAGGCAGAGAAAAGAGAAGTGGAAATGAGAATATGGGTAACTACATAGCACTGTTAGCTAGAGAACCTTGTTGGTTAAATACATATATATACAGTGTTCTGAGCAGAGGACTGACTTACTGGCTCACCAGATGTTATCAGTCTCAGCCCAGCCCCACTGGCCTGATGGTTAAGTTTGGCCTGGACCTCCCCACTCCTCAGTGGCCATGGGGAGGCTCACACACAAAAAGAGGAAGATTGGCAACAGATGTTAGCTTAGCTCAGGGCGAAACTTCCTCAGCAAAAAATAAAATCAAATAAAGTAAAATAAAATGTTATCAGTCTCCAAAAGCCATGAGTCATCTGTTAAAAAACTTATCCCACCATGCAGTCCTTAGTTTTAACTGCCAATAGACAGACAAACAGAGAAAGCACTGGCTGCTTTTGCCAATACACTGCAGTACACAGTGTTCATCGCAACAGAATGAATGGTCCACGTGGACCCAGCTCATCTGCGGGCTTCTGGCCTTGCTTAATGTTTCCTATCAAACGACAGGGCTTTGCCTAGCATTAAGAGACAAACTAACCCTCCTCAGAAGAGCTAAAGGCCAGAATATTCTTAGCAATATCTAGAAACCAGCATTACTTATGTTAGATTTCTCCCTTCATCCTGTAAACTTAACTCCAGAAATGGTAACTACAGAAATCATTAAAAATTCCATTTTCAGAGGAAGATTTTTATTTGTTTCTGCCTCTGCTATCATCAAAAATAATTCTCTTTTTCTAAGGCTACACATAGCCCACACCTTAAAGGAAATTTACTAAGTTCCGGCCTCAACACACAATAATTCAAAATCTCTCCTGACTCATCACATAATTCTTGCTAGTGCTTAGCTACCGACATTAGAATTTTCTTTTTGATGAACATGTAGTTACTAGAAGGAAATTCCAGACCAGGTTCCCAAATGCATGGCTTGAGAACAAGGATAAGAGGCTGGGAGGGACCCAGATTCAGCGTGAGCTCAGCTAAAGCATCTATTCACACATATCTTCAAATCCTCTGACAGGAAGAAATGCCTGAAGAGTTCTGTCAGCCTGCCAGGTCCAGCCATTATCTCCAGCTCTTACTGTCTTGGCCAAAGGCTGGACCCGAGAACACAAACAGAAAGACAGAGCTGCTGAATGAGCAGGTAAACAAAAGTGTGAGCACGGCAGGCAGTGTTAGGTCATCCTTATCCTTTCCCTGGGCAGGCTGACTCTCAACATTCATAGCGTTAAGGTGATTTGTTGGGAAGACTGGCCATCGCTCATAACTGCATAATAGGAAAGCTTGAAAAGTTCTCAGTTTGCAAACCAAGACACAGACAAGTCAACTAATTTGTTCCAAATCACACAACTAATTAATTTCAGAGCTAGCGCATAAGCCTCGTTCTCCTAATTTACTTTTTTACTCAACAGTTGTGGAGGTCCAACTACGTGATAAGCACCATGCTCCATGACTCAGATCAGCAAATCTCAACCTGGGTCCAAGCGCCACTTTGACCAAAGGGACCTTATGAAGAGTTACAGACTAACCTACAAATATAACTGCTGCCTCCAGATCCTCCAAGAAAATTATGTGCCCCCTCATGGACTTTCTTGAACAGCTACATGAAGTATTATGTAGGCCCCAGCTATACGTCCCTGAGCGAATCTCTCACTTTCTGTCCCCACACTAACTCTGCTCTAGTACCTCTTGGGTGTTCCTTGAACCAGACAAGCATGCTCCTGCCTCAGGAACTTTGCACACCCATTTTTCTCTGTCTTGAATGCTCTTCTCCCACCCACTTCTTTCAAATATCACCTTCTTGGTGAGTCCTTCCCAAAGACCCTATTTGCAACCCCCCCCCCTTATATATACTCAGCACTTACTATGCCCATTCTTTGCTTAATTTTACTTATTTCTATATTTATTACATATTTGATTATTTGTTTACAGTCTATGTCCCTTCACTCTAGGATATAACCTCCATTTTTCACAGGTTTTATTCACTGCTTTATTCTTTTTTTTTTTTTTTTTAAAGATTTTATTTTTTCCTTTTTCTCCCCAAAGCCCCCCGGTACATAGTTGTGTATTCTTCGTTGTGGGTTCTTCTAGTTGTGGCATGTGGGACGCTGCCTCAGCGTGGTCTGATGAGCAGTGCCATGTCCGCGCCCAGGATTCGAACTAACGAAACACTGGGCCGCCTGCAGCGGAGCGCGCGAACTTAACCACTCGGCCACGGGGCCAGCCCCATCACTGCTTTATTCTTAAGAGCTGCAACAGTGCCTGGCACATTGTAGATGTCAGTAAACATTTGTTGAATACAAGAATAATGTATATAAATGCACCTAGTATGTGTCTGGTATGTAGTAGACATTCAATAAACGGTAGCTACTATTATTTAGAATTTAACTAGAGTAAAGTTATGCAAACTAGAGATCAACAGGCTATAATCCTTTAAAGCACGCAAAACCTCCTTGTTAACATCTACAGAACATTCTACCTAGTTGCTAAGATATGGCAAAAGCCTGCCTCTTTCATATGTAGGTCACTACTATACATTCAAAATGGGTTCAACAAGTGATTTCTGATGGAGATCTAAGTTTCTAAGTGAAACCACCTGTGTAAAATTTGCAGTAGTTTTGTAAAATAATTTTTTTAGTGACAAAAAGAAATTGACAACTTATTTTCGCTTGTTATTTATCTCAGTCCTTCAGGTTCTTACTGATTGTACACAAGAATGTGCCTCAAAATGCCTCCAACTTAGGATAAAGCACATTCTTTTCATTTCCTTTAGTTTCCTCCTTTTCCCAGAGGAAAGTGTATCAATGTGACCGACAACTATTTTTCCGACATTACAAGTGTATTTCAAGTTTTTGCTCTTCTATTCCCTTTATTCACATATCAAATTATTTTTTCCCTTTGACTTGACTATTGTGGCATCCTGTTTCCTTCTGTGGGTGATCTATTATTTTAATTGACAAAAACTCATGTGTGAATGTAACTTTATTTTCTATACCTCATATTCAATTTAAGACCTCACTTTTTCCTGGCAAAAGAATAATAACTGTTGTTATTGAGTGATTACTATGTGCCAGACATTGTCCTAAGAGAAATAACTCACTGATTCTCCTAATAGCCCTATGAGGGACCCATATTACAGACGAGGAAAGTGAGGCATGGAGGGGTTAAATATCTACAGCTGGGGTCATACAGCTGATAGTGCTAAAGCTGTTCAAACAGAGGTAGTGTGACTCCAGTGTTGATTCTCTTAGACACTCCACTAGAGTTATCTCTTCTAAAAATTGCTAGAAAATTTAATCTAGTGAATTCTAGGCTGATTCAATCACTTCTATTTTTTTTTCCTGGTCATTTCCACTTTAAACTCAGTTGAAATTCTCCCCCTTCATATCATTGCCTGCAAGGGTGCATATATTTCATCAGGACAGTGGCAGAGAAGGCATCTTCTCCATCATCACCCTTACAGATTAGGGTGTGCTACTTGTATTCAAATCCCCCACTTTGCCCATTTGCCTCCTTCTAAGGTGGTCCTCACTCAGAGGGCCATCCTTGTTCCCTCTGCCCTGCCACTCTGACCACAGCTGTTTGAGTTTGATGAATGTTCCAGATATCCTAGTAGACTGGAACCAAGAAGAGAGGTCTGGTCTAGCCCAGAGGTGGTCATTGAAGCCATGGCAGTGGATCTTGCTGAAATTCTCCATGCTCTAATAGCTGGCAGATTCATATGCAATATGCAATCCCCTAGAGAGGTCATGTTCTCGAAGTTCTCCCACAGGATGAACCACAAAAGGACCTCTGCTCTCAGCTCAGTCACTGCCACTCCAGGAGCCCAGGTAGCTGGGACAATGTCCCTTAAGAGCCAAAGTCACTTACATTATTATTGTTGTTGTTATCATCATCATTGTTTTATTGTCGAATTTTTGTTTATTCTTAATTTTCTTATATATTAGTGTTCTCTTCAAAAAATTTATTTTTATTTCTATGACAGATTTTTTTCCTTCTGTGGGTCAGGACTCTGTATAGAAAAAGCTTTTTCCACCTTTCCCAGTAGACTGAAAGCTCTGTAAGAGCAGGGCTTGTGTCTATCTTATTCATGGTTGCACGTTTAAGGCCAAACATAATGCCAAGCAGTAAGTCCAGGGCTCAGGGCATATTTGTTTAAGCAAGTTGAAATGGAATTTCCTCTCCCTCTTCTTACTCAATTACTTAGAATGTGGATCTGTTCCTTACCTTGAGAGGCCCTCAGAACAATATTTTTTTTACAAATCATATGGATATATTTATTGAATATATTGGCAAAGTACACTATAATTTAAAGACTACAGACATTTTCAAATATATCTTAGAAATGGAACGAGGCAATTCCAATAGCATGTTCACGATGTTGCTGTTTTCTTTCTAACCCTGGTAACTGTTCCACACTGAGTGAGGTATCCGGCAAACTTGTGAGGCTGCCACCGAGCTGAGAGAATAAGGGTATGGTTCAGAATAGGACTGCATCTCTTTTCAAGATGTGAGCATTTGAAAAAGGAATCAGTGTGTGAAGATCAATCTAGAGGAGCGTGTGAGTGAACAGTTGAATGGCATGACTAGAGTAGAGATAAAAATAGCACCAGACTGACAGACCCCATTCGAGGTTTCCACTGCCAATTCCACCACTGTGCATCTGCACGGGTCAAAGGATCTTCTCCATCACAACCACCAAGCCATAGTCACAAAAATACCTAACACCTACAAAGTGCCCACCAGCTTTCAGTCACTGTGCTTAAAAGTTTTCATAGATTATTTCATTTATCCATCACAATAGCCCTATAAGGTAAATACCACTATTATTACCATCAAACTATTACAGATGAAGAAATCAAAGCAGAGAGAAAGGTAACCTGCCCGAGGTCGACATTAAGTAAGGGGCACAGTTGGGCTTTGAATCTTAACAATTTGATTCTAACACCCAAACTCTTTATTTTAACGTCATAAACCCAGAGGACATGAGTTTAACTCATGGAAATTCACATGGGGAAGACACTGCTGTTCGGCGCACTGCGTCAGTACGCACGCGGACCCGTCTGCCAGCGCTGCTGTAGCAGACTACCACAGACTGGGTGGCTTAGAACAACCGAAGTCTATGCCCTCGCGGTTCTGGAAGGTGGACGTCTGAATGAAGGGGATGGTCTGAGGCCTCTAGGAGGATCCCTTCTCGTCTTGTCCAGCTTCGGGTGGCCTCAGGTGTTCCCTGGTTTGCAGCTGCATACCGCCCATCTCTGCTCCAAGACCCCAACCCTTAATCAGTCCTTTCTCTTGAAGCTCTCTGAGTCTCAATGTTCTCACTAATTTTCTCTATCAGCAGTTACGTTCAATACATCAAGTCCTTTTCAGCTCCAGAATTCTATTATTCTAAATGAAACACGGCCCAATTAACTCTTCACATATTCAGTTATTAACACAATCACGTAAGCACAATTTTGCTAATAAGAACTTAGCATAAAGTCATCCTTCACTTAAATGACAATTATCAACATTATTTTAACACAGTTAAATCAAGTATTTCTGGGATCTCATCAGTGCCTCTTTACTGCTCGGAGTGGGCGGAGGCTGCGGTATCAGGCATGATTACAGAGGAGGCTCTCGTACCATCTTAGAACAAGCTGCCTACGCGATCTGAGAGTAGCTGAGCTCCTGTTCTGAGCACCTAAGCAAGCCTCACAGCTGGGCTCTCCCAAGCCTCCTAATCGTGAATGTCCACATAGCATCCTAAATAACGAGAATAACAACTATCATTGAGCCTTCAAAGGCTTCTTCCTGCCCTTAGGGCCATGTCCAAAACCCTAAACCTGCCTACACCAGTGTTTCACAAACTGTGTTTCTCAAACTATTAGAGACAGACTAACTTTTCCCAGTTTTATTGAGGTGATAGATGAATTTTTAATCTCTAATCCATTTTGAATCAACAGATTAGAGATTTAAAATTTTATGTTTCTAAAGTATAAGAAAACAAACTTTCAGAAAAATAAATGTAAAAAGACATACAAACTCAACAGAGCTAAAATTACATTTCAGTAAATCTAATCAGAACAAACATAAGAGGAAAGAATTACAGAAACTACATACCCTGTTTATTGCAAGCGTGCAGGAGATTGAAACGGAGAATCGCTGATTATGCTTAAGATTTTTGTCATTTGCAATCACAAAAAACAGAAAGTTATAAAGAAAATAGAAATTCCCGTATTAAATTGCTTTACAGACACTTTGAACGCACACTGTGTATATCAATAGTTGAGCTTGTCTTCTACTTGTTAATTTACCCAGGTTGGATTGATGACAATGCTACTCTCATGGGATAACATACATCTGTGTTTTGTTTTATTAACACTCATAATAGAGATATCAGTCTCACAAAGGAATATTGACAGAAATGGAAGAAAATGAATTACAGTAAGCTCAGGATATTTGTTTTTAATTTTTATCTAAAGTAGCAAGTGATGCTATATTTTCAAAATCTGTCTTTGATTCTTTGTCAGTAAACAGTTACAACAATTTATCATGTAAAGTCATGACTGAATTTCATTATCTTTCAAAAATTAAAAGGAATGCTGGATGCGCTATTTTTTCATTCATACATCTTCTTTTGATACAAAGTAAAACTCCAAACATTCTGTCAAATTTGTAAGGCATTCACAGATGTGCAACCCCAAGATCATCAGTTATCCCATTGATACTTTTTGTTAAATTACGGAACATGTCATAACAATCCATAGAAACTGCTCTTCTAAGCTTCTAACTCTCAATTTTACCCTTCGGTTTTACCTATTATTGAAATATACTTTACATTCCTTCCTTGAATGAATGTATTTAGATCATTGAAAATATCACAGATGTCAGATACATAAACAACAATTCACAACTTTAAAATATTGAGATAAAACTGATTTCTTATCTTACAGAAAGACTAAGTTTCTTTTGTGGTTCAAATGTTCTCAACAGACCATCTTCCCTCTATAATCATCATAATAATTCAGCATGCAAAAACAATTGCTTATGATCAGTTTTCCTATCATTCACATCAATAAATAATAATAAAGAGAATAATGTAGTAAAGAATTTAACACATTAGCCTTAACATAACTCACAATTTTTACCACATCACTAAGCACACTGCTGTCTAGTTCAGCTGACATTTTTCTTTTAACAAGTCTTTCTCAATGAAGGAAATCTTTACCTATGTATTTATTCCAGAATGCTTTTCTATTATTGCAGTTGCACTATTAGACGATACATCTACTTAAAACTTAAAGGGCAAACCACATTAGCTGACACTGACCACACGCTTAGATGCTGTGGTAACATCAAAATGCAGTAAGAGTTTCTACACATTTACTCTTTATTTATCTCATGTAGACCCATTATCAACAGTTTAAAACTAGCACCACACTTTGAGCAGCCTTGATCTACAAGACTCTCCATAATCCATCTCTCATTCAGCTGTCCAGTCTCATCTCATGCCACTTTCTTCCTCACTCTCTATACTCTGGTCATATGCAAATACTCCATGTTCTCTCCCACTTCAACTCTATAGTTCTATTAGAACTTGTCATCTTTTTTTTTTTTAAGATTTTATTTTCCTTTTTCTCTCCAAAGCCCCCTGGTACATAGTTGTATATTTTAGTTGTGGGTCCTTCTAGTTGTGGCACGTGGGATGCCGCCTCAGCATGGCCTGGAGAGTGGTGCCATGTCCGCGCCCAGGATCCGAACCGGCGAAACCCCAGGCCCCCGAAGCGGAGTGCAAGACCTTAGCCACTAGGCCACGGGGCCTGCCCCTGAGCTTGTCATCTTTATAACCATTTATATCTGTGCTCCTTCTAGATCATAACCACTGTAGGGCCAGAGACTATGTCTACCTTGCTTGATCATCAAATCCCAAATGCCAGGAACATTGCAGAGGTTCAATATTCATTGATCAGACTTTTTCTACAGCAGTTTACAGAGTACAGCCACAAAAATGTCTCTTCCTTTCTCATATCTCAGAAAAAATATAAAATGACATATTCAGACTCATTGGTAGCAACAGTAAAAAGTAACCCCCCATATTGATAATATGCCTCCTTCTAGGAACTATTTAGCTCCTGAGCCTTCTGGAGGCAGGAAAAGAAAAGGAATAAAGGAGAAGGGGGATGAGATGGGATGGGAAGGAGGGCAGACACAAATGAAGAAAGGGGCCAAGTCAGAAGAGCAGTACAAAAGCAGCTAAGTTTTCTGTATTTTGCCATTTGCTTGGCCTGGAATGGCCTTCCATCTCTCACTTTGCGTCCCCACTCTCACCCCATACCTGACCTGATGAACGTCCACTCATCCTTCAAGACTCACATGATTATCACTTCCCTTACACACACACACACACACACACACACAGAGCTGAGGTTGGATGCTCCCTTCTCAACTGTATTCTTCAAATCCATAGCGCTCAGTATTCACCTCTGTTGCAAAATATATCCTATCATTTTCACAAAGTTGTTTACTTGTCTATCACTTGTCTATCTCCCCTTTACCTAGAATGTATCTGCCTTGAGGGCAGGAATTCTTGCTCACCTTTGAAGTTCCAGCACGTGCCTGACCCAATGAAGATTTCAATATACGTTTGCTGATATGATGAATGAATAAGGTTTGTGTCTATTTTCCTGGCCATGACAAGTGTCAGTAGGGTGGGGTAGATGACGGATGGGAGCAGGGGAGTAGAGAAGGGAAAAGAGAAAAGAATTGAGTGTGGAGTGAGGGATAGAAATTAGGCCAGATGGCAGTGAAAGGAACTCTTACGGGTGAAGTAAATGAGGACAGATATGTGGGAGAAAAAATAGATAAGAAAAAGAAGGCACAAAAGATCACTGAGTTATTACAAAAAACACTAATATTCCATGAAATTTTATCTTGGCTTTTTTTCTTTACTTGAGCATCCTTGTTCCTTTGCTTATTCATTTATTTTTCCAACAATAATTTACTGAGAATCTACTTTATAGAAGGCGTTGTGTTAGGTTCTAGGAATATGGAGATAGAGAACTGAGCTGGTAAACAGCTAGTCCTGATACAGCACGATAAGAGCAAGAATAGAGATTTATACAGAATAGAAGAAGGGTGGGGAAGAAGGGCATGTAAACCAACAGACTCTACATATTTACCACATGGATCCTTTTGGCCCCTCAGTCAAAGAATGGACTGGTAACACATCAGTCTTTGCCTGAGATGGGTCGCCATGCTACGCCTTGGGAGGATAAAACATTCTGTGACTTAGAATTCTTTTCATATTTATCAGTGTTCAGACTTAGAGTTTTGTCTTTAGCCAGTTTTAATAATAACAAAAATATATAAGACTATTCTAATTTAAGACATCTTCTAAAGCTAGCCAGACAGGCAAATAATGTTTCACATTTTATGAATTATTTTTTATCCCCACTTTTCTGCAGCAAACAGATAAATTCCACCCCACCTAATGTAATAGGGAAAAGTATTGATTTCTGAATTTGCTAATTTCACTTTGCTGATATTTTATCTTGGATTTAGAACAGATTAATAACAGCCTAATGGAATATATCTACTTAACCTGATTTACTAGTATCATTATTTTCATCACTGCCATTTCTGTAAAACTTCAAAATTTGCTATCTGAGGTCTTCAGCTGGGTGTGTGATTTTTTAAATTGGTAAGCTGATGTATCGCATCAGATTTATCATATCTGATATCATATTTTATAATATGACATATATCATAATTTATAAATTCTATTCATTTAAAATCATTTAGTGCATAAAGTAAAATAAATGTTTATCTAAATTCATCCTTACACAAAAAGTTCAGATTAGGAAAAAACCATTAAACTTCAACTACAGTCTGGTTTCTAAAATAGCATGGTAACATGATGTAGAATCAGAAACTGAGTGTATTGCATACTGAATTTTCAATTAAATATTGATACCATTTGCTATGCTTTCATAACTCAAAGAGACTGTGAGGAGGGTGGGTAAAGTATGGAAAGTCGCTTTCCATAAGAAATTCTAGCTAGAACCCAGTCTAGAAGCTACGATGACAGACATAAAATCCTGGTTAACAATAGAGAGGGGAGCTAAAAGATATAATGAACAGTAAACATGTGGGTGAGAGGTATGAATCACAAAGGAGGTGGTAGGAAAACAGGTGATATTTGTTCTCCTATTTGATTGGTTGGAGTCGGCAAGGAGATAAGGCAGGAAGTAGAGAAGGAAGAAAGAAGCCCTATGGAGAAAGGAGGTCTCCTGTGCCCTTCCCCTTGGCACTTAGAGGACAGGAGCAGATTGGATTCTTGCTTTGGTGCTAGAAGAGCATCTATTTCTCAGGGTAACAGAGTGTTAACTCTGGTCAAAGGGTGATATGATGAGATTACAGCAATTTACTAAGGGCCATCAGTTCAGTTAAAAGGAACAATATGGAACAGCTGAAATGCAAAGAGGACATCCCAATTGGCATGTAAGATTTACATTTATTTTAGCCTTGCCTAAAATTAGTGTTTCATTTTCTGCATCTATTTATATAATTGATTAGTATTCATTTTGATGATTAAATAAAAAATATATTTTTGCAGATAAATGCAAAATCACAGTTTGGTCTAAACCTTCATTACAAACACATGGAGTTTTTCCTGCAATTGTTACCATCCTAAGTAGTTGAATTATAAGCCCTAAAGCCACAGTTTTCAAACTCTTTCTAACTCATGTTCCTTTCACAAACATGTGCTCCAAGGGAATTCTCATTTGTATCCACACCACTAAATATGATTTTTGTTGAGTTTTATTTTCTACAGTTTTTATTATGAAATCATATATCACCTCTCTACACCTTTAATTTGATACCAATACCACCACCCTAGGGTACACCCTTCCCCCTTGAGATTCACAGCCTTAAGGAAATCATTCAACGTTTCTTTGGTGGCATTATATCACCAAAACATATAGAGATGGATTAAACAACTGGGTTACATTATTATCTAACATGTCTACACTGGTAAACACTGAATTCAACCATTAATAAAACATAACACATACATCTATAAATAGAAAATATTTTGCTATATTTGGTTTTATAGAATGCTATAGTCTGATTGGGCTAGAGAAAATAAAGCATTTAGTGTGCTATTTAGGGGGAAAAAAGCAAAAGAGTTTGAGATTTCCATTTAGGTCAAAGTGGTTAAAAGAGTAATAACTACTCAGGAGGATGGGGAGAGGGGCTGCCAGGACAGATTTCAGTGTGGCTAAGTCAGAAAGCAAGGAAATGTCATTTTGGAAAGGCTGAAAGTTTTGCTACTCCACGAAAGTCACGCAACTAAGCAATTCTTGATGATTGCTAAGTCTATGTGCTAGTGTAAGCTACTATGAAATACACAGCAAAGTTTAAAAAAAGAAGGAAATGTATATTTTTGTCCAAGATATCCAGCTGATGTTAGCTCTATATGCTTCTTAAATAAGCTTGCAGGAGATTTCTAACATCTCCATCTCTTAGTTAAGTGCTCTGTTGATAAATGACAGAAATTAATATAATTTAAAAATTTAATCAAAATCAACTGACATTTCTTAAAAGGATTCTATGGCTAAGGTATACATGGGAGCAGCAAAAGCTTCAATGATGTATATTTCTAAAGGCATGTACCCTTAAGGAAGGTGTAGTCTAGTCACAGAAATATGTATGTACACACGTGAAAACTATTGGCAAAACAAAATGTAACTGGTTCCATGGGAGAGAAATTACTCAAAGTACTAGAGGAACACAAAGGACAACGGCAATAGATTAACTGGAATTTTCTTGGAGGATGGAGTGTTTGAGTCAGACTTTAAAGTAAATAAGTTGGTTTCTAAAGGGTAGAAAGGAGGATGAGGGATATTCTAGATGGATGGCACATCAGAAGAAATGTTTCCTCCCTTTTTTAAAGAATAAAAATCTAGTTTACATGCATGCAATGAACAAGTAAGAGATAAGGACAGACAGGTAAGTGAAGCCCATAGCTTTCAAAGCCATAGTGATTCTGGGCTTTATTTTGAAGACAATATGAAACTACTGAAAGTTTTTAAGCACAAGATTGACTCAGTCAGAGAACTTTAAAACATTCTTTGTTCTTTTGTGCAAGTACATACTAAATATATTATTGACAGGCCTTTATAAAAAGGCCTATCCATACAGTACTGGAGAAATCAGAATTTTAAAAATAAGCTGTGAATCCTCTCCAATTTGACAAGATGACTGTGAATAATAATCATCTACTGGGGTTGGCTGAATACCTGTCAGGGTTGCCAGATCACAAAACAAAATGCAGAAACTGACATAACAGTCTCAGAAACAAGAGAAAACCAATGAAAGTTCACATTTATAAAATAAGATGTGGCAAAGAGGAAGGTTTTCCAGGATTAAAACTTAACATCTTCAAAATCCAGACAAATGAACATGCATGGCCAGAAGCACTCAAAACGCATCTATCAAATGTGTAGATTCTTTTTTTTATTTTTAGGTTTTTTCTGAGGAAGATTAGCCCTGAGCTAACATCTGTGCCAATCTCTCTCCACTTTATATGTGGGTCACTGCCACAGCATGGCTGACAAGTGGTGCAGGTCTGTGCCTGGGATCCAAACCCACGAACCTGAGCTGCTGAAGCAGAGCGTGACAAACTTAACCACTAAGCCACAGGTTAGGCCCCTGTGTAAGATTCTTTTGGATCACTAGCTTATAAAGATAGCAAATTAAAAGCCTAAGTGTTATTTTGGAAAAATTCTTTCATTTTATTACATTGCATGCCCCAAATATGGGGAAAATGGGAAAAAGCTAGATCATACACTGTGACACAAATAATGCTATATGTTCAACAAACTCTGTTTTCTTTTATTGTAAAGACACAGCAAGCGTACACTTCCCCAGTCCCCTTGTTTAGGAAGAGCTCTTGACTGCACTGTGGCTAAGAGAATATGGGTAGAAGTGACATTCAACACTCCCAGGTCTGGCTCCTGAAACCTCCATGCTCTCTTTCTTTCCTTGTATTCTGGCCAGATGCAAAAATATCCAGTGGAATGCTCTGAGACTCTTGAAGATTTAAAAAGCAAAACACAAGAAAAGCCACATGGTAGAAGGAGATTAGATCCCTGAATGACTGTGTGGAAGAAGAGGCCCTCCTTTGACTTCCCAATGACCCTCACTGGATTGTGACATGAGCTAGAAATAGAGCTACTGGGATCTGGGATTGTTTGTTACAGTAGTTAGCACACTCTAATAAATATAGACTCCAAAACTGTATTCATATATAAAAATCAGAAGAGTTATACAATATAAATTCCAATCCTCCTCAAAGTACTTCAGGACACATTCAAAGCAATAAATACACCAAAACGTTACACTATAATCAAACTTCCAGGATACTAAAAAGCAAAGCTAAAGAGAAATGATTTCAGGGAAGAGATAGAGTCACTAGTTATTACATTTTGAAATAAGGTGGCCTGATAGTTCATTAGGGATTTGGCTATTCCATGGCGATTCTCCAGTGGGCCTTGACCAGTGAGGGTCAGACACAGTTTGGGGAAGAGACAAAGGATCCTGAACACTAAATGACTAGACCAAATTTTCTCCAGCTTTACGAGTTTAAAAAGAAAATTCTTATTTGTAAGAGTTATGATGTAGATTTTTTTCTTGTACTTTCACCTTTATTTTTATATTTTTTCCTAGGACAGTTTTTATTCTTTCTTCTAATGTAGTTGTATTTGTGAGCCGGCATTTTTTCATCATCTATTTTTAATGTATTTTTAATTTTTTTGACAGATTTCTATTTTACGTGGTATTTTTTTATACATACTTTTAAATTTTCCTTTTCGATACTTCTTATCATTCTAAGCACAAGTTCTCGTGACTGTTTATAAATCTTATCTGAGATGACTCTAATTTCCAAATATGTTTCTTCTGTAAGATATGCTTTCTCGTAGTAGTATAGGTTTTTAAAGTGAGTAGTGAATGAGGCCAGACTGACCAAGCAAAACATAGAGCTCAGAAAATAAGAAATTGATGAATATAAATTCCTTCTTTAATATCTGGTCATTTGAGCACTGACAGATCCTTAGCGTCTCTTCTCAAATCACTTTTTTAAGATAAATTGAATTATTTCATATCCTCTTCTGGCCCATATCACCATCAGAATATCCTGCAACCCACAAGTAGATGATACAATATCTGTCTAGCACTGAGCCCCAGAGGGGGCCATTTTGTTTGAATGTTCACAAATAGACATTCCTTTGCTGTGAGGAATCACACATATATTCATTTAACAAATGTTTAATGGTCTACTACACACCAGACATTGGTGATCTATTAACGAACAAAACACAAAAATTGCTACCCTCTCAGAGGCTTATGGGGGGGCAGTTAACGAACTAAATTAACTCCACAATTACTTACACAGTGTGTTACACCATCACAAGAACTATGGAAATAATAAAATAGGAAAGATAAATAGGAAGTTTATAGAGAAGAAACAGAGGACACAGCAAATGCCTTGAGATAGGAACATTCTAGGCATACTTGAGGAACAGAAAGAGGATAGAGTACCTGTAGCCGCAGTAGTACGACTGCGGTAGGGGGGAAAGTAAGAGGAGATGAGGTCAAAGATGTAACAGGGAGCCAAGTCATGCCAGCCTTGTGAGTCACTGTACGGACTTTGGCCTTTTCTTTAAGTGAAATGACGAGTCACTGAAGGATTTTGAACAAAGGAAAGATATTAAACGAGTTATATTTAAAATGTTTAATTCTGGCCTCTATGACAATGACTGAAGGAGAAAGGGTGGAGCAAGTAGGAGACTATGACAATAATCCAGGTGAGAAATGATGATGGCTCAAACCGGGGTAATAGTGGTTAAATATGGTGAGAAGTGGTGAGATTCTGAGTATATACTGAAAATACACTGAATTCAGAGCAAATAGAACTTGCTGACAGATTGGATGTGAAGTATGAGAAAAAGAGAGGAATCAAGGAAGACTCTAAGGTTTTTTACATGAACAACTGGAGGGATAAAATTAGCACTTACTGAAATGGAAAAACTAGACAAAGAACTGGTTTGGGGAAGAGAAGCTAGAATCAGAAGGTAAGTGTGGGACACATTAAACTTGAGATGACTACTAGACATCCAAATGGAGATACTAAGCTGGCAGCTGGAATTACATGATGAGAATTCGGAGGAAAGGCACACGCAGGAAATATAAATCCAGAAGTTATCAGCATGTAGGCAATATTTAAAGCCATAAGACTAAATGAGATCACAAACACTATGAGAATGGAGGGGAAGAGAATAATCTGGAGCACTCCAACGTTAAGAGTTCTGAAAGAAGAGAAAGACAGAGCAAAGGACTGAAAACAATAAGCCAGTGAATTAGGAGCAAAACCAAAAGAGGGCAGAGTCACAGCAGTGCCAAATGTCGCTTGTAGGTCAAGGAAAATGAGGATTGCTATTCGATCTTTGGAGTTAGCAACATGGAAGGCAGCAGTAACCTTGACCAGAGCTATTTCAGTTGAATGATGGGAGAAGAAGCCTATTTGGAATGATTCAAGAGGAAATGAGAGCAATGAAATTAGAGACAGTGAAGACAGACGACTTTTTGGAACAATTCTGCTCTAAAGGGAAGGAGAAAAATGCAGTGGTAGCAGGAGAGAAGGGACAAAAGCATCAAAGGAAGTTGTCTTTGTTTTTGTTTTAAGATGGAAGATATAACAGTACGTTTGTCAGACGGTAGGAAAGAACCATTAGGGAGATGAAAATTGGTGATTGAAGAGAAAAGAGGGAGAATCACTGGAGTGATGTTCTTGAGTACATTCGAGAAACGGAATCTAATACTAAGTAGCGGATTAGCCTTTGCTGGAAACTTGGATAGTCTTTCATCCATACTAACGAGAGAAGACAGAGCTTAGACACACAAAAGCAGAAGGTGTTTAAACGCAGTGGCATTTAAGGATGTTCTCTTCTGATTGCTTCTATTTTCTCATCTTCCTCATCTCATCTCCCTAAAGTTAGGAAGGGGTAGAAATGTTGGAAGTTTGGGGAAAAGGAAGAAGGTATGAAATAGACATCTAAGAGTATGGAAGTATGGGTGGCATGGGAAAATATGATGGCCAGGAAGCAGTATAAGTTGACTTGAGTTTAGGGGTCAAGAATTTGAAGTGAGACCAATAAGCATGGGAAGATACACAAGATAGATTAGGAACAGAAGAAGAGTTATATTTAACCAGTCTTATGATGGCCAAGGAATAGAGGGTATGTACAAGGGAATGATATAGTGATTAATCGTGAAATTTGAGCTAGGTTAAAAAGGTGGTAAAATAGGAAGGAAATGAGGGATAAAAGGCAAGTAGAGACAAAGGATTGTTGAATTGGGGTATTAGGAAGTAAACTGAGGATAAGAGTTTATAACCAGAGAAAGACGCGTGGACTCAAGATTATGGCAAGGCTGCAATTATTAGTTATAATATAGTCTTGAAGGAACAAAGGGATGTGTCTGAGGAAGGATACAGAACAAGATCACTGAAGGAAAGGAGGTCAAGGAACCAAGTGGCTAGAGTAGTAGAAGGATCATTCAGGTGGATATCAAAATCTTTAAGAATTATGGCAGAAGTCATGTTGGAAGAAGCAGAAGTGAGCCAGGAGCTAAAACATTCAATAAATAAGAGCATATTCAACAAAAAGTCCAAAGTAAATGAGTTGATGAACCTTTGGGCTATAAAGATAAGGTATTCCTCATTAGGAATGGGAACCTGCTTTTGCCTTTTACAGAGTGTTAATGACCACACTAGAAAAACAGATAATTCAACAATCAAGTTAAAAAGGAATCTATTAAGTAGTGGGTAAATCACCGTGACATCTTTAAGGCTGGATCACGCCTTTCCACTCTGTTGGAGGAGTTCTTCAGAAAAGAACCCATACAACTAATGCACTTCGACTGTCTGTGAAAGGAGAGTTAGCTGCCATAATTTATTTAGATTTACTTTGAAAGTATTTGACCTTAAAAAATACCTTACACAGAGCACACAAGAACAGAGAAATTATGAAATCAATACAATGCTCAAAAACTGAATAAGCAGTTACCTCTAAAAATAAACTAATATTTTTTAAATATGGGAGCAGGAGGAATGATAAGGAAGGAAATGATTGAGCCGTTTAATGAGATTATTTCCTCCCAGAGTATTCTAACTACTGTAAGTCAGCAGGGAAATGTGTAGGTTTCAGAGAATTGTTCCAATCATTCTGAACATTGATTAGATCTGTTCAAACGTAAGGAGACTATTAAGGAAAACATACATTTCCAGGGGTGACCATTTAGCTAAATGATGGCATTTTGATTTAGCAGCAAACACAAAATATTCCCAGTTAGATTTTAAATTATACTCACAAATTATAATCTTTCACAAAGATAAGTAGATGAAACACCAGAAAAAAAGTAAATGTATCTGTTTAATCTTTGCCTCCCCTAAAAAAGAAAACTACAAAGCTCTTACAGGCAATCTAGTTTCAGTGAATGTATCAAAATTAAAAGTAAATGAAAACTAGAGATGCTTTTCAAGGTAGCTGTGTGTCATGACTGAATATTTACTATGTGATAGACGCTGGGGAAACAAAAACGAGTAGGAGACACATCCCTGCCTTCAAGTCATCCGCAAACTAGAGGGAAAGACATGCACATAAACAAAATAGGTATGTGCAATATACATGTATATGCCAAATACTAGGGGACCAAAAAGGAGGGTGAGCACATCTTTCCGAGTCAGAGGAGGGCCACAGGTGATGTGAACTGGGCCTTGAGGATTGAGTTGGAGTTCAGACTGAAGGAAGCCTATGTGTGTCTGTGTGCTGGGAGAGCGAGGTATTGGGAAAAGAGAAGCTCACTCAGAGGGAAACGCATCAGTAAAACTTAGAGGAATGAGAACGCACAGGACATTTAGTTAATTGCAAAGAGAGAGGTGTGGCTTATGAGGAGAAACAATGGATGACAAACTTGTAAAATGAAATTGGAAATGTAGCCTTGGAAGCAATTTATTTTTAAGACAGTTAAGTAGTCTGTTAGACTAAGTAGACTGTTTATCCTTACTCCTGTTAAGTAGTTATTTGCCAAAGTGTGTTCCATAGAATATCAGTTCTATAGAATGTTGTCGGACATTACGTGAAAAGACAGCATGTTTGATTGAACAAGGTTAAGCAAAATTTAAAAGATTTATTTACTCTAGACTTCTCTGCACTTCTTAATATACTACTACACATTGTGAATCTCAGAAAGAAAATAAATAAACAGTTTTACAAACTAATTTAACCAGAGAACACCCCTCCCCCTTTTTAGGAGCATAGTAGAAAACTAATGTTCTGTGGGAATGAAAAATGCTACTGGGGCAATAAAGAAATCACTGCAAAATAAATTGGTTTCCCATATATGACATCATATATCTACTCCTCCACCCAATAAACATTTATTTAGTACCTTCTTCATGCTACACCTAATAGTGCATAAAAGCACACAAGCCTTATAAATTCAAATTATGGTCATATGAATAAAAGTAATATTAGATTCTTACTGGATTAATCTGAACAAAACAAAAACGAACTTGGATTCTTACCGTAAAGGCTCCAAGTTCATCACAGTGTTGTAGTAGTTAGGAGTGGAGACTCAGAAGCTTAACTGCCTGGATTTAAATCCTAGCTACCCCACTTTCTAGCTGTGTGACCTTGGGCAAATTACTTACCCAATCTGTGCTGCAGTTTTCTCCCCTCTAAAATGGGAATTGTAACAGTATCTAACACAGAGGTTGTTCTGATGATTAGATAAATTGAATAAGTTAATATTTACAAAGTGCTTAGAACAGTGCTTGGCATATAGTAAGCATAATATGTTTTTTTAAGTCAATAAAATAAATATGCTAGGGTCAGACAAAGTGTTTTTCTTCCCTTTCCCAAAGTATTTTATTGCACATTTACTCTGGAAAATGTTTGTAATAAGTCAGTAGGCTGTTTAGAGACTGGTGAAAATGCGATAACATAAAGCCGTTTGGGCTCTTCCCTTAAGTAGGAAACTTTACTAAACATCCATCTTTACCCTAGGAGCGAGCCATGGTCTGCTCGCTCTCATCATTTTCTCTGCACACCTGGTTAAAAGAGTCAGGATACAAAAATGGAACAGCAGGATGAAGGAACACACTTAATTGCTAGTTTCTTCTTTATACTTCTTCCAATTTTTCAAATTGTCCAAAATCAGTATCTACTATTTTTATAGTTAGAAAAAAATGTTATTTTGAAAAGTCAGCTTTCAAACTAGATTTAGAACAAAGATGAATACAATACGGTGACTTTTCTCCTTCCCAATCCAAAAACAGTAACCAGAGATAACTGGGAGGGGAAGGCAGGATTCAGAATTATGTTTCAAATTACAAATAGTTGTGAATTTACCAAAGAAATTCTAAGTCTTAATATACTAAAAAAATTCATGAACATTAATATATTTTAAAGAAAACAACATGATCCACACTGAAATCATAGCTGCTTGACAATTCAGGTCACTCTACCTTCTTTACAGAATTAAAAAAAAGAAAATGGTTTTCAGAGTTACCTTAAAATTAAAATTGTAAGAGAGTTTAAGAACTTAAATTTTGACGATTAAAACTGAGAAGTCTTCTCATAGACATTTCATAATAATAAAGTCTAAAAGGCTTTTTTTCCCTTCAGATTGCATAAAAGCGTATTCCCCATTTCAGTAAACGCTGACTGATCATTCTGATTCTCAGGTCAAAAATCTTAACCATTTCCCTCACATCCCACATCCAATTGCGCAGTGCATCCTCTCCGCTCCCCTTCAATATTTATCCAGAATCTGAGCACTTATCACCTCTACCCACAACCACCTGGGGCCAAGCCACCATCCTAATTGGTCTCCCTGCTACCGTCTTTCCCTTCAGTCAACGCTCAAAACAGCATCCAAAAGAGTGATCCCATTACAACATAAGTCACATGAGTGCCACTTCTCTGTCCAAAACCCTCAGCAGTTTTCCATCTTATTTGAAGTATAAGCTAACGTCCTAGCCAAGCCTTCCATGACCCAGTTCATGTCACCCGTCTGATCTCATTGTGCCTTGCCCTGTTCCATTTCAGTCTCTCCGGCATCCTTACTGTTTCTAGAACAATCCAGTCAGGCCTTTGCACATGCTGTTCTTTCCGCTTGCAATGTTCTTCCTACAGATGTCCACATGGCTCGCCCCTCGCCTCTTTCAGCACTTTGCTCAAATGTCACCTTATCAATAAGGTTTTCCCTGACCACCTCTTTTAAACTTGCAAACAACCAGACACACATATTTCCTATCATCCTTCCCAGAATTTTCTCTACGTATCACTTAACACAATCTAACACCCCCATATATTTTCCTTATTTATATCACTGAATCTCCTCAATAGAATGAAACCATCATGAGGACAGAATTTTTTTCTGTGTTTGGTTCTCTGATATAGTCCCAGAGGCTAGAACAGTGCTTAGCACAAAATAGCTGCTCAATAAATACTTAGTGGATGTTAAATGAAAGTGGAGGTGTTGAGTAGGCTTTTGAATATATACTCTTGGAATTTGGAGAGAGGCCTGAGCTGGAGATATAATTTTAAGAGTCATCAGTGAAGATAGCATCAAAAATAAAGAGACTGGGTAGAGTCAGAAAAAAAAAAAAAACTTTCAAGAGAACTCATTTTCACAATATCCACTGGAAAATCATAATGATAAAAATAATACACTTTTTGCAAATGTCTAAGTAGCAAAATTTACAAAAATGAAGGCGATTAGAAAGATACAAAATATGTAACTAATTGTTAGAGTCTGAGTCAATATTTTTTAATTGCTTCCTAATTGCATTTTGCTTTATTTCATAGTCAAGGTTATCTTGTCTTCTTAGTAAATGAAGGACATGTTTCTCATCCTTGTTTACCATCTGATCTTAAACAACAACCACAGAACACTAATAAGGGAATGAAACATATGTAACGTGTTTCTAAAGAATTCCCATTCTGGTCTTCATCTTCTGTGACCACGTAATTGTACTGGTGACCGGCAGGACATGTGGGAATTAAAAGTACTATACTTGGAAGTAAGTGGAGATTACAAGTCTCTCTCCAATAATTTGAAACTTATTCTGAAGCTTCTTCAAAATAGAAATGTGGAGCCCAAGGTCAGACAACATTTTACTAAGAAGCGGCCATTAGAATGTAGAACAGTTGCCTCAAAGACTCTGCTGTCTGCATTTTCTGGAAACAGATGCGAAAAGTGGGGAAAGTATCATAAAATCACCTCCACCACTGCTTGAGAATTTGTGTTAATTGTATGGATGAAGTTTCAGCCCATTGTCCTTCTTAAAAAATATCGCTCATCAATCCTTGCCATTGGTTTCAACAGGATGCAAACAGCGTCGGGCTGGAAGATGCTCAGCTGCAGAGTAATCTAAAAGCTTTTGCAAACACCTTTAATGCATATTCACAATCACCACTTTCTAAAACGCAATATTTCATCACCTACTATATTTAAATTTCTAAAATCTTCATTATATATTTCAAGGATGTTTAAATCAAAGTGAAAGTATTGGAAAAGCCTACATAATTTAACAAGTAACATGTAATAGAGGGTGCTGAGTCAGCAGATGACAGGCAATCAACAGGCCAACCTCCACTGTAGGAAATCTGCAAATAACTGCAGACTTAAAGGCATGAAGATGAAGAAGCTGAGAAAGAAATTAAAATTTTATAAAGGAAATAGACAAGGGAAATCAAATGAAGGAAAAAAAGTATAAAGGCAAGAAAGTTGAAAACATAAAAACAACCTGAACAGTAAGTAAAAGAAAATCAAGTAAATGAAATGCCTTCAAGATCTAAATAAACTAAAAAGAAATTGATATTATTCAACCATTGCACAAGACTCACATTTTTAAAAATGGAAATTATTATAATTGAGGTGGGGGCGTGAAGCACAAGAATTCTGGAATATTGTGGAAACTAATATTAAATAGGCCATCGTTGTGAGTTTTTCTTAGTCTTCTTTCCAATAAAATCTCTAGAGCCTTCTCTTCTCCATCACATCTCTCTAGCACTCCTCACTGCATCCAGCATTATAACCACAAATCTACCTTCCTCGACACAACACACCGATTTTCCTGGAAGAGAGGTGTGCAAAGAACGGAAGTCAAGAACGTGACAAAATTTGAGCACCTTCTGGTTGGCCCATTCTAAGTGATATTTAACCCATATTGAACACTAGCATTATAGAGTCATAGACTCTCAAGATCAGAAGAGATTTTAAAGGGCTCCCAGTCCAACCAAGCACCCGTTCTCAATTCCCCGTGCAACACTCCTGCCAAGCAGCTAGATTATTTTTACTGAAACATGTTGATGGATAGAGAATCCACCATCTTCCAGAATGACCCATTTCATCACAACCCAAACATCACTTCAGCCTGTTATGTATTCCATTCTTATGTCGCTCAAACTAAACATTTTACCTGAGACATTTACTGATAATAAAACATAAAAACACAAAAGTGACTGAGGCCTACCCCACAGAGACTCTCATTTATTGATATGATTGGGGGATCCCTGAGAATCAGTATATTTTCAAAGCTCTCCAGATGATTCTAACATGCAGCCAGGATGGAGAAACACTGCCCCAAATTAAGTTCTCTCCACACCACAGCAGGGTTACTATTAGAAAATGTCACGTGATCCATCTCCTTAAAACTTCCATCTATTAGTCTCAGTTTGACTCCTTGATGAATTTACAATAGAATAAGGGACATTATAACATGCAGCGTGTGCAAGATTTGAATTCAGACAGACTCAGCCCAACCACTTCCTAAGTGAGGGCCCCCAGCCAAGTTGTCTGTCCTGAATCTCAGCTTCCACATCTGTAAAAAGAGGATAATAATAACGAATGGGGTTTGAGGGAGATAACACATTCCACATGGCCATCACAGTGCTATCATGTCCCTCTGAGCCTTCTCTAGGGAAATGTGGTGGACAGAGCCTAGGGTGGCCCCATGATTCGCGCTCCTTGATGTTCACATCCTGCATAATGCTCTCCCCTTGAGTGTATGTGGGACCTGTGACTTGCTTCTAATCTACAGAATATGGCAAAGATGAGGATATTTTCCAGATATAAGTAAGGTCTCAAATAAGTTTATTTTGACTTAACCAAAGGGAAGACTATACTAGGTGGGCCTGACTTAATCAGGGGAAAGCCCTTAAAAGACTGGACTCTCCCTGAAGCTGGAGATCCCAAGCAGGAGAGATGCTCCTGTGGGCTTGATGAAGTCAGGGTCATGATACAGAAGCTCACATGGAAGGTACTGGGGATGGCCTCAAGGAAGTGCAGGTGGCCTCCAGGGCCTCCAGCCAACAGCAAACAACGGGGAAAACTCAGAGCTCCCAGTCATAGAGCTTCAACGAAATGAATGTTGCCAACAACCCAAGTGAACTCAGAAGCAGATTCTCTCTCAGCCAATCCTCTAGACGAAAATGTAGCCTGTGAGGCCCCAAGCAGAGGGCCAGTTAAACTGTGCCCAGACTCCTGAGCCACAGGAACTTTGAGACAATTAATAGTGTGTTGTTTTGAGCCACTGAGTTTGTGAAAATTGGTTTGCAGCAGTAGAAAAGTAATACCGTTGTTGTTTGAACGTTTCAAGTCCTTTGTGGGTCCTGGTCACTCTACCCAAAACACTTCCACTTTAGCTAAACTTCCTTTAAAGTGTGGCTTCCAGAAGTGGATGCAACCATCATAGTAAAAATTTATTCAGGTAGAAATCATCAATGGATGCTAAATCTGGGACGGCAGTAGTGGTAGAATTTAATGAGAAACAAGATATTTACAATTAAATTTGACCATGCCCTGTTATATATCTTAAGGTACAGATCCTCTCTGTTGTGCTAGTCTCACATTTAGAGTAAAGAGAAAAGGGTGCTCTTGTTCTTAAATTATTTTGCTAATGAGCATCTTGGTCCATTTGGAGAGTAACCCAAAGCTTGCAAAATATGTTTTGGGAGAATTTCATAAAGTCATAAAAATTTCAATTGTATTTTACATTGATCTATTATAGTTTGTATTAATCACTTGTCCTGCACAATGACCTCACTAGCCTTGGGTTAATTTGGCATACTCATGTGCAAGTGTGTGGGTGTAGACACAGACGTGTGTGTAGATTCTCTTGCCAATCAGAAAACCTCAGAACCCTAGTTCTTTTTCATATTTGCACAGGCAAAGTAGATTTAAAAGTACCTTTAACCAATTCATATCCAAACATATCATGAAGCCTCATTCTTCCACCCTTGTTCGCAAACAGTTTTATGTCAGGCTATGTGAATGATCTATCTTTAGCTTCCAAAAGGAGGCTTTCTATTAAAAGCCTTCGTAAGGTAGCATGCAGAGGAGATTAAGAGCCCCCCTCCTATGACGGACACTACCGAACAGTCATTCATTGCTTCTCTTTCCTCCTTGCAGGCAGTCCCTGATTCCCAATGTAAAAGCTGTTAAGACCACAAATATAGTTTTCCACCTTCCTCATTGAGGGTATATGCATACAACCCCAAAGGGACCTGACAAAGACAGTCAACATGCTGAGAATGACAGAGGAAAAAAATAGAAAGAGCTTGAGTCCTCGATGAATTAGCCAGCCCTTCAACTACTCTGTTGCCAGGTCTCTTCAAACATGAGAAAATAAATGCTCCGTGTAAGCCACCTTGGGGGTATTCAGTTACCTGTAGCCACAAACATCCTAAATGATACACCTGCCTATCTCTAAGAATTTTTGAACCTTGCTAAGCCTCAGTTTTTTCAGCAATAGAAAAAGGAAATATGGAAACACAGTCTTTGCAGATGATCAGGTTAAGATGAGGTAAATAGGTTCTGGTACCACGTCCCATGTGTGGGCGTGTCCCCATACCAACAAGCAAGTTTCAGGACACCAGCTGGATGTCCTACAATTCAACTCAGTCCTGACACTATCTACCTAGGGATTGCATAAGATTCTACAGGTTAAGGGTTCAGTCCTAAAAGACTGCCCCGCCCCACCCCAGTCCCCCTCCCCCTACCTTCAGACGCCAGTCACAACTCCAGATTGTTACCTGTGCTTCTGACCGACTGGCTATAAATCAAAGGTTCCCAAGATCCTCTCCTCGGTTTAATTTGCTAGAGTGGCTCAAACAACTCAAAGAAATATTTTATTTACCAGATCACCAGTTTATTATAAAAAGATATAACTCAGGAAGAGCCAGATGGAAGAGATGCATAGGGCAAGGCATGAGGAACGGGCGTGGAGCTTCCACGCCCTCTCCAGGTGAGACAGGCTCCCACTATCTTCCTGTGTTCACCAACCCGGAAGCACTCTGACCCCTTTGGAGTTATTATAGAGGCTTTATTAAACAGGCATGATTAATTAACTCATTAGCCATCCGTTACTGAGTCAATCTCCAGCCCCTCTCCCCTCCCTGGACTGAAAGCTCCAACCCTCCAATCACATGGCCAGCTCCACTGGCAACCATCCGCCATCCTCAGGTGCTTTCTAAAATTCACCTCATTAACCGAACAAAAGACACCTTTAGTGCTCTTATCACTTAGGAAATTCCTAGGGTTTTCAGAGCTCTGTGCTAGAAATCAGGACAAAGACCAAATATGTTTCTTATTGTAAATCAGAATCTCACGCGAGGTCGTTAGGGTGGGCTCTAATCCAATATGACTGTATCCTTATACAAAGAAGAAACTTGGACACAGAGACACACACAGGAAAAAACGCCATGGGAACATGAAGGTAGAGATCAGGATGATGCATCCACAAGCCGAGGAACACAGAGATGGCCAGCAAAGCAGCAGAAGCTAGGTGAGAGGCTTGGAACAGCCCTCGGAAGAAACCAACTCGGCCAGCACCTTGGTTTTAGACTTCTGGCCTCCAGAACTATGAGACAATCAATTTCTGTTGATATCCAGTTTGTGGTACTTTGTTACAGCAGCCCTAGAGAACTAATACATAATGCAATGTCAAAAATAAACCCAAATTCCAAAAGAAACCAAATCCCCCCCAAAAAGAGAGTGTTCACATTTTTTATAGTCATGCAATCATAAGCTGATGTTTATTTTCTGGATAATTGATGGTAGTATAGTAGAAAAAAATAATTTTCAAAATAAAGTCTTTACATATGGATTGACCTTAGGTCAGAAACTTTAGAGCTTCTCAAAAGAAAGAGGAATATTCTACAGAGAAAGAAAACAGAATAATTTGGAGGATATGTATTTTAATAGAATCTAAGGAGAATTTTCAAATATACAGATGGAACAGAACAATAAAGAGGGTTAAGAGACAAGTGCACTTTCTTAATAAAATGATGAAATCACAAATGTTAGAATAGATTAAGAAGATAATAATGAGTGAGTAGAGAAACCATTTGGACGTATCTTTTAAATTCTTATTCTTTACAAGGAAATATAAATTGCTATATTTGCATTTTCAATCATTACTTTTTAAGTCTTTCAGTTCCTTGAGATTTCTTACTAAAGAATTGTCAGTAAAAAGAGGTGGAAGAAAATGTTTTGTATTGAATTTGAATACATTATTCATTTAATTACAGCCTTCAGATAACAAAGGTTTCCTAATGTAGTCTCACCTAAAATTAATAGATATATATTCAATGAATCCAAATGTTTAATGAGCTACAAAGTTTATTAACATTCCATGTCATTTATTTTTTAGTTTTATTAAAGCTCATCTATTCCCCACAGGTTTGTGGTGCACATATCACATAAGAAAAAGGCAAAATTAAATTTAAATTCTTATGTAGCAGAATTTCCTATAAGCAAATGAATACCAACATGGCTACATGATTTCAGAACTGCCAGATTTAAAAGCGAAGATTAAAGTTTTTATTTGCTTTTAATTAATCTTTTATTTATACATAGAGTGCAAACAAGTGCAAAAGTTACCAACAGATCTATAGAATGAGATTTTATATGAAAATGGGTATAATTTCTGAAAAATCATACACTAAAAGTAGACAGTAGCCCTACTGCTCAAATAAGTACCTCCCTCAGCTGTTGAGTGATGGCAGAAATTACTGAAGTGATTAATTTCTGTAAAAAGATAAATATTCTTTAAGGGGTAACACTTAAAGCTATTCTCACTGAAAATTTTTGCCATCCCAAACTAAAGGCAAATTTTTATAGATAGAGATGGGAACTTGGGGAGGAGGAAAGAAGCACCTAAGATGCAGGCTGGAAGCACCCACACCAACATTTGTCAGTTCCCTTATTTTATTCATATCTATTCAAGATTCTGTTTTTCCGAATGAACATCATCTTCTCATGTAAACCATGATATGGAAATCAGAGATCCAGATACCAGATACACTTAGGCAAACCAGGGTCTAATCCAAATTCATTTGCAAACATTTATTGAGTATCTACTATTCACAAGATTCTGAGCTAGATTTTATGGGAGATTCAAATCTAAGAAAGACATAGTGGCCAAGTTCTCAGAAGCTTTCAATCCGGCTAGAGTATAAAATAAGTTTAAAATTCACTAACTATATAGGCAATATAACATGATGGTAAGAACACAGACCCATGAGTTAGATTGGTTTGAACTGTGGCTCCAACTTACAAGTCATGCAATGTCTCTCTGCTTCAGTTTCTCAGCTGTGCAATGGGAAAGAGCCGTTACAAAGACTAACTGAGTTAAATGTATGTAAAGCACTTGGAATAGTTCAAGCAATAAGTATGAGGTAAGGGTCATTTGAGGAAACTCAAAGTGCTAATGGAATTCAAGGGAGGGCAAGATGGCACTGGATGGAAAAATCAGGAATGATTTTTCTAAGATAGATAAAATAAAGCAGACAATATTAGTGACTCCCTCTCTCCCATCATACACACAAGAACTCATCTACCATTTCAGAAAGTACTTCTGTCATTCTGTTGCCTGACAGGCTCACTTCGCGGGTGGATAGTACTGTAACTTATTCTTTTCCTTTTGTTTGCTAATTCTCCTTGGTCACAATGAGAACAACTTGCACTAAAACTGTCATTTTATAACAAAAATATGTCAACATTCCACACACAGTCTTTGCAAAAATGTCAGGATGAATTTTTATGATGCGAATGTCATGAATATCCTTCCACATTCATTTATTTTTAATATATGAAGAAGTTCGCTCTTGTCTGCTAAGGGAAGAGAGAACACGAGACTAATTTGGTTCGTATCACGGTATTGATTTTTCAGGATGGCATAGATATTGGTGTGGTTGGAATTCAACCAAATAATCCAGAACAATCAAAAATAACTTATCATGCTTACACAAAGTAAAATATTAATACCTCTTCAAATGTTTGTACACCATATAGAACTTATTTTAAAATGTTTTTAAAACTACACTACAATATAAACTATATAAACTTTTAAAATATTAACTTCTTCAGTTTTCTTTTAACTTAGAGAAGTAGGTATTGTGTGTTGAATTGTGTTCCCAGAAAGATATGTCATAGTGCTAACTCCCACTCCCATACCTGGAAATGAGACCTTATTTGGAAATAGGGTCTTCGCAGATATAATCAAGCTATGACGTCATGCTGTATTAAGGTAGGCCCTGATCAAATGACTGGTATCCTTATAAAAAGAGGGAAATTTGGACACAGAGACAGAGCAGACACACATAGAGAAGAAGAAGTCCATGTAATGATGGAGACGAGATTGAAGTGTGCAGCTGCAAGCTACGGAACACCAAGGACTGCCAGCACACAGCAGAAGCAGGAAGAGGCCAGGAAAGATTCTTCCCCAGAGCCTTGGAGGCAGCACGGCCCTACTGAAACCTTGATTTCAGACTTCTAGCCTCCAGAACTGTGATAGGATAAATTTTGGTTGTTTTAAGACACCTGGTTTGTGGTACTTTGCTATGGTAGCCCTAGGAAATTAACACAGTAGGTCAACTCATTCATTCGGCAACACTTATTGACTCTGCTATGTGCTGGCATGCACCTAGTGCTGGGGATGCTGGGTGAGCAAGTGTGACAAAATCCCAGTTCTCAGGAGCTTATGTTCTTGCAGAGAGGACACACATTCAACGAACAAAATGTACTATCTTTCGTTAAATTCAATCGCCAACATCCTATCCAAAGTACCTCTCTCAAGTCATTCTCTAACAGTAGTTTGTTTAATTTTCTTTATAATCTTCATCACTATATGAAATTGTCTTCTTTGTTTTATCCTATGATCGTTGTCAGTCCCCTCTCATTTCATTCCCAGCTTTTAGAGGAGTATGTGGCATTGTAAACATCCAATAATTGTTAAATGAATGAATGAATGAATAAAAAAGGTATAGGATAGCAGAGTGCTTATTAAGGAGGTGTGACCTTTTCTAAAGATCAAAACAGGCTTCCCTGTGGAAATGATATTTGGGCAGAGTAATAAATAGGAGTTAACTGCTCACTAGGGACTAATGGGAATTAATTTGAAGAATAGACAGTAAAGAGTATTTTAAGCAAAGAAAATAGCACTGATGGAAGCCTTAAGGCAGGAAAGAATAGAGCACACTTCAGAAATTCATAGGTCAAGGTGGCTCAGGCCCAAAGAGTGAAGGAGAGGCTACATCGAGGCAAGTCTGGTGAAGCAGGGAGTGACCAGATCCTAGAGGGCACTGAAGCCAGCTTAAGCATTTTGACCTTATCCTAGTAAACAACAGAAAATCTTTGCAGAGTTTTCAGAAGCAGAGTGAATGATCATATTTGCCTTTTAAAAGTTTCTCTCTGGCTCCTGGTTATGGTTGGAAGCAGACAAGAGAGAACATGGAGGGACGAGTTACGGGCTATTACAGCAGTCTGGATAAGACATAAGGGTGGCTTAGAGCAGGAAGCTAGCTATGAAGAAATAGACAGATTCAAAGGTTGCATAAGTAGTTAAAAAAAACAGACAGAAGATTGTGATGGATTAGATGTGAAGGATAAGGACAAGGTTTCTGGCTCATGCTGCTGGGTGAACGGGGTATCATTCTTTCTAATAAGGAAGTAGAAGACAATCGGGTAGCAGAGGACGGGTAAAAGAGTTTAGTTTTGACCATGTTGAGTTTCCAATGACACATCCATATGCAGATACTGAGTAGACAGCGTCACAGATGAGTCTGGATCTTGGCAGAGAGGGTTGGGCAGAGACATCCTGTAAGGAATCATGGACCTAGAGATGGTAATTGGCAACTGTATTCAGAGAGAAGAGAAGAAGGTCTTGGATTATGTCTTGAGAAACTAAAGCAATTGTATATATCTTTAATTTCTTTACAATCTAGAGGACTTTTTATTTTTGTGAACATAATCTCTCCATTGCCTAGTTTGCTTTTAAAAAAAATTTAAACACACTGAAAAACATCAAATCTGTTGCAGTCAAATGCTCTACCACTGAGCTATATCCACTAAACATCAAATATTCGGAATCTTATTCTTAACAATGAGATCCTAAATGTGACTCAAAGGGGATTATAAATTTAATTTGCTTTAATGTATGTATCAACGGTAAATTTATAGCAATTAAACCTCTTGACATTTATTCTGTACATTTGTAAATTCCAAGTAAGTTTTGGATAAATATTCTTCATAGAAGAAATTACCTTGGTGCTTGCTTTGGCAGCACATATACTAAAATTGGAACAATACAGAGAAGATTAGCAGGGCCCCTGCTCAAGGATGACATGCAAATTTGTGAAGTATTCCATATTAAAAAAAAAAGAAAGAAAAAGAAAAAAATCAACTTGCCTTGCTATATTCAAGCTTCCTATATAAATATCTTCATACAAATTCAAACCCAAGACAAGTTATTGTCACCAGATTGAATTCTCATTCCTTTCTCAACTTTGAACTAGTTTTTCATTTTCTGATATGCCTTTGGATTATTGAGTACTTCCTGACTAGAAGAGAGGTAAGAGAGCAACGACTTAACACCATGACTAGTTCACAAAACCAATCTCAGGTCATAAGAGCATGAAAACACAGGCAGGAGGTGATAACATGGACAGACTGTTCTTTCCAGAAACTGCTTTGGAAATGGGCAATATTATGGAATGTTTATGGAATCTAATTTCCACTTAATTCAGAGAAAAAATTGCCAATTTTAAGATGTCTTCTTATTATTTACAAAACAAAAGCTTATTTCTAACCAACCCATCTTTGAAGTGTCTTGCATCTTAAAATTTATTTATTCTGTTCCCTTCCATCATCCTTGAATCAAAATTGATCATAAAGTTATAAACACAGTCTCCTCGATTCTCCTTACTTGTTATATAACTAAGCTATCAGTGTTGATCATATAGAGTGATAGGAATTTCAGAACTATAAGCCTCTTTAGAAATCATTTGGTTCAATTTTATTTTCATAGGTGAGGAAACAGAAGCTTAAAGACATTAACTGACTTCCCCCAAAACACACACTAATGGTTTTCCTTTTCAACAGTTTACTACCAACGTTACTACCACTTAACTCATCTTTTCATATTTTGGAGGGAAAAACTGTGCTGAGCTAAACTATCTATCATTATACACAAGTTTTATCCCACTATAAGTAAGCTGCTCTTTAATAGTAGACATAAATCAACTATTATCTTTCAAAGGTTACTAGCATTCCGTATTATATAATAAAAGTCTCAGGAAAGAATACAGAGCATTTCAGTTCCAGCTCTCCTTCTCTGTTGTATCATGAGGTCATATTTGGAATGTTCTTTTACTCCAGTGTAAAGCAAACTGTGTATTTCCATGAGGACTTTTACTGTACTCTTCCTTAATTCATAATATGAAGGGGAGTATTAAGAGGAATTTACAAATCTGTAACTCCTCATCACAAAAATAGGGATTTGACTCCTACTGTTCCAGAAATCTCACTGAATAAAAAAGGTTCGTAAATGCTGAATTTCGTAAAAATAGATTACAAATATATTTTTCATCTTCTCTTGGAGTTTACCTTGATTCCTTCTCATTTCTCAAAGTGACCTTTGGAAATACTGCAATCTTCAATTCACGAGCAGAGAAAGACACCCATTCCTGTCTTAACGAAGTAATTTTAGAAATTACAATAATAGGGCATCACTATGAACAGTAATAGGGCATCATATGAACAGTAACAGGGCATCACTATGAACAGTAACAGGGCATCACTATGAACAGTAATAGGGCATCACTATGAACAGTAATAGGGCATCACTATGAACACAATGGAGGGAAAGGAAATTTTTAGCTAAGTATAACTCATATCCACAATTTCAGGATATACATTTATATAACAGGAGAATTAGGTATATATTTAATTCTTTCTCATGTTCTCATTGCAAAATTGAATAAAATCCAAACTCCTTACTAAGTCCTAGAAGACCTGTCACCATCTCAACATTGCCCAATTCCAGCCTCATCTCAGACCACTTCCTCACTCACTATCCATCCACCATCTGTCCCTTGAAAATGACGACATACAGCCAAACTCAAGACCTTTGCTTTAGCTTTTCTCAATGCCTGGACTATTCTTACCCTTGATCTTCACATAGCAGGGTAGCCTTCCCTGACCATCCTGTCTATGCACACACGTGCCCACCTCAGGTCTCTCCTATTACCCTGCAGGGCATTTGTTACTATCTAAAATCATTGTTATTTTATAAGTTTATAATCCACCTTTCCCCAATAGACTATAAACTACATGAGGAAAGGGATTTTAATCCTAATTTACTCTTTGGTCCCCAGGCACATAGATCAGCGCCAAGCACGGAGCTGACGCTCAACTAATAGGCATTAAATGAACGTAAAGTTGATATTGGTCTAATGCTATTTATACCTGTCATTCACTCAACTACATTTATTGTATACTCTGTGTAAGATAACTTACTGGGTATTATCTAACAGTAAAATTTTCAAGTAGAGTTTTCCAAATTCCTAAGATCAGAAGGAAAATCAAATCCTAAAATTATAAAAGGTTAATGTTGACCTTGAACTTAGAGATGATCTAGAGCAGCTTCTTTGTCTTACACAGGTGGGAACTAAGAGACAGGGACAATAGTGTCCTGCCCAAGGTAACACGTTTTCACTGTTTCTAAAAAAGAAGTTGCTAAGTCAGACTCTCAATGGAATAGCTATAACACTAACATATGAAGTTTATTTCCCACCAATGAAGTACAATTTCTATTATAACTATATTATAAACATTATTACCATGACTACTACCACCACTTCTACCAGACTCTGGGGTAGATGTGAGATAGCACTTTGTTTCCTAAATGTGCGAATGACTACGCCTAAAACACACCAAATCCTTTAAACACCAAACAGATCAATCAGTCACCAAATACATAAATTCCATCAACTCTTTATCAATTGACAGACTATAGCCTGCTCAAACCAGCTGACAATAAAAATCAAGGACTACAGCCCAAAATGGTTGAATCAGTAGTACCATAAAAGATATAATCCCACACCAAGGCAAACACATTGAATTGATTATTTCATTTTGTGTGTAAGTTAAGGCTTGCAGTACGTCACACAGTGCCTCTAACAGAGGGGTCAACAAATATTGAATTGAATATGCTACAGATACTAAGTAACCGTCAGATGGCAGCTGGACAGATGGATGAAAGAAAGAATGGTTCAATTCATGAAAACTTCTATCACCAGGTTTGTGCTATTCTGCTTCGTATCTCTCGTCGTCCTTGGTACAGTGCTATGCACAGCCCAGATGATCCTTCTGGCAACATTCAGGGAATCAAAGAATCCTTAGTGTTAGCGTTAATTTGGGGTTAGAAGAAGAGTTAAGAATTTATTTCTCTATGAAGACTTCACTTAACCAAAATCCATCTCTTCCAAATGACCATCTAGCTCCTTTTTAAAGATATTCACAGCTGTGCCTCCTTTAATAACTTTCAGGTACTTAGCAACAGAATATGTGGAAAATCTTCCCTAATAAATAACACAGAAAGCCCTTCAGTTGCCGTTGTAGTTTTAAAAACTGATTTCTTTTAAGAATATAACAATATTTTGGGTTAGAAACCTTTCATCTTTTGACTATGTCTGTTAGGAGGCAATGAATTTGGTGGGCTTAAGTACCTTTAAAATTAATACAGTCAGGGTCCACCCAGTAGAACCCGGTTGGCTTGCACTTTGTACCAGGACAAAGTGAGATACGGTAAAGTCGGGGAGGAAGCAACAGGTTCCTTTTCACCCCATGGCCCTCCTCTCATCACCATCCTGTGAAAAGTCTGGAACCCCCTTGAGATGGTCTGCTTGTTGCCTGTATCATGATAACCTGACAAATCCCCTTTGCAAAAGCCCCTACTGTGCCCTAAACAGACAGCGCAGTTAGAAAGCTTAAGCTATTCCTTACACCTTTAGAACATAACATTTCACATTAAATTGATAGCCGTCACCAACAACTACAGGGCATGACAGCTACATACACCATACAGGTGAGTGGTTAAACGTTGCACACACAATGTAGGTAAACAGTTAACGTGGTTAACGGGCTCTGCAGCCCCCTGAACTTGCATTCAGGTCCCAGCCCCCACTCACCAGATGCCTGCTCTTGGAACCTTCTCCAATTGCTCTAAGCCTCAGTATTTTCACCTGTGAAAGCAGAATAATTGCACCTGTTTCTTAGCACTATTGCGTGAATTAAATAAATGCCTGATGTGTCTGACAAGTAGTGGGCCTTCAAGCACAGTAATTAGTAGTGGCAGTAATGAGAGCATAAATGGCTTAAATACTTCAAGCACCAACTAAAAGCACAAACATATCTGCTCATGTGCATTCAGTGATTTGAAAGTTAACCATGGCGGTTCCACCCACTCACCACTACAAAATCCAAATAGAAGGAAATGGAGAAAAGTGAACCACAACCTGTCTTCTCTGTTGCAAGTTTTCTAATTAGCACGTTAACTAATTCACTCCTTACAAATGTGCAATTCGTAAACAGAAACTGTTGTCTTAGACATTGATAAGTGATTTTAAAAATGTAAATGCATTACAAACTCATTGTAATTAGACAGAATTAAGAATTGCACACAATTTGTTTTCTCTTTATGCTGGACTTTTTTTTATTTTACAAATTCATGATTCTAACAAGGACACTATGTTAAGGCATTAATTAAAATCTGTAGTATCTTGGATGGATATGCAATTTTCATTAAGTGAACCCAGTATGGTCAAAGTGAATCTCAAAAATAATTCACTCCCCAAATACTTTAAACCTAAGTCTTCTGAACATATTTTTAGCAATAATGTTTGTTTTGTTTTGCGTTGTTTTACTTTTCAGATTTAGTGGATCATAAGAAAGTAACAGTGAAGTTTTGCTTTCTTGGGTAGATCCAATTGACATTGTGTTTTGCACGTAAGCGGGCTCAGAATCATTATAAACTGATTCAACTGCAAATTTATTTGCAAATTTGGAGAAGTCAACTTCAAAACAATGAAACTAAAAAATATCTAGTAGAAAGGTAAGGATGCGATTAAACACCAAAATATTAAGTGAAAAGAAATCAACCCTATATCTCAGATGCTTTTCTACATGAGGATAAACAAAAAAATACCCAATTAAATGACTTACTCATTTCAAACACCCAAACTACAACGAGTACTAAAGAACAAAAACATTTTATCCATAAAGCTTTAAAAAATAATTCCTAATTCATATTTGAGCTAGACTATGTTTAACAATTTTTCTTTTTCTTGGTAAATAATTATTTAAAGAAAAAATAGTGCAAAAAATCCACCCTATTCTATGCCATTTTGGGGAATTAGTCATTGTGCACTAATTCTTGTTATTCTCTATTCTACGGCTATTTCTCTGGGCCTCTCTAAAATCACACAATAAATTTGGCCTTGACTGTGACAGTCTTTCTTTCTTACTTACATATCACCTTTATATGTAAAGAAACAGGGGGAGAGGGAGAGTCTTTAAAAAGTAAAACCCTGTTCTGGGGACTCCAAATCATCAGAAGAACTACAGCGCCACCTTGTGGAAGAAACTATCGAGTGAAATGCTTTGATTCCATCAGGAAAGAAATGTGATTGAATATCTTAGCCATCAACTCTAGTTTCTTTTAATGATATATAACTTTTAAATGTTTTAATCTGGAATGTCTGTCAAACAGCAAAGGCTGCTATTACTTTAGGGGACTAACATATATAATGCAGAAACCAGATGATTTAGGTGTATGTTATGGATAAAGAAAAATACAAAGTTAACATCTTTATTAGAGGTTTCCCCAGAACCTAGGAGGAAAAGAGGGTGGGGGTGGGAGAGAAATAAAGCTGGACGTCTTGGCTTTTCCATCCTTGAAAGGAATAAGGAAACTCTTAACATGAATGCAGCACAGTGTCTGAGGAACTTATTAAGGAAGCACTTCCTTTAATCAATCAGAAAAGACAGAGGCAGAAATAAGTTAAGGAGGTGGGAGGGGAAATATGGTTGATTGGGTGAGATGAGAGCAGTACATCTCTCTCTATTTTTTCTTCCTAGTTCAATTAACCAAAATATAGTGAGAGGCTATAACGTGCCAAGCACGCGCTAGGCACAGGGAGTGAAAAGACAAATGATACACACAGTCCCTTCCTCAAGACACTGAGAGGGTGGGGAAGCACACAGACCGAGGTGGAGGAAATGCTCAGAAAGGCCTCTCTGGGAGGTCACGCTCGCTACCTGAAAGACACCGAACAGAACCTCAAGGGGTATGAAAAAGGGTAGAAGACTGTTCACTCACTCTCTCAAATCAGCAAGCAGACCAAATAAGGAAACAAGGGGTGAACCCTTTACTCCAACGTACTTTTCAAAGTACTTTCCAAACTACTGTGTATCCCATACAAACCCCAAAAAAGCATACAGTATAGAACATCCCTTTAGAGTTAAAACCCTCTCCTTCCTCTGTGCTCCCATAACAATTTGCTCACAACCTAATATGAACCTTAACTCCTTATGAATAATTATGAATGGTTACTTAGCTGCCTGCTTCATCTAGGACTGTGAGCTCTTTGAAAATCAAGATTATCTTACTCACCTTTTTTTTTTGGTGAGGAAGATTGTCCCTGAGCTAACATCTGTGCCAATCTTCCTCTGTTTTGTATGTGGGACCTGCCACAGCATGGCTTGATGAGCAGTGTGTAGGTCCACACCTGGGATCCGAACCCACAAACCCCAGGCCACCAAAGAAGAGTGAGTAAACTTAACCACTATGCCACTAGGCCAGCCCCTCTTACTATTCCTTTTGTACTTAACACCAACCACAGTGCATATTCAGCACTCCACACATTTGCTGAGTTGAATCAGTTCTATTTTACAATGGTATTTGTGTCTGGCCAATGCTAAGCTCCAGAGTAAGAATCATGCAGACATTCCTTGAGACACCCAGGCCAGCACTAACCAACAGTGGGCTGATCTATTTCTAAGGGTGTCATTTAGCAAGCTCTTGTTTGGGGGACCTTCAGCCCTGAGTCTGTTTTGAAAACTCCATCTCCTAAACACACAAGGGCAGCGGAGAGCAGAGAAATTGTCTCCGTATCTACATCTATGTTTTTCATTTGGGAGTGGGAAACCTGGGGATGGTTTTTTTCTAAAATTTTCTAAATTGTCTTTCTTTAAGCAAACAACAATCTAAAGAGGTAGCTTGCTTGCCTGACAAAAAACTAAAAAGAATAAAGCAAGAAACATTAATATTATCTAAGAAGCTGACAAATCTCCGAGGGTGGCAGCTCGGCTCTCCCTCCCCCTCACGCCGCCCTCTCACCTCCTGGCTCACACTCCTCCCCACCCCCGCCCACCGGGCCTTTATTTTTACCTAAAATATTATCACCTGATTACAGAAGAGTTCGCAGCAGCCAGAGAGGAGAGCTGGTTACAAATCATTAACAAAGAGCAATTCGGAATCCAACTTCTGTCTTATTGGACTAACTTTTATTTCCATTTTATTCGGCCACGTTTAGGCACTCATCTCAAGCTAGTCCCACCAGTGCGCTTGATTGCAAAAAGAAACAAAACTCGCCAACTTGTAAACAACAATTGGAAGTCAAGATCTCTAGAGAAACCACTGTTAAGAAATTCAAAGTGTCCCACATTTGCCGTGTGCTTGGATACTAAAAGGGAGAGCTCAGCATGACGGTACCATATGTATGCAGATCAAGTACCGAATTCCCAGCAAGTCTATTTCTAAGTGAGGGCCAACAGTTTTATAAGCTGGCTTGCAAAGAAGAAATGCTTCGGCAGTCATTCAATAAGAAGAGAAATCTTGACGTGAAATAACAATTCTTTCAGCTCTCTATAGGGTCAAGGATTTAAGCTTCGCAGAGAAAATGCAGTGCCAAGATGGGGAAAAGTCATTACAATGCACCGAAAATCTCTCTCATCTAAAATGTCATTCCGACTTGTACCCTTGTAATAGAAAGCGTTAAGCATGAAGCTCATATTACAATCTATTTCTTAACTCCTACTTTTGATTAAACAAGAGAGTTGCACAAAAGGTCCAGGCCTGGTATCTGGTGCTTAATTGTTTCCTTCTCTTTTCCCTTTGAAAGTGAAAGGACTGTGAGCATGTTTCTCATTTCCTTAGAAGAATTATCAAGCCTCTCTGAATCTCAGTTTCTTCCTACGAAGGATAATAACACCACCTCAGCCAGTCACTGTGAGGGGTAAAAGACACAACAGATGTAAACAGCTAATTGTAAGCAGGTGCTCAGTAGAAAGAGTTCTCATTATTGGCACTGTTTTATTTTTTTTAGAGTGATTTTGGTATAAACTGCATATCCAAACTTCTAACATTTACAACATTCACCAAAACCCAATTTAAATAGATAAACTGTGCTCAAATCTTGTTGGTGTTACACAGAAAACCTCCAAGTTAGTGAAGCTCCTTTCTTATTAGATATTTCTAAAACAAGAGATTGTTCAAAGTGTCAGCTTTGGGATTTTAATAATAAAATAGAATTATCCATCTATAGTCTAGTTCGTTTTTCATCAAAAATCAGTTTCCAAAAAGAAAATCCAATTGTACCAACACAAAAATCCTAGTTGTGGCTGGTTGAAAAATCTGAGATCTTGTTGAAAAAGACAAGAATATGTCCTTTAGCATCTCTGAGGTAGCTAAGTTGAAAATGCCAAGGAAAGTGGTATTTTTGTGGTTATTTTATTACCCTTTCCAGCAATTTTCCACTTGGATACCTTTTAAACTTGCAATTTAGCCCACACTTTCTCCTTTATTGTATTTCAATCTGGGAGGCAAATATGTTAATCAACTTAATCGAAGAGCTGGAACCACCAAGAATTCTCCTTCTAGTTTTACTATTGATTTAGCTCTTAAATTTCCATTAATTAAATTAGGATAATAACCTGACTACTTGCAGGACAGCGTTGGCAAGAACTCTCGTGCTTCATCTCCGCATCTCCCCTCCATTTCCCACTGACAGAAAACAATTGTGGAACTAAATTTATCACAGTAAAAGTGCTTCCATTAAAAGATCTGATATTAAGTAAAATTCAGCAATAACCATAAATGACTTCCCTCTTTCCTACAAACCACACATATTCCCTTCTTCTCAACACAGTTCTAATTGCGTCGTATGGAAACCTATGAAATTAATTTCTCCTGGTTTTGGTCACTCCAATCCCTTGAACGAGCCCAAGAGAGCCAAGGGCTGAGCTCTGGAGCTCTCCATTATTTAAAACACATTTAAAGGTCCAAAGGAGACTCTGGGCAAGCAGACTGAGAAGGAGGATGGATGATAAATCAAAATAGTACGGTGTCTTAAAACTAAGTGAAAAGAAAGTTTCAAGAAGGTAGAAGTGATCAATTGTTAAACACTGCTGATAAGCAGAGGAAGAGGAAGCCAGATCATCAGATATGACAAGATAGAGGTTGCTATTGGCGCACACGGGCATGGTTTCTGTGGAACAGTGGAATCAAAGCCTGATTAGAACTGTCATGAGGATGGGAGCTGAGAACAAGGAGACACTGAGGTTTGCTGTAAAGGATGGGAAAAAAGTTGGTAGGCATGGGGGCATCGAAACAAGGGAGGTTTCTTTTTCCCTTTTGTTTAAGATTGTTGATAATAGAGCACGTTACTGCAGAGGAGATAGGACACATGGAATGATGCAACACAGAAAAGAGAGAATTATGGCAGCAAAGTTCTTGAGGAAGTGAAAAGAGATGGAATCCAGTACACAAGTAAAGGGTTGTCTCAAAATGGGGAAAGAGACACTTTCATTGTAACAGAAGGCTACAGATGTGGGCTGGCTGGTTGATGGAAAAATAACATAATCTGATCGCTTCTGCTTTCTCAGTGAGCTAAGAAGCAGAATCACTGAGAGTAAGGAGCTGGGAGGAGGAGCTGGAAATTTGAGAAGAAAGTAGAAAGTGTGAAATAGTAATCTCTAGAGAGAGAAAATAAATCAATAAGGAAATGGGACCTGTGGCCGACTGAACCGCAGAGACTGCATGAAGGCCCACTTGACACGCATAGTAATGAAACTGAAAAGAGATCAGCCAGAATAGTTAGGTATTTTTTTCTAGCCATCAACTGCAAGCTTGGGAAACATTTATTGAGTGTTTATTATGTGCCAAGAATGGTTCTAAGCGTTTTACATTTAATAATACCTCTGAGCCCACAACAACCCCATGAGATAGGTGCACGTGAGGAAACTGAGGCACAGAGCTGTTAAGAAATTTATCCAGAGCCACATAGCTAATAAATGTTGGACCCAGGATTCAAGGAGTATATGTCCAGAGCTCACATCTTTAACTTCTAAACTACAGTACCTTTCTGCAAATAGTTGGGATTAGTCAGTGTTGGTCTTCTACCATTTGAGTAAGGCAGGGAGGGAGGCAAGGAAGCTGAGGGTGTTTGAAAGTAATTAGACAATGGAATCTAATCTGGACAAGGAGCAAGTGAGGAGTGCTGGGAAGTAGAGAGTGGTGGACACCAAAAATGGTGGAGTCAACGGCTTGGAAGCCCCAGTGTGATCAAAAAATTATCATAGAGGCAAAGCTGAAAAGAGAGAGTGGTGGCTGGTGACTGGGATGTTAGAAATTGAAAATCTGAGGGCAATATACTTGTTCATAATGACAAAATCTAAGGTTTGACCATGAGAATTGGCAGCTATTGTTGGAGGAGGGGCGAGGAAAAGATTATATGAGAAAATCGGGGATTAGATGTATTTTCTACATGAACCAGGGATAGCAATGGAAGGAAGGATGTATTGGGTGTGAAAATCTTCACCAAGTGAGGAAGATTGGCTAGGAGACTGGGAGATTACTGCAGGATGAAAGGATGCTTATAGCCAGCTAGTCTTGTTCAAATAGGGGTTACCAAGTCATCCTAGTTTGCCCAGAATTTTCCCAGTTTTAGCACCGAAAGGCCTACATCTTGGTCCTCCATGAAATTGGGAGGTTGAGAGAGGAGGAAGGATGAGATATTTTCTGGAAGAGGCAATGAAAAGATAACACCTGCTCCATCTGCAGGCCCTGTGTGATGTGGATGTTATGAGTTTTACATTTAAAACCCTGTCATGTGACAGGTACCACTACTCTACTTAACTCCTCATCTCAGAATAGGAGGCTTTGCTCACATTAGCTGATTTATTTGAGGCAGATTTCCACCACATTTTCCTCCAATTTTGTCTGACTTGTTCCCGTAAGGGTAGTAATCATGTTTCCTATCTTCTTAAACCTAATATGCTCTAAAAGCTACAGCTAATTCTCTATGATCAATAAGTGTTGTAACTGCCTGAATGCGCCCAGTGGAAAATATTGCTCAGTTGAGAAACTCATGTCCCACTAAAGAGCCTGAACACTCAAGGAAGGACTGGTATCGCAGTATCCCCCTACTCCCACATGCCTGAAATAAGAAATCTCTCTGCCACGGAAGCATCCGCAACTCCCACCCTACTATTTCGAAGACTTCTGGGCCTAGAATATGGAGAATCATAGTATTTCATAGATAGAAGAAACCTTAAAGATACTTTAGAAGTTACTAAAGAGTCATGGAAACCATCTTCTTTGATTGAATCCTTACATGAACTCTCCACTCAGATTATGCACTAAATGTCGTTTCTGCGCGTTTCTAGTTTCACATGGCAACAAATGCTGCATGCTGTTTTCCAATTTGTTTTAGTATTGCACGTCAACAAAATTTGTGGCATATTAAGTGATTTCAGAATAGTATGTGCACAGAAAAAGGCTGAAAGAATACATAAAAGGTTAACTGAAAAATAATCCAAAAGCTGCAATGAGACCATCAGGATGGTCTGAGCTGTCTTCCGGGTCTTTCCTGCCTTCTTCTCTCCTTGCTCTTATCAGTAAACTTCTCAAAAGCAATTTCTTCAACTCCAATTCACTCTTGGGTTTGCAATCTGATTTTGGCCCACACTCTCTAATTACTATTACTAGTCACTAATTACTATTTTGATAGTCATTTCTGAGAAAATTCCAATTTCCTCTACTTTTATTATTTTGAGCATATACAGAATGAACTGTGTAACTACATACGAGCTAATTTTTATACAATTGTTAGTCACACAAATTTATAAGTGAGAAAAAAATCCTTTGATAGAAACCACATATCCACAATTCGAGGTTTAAACGTCCATCCTGCCAAATTCAGTACCCATCCCTCCTTGAAATTTCAGCAACACTAAAAACATTACCTATCTCTTCTTCCCAAAATTTTCTCACCCCTGTCCTATTTATTAAATATTTCTTCTCTTATTCTATTATTTTCTTTCCTTCCCTCTACCTTCAAAATTAGTTCATTATTTTATATAATTCTTGAACATTTAGCAATACTTTATGTCATCTCTCCTTTTAAAATTCTTTTTCCCTGAATGTATTTCCTGAATATTCCTTCTTTGGCTTCCTTAGTGGCTTTTTGTCTTCTTCTGGTCTCAAAGGCAGGTCATTTTCAAGAACCTACACTTGGACTTCACCCTTCTTTCTACAAAATTCTCCCTTCTTTCTTCATTAGTCATGTTGTCTCTTCTTGTGATTTCATTGGCCATTTCTAAACAGAATGTATCCCAAACCCAAACCTTTTTAGAATTCCTTCCTGCAGTTCCAACCTGTTGCTGAACATCTCCACCTGGGCGTCCCGCAGTCACCTCACACTCCATTTAAAATCACACCCATCTTCCCAACCAAAACCAGTTCTTCTTCTGATTTCCCTAAATCGGGTTAAAGAAGCTGCCAATGTCAGGGTCACCCAAACTTGATAACTGTATTTTTAATATATCCTAGTCAGTTAAAAAGGTTACCTTATTCTACCTCCACCATACGTCTGACAATCATTTCTTCTTATTCACTTCAATCATAATAGCTTCTTAATTGTGTTAATCGCCACCTTCCAGTTCATCTAGAATACTGTTGCCAAATTAATCTTCCAAAACCCAATGTTATAAAATCCTTTATCCAGAAACTTTTGACAGCCTTCTACTGTATGGCAAAATAAACTCAACCTACCTAGCCTGGCATCCTAGCCCCTCCAGGTGTATGCATTTCTCTGATAATACTTATGTGACAAAAGAGTCACACCTCTTAGATTCTAAAATCAGAAACAAGGAAATCCGGAATAATCAAAATTACCCTGGAAAAGCCCTTGGACAGGCGCTCCACTGGAGACCACGAGTTGGTTCGGCACAGGCAGTTTTTCCTCCAGCGTTGGAACAGATTCCTGTTTCTTTGGTTGAGCACCAGATGAAGTAGTTGGCTTGCTTTTAGGGTCCATTTTAAACGAAAAATGCATATATGCATATCTTTAAAAATTAGAATCACACTCAGCTCAGTGATATGTTCACACTTGAGAGGCCCCCAGGACAGAGACAAGTGGAGGGAACCACAGATTCACATCTTTCCTGACCTACTCACACCGGGGAATCATTGAAAGCAACGATGGGCAGTCTTGCCAGCACTATTTAAATTGGAATTTTTCTCTCTGTTTTATTTCTGGGACTGTTAGTTTGCTTTTGTTTTGTTAAAATGATGTCATTCCACTTCTGTCTTCTTTAAAAGTTATCTAGATACTTTACTTCTTCCCCAGAACTTGGAGGAGAGGAATCATGCCATATGCCTATTCGTATCTTCTCCCGCACTTAACACTGCACTGAGTCACCGTAAATATTCTCTCAACAAATCCAATTTGCTTTGATTTGTTTATAATAGTTAAGTGGATACCAGGGTACTTTCTAACAGAATATGCCGAATGAAAATATTTCCTATTTTATTAAGAATCTATATCTTTTTCCACGAACGCATATTGACAAAGTCTTTTCTACTGCAATTTTTAAAAAGCAGCGGCTATTTTTTCCACAATAAATTGGTCCATTTTAAATACAATAATAAAATAATAGTAAACTCCAGTGGAGGCAGTGAAATAGAAATATACTTGCTATCTATATTTGATAAAAATACACGTTAAAGTATATGTATATTTAAATACAGACTCATATATCTCTGTTCCAAATTAATAAGTATAATCTAGAGATGTCATATTAAACTAATAACAAGGAAATTACTGTAGTATGTCATCACGACTATATTAAAATCACCAAAGAAACTGATAGCATTCCTGCCGTAGACTATGTAAGGTTTGCCAGTGTTAATTTACATATACCCTATAAATAGAATCAAAACCTCCCAGAAAATCATAATTATACTACCCCACGTAACCTAAGATTGTTACTAGAGCCATTTAAATATTTACCTTGGGGAAGTATAAGATATCCAGAGCTGCATCTGGGAGTCAATTTAAATAAACTACCCTGGCATTTTGAGGGACACACAAAAATAAACTTTGGACTCACGGCCCCATCCTCTAGATACCTGTATTTGATTCTTCCTGAAATTTAGTCATAGGATCTACCCTGTAGCATCCGAGAGTGCACACTCGACAGATTTGACAAGTCATCTTGAGCAGGGGCAGTGCCAGTGGACATGCCCCAGACGTACCCAAAGGGAAACTATAAGAGTGACTCTAGGCGGTGTCACACACCCTTGCTTCCCTGGGCAACATCCGCGGGGCTTCGAGAATGTTCCTAGGAACGTTGATCCCCGAGTGAAGGTTGGAGCTTTCCAGCGACCACTAGAGGGCTGCGGGGAGCGCTACTGCAGGCTGCCCCCTGGGGGTCGGAGAAGGAAATGGCTCCAGCGATGTGATGAAGTCTACACGTTGAGCGCCAACCCGCAACCGGCCCTGAGCCTAAAACAGAGACCCAGTGAATGCAGGGGCTGGACCTCGGGTATTTGAAGCTAGACAGGTCATGGATGCCAGGCGTGCTTAGTAGAGAAGGACCTTCATATCTAGAAGTTTGTAGCTTTTCACACATATCCAAAGATGTTGCCCTGAAGGAGAAAAGTTATATTCAGAACTAGAAAAATAATAGAATTTAGACACACTTTGGAATCAAACAGACTTGTATTCCAATTACAGTTTTGCCTTTTACTAGCATGGTGTGGTGAGTGAGTAATATATTTAATCTCTCCAGTCTTCAGGTTCCTTATCTGGAAAATGTAAAGTGCTTGGTATAGACGGTGCTTCAAAAATAGAATGCATTCGATAAAATACACTGTTGTGGTTGTTTTCATTTAACCTACTTGTTTTGTTACTTTTTTTTAACCTAATACAGTGGGATTCTTTGAGACTCTGGGTATATCATTCAGTGCTCTCCCCAGCTACCTTTAATAAAATCTGGCCTCTCTGTCAAGATCCACACAGACTCCAGACCAATAAGAGCCAGACCTGGTGAAACATGAGTTGCCCCGGAAAAGTCTATTGCTCCCAGATCTGCTGTTTTGTACTTTAGGCATAGACTTGTAATTGTTCTCGTGAACATCAGACTGCAGCCTATCTAACTCCCCACCTAGTGGTGCCAACATGTCTAAATGGAACTTTCATCTGCATGTCTGGTACCTTGATTCACCAAGGAGTCGGTAGCCTGATCCTGAATTGCAATCTCGAGAATTGGCAGGATGGGGAGGAAATGTAGTACGAGGGGCCAAGCTACCTACCTAATGCCTGCCAGTCCCTTTGCCTAGTACTGGTCTCTGCACCTCGGCTCCAGCTATTAAGCATCCCAACATGGGGCACCAATGGCTCCCTGTTTAATGAATCTAATCCAGCCTGGTGCTGCCACCCAGAAGTTTCCCCCGTCCCATCTGTCTTTGCATCAGACTGTTGGACACTGACGTCAGCCCGAGTTTAAACTGTTATACCCTCAGCTTAGATTTTAAACTTTCGGTCTCCTTAGAGTCCATTTTCCCAAGCCCTCATTGCACAAACAGCCCACCTTAGTCTCAGATTGTTCCTTTCTCCGTTACAGCTCTCAATGGACCAGACAGTTATGGCTGCATTTTTTTTTAATAAGGAAAGATGAGGGTTGGAGTTATTGTCTGGAGACACTGAACTAGCACTAAGATTCCTCATAGAAGACATGGCTATAGAAATAGGGTCAATTGACACCATTAGTTAATTTCGTTAGTTAATGTTTTTATCAAGGAAACACACAAAAAGACACAGACACAACTATTAAAAGAGTTCTCTGTCCTCTAATCAAGAACGTAATTAATGCACAATAACTATGGATTATTAACTAGTAGGGCAGCTTTTGTCTAATCTCTTTATGGTAGGCCATGTGCTTGGGGTTCTTCTTCATTTTTTTCTTGTAATGATGGATTTTCCTGGATCCATCTGTTCTTCTTCTCTGGAGCCCCTCATGACCAGAAGTATGTATTTCCAGGATAGCAAGATGGGAGTTGAGTGGTGCAGGAATTAATTCATGGCCCAAGAATTGCAAGGGATAATAAATAGTCCACACAGATATTACAACAGAATTTAGACCTTATTAGACCTCAATGTGTCATAATAGATGGACACTGATATTCATCTTAAAGTACTGGCGAGTACCTCACATTTCCTCTCCAGTTTCAGTTTAGCATTCTACCTTTCATGTTCTCATTGATTTGTAAATTAATAAGTTAGTCAGGGAGGAGAAATTAATTTGACCGGATGTTTGTCAATATTATTATGAAAAAATGTTCAAATACTATACTGTACATTCTGTCCTACAAAAACAAGCGCTATCTCTATCCGTATGTGAAATAGGGAATTTGCCACACCAGTCAATTACGAAAACTAATCTTTGAATTCCTTTGAATTAAACATCAAAGGATTAGATGCCAGAAAAGGCAACAACAGATTTTGTTCCATATCGACGTTATAAAACTGCAACTCTGAAAAGGATTTTTGCAGGAGTTTACTGCTTTCTAGAGTACTGTCATCAAGTTTTGACAGAAAGTATTTCAAGCACCCAATTAGGAAAACAAACAGCTATTAAATGTCCAAAATGTCTATCATCATGGATGTTTCAATAATAGAATAATGTTCACATGTTTCCTTCTGCCTCGTTCTTGAAAAGTACTCAGTTCAAGGTGTGTTCATTCATTCTTACAAATATATTTTCCCACTCTGTCAAAAAGAGAAGCATAATTCAACTGAAGTGTATCAGAACTGTACTTCCTTATACCATATTATGTGTCAAGCTGTAAATAACGTGAACTTTTTATGAATACATTATGCATGGGATATGTTCCCAGGGTTGCATATAAAGAGTATTTTAATGACATACATTTTTTTAGGTAACCAAAAGCAAGTTGCTATTTCAACAACCCATGGACTGAATATAAAGCAATTTTAAAGTGTTCTAACACAAGGTCTGAAGTCCTGGTGCCCAAAATATTGACAAGCCAACACAGTAAGCTTTATCTAGAAAATTAATCCCTTTAGGAAATTATGTCAGCCACTGTGGACATTTTTTTTTTCATACTTCAAGTATTTACTACCATATGATTAGAATTTCTGTTTTAGTGTTGAATGTCTTAAAATGGTGTCTATCACTGCATACACTTTAGATATAAATGCACATATACAATTTTTATTTTATTAAGTTATGTGAATGATTGGGAAACGCAGAGCCAAAAATTTTATCATTTGTAGCAGGGAAAGCAAACAAATATCATGCATAATGTGAAAAGGCTCACGATATATTATATTAAAAAGCTGGGTATAAACTTGAGATAAAGAATAATCTTGACTTCATGAAAAGAAAAAATACATTCTTATGAAAACCTGGAAGAAATCCAACAAAATGCTAACTGTAGATATCTCTTTGAGGATGCAAGTTCTTTCTTTGTATATTTCTGTATTTTTCCATTCTCTACAATAAATGCTAATTTTATTTTCAGAAAAAAAATGACACTTCTTTATTAAACAAGTGTTTTTTGAGCACCTGCTATAAGCTGGGTACTGTTCTAGGCACTGAGTGTGCAGCAGGAAAGAAAACATATAAGTAAATAGAATGTTAGATGTGGACAAATGCTATGGAGGGAAAAAAAAAGCAGGTTAGGGAGATAGGGAAATATAGGGAACGGGGAAGTGTGAGTTTGTACAGGGCGGTCAGGGAAGGCGTTACTACTGAGTCAACATGCAGGGAGGGAGAGCCGTGCAGAAAGTGGAAGAGTGAATCCTGAGGGATGTGGGAGAAGAGTCATCTAGGCTGAAGAAATAGCAGGTGAAAATCACCGATGTAGAAGGGTGCCTGGCATGTTTGAAGAAGGGCGAGAGCTGGAGGAGAAGAGTGGTAGATGATGAGCTCAGAGAAGGAGCTCAGAATCAGGGCTTGAGACATTGACAAGACATCGGCTTAGAGAGACCACTGGAGGGCTTCAAGGAGGAGTGCGTGGTCTGACTTACATTTGAAAGGGGGTGCCCTGGCTCTTATATGCAGAATAGACTGTGGAGCACAGAGGTGGAAGTTGGGAGACAAGTCAGAAGTTGTTCCAGGGATCCAGAGAGAGATGAAGATGGTTTGGATCAGAATGTCACTGGAAGGGTGATGAGAAGTGATCAGATATGAAGGTGCACTATACGCTAAGGGTGAATGAGTGAGGGATTTGAGAATTGTTCATAATGAGGTTAAAGTGTATATTTGCATATGTGACTGTTAATTTTATGTGTCAACTTGACTAGGTTAAGTGATGCCCAGATAGCTGGTAAAACATTATTTCTAGATGTGTCTGTGAGGGTGTTTCTAGAAGAGATTAGCATTTGTATTGGTAGACTGAGTAAAGTTAATGGCCCTCACCAACGTGGGTGGGCATCATGCAATCTGTTGAGGGCCTAAATAGAACAGGTGGAGGAAAGGTGAATTTGCTATCCCTGCTTGAGCTAGGACATCCATCTTCTCCAGTCCTGGGCCATCAGCGCTCCTGCTTCTCAGGCCTTTGGACTCAGCTGAACAACACCACTGGCTTTCCTGGGTCTCCAGCTGCAGACGGCAGACCTCTCAGCGTCCATAATTGCATCAGACAATTCCTACAATAAATCTCCTCTTATATAAATCTATGGAGACCCTAATGATTCTCTTTCTCTGAAGAACCCTAATACAGCCTGTTTCCTTATATGAAAGGTCTAATGTTTAATAACTCAATGTCTCAGTTTTTCTGTGTCTTAGTGGTCTTAAGAAAGGTCTTACAACAACAATTTACTGCAAAAATATATTGGGTTTTTATTTTAGCACAGAAAGAATTAGTAAACTTTTACTTTGATTATACATAGGAAACTTTAGCCAGGTACAGTTAAGTTTCCACACTATATTCTTGCTGGTTCTTGAAGAATTAGTGTCATGCATCCAGTGAACACTCATGAGACAATTTTTCTAAAATACAGTACAGTCATCTTTTAAACAGCCTATGCATCTAAAGCGAGAAAATGGCCTTACTGCATCTTAAATCATACCATCCCTGTTCTCAGACAGTTAGTTTGCGAGGATGGCCACATGCTGACCCTGAGGGACAGGTTTATTAAGAGAGCAACTTAAATCACTAATTCTTCAAAAACTGATTCCAGAGGATATTGAAAAAAATGTCACCTTTATGAAAAGGCTGTTTTTAATGTTAATTCCAAAATATGGAATAAAAGCTTCCAATAGCTAAGAATTTAAACTTTAAAACAAATAGCCGTGGGTTTGAGTCCCTGCTCACCTTTCACCAGCTGTGTGACCTTGAGCTGGTCACTTAAGCTCTCTGAGCCTCAGTTTCCTCAACTGTAAAATGTAACCATAATGAATACCTCAAAAGTGATTAGGAACGATTTTTGCTTTGTGAATTCCTAAAGTCTCCTGGATATCAGGGTCTGTGCTTGCCTTTAACCCCAGATTTTCCACTCCAGCCAACTTTCCTTCTTACAGTCTCCCAGTGTGACAGCTCCTGATTACCATGCCCAGGCGATTTCTACGGCAGTGGAAAATACATATAGGAGGCGCTCTGTGAAAGTAGATGTTACCCTCACTTCTACGTCTCTTTAGTGCTGTTTACTTTTGGCTACACCTTCTAGTTCACCTTGTTATTGAATTATTGTCTTCATTGTTAACTACACTTATTCTGTTTCTTCTTTGTGCCAGATGCATTTTGCTAGGCACTTTCATAAAGTTGTCTCATTTAATTTTAACAGACATCCTGAATGACGATGTTATTTTTCAGAGGCAGGCAGAATAGCGGCCTCCAAAGAAGATCATGCTGTAATTCCCAGGCCCTGTGATTACGGTATTTTACCCGGCAAAGGGGCCTTTGCAGATGTGATTAAGTTTAAGGACCTTGAGATGTAGAGATTGTCCTGGATTCTCTGGTGGGCCCAATCTAATCACGGGTGTGCTTAAAGGAGGAGAACATTTCCTGGTTGGGATCAGAAGACTAGAGAAGATGGCAGTGTAGGAAGGAATCAACCCACCATTTCTGGGGGCCACAAGCCCAGAAATGAGGTGTCCCCCAGAAGCTGGAAAAGAGGAGCAAATGGGTTCTCCCCTAGAGCTGCCAGGAAAGAACACAGCCCTGCTGACGCCTTAATGTCAGCCCAGGGAGACTCCTGTCAGACTTCGGATCTCCAGAACTCTGTGATAACAAATTTGTGTTGTTTCAGGCCACTAAGTTTGTGGTAGTTTGTTACAGCAGCAATAGGAAATTAATATACATCATTTCTCATAAATTTTAAAATTTTAGAGAAATAAGGTCTTCTGTTCTAATGTTTGCTCAGCTACATCTTCTGGGTTCCTCTCCCTTCGCTTTCTCATCAGCCTTTGTTGTCCCAGGTCTAGCCACCCACCTGTCCTCGAACGCTCTGTCACACGCATTTAAAGCATAGACTATCACTTCTTTTATGTTGATATCAAAGTGCCAAATTTTTATCTATCCCTTATTCAGTGGCATATGTGCAGATAGTAACTGTACAGAAAAAAATGCCATCATAGACTTTAGCCAAAAAGGTAAATATGTGGGACCTTAAATATGTATCCATAATGAATCCAAATCTGACAGTTTGCAAATGCCCTAATTAAGACTTAAATAAATAGACTAGCTCTACCAGACTCCATGCAATGAGCTCCCCAAATTGAAGCCTTGGGCACAAAGCTTGATATGTCTGGCTTTTTCACCTGGGTCTGGGAGATAAGTCAATTTGACCTTTCATTACAAGAAACCAAGAATGGAAAGATCCATCTGGCCTCAGGCCTAAAACCACATTCTCCCATTCCAGATTACCTTGTCATTATAATAGATGAAACCTTGACTCTCCTGGTACATGAATTAAAGAAATTGAATATTTTATCTAGTCTGTGAATGCATCACACTGGATTATACTGATATTTATATATATATATATATATATATATATCTCTTTAAATTGAACTGTGAGCTCCCTGGGTAGCCTGTTCAGTGCTGTGTTCTCAGCACCCAACACAGTTTACATCACTGTGGGTAGACTCTCAGGAAATCTTGAAAAAATCATTAATTAACTAAACAAGAGGGCAAATGATAGACCAGGTCAAGTTTGTTTGCTCGTCTCTGTACTTCCCTAGCAGTCCCCTTCTTCTATGTGTGGGTACTAGTTTCCTTTTCCAACCTCTCAATACTCCGCCATGCTGGTCCTTGGTCCTCTCATGCTAGTCCCTTCATATGCCCACCTGCCTCCAGCTCAGTTCAATCCTATACTTTCCCATCCAGGGAGAATAAGGGATAAGATGTTTGTTTCTGAACTGACTCAGCTGCAAGATGGCTTCAATTCTCTGGATGAGACAACTGTTTACAGGTGACTCCTTTACTTCTGGATGCTTTTGAGGGTTCATCGGAAGCTCCTATGCTGGGTCCCTCCAGCAGTAACTTCAGTGAAGGGGACAGTACCTCTCCTTTGCCTGACCCCTTTCTGGCTTTATCCTCCACACAGACACTCTTCCAGGAAATGCTCTTAGACAGGACTTCTGATGGCTCTAAACAGCTCTCTCTACTATGTGGACCTTATCTAGTCTACGAGGAACATTCATACATCTTCTAACCCACAGCTAGAGGAGAGTGCACTTGCTTCCCAGACACAGCAACTGGTGTCCACTCTCCCACACACTGGCTCACAGCTAGTCTCTCCTGCACTCAGGACCTCCTGGTGGCAATCAGACCTCAGTCTCTGGGTCTCCCAAAATCCAGGAGACACATCTCAAGCTCTTGGAGTAGTCCCACTGAAGCCCCCTTTCTCCAGGTTTGAGATAAAGGTGGGGAAAACACTTATCCTACCTCCTTGAAAGGAAGGTATTGGAATAACAACTTAGAATTTCTCTCCTAAAAATATTTTCACAAATACTCCCTTTTTTCAGCTTTTCTACCTTTCATGTCATTAATAGGATGATAAGCCTTCTCGGTTTGCCCAGAACCGTCCCAGTTTTAGCAATAAAAGTCCTGCATCTCAGCAAACCCTCAGCCCAGGCAAAGGGTGACAGTTGATAACTCTACCTTTGGATGAAAGGTCCAAGAGTTATAAAACTGAGTTTTGTTCACATGCTTTCAAAAGCCGAATTATGATGTGGCATCTAACTTTGGTACACAGTATCAATATTATCCTATTGTCTCAAATTTTCAACATTACATCCCATTACTTACATACATATACACAAATACATATAGGCCAGATAGAACTGTTGTGATTATTTTCGTCTTACAGAAGAGCAAATAAAGGCTTACAGGATTCAATAACTTGTTCAAAGTCTCAGTTTGGCTGAGAATGTGAAGCAACTAGAATTCTTATACATTGCTGGTAAAATGTAAAATGGCATATTTGGAAAACAGTTTGACAGTTTCTTTGAAAGTTAAGTCCACACTACCCGTATGACTCAGTAAGCCCATTTCGAGGAATTTACCCAAGAGAAGTTAAAGCATTTTATTTTCTGTGGCAAAATTTTTGTACATAAATGTTCATGGCAGCTTCATCCATAATAGCCCAAACTGGAAACACCTAAATGTCTATTAACAGAATAGATTTTTAAAAATTGTGGTATATATGTGCAATGGCATACTTCTCAACAAGAAAAGCAACTAAACTATTGATACATTCAACAACATGGATGAATCTCAAAAATATCACACAGCTGAGCAAAAGAAGCTGGCTTGAAAGACTACATGAAGTATTATGAAACTAGACAAATGTAATCTGTACTGATAGAAAGCAAAGAAGCAGTTGCCTGGGACTAAGAGTGGGGAAAGGGGCTTAGGGGGGTTACACCTTGGAAGGTGTACAAGGGAATATTTTGTACTGATGGATATGTACTATATCTTGATTGTGGGTAGTTCCCCAGGTGAACAGATTTGTCAAAACTCATCAATCTGCACACTTAAAATTATACCTCAGTAAAATTATTCATAAAACTTAAGGAACTAGAAAAAGAAGAACAAACTAAACTCAAAGCTAGCAAAAGGAAGGAAATAGTAAAAATTAGAGCAGAGATAAATGAAATAGAGAATAAAAAAACAATTAAGAAAACCAATGAGGGGCGGGCTCCGTGGCCGAGTGGTTAAGTTGACGTGCTCCGCTGCGGCGGCCCAGGGTTCGGATCCTGGGCCCGGACATGGCACCACTCGTCAGGCCACGTTGAGGCAGCGTCCCACATCCCACAACTAAAAGGACCTGCAACTAAGATATACAACTGTGTACAGGGGGTGTTTGGGGAGATAAAACAGAAAAAAAAAAAAAAAAAAAAAGATTGGCAACAGTCGTTAGCCCAGGTGCCAATCCTTAAAAAAAATTTTTTTAAAAAAGAGGAAGATTGGCAAGTTGTTAGCCCAGGTGCCAATCTTTAAAAAGAAAAGGAAAGAAAAGAAAAGAAAAGAAAAGAAAAGAAAAGAAAAGAAAAGAAAACCATTGAAACGAGAAGTTGGTTCTTGGAAAAAGATCAATAAAATTGACAAACCTTTAGTTAGATGTACTGAGAAAAAAGAGGGAAGATTCAGATTACTAAAATTAGAAATGAAAATGGAGACATCACTACTGATTCTATAGAAATAAAACGGATTGTAGGAGAGTAGTATGAACAATTGTACATCAACTGGATAGACTATAGGAAATGGGCAAATTACCACAAACAGAAAACTTGCTAAGACTAAATCACCACGAAATAGAAAATCTGAATAGATTTATAACTAGCAGGGAGATTGAATCAATAATCAAAAATCTCCCAACAAACGAAAGCCCTGGACCTGATGGCTTCTCTGGTGAATCCTGCCAAACATTTAAAGAAAACCTAACACCAATGCTTCTCAAACTTTTCCAAAAAATGAAGAGAAGAGAGTACTTCCCACCTGGTTCTTTGAGGCCAACATTACCCTGGTATTGAAGCTAAACAAAGACACTACAAGAAAAGAAAACTACAGACCAATTCCCTTATGAACACTGATGCAAAAGTCCTCAACAAAACACTAGCAAATCGAATTCAGCAGCATATTAAGCAGCATATTAAAAGGATTGCACACCATGACCAAGTAGGATTTATTCCTAGAATGCTTGGAACTTTCAACACAAGAAAATGAATCAACGTAATACACTACATTAACAGAATGAAGGGGGGAAAAACAAATGATCATCTCAATGGATCCAGAAAAGCATTTGACAAAACGCAATACCTTTTCATCATAAAAACACTAAAAAACTAGAGCTGGAAAGAAATTACCTCAACACAATAAAATCCATACATCAAAAACTCACAACAAACACCATACTCAATGGTGAAAGACTGAAATCTTTTCCTCTAAGATCAAGAACAAAGCAAGGATGCCCACTTTTGCCACTTCTATTCAACATAGTACTGGAAGTTCTATCTGGAGCACTTAGGCAAGAAAAGAGATAAAAGGCATCCACGTTGGAAAGGAAGAAGTAAAATGATCTCTGTTCACAGATAATATGATCTTATATGTAAAAACTGCAAAGATTCCACAAAAAAAACTGTTAGAACTACTAAATGAATTCAGCAGGATACAAAACCAACACACAAAAATCAGTTGCATTTCTATACACTGATAGCAAACAATCCGAAAAAGAAATTAATAAAACAATTCCATTTACAATATCATTGAGAAAAAATAAAATACTTAGGAATTATCTTAACCGAGGAGGTGAGAGACTTATACAATGAAAACTACAAAACATTGCTGAAAAAAATTAACAAAGACAAATAAATGCAAACACATCCCAGGTTCATGGATTAGGAGACTTAATGTTGTTGGGATGTCAGTCGTGGTCTACAGCTTCAACACAGTCTCTATCAAAACTAATGTTGTTTTTTGCGGGAATAGAAAAGCTCATCCTAAAATTCATATGGAAGCTCAAGGGACATCAAACAGCCAAAGCAATCTTGAAAAAGAACAAAGCTGGAGGCCTCACACTTCCTGATTTCAAACTTACTACAAAGTTATAGGAAACAAAACAGTGTGGTGTTGGCATAAAGATAGATATATAGACCAATGGACTAGAATAGAGAGCTCAGAAATAAACCCTTGTATATACGGTCAAATGATTTTTGACAAGGCTGCCAAGACTATTCAACGGATAGTCTATTCAACAAATGGTTCTGGGAAAACTGGATATCCACATGCAAAACTATGAAATTGGACCGTTACCTAACACCATATACAAAAATTAACTCAAAATGGATCAAAGACCTAAATGTAAGATTTAACTGTAATTCTCTTAGAAGAAAATATAAGGCAAAAATTTCACAACATTGGATTTGGCAATGATTTCTTGGACGTGACACCAAAGGAAACTGGATTTCATGAAAATTTTCAAAATTTGTGCATCAAAACGTGTGATCAACAGAGTGAAAAGGCAACCCACAGAATGGAAGAAAATATTTGTGAATCATGTACTGTTAAGGAGTTAATATCCAGAATATATAAAGAACTCCTAAAACTCAACAACAAAAAATCTGATTCAAAAATGGACAAAGGACTTAAATAGACATTTTTCCAAAGAAGATATACAAATGGCCAATAAGCATATGAAAAGCTGCTCAACATCACTAATCATTAGAGAAATGCAAATCAAAACTAATGCCACCTCACATCTATTAGGATGGCTACTATCCAAAAAAAAACCCCAAAACGAAGACAGAAAATAACAAGGGTTGGTGAGGATCTGGAGAAACTGGAACACTATACATTGTTGGTGGGAATGTAAAACGTTACAGCCACATAGAAAACAGTGCAATGGTTTCTCAAAAAACTAAAAATAAAATTACCATATGATCCAGCAATTCCACATCTGGGTGTATACCCAAAAGAATTGAAAGCAGGGTCTTGAAGAGATATTTGTACACTCGTATTCATAGCAGCATATTCACAATAGCTAAAACATGGAGGCAACCCAAGTGTCCATCAACAAAATCTAGTACATACATCCAATAGAGTATAATTCAGCCTTAGAAAGAAACACAATTCTAACACATGATATAACACGGATGAACCTTGAGGACATTATACTAAGTGAAATAAGCTGGTCACAAATACTATACGATTCCATTTATATGAAGTACTTACAGTAGTCAAAATCATAGAGACAGAAAGTAGAATGATGGTTGCCAGCAGCTGGAGAGAAGGGAGGAATGGGTAGTTATTGCTTAATGGGTACAGAGTTTCAGTTTTACAAGATGAAAAGAGTTCTAAAGATGGATGACGGTGATGGTGGCACAACATTATGAATGTGTTTAATACCACTGAACCCTACACTTAAGAATAGTTAAGATGATGTATTTTATGTTATGTTTATTTTACCACATTAAAACAAATATTAGAAAAAGCCTATATGAATGTGGGGGGAAGAATGGCTGGAAGAATTTAAGCGGCTGTCTGTGGGTTTTGCAATGGGAGAGGCAGGGGAAAGAAAATAAGGGACTTTGTAAAAATAAGCCTTTTAATACTATTGCCCTTCAAACTATTCACATGTAATACTTGAATAAAAACACAATGCAATTTCTATTTGAAGCTATCATTTCCTTAGGGTGTTGAAAAATTAATTTCAATGAATCTGATTTTTCAATCATCATCATCCCTCATTTTCCCTTCCCCAGAGCTCTTTTAAAGGGAAATTACAGCTATGACACTGTCCCTTATTCCTGACTACGTGGGTCCTATCAGTCTAGAGACTCTTCTAATTTCATGCCATGCACAAGGAAATTGGGACTACTTTTGCTGTTTTTGTGCCATGCTGTGGCGTAAGCATATCTGCCTAGATTTATAGACACCCTTCCTTCTCTGAGGTCTTCATACCTCCCTGGGATTCAGCCATGTTAAACTCAAAGCATGGGACCCAACTATTCAGAACACGCTGATACTTCTGATCTTAGTGTGTCTTCTTGGTCTCCACAGTTCCAAACCCAAATAATCACTTCTAATGGGAAGAGATAGCCCCATACCATTTTCTATTTCTTCATTCTCTTTCTTGTTGTTGGAGGCATCTAGAACAAGCTCCTCAATAAGCATAAATTTCTGGAAATCAAAACCTAGGAGGGATTTTTCTGCCTTACTTCATGCCACATCCTTTCCCTGAGGCAAAGAATACAAAATTAACCACCATCTCAGTGAATTAGAGCGAAGGTAAGGGGAGAAATACTGGAGGAAAATTCAATGATCTCAGAAAAATATTTTACTATGAAAAGACAAACAAAGGGAGACATGAACAGATTGTAATTTAAAAAAATATTTTTAATTGCTCTGGCGCCTACTAGGACTAGATATTGGAGATACTCGGGGAAAAGTGGAAAGAGATCAGCTTGGAAATTATTTCAGTAGTAAGACTGAGAGTGGGCACAGAATGGAAAGAAATAAACAAATTAAAGCTATAAAGCCTGCTGCTCTTAACCACTGTGATACATTGTTTCCCGATGAATGGCTCTCAAACCCATTGACCTACAGTTTAGTGCCTGGTTGGATGATTGGATTCTGCAGACCAAGGGTATTAGCGTTTTAAGAGAGGACTTTACCCTATTAGAGTGGATGAAATGATTAAGGGAGGGATGAGGATATATTTACTCCTTACACCTCCCTGGAGGGAAACAGCCTCAGATTGTTAAAATTACCTGCCCACGGTCCCAAACTAGAAAATGGTGGTGCTGGTATTCTATTCCTGATAAAAATATCTCGATGACCTTTGCATGTCAGCAACTGATAGGTTGGAGTTGATATTTTTGAATGGAGAACTTAACATGTGTGCCTTAATCTTAGCATTCTCCCACTAATGAACTATAAGACAAGGGTAATGAAATATAGACATCATGACACCCATGCCAAGGACATACTCCTGGGTCTGGCTGCTGCATAGAAGGTTCAAGCGGAATGTCTATCTCGATCTTTTTATTCAACTTGCCTCTTTTCTCAAACTCCCTGTCTTAGTTTGGGCTGCTATACCATAGACTGGGTGGCTTAAGCAACAAATATTTATTTTTCATGATTCTGGAGGCTGCAAGTCTGAGATCAGGATGCCAGCATGGTCAGTTCTTGGTGAGGGCTCTCTTCCTGGTTAGCCCCTCACATGGCCTTTCCTTGGTACGTGAACACAGGGGGACATCTTGTGTGTCTTCCTCTTTTTATAAGGAGACCAATCCCATTACGGGGACTCCACCTTCATGACCTCATTTAAACTTAATCACCTTCCAAAGCCCTATGTCCAAATACCACCACACTGGGGAGTAGGGCTTCAACATGTGAATTTGGGGGGGGACATAAACATTTAGTCCACAGCACCCAGTCAATATTATCTTTAAAAATCCCATGAAGTAACAATAACTAAACTCCGTGGCTGATATTCAGTGTTTACTTTCAAATTACTATGTGGTTTAAAATACCAATACCTATAAAGTTGGTTTATTTTTAGGTCAAGTAACAAACTAACATCTCTTGCCCAAAATAACTGAATTATACCAAAACTTCAGTGAAGACGTGATTACAGATTTCCCAATGCCAAGTTTCATAAGATCTGAAAGTAAATTGTTCTAAATACTTTTAATGCAGAGCTTAATGCTATCTATTGGCATTGAAAAAAAGATTTTAAAGAAAAGACATAAAATGTTAGTGTTTGTCTAAATGGTAGAGTAATGGGTAACCATTTGCTACTTCCTCCTTGCACTTCCCTGTGTGGTCCAAATTTACTAAAATGTGTATTTATCGCTTTTATGGTTAAAAGAAAAATTAGTAGACTTCTGAATTTTAATGCCATTTCTGGTAGCAGTCCATGAAATATTTTTTTCTCACTAAAATAGTAATGAAAGTTCTGAAAAAAGATGAAGATGCAACACTGAAAATTAGGCTTAAGATTCAAGCATGATGCAATGTGGCTTCCCAGGCTTTCCCCTCGTGGCCCATCAGTGTGTCACAGTGACCTGTACAGTATTCTGAAGTCACACTCTGAACTCAGGCATTTCCTAGGTGTCCTCTAAACTTCTAAGTGCAATCATGATGGGAGGAAGTCAGTTGACCTCACACAAGATTTCCAGAGGAAAAAAACAGTTAAAGGTTATTAGCATTGCTGTCAAAATAGAAATAATCAGCCCTGTTCAAGAAAAAAATTCACTGGCATTGGCCACTTTTCACTCTAGTAAAAGAATAATCAGAAAAATGTAAAAATGCCACCCAAAGTACATGACATTGAGTCTAGAACATCATCAATCATGACAATGACCTTGAATGCAATAAACATTTTCAAAAACTTTATTGTCAGTTAGATCAAGAGACAGGTAGCCCCTTTACGGTTATAAATGTACAGATAACATAATTATTATTTTTGACATCAAAGAGTACAAATAATTATTTTATGGATCTTTAAAACTCCAATTGGATAATCTGAGTACTTTTAAATTAGGAAATATTAATATAAAATATAAGGAAGATAATATCTCACCAAGCTCCTCTTCATTGTCTTTCATCTAAGACTTGAGAAGATTCTTTTCTATTATGTTATATATATACATACACATATATATACGCACACATATATATACACTTACACACACGTACATAATGTTAGAAAAATGTAATTAAAAACAAAATCTTCTCCCAACCCAAAAATCTTCTCCACAAAGATAGTAGAGAGAGAAACCACTTTTACTATTGAACAAACATTCGCTTAGAATGTGATGCGCATCACAGGTAATGCACTAAGAGACTGCAAAGTCAGAAAGGAATCTCACCTCCTCCTATAACCATCACATACATGTTCTCAAGATAAACAACAACTAATCCTCAAGGAAGGGGACTTGACATCACCATCTGTCACACATAGTCCATCCTAAATTTACCTGGTAACTGAGGTGGCCATTTGGGTTAGATAATTGGCTTTATCTAGAGGAGAAACAAACATCTCACAGCTTTATGGCAGGAGGTGGTTTTGCCATGTGGAGCGAGGCGCCCACCAACGTTGGGCTCGTACTTTGCCACAGAGTCTGGGAGAGAGCGGCGCTGCCCCCTTGATGTATACATTCAAAGAGACAGCCCCCAAGTCCTTGAGAAGGACATTCTGGGGTCATGAAGCTGACAAAAAGCCCTATCTAGTTTTGGAAAGAATTTTTTTACATTTCAAAGAGGAGAAAGTACTTACAATCTCCAGTTTTCTAAATTAAGTGCTCTAAGAAAATGGAGACTTTTCTTCCCTTATTTTCAACAGGGAAAACAACCTCTAATTTTTTACTTTTATTTGTCCCTACGATAACTATATGTAAAAACTATATATGTGTGTTTGTGTGTGTAAAACTACATAAAAATGATTTTTCTATACGTATGTGTACATGTACATAGAGTATGATACTAACTATGTATAATAAAAGCTGATGGCAAAAAGGCTATATGGTAAACGATGGTGTCAAAAAGACTAGAGGGCAAAAATACACCAAAAAGTTACTATCAGTCATGTCTGCCTAATAAGGTTCTGAGTCATTTTTATTTCCTTTCTTCTACTTTAATGTATGTTAAATGATTTCATCAAAAGTGTATATCCTGTTTTTCCTTGAAAAATAAAAGGAAAAAACAGAGGCTGTTTTTAAAATATTGAAAAATATCTCCCAAGAATTCTCAACAAAAACTTTTCCACCTGTGAGAAAACAAGTTGCCAAATTTTTTATTAAAAATAATCTGAGGCATTCAGTTATTTACGACGCTTTGTCTTATCAGCTTCAGAGCAGTTTTTTCTTCAGTGAGGCGAAGACCAGTGGTGAGTCTCTCTGGACCAGGTTTCTATGGCTGGCAGTGTTCATGTGTTAGTAGAGGAGAAAAGCTGATTGATTGTTAGCATGATGAGGGAGAGAGCCAGACACAGGTTCAGCGACTGAGTTGATGAGTAGTACAATTAACTAGTGTTTCCTACCAACGGTGATTCGAGTAACATTAAGCTATTTTCAGAATGGTTCTCTCTTTTGAGATATAAGACACCAGGACTGTTTCCCCCATTTAGGAATTCTTTTCTCACAAGACAAATACACTTCTCTCTCTTATGTATCTCAATCCTTGCAAGTGGACACACGGCTTCCTACCTTCCTTTCTTTCTTCCTTCCTTCCCTCCCTCCCTTTCTGGATAGTTCAGTGCTAAAGCCACTAGGCAGGGCCAAGCAAGATGGGCTCCAATCTGCCTTTTCATCTGCAGGCTCCATGCTCTCTGTCATGAACTCTTTGCTCCAGCTAGATTAAACCACTTGTTCTCTCCACCTCTGTACATTTATTTACCCTGAAGAGTCTTCTGCCTAGCATGTCCACGAGTTACTCCCAGCTGCCTTCCCCACCGTTTCTGCCCAATGTCTCAACCAGTCCCATCCACCCTCAGGGCATGATATCTCAAGGACTACCACCACCACAAGATGATATGTGCCTCCTCTTAACTTTCTCAGAACTTTTTCTGTTTCTCCCTTGTGGCATATCACTTTCTCTGTTGCATTATTATTATTCGAGAATATATCTTATCATCTCAACCAGATTGTAAACTCACTCAGAGCAGAAAGGGAAGAATTTATATACGATGAATCTTATCGTTCCCTAAAGTATGCAGTACAGTACATGTAACACTACTAGACATTTAATCAGAATCTGTTAATGATTTATTAGGGGACAAAAAGAAGAAAGGCCATTTTAGGCAACAAGAACAAAGAAGTAGAGATGGAAATTAATACATTTCATCATTTATTCAGCATGTATGGAGCTCCTGCTATGTGTCAGGTACAGTAAAGAAATAAAAAAGATTGTGATAGATGGAAATAGTGGAAGACAAGTAAATATGGTGATGGCTTAGGCCATATGGCTATACAGAGATCAGCACAGGTCAGGCTGAAGAGTAGGGACTTCAGACTAGAGATGATAAGAAGCCAATATAATGATTTATAATGATTTATAATTTATCATAATATTAATGAGTTATAATGGTTCATTAATTGTCTATTATGTCTCTTTATATACATTACTTCATTTAACCATCACAATAATCCTGTGACATTTGTAGATTAAGAAACAAGTTTAAAGAGATTTAGAAATGCGTCCAAGGTTAACATGAAGGTTAAGACGACTGATATTTTGTGCAGTTAATACAGGGCAGGCCTGGGATTTAAACCCAGGGCAATGCTTAAACATGGTTACATACCTACCAGGCTCTCAGGTAGAGGAAAAACTGAATAAAAGAGTGTAATTGTAGGGAAATTCTTATGACAGTGGCCAATTGGATGAGCTAAGTTTGGAAAGGGCCGAGGAGGACACATTAAGAATGTGCCCCAGTGATTCCCCACCTTCGTCCACTAAGCCAGGTTTTCGAGAGTCTCCAGAAAATAACGCTATCCAATTCTAATGCAAATCTGTTGTAGACAACATGCAAAAGTAGAAATGCACAGGTGACCCTAAAGTCTTAATACAAAGGCTTATTTTTTTCGGAAAAGGTACCAAGAAGAAATTGATCATATACCGAAACAAAACATACTAATAATTATAGGTGACTGGAAAGCAAAATCAGGAAAAGCAGAACCAGACATTGTCAGAAAATTTGGACTAGGGGTCAGAAAGGAAGCAGGAGACCGGCTTGCAGATTTCTGCAAAGCCAACAATCTGTACATTACAAATCCGTGCTTCAAGCAACCGCACAGACCACTATATACACGGATATGACCAGATGGCCAACATAGAAGTCAAACAGATGACGTAACGAGAAGCGGGAGATGGAGAAACTGTATTCTCTGTGCCAGAACAAGACCAGGAGCAGATTGTGGTCCTGACCATGAACAGCTCGTATCAAATATCAGAGTAGAGCTGGTGAAGAGCACTAAAAGAATGGCAGTGCCAAAATATAATGGAAACAACATTCCTCACGAGTTTAAAGTCCACATAAAAACCAGATTTGCGTTGTTACAGCTAACTGACCAAGAACCGGAAAAGCTACAGACTGAAACCAGGTATATTAAGGAAGAACGTGAAAAGACAATGCCTGAAGTAAAAAGAAAAGAAAAATGGAGATGGATGACAGAAGAAACACTAAAAAATGTTAAGAACAGGCAAGGAGCAAAAGTAAAAGGTGACAAAAGTAGGGTTAAAATCTGGAACGCAGCTTTTAAGCTACTGTCACATACAGATAAAGAGAACCACTATGATGGCCAATGCAAAAAGGTAGAAGAAAACAACAGAAAAGGAAGAGCAAGAAGTATCTTCCAGAAGTTCAAGAAATCAAAGGGAAATTTAAACCTAGACTAGGAATGCCGAACAACCAACAGGGAAGCACACTATCTGACCAGGACAAAATAAAGGAAGGTGCGAACAGTACACGGAAGATCTATACGGAAGAGGCAAAGACTCCTGCGAGGAAGAACCCATAATTCTAGAAAGTAAAGCGAAAGCTGCCCTGAAAGTACTGGAAAGAAATAAGTCACAGGGGTAGATGGGATATTGATAGAGTTATTTCAACCCACAGAGACTGAAACTGTCAAAATCCTAACAAGAATATACCAACAAATAAGGAAAACAAAACAATCGCTTACGGACTGAAACACTCAATATATATCCCAATCCCCAAGAAATGAGATGCCAAGGAGTGCAGTAGCTATAGGTGCATTGCTCTAATTTCCCAGACAAGTAAAATGATGCTCAAGGTACTACAACAAAGGGTTTTACCTTAATGGAGCAAGCAATGCCTGATGGCCAAGCTGGATTTCAAAACAGGAGAGGAAGAGAAGATCTAATTGCGATTATTCATTGGCCACTGGAGTGCTCCAAAAAATTTCAAAAGGTTTAGTCTATGTTTTATAGACTACAGTAAAGCCTTTGTTTGTGTGAATCACGAAAAGCTATTAGCTGCTCTAAAAGAAATGGCTGTGCCTCGGCACTTGACTGTCCTGACGTGTGACCTGTGTTGTAGACAAGAAGCCACTGTCAGGACAGAATATGGAGAGATAGAATGGTTTCCTACAGGCAAAGGTGTCAGACAGGGTGCATTTTATCTCCCTGTCTGTTTAATCTGCATGCAGAACATATCACATGAAAAACTGGGCTAGACTCAGATGAAGGAGGAGTGAAAATTGGTGGAAGAAATATCAACAGTCTAAGATATGCAGATGACACCATCCCTCTGGCAGAAAGCAACAATGACTTGAAACGACTTCTGAAGAAAGTGAAAGAAGAAGGTGCCAAAGCAGACTGCATTTGAATATCGAGAAGACATAAATCACGACTACAGAAGAACTACACAACTTTAACGTAGATAATGAAGACATTGACATTGTTAAAGAATTTGTTTCCCTTGGTTCCGTCATCAGTTTAAACGGAGACTGCAGCCAAGAAATCAAGGGAAGACTGAGACTTGGAAGGGCAGCAATGGAAGATTTAGGGGAGATCATCAAGCGTAAGGAAGCGTCATTAGAGACTAAGGCCAAGATTACCCACACCTTCAAATTCCCAATTACTATGCGCGGGTGCGAACGTTAGACAGTGAAGGAGGCTGACAGGAAAACAATGAATTCACTTGAAATATGGTGTTGGAGGAGAGCTCTTTGGATACCCTGGCCTGCCAGAAAGATGAACAAGTGGGTCCTAGAACAAATCAAGCCTGAACTGTCGCTGGAGGCAAAAATGATACAACCAAGGCTGTGGTACTTTGGGCACATCATGAGAAGGCAGGATTCTTCAGAAAAGACAATGATGCGGGGAAAAGTAGAAGGCAGAAGGAAAAGAAAAACACCAAATATGAGCTGGATTGACTCCAAAAAGGAGGGTGCAGGCGTGAGTCTACAGGAGCTGTGTAGGGCTGTTGAGGACAGGACACTGTGGACGTCACTCATTCACAGGGTCACCAGGAATAGGAGGTGACTTGATGACACATAACAACAAGAAACCTAATTAACTGGCAATGTTTGGGATGAAAAGATCATTATTCTACCATGTCAAGGGACGTTCTCCAAGACAATTGATCTTGACTCTTCAAAAATGTCAATCCTATGAAAGAAAAAAGCCTGAGAACTACTTTAGATTAAAAGAGATTCAAGAGACAAGACAACTAAATGAAATAGGTGACCCCTGACTGGATCCTGGATTTTCTTTTAGAAGAGGGTGTAAGGAACATTATTGGCACAATTGAGGAAATTTGAGTACTGGCTGTATATTAGATAATACTACCATATCAATGTTAAAACTGTGGGTGAAATAATGGCATTGCAGGATGTAGGAAAATGACCTAGTTCTTAGGCATTAATGCTGAAATACTTAGGAATGCAGTGGCATGGTGCCTGCAACTTATTTTTAAATAATTCTGCAAAATAAATAAACATACATATACATATACAAAGTAAAAGAGAAATGTCGCAATGCAAACAACAGATGAAACTAGATGATGTTTTACAAGTGTTCATTCTTTCAACTTTGAAATTTTTCTAAATAAAAAAGCCAAAAAAGCATATCATCGTCCTAAAAAAGCAGGGAACCAAGGGCCAGCCCGGTGGCACAGCAGATAAATTTGCACGTTCTGCTTTGGTGGCCTGGGGTTCACCAGTTCAGATCCCAGGTGCAGACCTACACTCTGCTCATCAAGCCATGCTGTGGCAGGCATCCCACATATAAAATAGAGGAAGATGGGCACGGGTGTAGCTCAGGGCCAATCTTCCTCAGCAAAAAGAGGAGGGTTGGTGGCGAATGTTAGCTCAGGGCTAATCTTCCTCAAAAAAAAATAAAAAGCAGGGAACCATTTACAGATCAATATGAGTAACTTTTAAAATATAAACAGACTAACACACTAACAGAAAAACCTACTTGCTAAGTTATCATCGACTGAGAAAGTTCTTGTGAACAGTATGGAAACGTCCAACACCATCACTGGCTCTCATAAATCTTGAGGCAAATTGTGTCTTTTAACATTTGTGTGAACTTTCAAAGCAGAAGTAAACCTTAGTTAACTTTTCAAGCTGAAATAATTAGGAAACTAAGCAGTGAATGTTCAAAGCACTCTAACCATTTCCTGTATTAATGGAAGAGCTTTGAAATGCTTAACCATAATATTCTTGTGGCTTTTTACAGGGATTAAAGTTTAAAAAAGAATTTTTTTTTTTGTAATCTCTGAAACAATGGAGTGAGAGGGGATAATTTGTATAAAAATCATTAAGCAGAAAATCTTCAAGAATTATAGTCTTTAGAAATTCGTTTCTGTTATTTTCTCCCTAGAGCCCTCCTGCACAAGAAAGGACTGAGGTGGTGCCAGGAACTTTTTACTATAAAACATTATGATGCCAGTGTGGCTTACACATCCAGGCAACATCTGGCACACCAGTAAAGAGGACTCCAATTAGTGAAGGGTCTGCGAAAGACATAAGACACATTTAATAGTTAAATCTTGATTTCTTTTAGTGGTGATGCACTCAGTTTAGAGACAGGAAAATATAATTTCAAATCTTTATTCCTTAAACTCTCTGAACAGTGGAAAGAAGAGCACAAACCCTATTTTTCTCCCTACACAGGAATCCTCAAAATCATTATTGAATTCCTACTTTATATTGTGACTTCAAAATATGTCTGAAAGCTAGTTCTGCATTATTGCTGGATATGATCTTACAATAATTTCTATAGATCTCCACATGATAGAAACATTTTCCAAAATGTTTAAATAAGTGACGCTTCCATGAAGTATCTGCTTAAATCTAGAAGGAACTGACCACTTTTCCAGATGTAGTTTATAAAGTGCTAAAAGAATGCTAGTTGTTTTTTAGGGAGGAAGAAAGTTTACTTAATCATATCCCCTTTGAATTTGTGTTTCTTTTTGACCACGTCTCACAGTTGTAGCCACAGTGCTGAGGCTTCAAAACCTAAAGGTCATCAAGCATTAACTTAAAATCTATCATACACAGCTCATTAAACTAGAAAAATAGACCATGACCACATGGTCATAGTTTTTCTAATTTATCACAGCAAAGGTTCCCTGGTCCCTTAGGAATGGTGTGTAGTCCAAGAAAGCTTAACCGTAAATTTCCATGTAAAATACTGTCCTAATACAAGTACTGTTTCAAGAAAAATAATATCTCTATATGAGAAGCCAGAGCACAAATGGTCCACTCTTTTGAATGAATATGCACGATGGTACTATCCCATTGATTCAAAATCGCAGAAATCCGATTTTGTCTAGCTGTCTTCTTCCTTCTCTGGTCACCATTCGTGCTGTCCACAAAATATTTGAGCACCTAATAAAATGCCCTTCTGGGTCTGTTTGAAGTCACATTGACCTTGTGACTTGCTTTGACCAGTAAGACATGAGAATAAGTGCCAGGTAGATACTTCAAAAGCTGGTGCATAATAATAAAGAGTACCCGGCTTTCTTTCCCTCTACCACAGTGACTACCAACCTCCAGCTGGAGCGGCTTCATCAGACTGAGTCCTGAAGAGAGGGCACTGCAGAGTGGAGCCCTCAAATTACCCACGATGGGCATGCCACAAGAAATAAACCCTATAGCTATAAGCCACTGAGGTTTGGGGGTTTTATATTAGTTACCACAGCATAAGCAGACCTATCCTGACTAGTATACCTCCCATGTTTTATTGAAGATGAGTATGTTAGGTTCTTAAAGTTTGCAAAGAGTAAAGAGATATGCTTTTGTTACTTGGCTGATGGGTGTCTATTATAATAGTACATATAGAAGGAAATAAGGAGTTAGAGAAAACAGCCCCAGTAGCTGCAGACCAAGCCTTATGGATACAAGATACAAGGCAGCACTTGCTTTCCTGCTGTCCTCTCAACAGGAGTCACCTGTTGATGGATAGTCAAGAGCTCTCACTTTATAGGGACTCAACTGTATTCCGTCTCCTTTGTTCTACTCTCCCTGCAACAACTGTCAACTTATAAGGCTTCTGTAACACTGACAATGGGTCTACTAATGCCCCAGCGCTTAGAGAAATTCCCAACTGCTTGGTTCAGTTGCATCAGAACATGCCCCCATCCACATGCAAGAAGTTCAAGCTCCCGGGTTCTGAAGGTCTGACAAGTGTCCAAGATCCTTGAACCTTAATTTGACCTGAGGCCACAAGCCAGTGAGGAGCCCACCTTCGAGGACGCCTTGTCTTCCGCTTTACTCTCGCTTCCTAGTGACCCTCCCCCTCCTTCTCAACTGGAGAAATCCACTCCCCCTACGTGGTCCTCTCTCCTTCCAGTCACCCTCCTGCACCCTCTCTTCTCTTCTCCCCTTCTCCAGACTTAGCTATTTTTTTCAGAGTAGAAAAAAGTAATTCTTTGTGTAAGCATTGGAAACCTTGGTCTCAAACTTGGTGAGCAGTTTCTTAAATCTTTGTTTCTGCTTCTGGTGTGGGGTAGGGTACCTTCAAGTTACCAGAAAAGAAGGGCTAGAAAGCAAACTGAATATGTTGAGATAGAATGCTTCATACTTGCATTCAATTTCCCTAAGAATAAGAATCTGATTAAGCATCCACTGACCAGTCAGTAAACACACGGGCACTCTATACGCCATGATTAACCTACGGATGTTAAGACTCCAAGTCAGACATCGATCCTTGGGCTTATCATGTGAAGCTAGATTGTCAGGGTCACCTGGAACAAAGTAGAGCATTCTAGGTACAAAAGGTTGGATGTGGCCACTATTGTCAAAAAGGCAGCTTTCCTCAGAAGAGGACTGTAGATAAGCCAGCCAGCCCTCATTGGGTTCAGTTCACTCCTGTCATCTGAAACCTCATTTAAAATAAATGTAGTTATTTAATCTCTAGTATAGTTCAAATTTTCATTTCATTGACTTGAAAATCCATTGCCCCTTGCTTGGAAAGGATTCCCCATCTTATACAAGTGGGAAATCTTCCAATTCCTAATGGGTGTTGAAGTGGTAAGAGAGAATTCTTTATACTCTACCAAGGGGCAGAAAGGAGGGTGACAAAATATCCAAGCAAATAGAAGCAGAAAGAAAATTTAAAGTGACACAGTGCATAAGCATAACATGTTTACATGCCTTTTACAGTTTACAAAGTATTTTTGCATAAATTACAAAAAAACACTGATCCTATGATTAGAGATTTTCCTTGTTTAGTCTACTGCTAATTTTATGAGTCTCTTTTTCTCTATCTATAAAGTGGAACTATTAACAGGATCTAGATTTCATAGTTGGTATCAAGGTTAAATGAAATAAGGCGTGTGAAAAATTTTCATGAACTACCTGGTATTATACAGTAATATAATTTTATAAAATTATCCAATTCAATTACCATTCAGACCAATAATCACTGATTAAAGACTTTTTATGTGCCAGACAATATGCTATGTGCTGGGAATACAAAGATAAACAAGACATAGCCCGGATGCTCAAAGAGCTTACAATTTCATAGGTAAGAGAAACATGGGGAAAATGATTTCAATAAAATATGGCAGATTTGTGATAAAGGTATGCATAGAGTCTGAGGGTGTATAGATGAAGTCATTAGTCTAATCTTGAGGTACAAGAAAACATCCTGGAGGAAGTGATGTCTTAAAGGATCGGGGACAATCTGGAAGAATGAAGGGTTGAAAAATCTCCAGTTTTTATTTATCACCTTATACAGAAATTGTCAGTTTGCCCTATTAAAATGTAAGCTATTTGTACATTGCTAGCTCCTCTATTAGATGGACAACTTCCAGGAAGGGACCAGGTCTCATTTATCTTCATATGCCCCCTGAGTCTACTTGAATATTGGTAAGGGATTGGACTCAGGTGCCCTGAATACAAAGAAGGTACAGATAACTATGTACATAATTACCAAGATTTTACTGTTACCATAGTGTCATAGAATTATGGAATTTTAGAGCTGGTGTTGGAATTGATCTTGAGGGCATTTAAACCACCATGTGAACATAACGTAGAAGAAACTGAGTTCCAGAAAGGTCCACACAAGTGATTAATGGCTGTATCTCAAGCCTAGGATTCTGAATTTTTAAACCATTGTATAGTACGGCCATAGTGCTATGTGCTTATATAGACATGCTTATATAGAAACATATGCAAATATGCACGTACAAGCATAGGCAGGATATACATACACACAGTTGGATTTGGGGGATGAAGGCATCCCTGTTTCAGGATCCCTTAAATTGTAAATACCCAAACATTTCAATTACAAAGTGAGGAGAGAGATCCAGACCTTAAGCCCCTCAATCCTCATAGGTAAAATTACCTTTTGTTCTCAGTTCAGAAAATCTTTGAAGTTATTCTAGCCTAGAACAACTCACCTTATGTTGCAAAAAAAGCCAATAAATTACAAGTGCCTAGGCCAAAATCTCGGAAAGCACTTCTGACAGGATATTCTAAATGGTGCTTAGGAATGCGGGTTTTCTGTAAACTGGCTTGTGGCAACTCTAAGTTACATTGAAATGCGATGCCAATAGATACTTATGTTGGGAGAGGTTAATGGTCATGGCATACTTTTCAGACACCTAAATACTGCCCTCAGTCAACCACCCCTCCCTGTCAGTTTGCTGGAGAAAATGTAGGCATGAGGGGCTAACAAGACACTGAAACACACTATTTCTAACAAGGGAGTTAGACACAAACTCCAACCTAGAACTCCAGTGTGCTTGCCTTGAGGACTCCTGCCTGAGTGAGGGAGGCTTGAGAGGCCTGAAGGCCTGAAGCTAAATAGAGCCAAAACCCTACTGTGCCTTCTTGCCCCTCAAGCATAAACATTAATCTCAGTTCTTTTCACTCTAAAGCAAGGAAGGGCTGATCCAGAGGCCTTTGGCTGCAAGAGGAGAGAACAGAGTAGTAAGCCAGAAAGGGAGGGCCTACCTAATGCCTAGAGAAGAGCAGGCTTAGCCTACCCACCCTACCCAGCCGATCTGAACTGCTCAGCTTCCCTTTCCTCAGTCAAGTGAGAGCAGGAGGCAGAGGTTTCAGAGGTGAGCCAAAGAAAGAAGGGTAGCCCAAGAGAGGGGCAGCTCCCCAAACTTACACCCACTTTCCAGCCCTATGGAAGAAGGAGGAACATCCCAGGAATGTGGTCCAGGTCCTCTTACTCTAGCCTGAAAGAAGCAAGAAAGTCAGAAGGGCCACATTCATTTATTCCTTTAACTCAGTTCAATGAAGCTTGTACCCAATAGCACAAGGAATAAAAAATTATCTCAAAAATGCCTGGCACTCTTCCCCAAAAGAGATTGAATGGTTATAGGGTGGGCATCTATGAGTTTTCTTGGCTTGCAATCAACATTTATTAAGGTGTTCAATAGAAAAATTCCAAATAAGCAACTTTGAAATGTTGGAACTTTTATGTACAAAATTACACAGATGAAAAACTCATATGCATATACTCAAAAATATGAAAACAGAGATGTCAAATGGATAGATCAAGCAACTGATTTTTTTTCAACATTAAATCACAGCCCGAATTCTATTCATGCCTATACCCTTCCTCTGAGCATATTAAACTCAACTTTTCTATCCTTGAAATACTAGCCTTTTCTTTTCAGTAGTTCTTCATATACTTTTTTATGTACATTATTCACCCCATCTTCTTACTTTGTCAAGTGTACTGCTGAACCATCAAAACATCTTCAGTGGTAGCATTTGTATTACTTATTGTTATGATGTTACAGAGATGAATGGACTCTGTGATGTTGTGATTTATAATAAGAAAGATATTTGTCCTGGTTCCTAGCACAGAGCTCCTAAAACCCTTGGAATTTCTTAAGTGATAAGGGCAATAAAGATGTCTTGATATTCATAACAAACGTCTTTCAACCACACTTGAGTTTATGTTATTGACGTGACTTTTGGAAAGCACTTAAGGATGGGGGCCAGGTGCCAGAGGAATCAACCACTTGATTAGAGAGTTGGAACTTTCAGTCCCATGCCTCTGACCTCCAGGGAGGGGAGAGGGGCTGGAGATTGAATTGATGGCCAAGGGTCAATGATATAGTCATTCATGCTTACGTAATTAAACTTCCATAAATATCCCAAAAGATGGGGTTCAGAGAGCTTCCAGGTTGGTGAACACGAGGAGTTTCGGGGAGAGTGGTGCACTTGGAGAGAGCATGGAAGCTACAAGCCCTTTCCTCATAGCCTGCCCTATGCATTTCTTCCGTCTGACTGTTCCTGAGTTATACCCTTTTGTAATAAACCAGTGATCTAGCAAGTAAAATATTTCTCCAACTTCTGTGAGCTGCTCTAGAAAATTAACCAATCCCTAGGAGTAGGTAGCAGGAACCTCCCGTCTATGGCTGGTCAGTCAGAAGCACAGGTGACAACCTGGACTTGTGACAGGCGTCTAAAGAAGGGGAATAGGCAATCTTATTGGACTGGGCCCTTAACTTGTGGGATCTGATGCTACCTCCAGGTAGATGGTGTCAGAATTGAGTTGAATTGTAGGACACCCAGCTGATGTACGAAAATTGCTTGGTGGTGTGGGAAACCGCCTCCCCCAAGTTGGAATTGGTAATAAACTCAGTTTAATCTCTGAGTATTTAATACTTGTAGATACTATTATATACGGTATTTTTTACAACTTCTATTTCTGGTTATTTGATACTAATATATAGAAATACAATTTATTCCAAAACGTTGTTAAACTAATTTATTAGTTCTAATAGATTTTTGTACATTCAATTGAATGTCCTACATAAATGATCATGTCTGTTGTAAATAAAGACAGTTTTACTTCTTCCTTTCCAATATGGATGCCTTTTATTTCTTTTTCTTGCTATACTGAATAAGCTACAACCTCCAATTCAATGTTGAAGAGAAGTGCTGTGATCCAGCCAATTCTGCTCCTAGGTATTTACTCAAGAAAAATTAATGTATATATCCATATGAACACTATACACAAATGTTTTAGCACTTTGTCATAGCCAAAAACTGAAACAGCCCAAATGTCTATCAACAGATGAATGAATAAACAAACTGTGGTATATCCATACAATGGAATATTGTTCATAAGGAATGAATGATTGATTTGCTTCAACATGAATGGATGTTCATCAAAGATCTTGAACAATGGATGAGGATGAATCTCAAAATAATTATGCTGAGTGAAAGAAGCCAGACAGAAGAGTACATACTGTGGGATTTCAGTTATGTAAAATTCTGGGAGATGAAAATTAATGGAAATGCAAATTAAAGGAAAGCAGAACAGTGCTTATTTGGAAATGGGGTCGAGAGATAATGGAGAGAGACTGGAGGAAGGGATTGCAAATGGGCATGAGGAAATTTGGAGGGATGATGGATATTTTAATTATCTTGATTGTGGTTATGTTTTTATGGGTTATAAATATGTCCAAACCTATCATTTTATACATTTTAAATATTTGTAGTTTATGATATGTCAATTATACCTCAATGAAACTGTTAAAGACAATTTTTTTCTTTTTTTAAAAAACACTGCAGGCAATGAATAAACTCAGGTCCAGGATTATCTGGTTGGTAGCAGATATAGAATGTCATGTCTATTGCAGAATTACACCTCCACAAACTCCCTAAATGTAGTCCAAACTCTGAGACATTTGAAAAGCAATTATAAAGGCTGATTTTAATAGGTGATTGAGTGAAGACCAATATTCTATCAATTGAAATGTGAAATAAATATTGTGGAGAGGCAGTTCTCAGAGAAAAGTTCCTAATGGTTCTACTGGATTTAAACTGGGGGTACATAATAATTTTAAGGTATATAAAGCATAGGATTTTAAGAATAATATATTCTTGGCAGGTAGCATAGTTTAGGGATGGAATAGATGAGAGAAAAACAAGTTGGATGCATATAATTAGTACTAAGCAAATATTACCAACTGTTTAGTTACTGGTAATAAGTGGAGGAAATTTCTGCTCTTTTTCCAGGGAAATGAAGAAACCATCCATTGGTGACCTCCCACTCTCAATTACAAAGCCATGGTCTCTGACTTCACGGAAACGTTCTTGAACTTCTTTGTGGAGATCATTCAGTCCTAAGACCCTGGGATGTTTGCTCAATTCCTCACACCTATAGCAACAGTTCCCTAATAGGTTGTACCCAGGGCTCATTCTGCTGTGCATGTTAGAAGGCAATGGTTGTAAGCAAACATAGATCAACTCTCAATGCTGTCTCCATCTGTTGCCTCACTCCGGAGTACCATCCATTTATTAATACAGTATCCCAGCCTGATCCCTCACCAGGCTTTATGATTTCTGAAGTTTCCACAGGGTTTCTGGTTCATGAGATATTATTTGCTTTCCTTGAATGAAAATGTACTGTTATTCAAAACCTGAACGTCCTAAGCTACTTTTCATAAACCTAATTTCCACTGTTTCTATCAAGCTTCTAATATATCTGAATTACTGCATTTCCTTTGGAAAATTATACTATAGTAACTTCAAAAACCCAAAAGCCAGCATTCTATTTAAAAGCAAAGTTCTAGTACCATGTCCTGTATCACTTGGGAATCCTGAGATGTGATCTCTTCCCTTGAAATATGAAATAAGTGGTTAACTAAGACAGTTGTCCAAGCTACTCAAGTGTTTTTGAATTTTGTCTATGTATTCTTAATTGTTTGAATTCAGTAAGATTTGGGCTCACCAAATTAGTATTTTATAGTCAAGTCATTCTATTAGTTAAGACTCTTTTAATTGCTAGTGATAAAGGCCCATCTCACATTAAGTTAAACAAAACAGAGATTGCATTAGCTTACATAAATGAAAAGTTCATAGGTTTCTAGCTTTAAGCATAGTGGGATCCAGGTGTTCATATGCGGCTCTCACTCTTCCTATCTTGGACAGGCCTTCTAGGTACAATGAATAGCTGCAGCCTGCAAGATCACATCAGTCTATCTTAGCAACCCCCATAGAAAGGAGGCAACTTTCCCAACAGTTCCAGCAGACAATTACCAGGGGCAACTCCTCCTGAACTAAGCACTGTGGCCAGGGGACTCCGGTGCTTTAATTAGTCAAGCCTGGGGCATGTGTCCTCTTCTGCATCTGGAAGACGGAGTCATCCATGCTCAAATCATACGGAATGAGTTCTCCTCAGGAATAGATGGGATTTGCAAACAGATATGATATGAGATGCTAGGCAGATAAGATCACAATTTTCAAGAAGATGATAATGTTCTCAAAGACATATCTACAAGAGACTATAAAATGAAGTGTGAAATTAAATAATACTGAAGTGCCAACACATAGAAGACAAACTGTATTTGTGCCACAGGTAATCAGACAACTCTCCTGGAGACAGTTATCAAGAAAAACATTTGGAGGCAGTGAGGTTACAAGAGCCTTGGATGCCTCCTTGCTATTCATTCTGTCTATACTGCCAAATCGACCTTCCTAAAGCACTGCTGAAGAACCTTCGGTAGCGCCTCAAGACTTACCTGATAAGGCAAGGCATCTTAGTCTGAAGATAATCAGACAGAATTCTATTCAAATTCAGTTAATAATACATATAGCTTATGACTTTAAATGAACTATATAGTCTCTTTAAGCCTCGGTTTACTCATTTGTAGAATTAAAATATAATGCCTCCTTCTGTGGATGTTGGAGAATGAAATGAGCCTATCACAGTATTTGGTGCATAGTCCATGCTCAGCAAGTAGAGGAGGTATTGTCATTAATATTATTGCTCACCGTCTCTGCAGGAACAGCCTTCTTCCTATTATTCTCTTGTCAGATCTTCCCAACACTTTCCTCACTCAGTGTAAGCTTGATAAAAGCAGAGATTCTGGCCATTTTATTTGCTGATGGCTCCGTGGGGCTTTGAACTGCACCTGTAACAGAGTGAGCATGCTCAATAAGCACTTGAATGACTGAATGAATGAATGGCCTAACTTGTCTCCCACCTTGACTAGTTAACTTCATTGAGGAGATGATCCCTGCTCAATTCATTTTTATATTACCCCAAGTCCTTAGTTCATATTCTGGAACAAATAAATACTTGTTGAATGAATGAATGAATGAATGGATGAAAACTTGAACAATTGCCTCAATGCTCCATTTTCACTTTTCAAACACTGATACAGTCAATGAACACTTTTAACTGCAATCGTAATCATCATTCCTAGCATTTTAAGCTCCATATTCAGAGGAAAAAAATGCTGCAAATAATATGCCTTCATGTTCAATCAAATACACATACAAACTAAAGTTAAAAGCATAAGAAGTGTCATTTATGTTGTTCGATGGCATTAAAAATGTAAAGATTGCTCAATGATTTAGAGTGCTTTTTTCCTAAACCTGTCTGCTTTTCAATCCCAGACAATAAATAGTAAATAGCATGTATTTAATAAAACATTTCTGAAGCCAGAGCATATTATTGAATGATCAAGAAAATGTGCCTTTTAACACACACAGGGATGATATAATCACCTTTTTAATGAATCCCTAGACCGCAGCAGAAAGTTTTATAAATTCCAAATAGTGAGATTTTTATGAAAGTTATTAGCACACTTGTTCACCAAAGAACTTTATGCCATTTCCTGGGATTTTTAACTGTTTTAATGAGGCAACAGTTACAAAGAGGCTTGAAGCCTAAACTTTCATGGCAATATAATAGAACAAAGATCCGTTTAGCCACCACTTAAGTCATTCCCCAGGCACTTGCACACTGGATCAGCATGATAAAATAAGGCAGAGATGACTCGTTTTCTCCAAATCTTAATGGCACTGTGTAGTTGAACATGATTTGAACCCATGTTAGTGAATTTCTTAATGGAAAAATATGAATTCCTACCTTTAAAAATTAAATGACCCTTTGGAGACTTACGAAAAAGAAGGCTCACCCAATTTTGCTAACTTTGAAGGGCCCATACCAAACAACATCTTGATGTATTAGTATATGAATCAAAAACATCTGTATCATGTTTGGCTTAAAATATACACTGATTTTAAAATAAAGTGGAAAGTTTTTGTAAAAATATATGCTTTCTTTCAAAGAATGTAAACCATAAACACATTTTTTGATAGTGTTCTAAAATGTAATTCAGTTGTTTGAAATAAAGCTCAGAGAAGTCTATCTTTCTTCCTGATATGGGACTGCATAGAACCTTTTAGCAGAGAGTTTTGCCCTGAGATAATTGACTAGAGTAGGTCTATTGACAGGCTTGAGGAAGTCCCTGAAACCCCTGAAATTGTGTTCAAAGTTTTGTGTGTAAATGCAGCATGTCTTTAACTAGAGCAGAGTTTCTCAATCTTGGCATTATTGACATTTGGGGCCAGATAATTCTTTGTGTTGGAGCTGTCCTATGCATTGTAGGATGTTTAGCATTATCCCTGACCTCTACCCACTAGATGCCACTAGCGCAGCCCCAATCGTAACTATCAAAAATGTCTCCAGACATTATAGATGTTCCTGGAGAACCAATGATGTAGAGAGAAGGCCCACTGCTTTTATCAAATTCCCAAACAGGTTAAGAGCCACTGCCATGGTGTATGCAACAAGAGTCCAAGTCACCTCCCCACTGGGCCCCTTAGATAAGCATGCTGGTTTGGCCTTTGAGATTCCCCCCAAAATGAAACCCATTGCTGTTACTCTTGTGGCAGGCAGAGTGATGGGTCCCCCCACCACCCACCCTCCCCCTGGGAAGTGCAATCACCTAAAGACCTGTGTTTTCAAAAACCTCCGACTAAGATCTCCCAATTGCCAGATGGCTTCAGAAAGTCTAAGGATTATGTTTAAAGAAGAGGAGTCATGAACCTCCTAGGTTTGTTGCTCATCTTATTTGGATTTCCCACCACACAGCCCAGTGCCTGACTCATGAAATCAATACATATGTAGTTAATGATTGGATAACTGAATTGTGAAAACCATGGCATCTATGAGAGCTTATTCTTAATTAAAAGATCCATTGTATGAGGTGGTTCTGGAGTCACTCTCTCCCACAGTTCTGATTTTCTCTGCCTAACTACTGTAACCCTCAGAGATCCACCCCAGAGAGAACAGAGCCCAGTGAGTGCATTCCACACCATTATCTTGGACTTGGCAATGGACTCTCTCTGCTGCATATAGGTTTGGCCCCATGTGCAGGTCACAGGTATCGCTGAAGGCATGTGACATCCAACGTACCTCTATCACCTCTGCTGGCACCCTTGTCGGATATGGACTAGTCCTCACGCTCTGCTTTCCTTTTGCTAACAAGCCCATGGATTTTAACCTGCTTTCCTTTTCTCTTTAAAACTGCTACCACCACCCACTGTCCTTGACGTTCTTTTCCAATTCTAACTCTGAAGTGGAATACAATCTCTTTAGTGCCTTACACACACATACACAACTTTCTTGCCTAAGCCACACCAGATTGGATTAAACAAAACAAAATTCAGCCACCTACTATTTTGAGAGACACCCTAAAACATAAGGACATAAAAAGCTTTAAAAGTACAAGTGTGAAATACCACCCAAAAGAGAGCTGATGTAGCAAAAAGGACTCCAAGTACAAGAGCATCACCAAAGTTAAAGAGGTTTGCTACATGACAAAAGTTTGATTCACTAGGAATACAACTCCAAACTCATATGTACTAATAAAACAACTTTAAGACGTGTGAAGCAAAATTTGACAGAACTACACAAGCAACTTGATAAATCCTCTATTACAGTGAGATTTTGTCATAACTTTCTCAGCAATTGAATCAAACAATTCTAAATTAATAAGTATATAAAGATTTGGTAATACTACTAACAAGCTTGATTTAATACACATATATGTTCCAAACCTTGCCCATACAATCCACTCTCCAATAAAATATTTCACACCAATTCCCCTAGGGAAACCTCCACTCTCTCCTTCCTATCTGCTCTCTCAGCTGATTTCCTTCTACTCCGCTGAGACATTTTAAGCAGTAAGAATTTCTCCTGATTCCTTCTACATCTACCCACTGACGAGCATCTGCACTCATTCTCTGTCTTCCTGTGTTTACTACAGATGAACTGTCTGTGCTCCTATGTAACGCCAGTCCCTGCTCTTGTGCACTACTCTCCATCCCCTCTAGCCTTCTTTCTCCAATAGTCCTCCTTTCTCTCCTGTTCCGTTCGGCTGGATCATTCCTATTAACATTCCCATTAAAGCATGACCCCATCTCCCCTGCAAATACGTCCCTTTCTCTCCTCCCCACTGCTAGTATCTACTTACTGTCTTCCAACACCTCTCCTCTGATACTCTCAAATCTTCTCTAGTCTGACATTCACATCCATCACTCCACTGAAACTGTTTGTGTCAAGATCTCCATTGCTAAATCCAGTGGTCTTTTCTGAGTTCCCATCTTACTATACTATTGTCAGCATCGATCCAACTGATCACTCTTTCCTTCTTTATTCACTTTCTTCATTAGCTTCTAGAACACTCATCCCCTTGGCTTTCCTCCCATTTCAAAGTTTGGTCCTTCTCAGTCTCTTTTACTGGTTCCTCAACTCCTCTCATAACTCTTAACAAATTGGAGAGCCTCAGGGCCCAGCCCTTGGTCCTCTTCTCTTCTCTCCCTGTACTCACTCCCTTAGCAACCGCATCTTGTCTCAGGGCTTAACTGCTGTCTATATGCTAATGACTCCCAAATGTATATCTCCAGCCCAGGCCTCTCTCCTGAAATCTAAGTTTGTATTTCCAGTTAGCTACTGAACATCTCCACTTGAAGAGCTCATTGACATCACAAACTCAACATGTTTAAACTTAAATTCTGATCTCTCCCCAAGAAGCCGAACTCACACACAGACTTCCCCATCTCAATTCATAATGATTCCATCCCTCCATGAGTCCAGGCAAAAACCTTAGAGTCTTTCTTATTTCCTCTGTCTCATACCACCTTTGCTCTGTCAGGAAGTCCATTTTCTATCATTAACATACATCCAGAAGTCAACCACTTCTCTCTACCACCGTGGTTCAAGCCACCGTTATCCCCTCCAAGGTTTGGTACACTATCCTCCTGACTTTCCTGCTTCCATCCTTCTCCTTTTAGTCTATTCTCAACACAGTAGCTGCAGTAACCTTTTGAAAATGTAAATCACATCATGGCATTTCCCTGCTTCCCCTCTCAGAGCAAACTCCAAAGACCTTATAAGGAAGTGTACCTCGTATTATCTGACCTCATCTCTTACTATTCTCTTTGCTGTTTGCACACCTCCAGTCACATTGCTCCTTGCTGTCCTTTGAACATAACACACAAGCTCCCACTTACCACCATCTCCATCTATGTACTCTGTCTTCCCATTTAGATCCTTTGCACTCTCTGTTCCAGCTACATGAAATGCTCTTCTCCCAGACACCTACTAATTTCCTCTCCTTCTTCATGTCTTCGCTCAAATGTCCTGTTCTTAGTGAAGCCCTCCATGACACTTTTATCCACAATTGCAAAGACCACCCCCAGCCTTCCTATATCACTTTTTCCTCCATGGCCTTTATCAGATTCTTACAAACTTCTAATTTACTGACATACCACACTCATTATTTATTGTCTGTCTTCCTGCACTAGAATGTGTGCTCTTAAGGACAGAGATCTGTCTGTTTCGTTCCCTGATGTATCCCAGGCACCTCAAAGAGTTCCTGACACATTGTACACACTTAGTAGATATTTGTTAAATGAAAGAATGAATGACTGAACAAACGAATAAATGCATGAATACTTAGAACTCTACATCCAACATTCTTGTCAAAACACAAATGGAATCATTACAAAATTTGAGCATGTATCATGCTATAAACAAGTCTAAGCAAATATTAAAAATCACTATTGTACAGACTAATGTGTAAACACACTTGCAATTATAAAAGAGGAAGTAGAGTCTGTCTGAAAGCAAAAAGAGGAATGTCTCACCCAGAATTCTATGTTCAGGTGCATATTAAAGGAAGAAATAATATTTAGGAAATTTTAAAAATGTGTATAGCTGAGGATGGGAAGGAGAGCACAATGAGGTTAGAGTGTTCTAGAATGAAAGAACTTGAGCAAAGACCTGAAGGCAATAGCAAGAGTGTGAAGAGCAAGATGCACTGAAAAAAGTCTGGAGTGAGGAGATGGAGGGGAATGATGAGATTGGATTGAGAATTAAGTAGGAACCATTTCACAAAGGTCTGCGTGCAGCTTATTAAAAAATGTAAACCTCATCCTAAAAGCAGCAGAAAGCCTCCAGTTCATTTACCTCTTTATCACCAGTGACCTTTCTCTCCATCTCATCAGCCACTCATCCTCTACAGTCCCATTCTAGACCTCATCAGTACCACAAACTGCATTACTTCTAAAATCTTAATTTCAAATATTACACTTATCAAACACCAGGACACTTGTTTACGTACTGCCACAGCTAAAAGCCATCACCTTCACCAAGATCCCACTACACTGAGCCTACCACTTTCTCAGTAACCATCAGTCCCTCCCTGCCTCATCCCTTCCATGGTCTAGGCTAGACCTCATGGTCCAGCATCATAATTACACTCTTTCCAAATACCTTGAGCTCTCTTACTCTTTCCTCCCTCCATACTACTCTTCTGGCAAAACCCTGAACGCTAATCTGCCTTCCTTGTACATGTGCTGGCATCTGAAAATCGCTAGAGAAAAATCATATATGTAAACCTACTTGTTTCACTTTAAATTCGTATCACAGACCACAAATGGGTACTTAGAAAGACCTAGAAATCCTACTCTGTTTCTCTGATAGATTCACTTCCCCAACCCTCTTTCATCCTATGTCCTGTTTCTCCAACCTTTCATACCCTTCCTCAGCCTTCACCTTCTCCCTCAGCCGATGACTTTGTCTCATAGTTCATTGAAAGCTATAAACGGGTAGACTCTTCTCATCCTCTACCTACAAACACACCCACCTCTCCGTTGCTCTTCTCTTTGAGTCCAAGAGAGAAAGTGCTCTCTCTTCCTAAAGGAAGCCCCCTCCTCCACACGTGGCTCTTCATCCAATCCCTCTTGCTGTCCTCAAGACTAGCTCTTTCTCTCTCTTTCCTTCGTTATTATCGTTCCCTCTCAACCAAATCATTCCATTGTTATCCTAATATTCTCTGGCAGCTCCAACTTAAAAGGATCTCACTTCATTGCATGATCCCCTCCAGGTTCCACGCTCTGTTTCCACTCCCCTTCACAGCAAAACTGCTTCGAACATTTCCTATACTCAACCCTGTTCACTTTTTCACTTTTCATTCTCTTTTCAACCCACTCCAGTCTGGCTTTCACTTCCTACCATTCCAATTAAGGCTGTTTTTATCAACATCATCCTCTCTGTTGTCAAATTCAGAGAGCTTTTCTCTGTCCTTAACTTACCTCTCAGCAGCATTCCAGGAGGAGGTTAACCTTCTCTTTCTTGAAACAACCTTCCTTTGACTTCCCTGACGCAATACATTCTTGCTTGTCCTCTTACCTCACTGCCTATCCCTTCTCTCTTTTGCTATCTCTTTGCAAGCTCTATTTGTTGGTGTTCCTCAGAGCCACTCCAGGCTTCTTTTCTTCTCTTTTCTCTCTACACTTTTTCTTTTGTGATCCCATCCAATGGTTTTAAATACCGGCTATATTTTGATGACTCCCAAATTGATATCTCTAGTATGGATGTCTCTTCTCAGCCCCAGATACCCATAACCAACTTTAACCAATGTCCATTTGAATGACTCACCAGCTTAATGAGCCCAAAACTGGATTTCCAATCTAAACCCATTCCCCACACATTCACTATCCTAGTAAATGCCTTCATTGCTCATCTCATTGCTCAACCCACAAGCCTCAGAATCTTTATGATCCCTTCCTTTCCCTCATCCATCACATTTAGTCCATCAGAAAGCCCTACTGATTTTAGCAACAAAACCTATCTCAAATATGTCCATTTCTTTTCATTTAAAATACCATCAGCTTTATCCATGCCACCATCACTTCATTTCACAAGTCTACTGAATAGCCTCTTTCCTTTCTTTCCTTTTTTCTTTCTCTTTCTTTCTCTCTTCCTGCCTCCCTCCCTCCTTCCTTCCTTCTTTCCTTTCTTTTTCCCTCTCTCTCTCTGTCTACTTTTTCTCTCTTGCTCAGCACTTTCCACTCCATTCCCCACAAACAGGAAGTAATTTTTTAAAATAGTAATAATAAGATTATTCCTTCACCCTTCCATGGCTTCCTATGGCACTTAGAATAAAACCCAAACCCCTTACCATATCTTATACAACTGGGCATGATTTAGTCCCTGCCCAACTCGGCAGACTCTTCCCCCTTGCTGACCAATGCTCATCCCCATAGATCTTGCCTCAGTTCCTCAGACATGGTATGCTCACCTGTTTCCAAGCATTTGCACATGACCTTTCCTCTGTCAGGAAGCTTCCTCCCACCACTCTGTATATCTAGCTTCTTCTCATTCTTCAGGATGAACCTGAAATGTTGCCAGCCAGAGTAAAGTTTGCCCTACCTCTACCCTGTTTCTCTGTTCTAGAACTTATTATAATTTATACTTTTTTAATTGACTTGGATCATCTTTTTACTGAAATTGAATATAAGCTGTGCAGGCAATGATCATGTCTAACTTGTTCACCATTACATTCCTATAGTCTAGCACACAGCCTTGCACTATACATATTTGTTGAATGAAATAAATTAGGAATTAATAAAATAGTAGAAGGGGAGTGACATGATTAAATTCATGTTTTAGGGTAATGGCTTTTAACTGGGGACACTCTCCCCTCCCCCAAAGGACATCTGGCAATGTCTGGAGATATTTTTTATTGTTATGACTGAGGTGAAGGAGGGTTTGATAACAGGTGGAAGCTAGGGTTGCTGATCAACATCCTACAAGGCAAGGACAGCTCTGCACAACAAAGAATTATCTGGCCCCAAGTGCCCATAGTGCCGAGGTTAAGAAACTCTGTTTTAGAGAGACCAAGATAAAATTTGAAACTAGACTATTGCTAGTTAGTCTCTTCCTCAGTTAGCACCGGGGAGATCAGTTAGAAGGTCTTTCCAGGTAAGAGAGGATGTCCTGGAATGGAATAAAGCATGTGGTATGGAGAGAAGTAATTATGTGTTTATGATGTATGGCTAGAGGATAAATGTTTAGAACTGACTGTACTTTGTGATTAACTATATGAGGGAGAGAGAGAGAGTCAGACAGACAGACAAAGACATCCAGGATTACTTGCAAGCTTCTGGTTTAGATATCTAAATAAAAGCAGTGCATTCATTGAGTCTGAAGATATAAGAAGTTGAGCTCTCTTGAAGAGAAAGATGCAATCAGTCTCGAATGAAACGTGAAGTTGATAAATGGTTGTGGAACTCACGAGACAAGCCTAACAAATTCCACTGCTAAAGTAAGAAACCTGAGATACAAATTCTCAGAGATAAATCAAGACAACTCTTATAAAGGCAAAAACAATATGGCATGAAGACATAGCATACAGTATAGTTACTACAGATATTTCATAAAAGGAAAGAAAAAAGAATAACATAGAATAAGGTAAAAAGGAATAAAACATTCAGATATGCAGTGATTAAAAATATCTAGAGAAAATAATTGAGGTCATATAATAAAACATAAATCGAACTTAAAATAAGTAAAGATGATAGAGAGTAGAAAATCTTTAAATTGAATGTGTAATTCCTTTTAACACAAGTGAACAATGAAATAGCCCATTTGTATTATTTATGTGGAAGGAATTTAAAAGTTTTATGATATATAGAGAAAAGATAATAGTATCCAATTTAACACAACAGTATTAGGGCTTCTGATTTTATTTCTGACCTTTATGACTTAAAGTTCTTCATCATAAGGATTATATATGTTTACAGGACCACAATATTAAACTATACTTTTGACTAAGAGAAATTGTACTGAAGATCAAGGCTTAATTGTAAAAGACTAGGACATTTGAAAACACGGATTGTAATAAGCAGAAGAATGCCCTCCCTCCCCTAAAGATATCAGGTCCTAATCCCTGGCACATTTGACCTTGTCTGGAGAAAGGGTCTTTGTAGATGTGATTAAGTTAAGCATCTTGAGATGGGGAGATTATCCTGGGTGATCTGAGTGGGCCCTAAATGCAATCACATGTAATTTTATAAGAGGGAGGGAGAGGGAGATTTGACATGGACAGAAGTAGAGAAGACATGGACAGAAAGGGAGGCCACGTGGCTGTGGAGACAGATTGCAGTGACACAACCACAAGCCAAGGAATGTTGGCAGCCAGCAAGAGCTGGAAGAGGCAAGAAATAGATTCTTCCCTAGAATCTCCAGAAGCAGCCAGCCATGCTGACACCTTGATGTCAGCCCAGTAATAGTGATTTTGGACTTCTTGCCTCCAGAACTGTAAGAGAATACATTTCTGTATTAATGTAGATAATACAGATGTACATAATATTGTTATGAACCAAACTGCATCCCCCCAAGATTCATATGTTGAAGCTCTAACCCCCAATGTGATTATATTTGGAGACAGAGGCTTTAAAGAAGTAATTAAGGTTAAATTCAGTCATAAGGGTGTGGCCCTAATCTAATAGAATGGCGTCCTTATAAGAAGAGGAAGAGACACCAGAGACTGCTGTGTCTCTGCACAGGCACAGAAGAAGGGCCATGTGAGGATACAGTGAGAAGGGGGTCGTCTGCCAGCCAGGAAGAGGGGCCTCACCAAAAACCAACCCTGCTGGTACCTTAATCTTGAATGTCCAGCCTCCAGAACCCTGAGAAAATAAATCTCTGCTGTTTAAGCCACACAGTCTTGGTCTTCTGTTACGACAGCCTAAACTGACTAATGCAAATATGCTTTTTACTCTGCCTGTATCAGAAAGCCATCTTTGCATTATTATGTGACTAATTGCTTACGTTTTCCTCTGTAATTTGAGTTTGTGCTCAAAGTTATACAACATAAGAAGAAAAAGACTGGATTGTAGAAAACTATAAGTATTTCCCATGAGCCCGCCATACTTTGGAAATCGTCACGGCCACCCCTAGGATGACTGGAGTGGGTACTCTTCTTGCCACTCTCACTTACCTGTCTTTTCCTCACATGTGCACTACTTTCACTTAAAAAGAGAGCTGTATAGGGGCCAGCCCGGTGGCATAGTGGCTAAGTTCTCACGCTCCACTTTGGTGGTCGGAGATTCACGGGTTTGGATCCGGATGTGGACCTACACACCACACGTCAAACCATGCTGTGATGATGTCCCTACAAAATAGAGGATGACTGGCACACATGTTAGCTTAGGGACAATCTTCCTCACAAAAAAAAAAAGAGAGAGAGCTGTGTAAAAGACAAATGCATGGGGAAAACTGGAGTAAAACTCTTGAATATCATTTAATTTCAAATCAAACCAACAAACGTTTATTGCGGAATTAGCAAATTCCAGGCTTCCCAGTAGCTACTAATGATGGAGAGGGGAAAATACAGACGGGTCTCCTGATCGTACAGAACTTAAAGTCTATCTATATTGATAAGGTCAGGAAGACAAAAAATAAACAGGTAGTTACAAGGCGTTGAGGGTGTCGGGAGAGGGAGGATCAGAGTGCTGTGGGAACATACAGGAAGGAATTTAACTTGGGAGACCAGGGAAGACCTGAAGGATGAGTGAGAGCAGGTGAGAATTGTAGGTGCGGAGCACAGAAGGAGAGCAGTCCAGGGTTAGCTTGTGTAAAGGCTTGGGAGAGTTGGGAGAGTTTCAGAGATTTAAGGAAATGAAGAAAATCCACCTTGCCTGGAATTTAAAAAACAAGAAGGAAAGTGGAATCAGATCTCAGAGGACATTGTAAACTAGGTGAGGGGGGTTGGTCTTCATTTTAGCTTACAGGAGACCCACAGAAAGACAAACGAGAAGGGCCTGATCAGATTTGCATTTTAAAAGGATCATTCTGACTTAGCCTGGAGAAGGAGCTGGAAGGAAGCTAGAAGGAATGCGGGAAAGGAAGCTAGGAAACAAGAAGTGCAAACAAGGGAGAATGGTGATCCTGAATGCATTAGTGGCTGTGGGGATGGATAGAAGGGGACAGACTGAAGAGATTTTAAGGGAATGCATAGACAAGACTTGGTAATTAATTACATATGAGAGGAGCGGGGAAGAAAGAGTCAAGCTGACTCCCACGTTGCTGGTCATCGTATTTTGTTATTTACTGAAAGGAGGAAATACTGGTGAAGATTTGAGGTGAAAGAAGAGCTCATTTGAATTTGAGATGTCTCTGAGATACCCAAGCCAAGATGTGTGTTTTCTAATTGTAAAAGTAATATATAGTGTATTATTTGGAAAGTGGAGAATAAGGAAAAGAAAGCAAACACTATCTTTAACCCCACTACTCAGAGACAGCTATAGTTAATATATGGTGTGGTCTTTTCTCTAAAACTGTACACACACACACATCTAATATTAAGCTATCAATTGTTTTGTAATCTGTTTTCCCTTTAACAACGAATCATGGTCATTTTTACAGATGATCATTCTTCTACAACATTATTTTCAATGGCTGCATAGGATTTCATTATACAAGTTCGCTAAACTGATTTAACCAATCCCCTATTCCTATCAAAAACATATTATGAGAGGGCTTTTAGGGCAGTGAAACTATTCTGTATGATACACATCATTATACATTTTTCAAAACCCATAGAATGTACAACACCAAGAGTGGACCCTAACATAAACTACGGACTTTAGGTGATAATGATGTATGAATGCAGGTTCTTCAATTGTAACAAACGTACCACTCTGGCGCAAGATGTTGATAGTGGGGGAGGCTGTGTATATGCAGGGGTAGGAGGCATATGGGAAATCTCTGTACCTTCCACTCAATTTTGCTGTGAACCTAAAGCTGCTCTAAAAAATGAAATCTAATATATTATGATGAGCATCCTTCTGTATAAAACTGTCTGCACATTTCTAACTATTTCCTTAAGATAAATTCCAGTAAGTGGAATGGTCTGGTCAAAGGGTATGCTCATTTAACAACTTGTTTGTTTTACTAAATTGCCTTCCAGTAAGTGTTGATAACTTACACTCCCACCAAGAGAGCACACTTGCATGGATTTTTGATCCCTGACTCAACAGTGCCCATATTGTATTTCACTCACATCTCCGTTTACCCCATCCTCAAAATAGAGCTGTAAAAACATTATTGAACATTTCTGTCAACATCCCTATTCTCTTAACCACAATATAATACCAGGCTCACTCTGTCTTTTCATTACAAACTAGCTGCATCACTGAGAAAATATATGCCATGCTAATTTGTCTTCATTTAAAATTTCAAAGAAATTCCCACATGGATCCCAGATGTTGACCATTTAATGCAAGAAGGTGTTTCCTCATTATACAAATATGGTATGTGTCCAAAATATTGGCATTGTTTAGTTTATGAATCACTTAAAATAACTACATCACAAAAAACAATGGTTCATGTGTGAGTCATAAATTAAACAATGCCAATTTTTTGATGTGCACCACATTTGTATAATAAGGAAACACCTTCTTGGATTAAATGGTCAACATCTGGAATCCATGTGAGGGCTTTAAAAAATTAGTCCTGCATTTTCTTAAATTTTCCCAGTGTGGAAAGAAACTCAAAGTGGAGGACATTTTTACAAAAATTTCCCTGCCCCAAATATTCTTGCAAGTAGTACATTTCTTGGTTGGTACAAAAGCTTAAGTCAAAGCAATATAAACCAAATTCCATTACAAGAAAATGCCAACAGAGTCTAAATCTTTTGTTTGTTCTAGATCTTTTGCTATGATATTGTAAAATACAGTTGTAATAGGTTGAATAGTGATTTCCAAAAAGATATGTCCATGTCCTAACTCCTTGAACCTATTAACGTGACCTTATTTGAAACAAGGGCCTTTGTAAATGTAATTTAATTAAGGATTTGAGATGTGATCATTCTGGACTTAGAGTCGGCTCTAAATCCAATGACAGGCGTCCTTATAAGAGAAAGGCAGAGGGAATTTGTGACAGAGAAACACAGGATAGAAGATCACATGAAGTCAGAGGTAGAGATGGGAGTCACACAGCCCAAGCCAAAGAATGCCTAGAACCACCAGAAGCTGGAAGAGGCAGCTTCCTAAAATCTTCAGAGGCACCATGGCCCCGCTGACATCTTGACTTTGGATTTTTAGCCTCCGCAACTCTGAGAGAATAAATTTCTGTGGTTTTAAGCCACACAGTTGGTGGTAATCTTTTATGGCCACCCTAGGAAGCTACAATGGAAATTCATAGTAATAGAATTAGATATACATTATGAATGAATCATATCAATGTATTTTATACAAACTTGACATACCTGATTTTTTGGCTTTCAATTAGCATCAAGCACTTCATGGTTCTTCTTTGGGTTTAAATAACATTAAATGCTTCCTTTTAACCTTGGAATGTTCTGATCTCAAAAGTTTCTCCCCATAATTTCTGTTGTTCAAGCAACTTTGGGAGAACACCCATAGTGTTGTGAGAGCCGGGGGATTCTAGACTAAGTAGGCAAAGCTTATCATCTCTGCCTTCAAAATGGTGATAGATGCCAGATACCCATTAGCTTGCTTGACGTCTGCCCACATTGTGGACAATAATACATACTTAAGAAAGTTAAATAATGCATCAATGTGACTGCAAAGCACAATTAAGCAGAGAGAGAGTATTACCCTATGTAAGCATGTTTGCTGCTGGCTATATACTGAAATCCAGACATGTACACTCCCTTGGATTTTGAATGGATGGGATATGTTTTGAAAAACTTCATGGTGGCTTTCTGGAAGAGGCATCCCATTTGGAATGTTTGATACTCTTTGATATTCAACACCACTGAAAGTATAAGCTCAAACTTCTTCAATTTTCATTCTACGTCTTACGTTTGCTGAGCTTTCATTTAGTTAAAAGAAATCAGAAGCATGAGATTGTTTTCCTTAAGTATGTTTTATGGCACAGGAGCCCATGATCATTCTTTTCATGACCTGCTATCTCCAGGCCCCATCCCCATCGTCCACCTCAAGAAGTGATGGAGTCACAATGGAATATTACACAGCCGCCATAAATAGTTTCAAAGAATTTTTAATGGCATGGGAAAACGTTTTCTGTATAAAGCTGAGTAAAAAAAAAACAGGATAAACTGGGTGTACACTATGATCCAAATTCGTTCAGACATACACACATTTACATATACGTACATTCAAAAGTGAAAATTTTTCACAAAAGAGCTAAATTGGCTATCTCCAGATTACACATGAATTTTTTCTTGTTAGCTATATTTTCAAGTGTGTTGCTTTATAATGAGCACGTATAACTTTTATAGCCAAAAATAATAATGAAATGGAACCCAACTAATAGCTGGAAGCTAAGAACTATTTTTGTGGGGCTAGTACTACGTCCCTAAGGTAGTTGTTTATTTCAGAAATGGTTTGTAAAGCACATAAATTAATTCAGCAAAAATCTCCCTATATATTCAAGAATACTCATCACTCCAATTACCCCCTACTTGTGTTATTTGCTTTTTCTTCACTCTTCCTACCTATGACGTGTATTGGTTGATCCGAGGCTGAGAAAGTAGAAAGAAAAAAGTAGAAGGTAGAAAGTTAGGGAATTCTTCCCTTGGACTCCTTCTGCCTCTTCTTGGGACCAACGTGGCCTGAAGAGAGGAGAGATAACATAGAAAACCAGCAATACCAAGCAGCTTGTATTTTTCTGAATAGTGGGGCACTTAATAAGCCCACCAGTACCATCACCACCCCTGCTGCAAATGGAGAAATGAGGTTTCTGGAGGATGTCAGGCGATTATTTTTTGCCCCAAATTTACTGGATCCAGGCCCCAGCAGCATGGAATATTTCAAAAGCTGTTTGCCAAGAAGGGTAGATTGCTTGAGGGCCAGGACCACGCTGTGCCTCATATTTGTTTACACAGAGCCTACGACAGTGCCTCACACATAGTGCCCAACGAGTGTTGAAATCCAGAGAGAAAAAACATTTTTGTGGATTTCAGATGCCTGTAGAGGCAGTGCCTAACAAGCTTATGAACACGATGGAATGAGCTTTGTTGCATTCAAGGCCAGCAGAGCTTGATTAAATCATTGGTCATCAAGGGATGGGCCGTGGAAAACGTCGGGGAGTAGTACGTAGCTTTTAAAAGGATGCATCAGAATGGGGAGTGAAGGGGGCCAGAAAGGACATGTGTGGTTTGGAGAAGCGTATTTAATTACGAGTTTATATTTGAAAAGTGAAAAAAGTATGTGTATATGATTCTCAGAGAGTGGAGTGGGGGGTGTGGATGTTGAAGAGGATGTATGAAGTATCTGTCCAAATCTGAGCATGTACCCAAAACTGGCTGGAAAGTATGGCGTGTTCATGTGTATGGATTTTTAAAGTTTGAGAACCACTGGACTAAATAATTGAGTTCCCCATTCAAACCAACTCATTAGTAAGAAAACACAGTTGCTTTTAAACCTCAATGACCGTGGCCTTCACTGTCTCCAGATCCAGTGATCATTCCTAACTTGCTAACATACTTCCAACCCTCTATGTTTAGCTTTATAAAATATTTATCTTTATAAAAGCTAGAGGATGAAAAAAAAAAGCTAGAGGATTGTGCTCACCGATTTTTCTTCTCATCCACTTAAGCTCCATTTGACAATTTCTTTTAAAAATTTTTAAAGACTTTTGCCTCCAGGCTTCTATGGTGCTGGTGCTTCCTAGAGCAGGATTTGAAAAGAAGATGACAAATATACTATTATGTGATCACATGGAGAAAAGAAGTCTGCATCTAGACAGAGGAAAATGCATGGATAAGGACACTGCAGGTGGAGGGAGGGTCAGCAGAGCACAAATTCAGAGAGAAGGGAGACCCCTGTCAATGAAAACATGGAGCTCAGCAGTTCTCTCCGATGATTCAGGTAAGTGAAGGCACATCATGCATATGTGTGTGTGTTTCCTACCCCTAATAATTCATCCAAAGAGTCCTGTTCCTAAGCCTTAAGGCATTCGAAAGAGGAAACCAACTAAAAGATTCATTTCTATAGTCTAGCATCAGGCTAATCGTACAGACAGAAGCCTCTGTTGGGTCTCAGAGCTCAGGGTGAAACCCACGCAAAGATCATCTAAGCGCCAATCAGCCCACTTCTAAAACCTGGGTAATCAGATGGCCATGACACAGATTTTTCTCATTTGATTTTCCAGTTATTCTCAAGAAACATTGGCTATAGATAAGTACTTTATGATTTTTAACAGAGTGATAAAAAAATACAATTCCATTTCACACTGAATCACTCCTATGGGACTATTCTCTATAGAGGCTTCAGGGTTGAAGGTTTTTGCAATTCTTTACTTTCCCTAAACTTCTAAATTAATAGAGAAGAGAATGCGGAAGCGAAAACCATTCCCCAAGTAAGAGATTGTAAAGTACAACGTGCTTCTGAATTTCTTTAAAAATAAATCTCACTGCAATCCCCAAAATGTACGTTTTACAAGGTATCCCATAGCTGGGTGAACACATTCCCCAGGGGTATGCACCCCTGCATGGTGGGTAAGATTTCAAGATTTGAAACTTGAGTGCCAGGGTCCAAATCCCATTTACTGACCTCATGACCTTGGACAATCACCCTAACCATTCTGCCTCAGGTCCCTTGTCTGGGTAAGAGAAATCCTAGGGAGTAAGTGAGTTCATCCACCCTAAAGGTCTGAGACAGTCTCCAGCACATAGAAAGAACCCAATAAATGTAAATGAGGTTAACATATACAAAGAAAAGAAACCATACTCTAAATCATTTTAAGACAAGTTTTAAAATTTAAATTGTTGTCAGCAGATCCCTGCCTCTATTTCCCGCAAACAGGCACTGAGACAAGCTTCTTCTGAGATAACTTTTTAGTAAAAGATCTCGTGATAAAGACACAGGCTGGCAAACACCAACGCAAATTCCATTCATACAAAATAATTTCCTGATGCTGATTCAAACCATTATCTTCTGAAATATCACTTTTTCTAAACCCTAAACCTTCAAAGTCTATAGCTAAGAATGTAAGCAAATTAGAAGCCACTCTTTACATAGCTTTCTAACAAAATTCCACATCATGAACTTCTAATAATGTTTCTTGTCCGCAGATTAATAATAACCTAGTTCAAAACCACATCATTTCCTTTTTCTGCCTCATTTCCTTCAAAGTGAAACAGAATTTTTTCTTGGACCTGGAATAAAAATTTCTAGATTAACTAAGCAAATCGTTACCAGAAATGCAATTTTATAATAACACTATTTCAGGATACTCAAAAACATAAAACATCTGTGTAGTGTTTGTTAATACTTAAAAATAACCTAATATATATAGTGTATACCATCTAAGTGGAAAATTGAGTCTATAACTAGAAGTGCGAACAGAAATCACTAGAGATTCCATCAGTATTTGTGTTTTGAAGGCCAGTTGGAAGCATTTTAAGAAATGTGACACTTCTTTAAGTCTTGGCCGGAGGTCACAAAGCACTTGACACAGATGTATTGTTTGGCCAACATAGTATTTTAAAATTATTAAACTCAATTATCTTTAGGTGGGCCATGTCCTCTACTTACGTGACAGGCCCTTAAAGGCATTTCATTTTGCAACCCCTGGTTAAGGCCCACCCTTACAGAGAAGAGATCAAAAGAGATCATTAGTTAAATGGGTACCTCTCTCACTGATGGCCTGATAAAGTCCAGAGACTTGGAAATTAAGCATACTAATAATTACATTGAGAAATTCTTGGGCCAGCCTTGTGGCCGAGGGGTTAGGTTCGCACGCTCCACTTCTGTGGCCCAGGGTTTCGAGGGTTCGGATCCTGGGCGTGGCCATGGCACTGCTCATCAGGCCATGCTGAGGTGGCGTCCCACATAGCACAACCAGAGGGACCTACAACTAGAATGTACAACTATGTACTGGGGAGGTTTGGGGAAAATAAGGAAAAAAAAAGATTCGCAACAGATGTTAGCACAGGTGCCAATCTTTTTAAAAAAAAGAAAAGAAATTCTTCTAGTTTGCTTCTTGGATTAATTTTAAAGATGTATTTTCAGCATATGTATCTAGCAGCGGCTCATTTGGTTAGTATTACTGAGCTAAGTTGTTAAAATTCATTTACAGCTGGATGCTGAAAGAAACCAGAAAATAGAGAATTTTTAAAAACATGTTCTTGTGGCATGAAAATTTGGACTAAAGTCTAAATTTTACATTATTTTCAAAAAATTAATACCATTCAGTCAACAGTTGGTTTTTCTTCACACAAAAGGAAATGAATTTGCTCAATGCAATATTTAAAGAGGAACTGGTTTCTACTATTTTAATGAATATATATATACACACACAGAAACATATGCATATATACACACACTCAGGGCACGGACTGAGTCAACTATTACTCTCATTCTTTTCAGTTCCATCGTACTTTCTGGGGGATTCTATTCCACTTACAAATTAAGTCTGAGTCTAGGACCCAAATAAGAGAACACTGGACAGGGTTTCCTAACGCATTAGTTCACGCATCACTCCAAAGGTGTTAGGTTTTAGGCACTGATGAGGCACAAGCTAGCTGGCTTCAAAGTCTAAGTGTTACTAGTTCAGTGTTCTGTTAAATTAACATGGAGGAATGCTTCCATTCAGCAGGCCCCAGGAAGTACAGCCTTGTCTCCAGCTTCTTCTTCAGAACACAAATAGAAGGCAGCTTCCAGTGAATTTGCTTCTGGGGCCAGTGCCCTTGAACTCTCTTGGATTAGTCTTTCTGAAGGTTCTGGCGAATTCTCCCTCCATCTTGGACTCGAGTGCTGTTGGGAGACTTCCCAGAGTGAAGGACACGGAGACGGGAAACCCAGAGCAGATCTCGAGAGGGGATCCTCTTGGAGGCCTACTTCTTGGATACACCTGTTGGAAAGCACTTCCTTTTCTTTGGAATTCCGCCATTTCATCCTTCTGTTCTGAAACCAGATTTTCACCTATTGATAAAACAATTGGACAAAATGATCGCTTATTCCTTGTTACTTCACTTCGGCATTTTAACCTGTAATTTCTCCTACTCTGCCTTCAACAGAATATCTTATTATGAGAGCCAGCCTGGCAAAGTCCTTGTGGCTTTTCACACGGGCTCCTTCAAAAATATCTGGGAAATTACTTTAGTGTAATAGCCCCCCACACACTTATGAAACAAAATGACTGTGGTAAATTGGTTACATCCTGTAAGTCTGACATCATTCAAGACTGATTTAACTCTCTTTGATATTTTAAAACATCACTTAGTATGCGCTAAATTATTTATTCAAAGGAAATGCTATTGACTAGGAATAGATGTGAGTGTTTATTTTGTGCCAGGTGTCAGGCCATGCACTCTGCGTGGATTATATAATTGGATTCTCACAATGCCTGCAAGAAGTCCTCATTTCACATGTAAGAAAACTGAGGGTCAGAGCAATGAACCAGTTCCAGGTCACACGGCTAGCAAAACGGAAGAGCTTAGACTAGAATCCCTGACTGTCCCACTCCAGTGTCCAGGCTCTTATATAAACACTGACCTCATCAGGAACTTGTGGACACTAAATTAAGAATACATTTTATAATGCTTTGATAAATTGCAGGCTTTATACTGTTTCCAGGTTTGATGACTCCCAGGATTTATCAAACTCAACAAATTAGGCTCAATAAATAACAACTGATTGTAATTAATCCCAGAGTGCTTATGTTGGTGATTTTTAATTTGAGCCATCCCATCCGCCTCACCCCACCTGAGTATCTCTACTATTAACCTCTCTCTTTATCTACTATGTAGTCCATGGTGCCTCAGCAGAAAACTTCACAGGTGGTTTCCTGGTATCTTCAAAGCCAACCACATTGTTTTCCTGTGCGTTACATTGCATCCTTACAGGAACAATTTAGATTTCTATTTTTAAAACAAAACCAGGAAAATTTTTACCTAAAGAAATAATTATTAAAGTGTATCAACCAAATATTTCTCTCAATAAAGGAAAAACTTCTACCTGAGATGGTCTTTCCAGATGGGCAAAATAATTTCTTCCTTCTTTCAACTTGATTGGCAATGTTCAAAATGGCTACAAAAGATTATCTACCCCAGGTAATTGAGTGAAAAGACTGCCATCTCAGTTACAATCCTGTGATTAACGCTTTTCACAAGAAAACACTCCTACCGTGTAGGTACCAGAGCATTTGGCTCTATGCATGAACTCATTTATTCTTTGCAGTGGGCATTTACTTCTAGAAACCCTGTCAAGTATTTCTAATGGGTTTTCACTAAGACAGTTATTTGTTCCCATTGGTGATTCCTTCTCATCACATTCATTATTTTCTTCTTCCCTTAGCTTTTCTATATATCTAGAAATTTTTTTGAGTGATATCTCAATTAAAAAAATCCCAAAAGCGGCCGGCCCCATGGCATAGTAGTTAAGTCTGGTGTGCTCTGCTTCAGCGGCCCGAGTTTGCAGGTTTGGATCCTAGGCGTAGACCTACACCACTTATTGGCCATGCCAATGGGTTGGTGGCAACCCATGTATAAAGTAGAGGAGGACTGGCACAGATGTTAGCTCAGGGCTAATCTTCTTCAGCAAAAAAAATATCATGAATGAAGTTTTTTCACAATCAGTGGTATTGAGACAAATGTATATATTTGGGTAAAATCATAAAATAAACGTTCTACCACTCAACACATACAAAAACAAATTTCAGATGGATTAAATGGCTAAACATAAAAACAAAACTATAAAAGTTCCAGAAGAAAATATGATATCATCATTATAGTCTTGGGGAGAGGAATGTTTTCTTAAGCATGACATAAACCACTGAAGCCACAAAGGAAAAGACAGACAGAGCTGACTACAGAAAAATGAGAAATTTCTGTACAAATAAAAACATCATAAACATATGAAAAAGCCAAAAACTACCCAAAAGAATTAAAAGCAGAGACCCAAAGAGTTACTTGTACACCCATGTTCATAGTAGTATTATTCACAAAAGCCAGAAAGTGGAAGTAACCCAAGTGTCCATTGATAGATGAATGCATAAAGAAATGTGGTACAGACATACAGCAGACTATTATTCAGCCCTAAAAAATAAGGAAATTCTGACACATGATACAACATGGATGAAACTTGAAGACATTGTGCTAAGTGAAATAAGCCAGTCACAAAAAGACAAATATAGTATAATTCCACTCATATGAGGTACCTAGAGTAATCAAATTTATAGAGACAGAAAGTAGAATGGCAACTGCCAGGGGCTTGCGGCAGGGAAGAATGGGAAATCATTGTTTAAGGATGCAGAATTTCAGTTTTGCAAGATGAAAAAAGTTCTGGAGATGGATGGTGGTGATGGTTGTACAACAATGTGAATGTGTTTGATGCCACTGAATTGTACACTTAAAAAAGGTTAAATGGGGGGCCAGTCTGGTGGCATAGTGGGTGGGTTCACTCACTCTGCTTCAGCAGCCCAGGGTTCGAAGATTGGGATCCTGGGCACAGACCTACACACGTCCATGTTGGAGTGGCATCCCCCATACAGAATAGAGGAAGATTGGCACAAATGTTAGCTCAGGCCCAATCTTCCTCACCAAAAGAAAAAAGTTTAAATGGTAAATTTTATCTTATGTATATTTTACCACACACACACACAAAAAAAAGCCACAAATTTGGAGAGGATTTTTCAACAGCTGTGACAAGAAAATGTTTAACCATAACATTTCAAATATTTTGATTAACAGCCAAAATAATTGCTACATATCAACAAAAAGATAATATGATAGAAAAAAATGGTGCAGCCATGAAAAGGCCAATTCACAGATTAAAAATGGCCAGTAAAATGTTTAAAAGACCCTCAAGTTATGGTAATTTGGAAAATTCAAATTAAAAGTCAACAAATACAATTGCCAATAAGGTTGCCAACATTTTAGAAGTTATCAATAATGGAGGATTTTCAAAAAGGGACTGTTTATTAGTAAGCATGAAAATTTTATATAGTTTAGTATCATGATACAATATCCTATTTGGAAAGGAATTTTTTAATCTATCACAATTTAAAATGTACATAAACTTTAACACATAAATCCCACTCCTAGGTCCCTTTCATACACGAATATTTGCAGTGCATAAAGGTATGCAATAGTGAAAATTGGAAGTAACTTAAAGTTGAGGATGGCTAAATGAACTATGATATAGCCACATAATAGTCTGTTATGAGACATTTACTAAAAAAGAATGAAGCAAATCTCTATGTACTGACATGGAAGCATGCATCCCATGACATCTGAATGAGGGGGGGAAGCAAAGTGCAAAACCATGTGCATTGTCAGCAGCTTTATACATAACAGCCAAAAACTGGGAACCATCCAAATGCTCCCCATTACAATGAATAAAGTGTGGTATGCCGTATAATGGACACCACACAGCAATGAGTACGAATGAGCTACAGCTACACGCAACAACAGGAAGGACTCTCATAGACGTAAGGTCAAGTACAAGAAGCCACATACAAAAGCATATGTACTGATTGATTCTATTTATACCAAGTATAAAAACAGGAAAACTAATCGAAGTCAGGAGAGTGGATACCCTTGGAAGGAGCGGGTAGTGACTGGGAGGGGATATGCAGGGGGCTGCTGGCCCGGTGGTGATGTTCTTCTGCTTGATCTGTGTGCTGGTTACACAGGTGATTTGTATTGTCTTTTAGAAGAAGTCAAAATATATGCAGAGTATGATCCCATTTTTACTTAAAAATATATATACACAATTCTAGGTCTCAGCTTCTTCATTTGTAAAATAGGGGTCATAAAAGTGACCACCTCATGGGGTCATTGTAAGGATAAATGACACCAAATGCAAGGGCACATGGTAGTCATTATGCAAGTGTTTGTGTGGTTATATGTTTGTGCATATACAACACAAAGATAAATTTATTTTAAAAATACAGTCATGCACTGCACAGTGACATCTCGGTCAACGACGGACCACACACACGATGGTGGTCCTGTAAGATCAGTACCATACAGTGTGGGTGTGCAGTAGGCTATACCATCTAGGTTTGTGTGAGTACACTCTGTGATGTTTGCACAATGATGAAATTGCCTAATGACATATTTCTCTGAATGTATCCCTGTCATTAAGCGACACACAACTAGAACATGATATAAATATCATACCATGATATGTCAATAAATTCAAACAAGAACCATTTACAAATGACAGTAGTAACCAAGGAATTGGATTGGAAGAGTAGATGAGTTTTTATTTTTAACTTTACCAATTTCCCTTTTGTTTCAATTTACTGTAATAAATACCATGTATTAGTTGTGTAATTAGATATATATACAAATAAGAAAATGTTAAATGGCTTCTGAGATGTTCATAAAATTCAGTAAGATAAAGATCATTCTTGAGGCACTTGAATTTTAAAAACAATATAATCAACTCTGTAAAACTATGCACCTGTGGATAAGAAGTGGAAGAAGATATACAAATAGGAAACAGTTTGTTTTCTTGGAGTGGAGAGATTATGGTCATCCCTTCATAAACATTCTTTTTTTTTTTTTTTTTTGAGGAAGATTGGCCCTGAGCTAACATCTACTGCCAATCCTCCTCTTTTTGCTGAGGAAGACTGGCCCTGAGCAAACATCCATGCCCATCATCCTCTACTTTATATTTGGGATGCCTGCCACAGCATGGCTTGACAAGTGGTGCCACGTCCAAAGCGGAACGTGCACACTTAACCGCTGCGCCACTGGGCCAACCCCCCTCATAAATATTCTTTAATACGCTTACTGAAGTCTCTTTTTGACAGTCTATTTTTAAGAAGACCATATGTACTATAGGAGATTTTCACACTTTCTCAGAGCACTGTCAGATCAAACCTGGCCACTTTTCATCTTTTAACACCTACTTCAAGTTCCAACACAAGCAGAGGGCCCCCAACCTCCCAAACCTGCACATTTTATCCCCTCTGACTCTGGAGCCTCCCATCCATACCAATGAGATGCAGCCCAGGCCTACCAAGCCCCCATTTGGTCCTCACTCAGGCCCACCAACTCCTCTGAGGATCAGACAGTCCTGTCACTAGACTTCCCAGGGGTATGTGGACCAGTCAGCCCTATGACTGTCCTTTCCGGAGATGGGGGGGATTAACGTAAGGCTCCAGAGAGAGACATAACTTTGAGGACCACTGATCTAGCTCCTTTATTTGGCAGTGTATCTAATCTACAAGCTATACTGCCTATACCAGGCAGTATATCCAACCTGTATTATTGTCCTGTATTGTTCTCTAACTGTTCATGAGCTTCTGCTTTGGTTTTCCCAGTTGCAAGGAATATATTTTGATCAGTATTTATCAATATTCCCTCTTACTGCCCACCTATCACAGCATCTTGCACACAACAGACCATCAAGATACAGCTACTGATTTATCTGTCATATATACAAAATCGCTCTGTGACATAGATCGAATTCCTGTATTTGTCCCTGTTTTTTAATTGGGAAACTGAGGCACAGGGCAGTCAGGTAAGGTTATGGAACCATTAGTACCACACAACATGGAAAGCACAGACTGGCTGAGCTGGGCCAATTACCCTCTACCACACCACATACTCTTTCCTATGACCAGAGAAAGTTGTGGTGGGGAGGAACACAGATCGCTTCCCTAGCTAGGGAAAGGAAGCAAGGTTATAAGACTTTCATCCAAAAATAACCGGTTTAATAAAATCCAAACTTAGAAACCAGATCATTTGTATTGAGGGAAGAACAATAGAGCATGTGGTTAACACAGGGCCTCTGCTAGCCCTTCAACGGTTTCATGTTAATTCAAAAAATCCAGGTGGCTGTAGCTCTGCACCAGGAAAGCCAGCTTAGTAAGCAGAGTACCTATTGCATTTCAGTTGCTGCCATCTCCCTCAGCCAAGTGCCCTTGTGCAGTGAACAACCTGCATAACAGGACATGGTGGCTCTAGGTCACGGAGAATGCAAACTCCAGAGTCAGGTTGCCTAGGGTGGGAGCCCAGCTCCAAAGCAGCTTCATTATGTGACACGGGATCTATGTTTACTTCTCTACATTTCCTCATCTGGAAAATGGGGATGCTTATTTCATATGGTGATTATAAGAAGGATTAAACAGGAAAATGCTAGTGCCTTATACCATTAATTATTTATAATAAGCAGGCCAATCTCTACCTGGAGTATTCTACACTTCCCAAAAGGCCAGAAAGTCTCATTCAAAACTATATGAAACTTCAGTATACAAGAAAGATTTGTAAGTTTTTCAAATGTGAAATTACTTAACTGTAATTCACATAAGCCCAAAGTGCAAAATAATGAAATCCATTTAGAGGTGTTTATGAGTCGCTCTTTCATACCTTGATTTTGGATTGAAACGAACAAAAAGACAGGAAAACTGGTTCCTGCTTTTGTAGGGAATTATGTGGCCTGCTTTTCTGAAAACAGAGCAAACAACTTAATGATGTAAATGCACCTCCTTTGCATTTCTCTTCCTTCGGGAAGAATCAATCAGGGAAAAACCTAGATCTCTCAGCAAATGAACCTATTTCCAGATAGGAATTGTGACATATATTTCCACCAACCAAAAAATTAGGAAATTATTTCAATAATGCTTCAGAGTCCAGGACATGCCTCGTAAAGCAAATATCTGCCAAAGGAATGGATTTCATTGTATTGCGCTTCGGGAGCAGTGGACATCTTTCTGCCCATCAGTACCTGCGATTCCTTTAGTCCCAAGTTGATGGCAAGTTTCTTTCTGTCTGTTTTGCTGATATATTTCTGCTTCTGAAACATCTTCTCCAGAGCCTTTCTCTGGTCCTCAGAAAAGACAGCTCTTCTTAAAATACCCCTCCGGGTTTTGGAATTAGAGTCCTGGGTCAGGAGAGGCAGCACACTCTCTTCTCCTAGACGAGAAAAAAAGACACAAAAGCCCAGTTAGCTTTAGTGAGAAGAAGTCGGCTGTCTTGCCCAGGATGGCACCCTCCTTCTCTATACCATGGCCAAATTCTCTCACCTCTGAACTCTGCACACTCAGAGCAGAGCTTCTTAACCTCTTTTTGGTCGTGAACTCTGCTGAGAATCTGAGAAATACTCTTTGCTCCCATTACGAGAAAATATATATGCTGCGGGGCCAGGCTGGTGGCACAGCAGTTAAGTTCACACGTTCTGCTTCGGCAGCCCGGGGTTCGCAGGTTCGGATCCCGGGTGCGGACATGACACTGCTTGGCAAGCCATGCTGTGGCAGGCGTCCCACATATAAAGTAGAGGAAGATGGGCATGGATGTTAGCTCAGGGCTAGTCTTCCTTAGCAAAAAGAGGAGGATTGGCAGCAGATGTTAGCTCAGGGCTAATCTTCCAAAAAAAAAAAAAAAAAAAGAATGCTTGCCTTCCCAATTTTATGTACTATGTCAGAAAGTCCACGGTCCCAGGTCACAAAGCTCCAATGCAGAACAAGTAGTAAGTGGTTTAAACACCTCATTTTTCTCTAATTCTTCCTTTATTTATTCATTCATTTATTCTCTCAACAAATTTTTGAACACTTAGCATATGCCAGGCACCCTGCTCAATGCTACACATTGAGAAATAAGACGGATGTATTTTATTGCCCTCAATACCTGAAAAATTGAGTGGAAGGTATTTATTGAACTAGTGTCACAAGTGTGATGAAGTGTTCCTAAGGAGGGTGCCTTGGGAGCACAATGCAAGGCATGTGATCTTAATCTGGGATGTCAGGGAAAGCTTGCAAGAGTCAGAGATGTTTAACCTGAGAAGGGAGGTTTGGAAGACCCCACTCACCACCCTCCAATTCAGCTGAGCATCAACTCCTTCCGGTCAGAGATATTTAATACTTTTTCTGCCTTTTTCTGGCTAGCACAACACTGGCTCCCACCCTCTGAGAGTTTCATTCATCATTCATCATTCATTCATTCACTCATTCAGCCTCCCAGTTTTGGTAGGCAGAATACTGGCCTTCCTAAAGATGGCCAGGTCCCAATTCCCAGAACCTGTGAATGCGTTACATTACATCACAAGGGGAAACTAAGGTTGCAAATGGAATTACAGTTGCTAATCAGCTGACCCTGAGATTAGGAGATGGGCCCACTGTAATCACAAGGGATCTTATAAGTGGAAGAGGAAGGCAAAAAAGGAAGTCACAGTCAAAGAGAGATTTGAGGATGCTACATTTTTTGATTTGAAGATGGAGGAAGGGGTCACGAGCCAAGAAATGCAGGCAACCACTAGAAACTGGAAAATGCAAGGAAACAGATTCTCCCTTTGAGCCTCCAAAAGGAACATAGCCTGGCTGACACCTTGATTTTAGTCCAGTGAGACCACTTCAGACTTCTGACCTCCATAACTGTAAGATTTGTACTGTTTTAAGATGTTAGGTTTGTGGAAATTCATTACAGCAGCAAGAGAACAATAATACATTGGGTATCAGGCTCACTGGGCTAACTGCTAAGGAAACGAGGCAAACAGCACATGGTCCCTGGCCTCAAGGCGCTCACCTTGTCATGGGAGGACTGGCACAAGAACATCATTCTAGAATACAGGCACCAGGGGAGCAGGGACTCCAGTTTACAGCTGTAGCTGGTATGCATTTTAGTGCTTAATAATTATTTCTAAATAAACAAGCAAATCTACAAAATGCTCTGGCATCACAAAGGAGGAAATGATGAGTTTGAGAAAATAGTCAGGTTGAGCCAAGTCTAAAAGAACAATCCAGTTCAAGAGAGAAAGAACCAAGACCAATCCAGGCAGAGTGACTAGCATGTCTAAAGCACTAAGGCACAGAGGAAGAAAGTCTATCCAAGGAAAACTAGGCAGTCTGCAAGGCTGGGGAAGGGCATGCAGCAGAGGGTGCAAGCTGGCTACCATATCCAGCCTGTAGATGGGCTTTGTTTGGTCCTAGAGTGTTGGTGAAGAATTCTGATTTAATTGTCCACATTTAATACCTGGGAGGTTCCATAGGAAGCCCAGGTCTACAACGTCTCTTCAAAGGTAACCACAACGGGCTCACCCTCCCACAAAGAGCTTCCAGAGTGAGTAGCAGGTGTCCCCTTTAGATGAAGCATGTGGCCCCCAGTTTGTCACAGCCTCACCTAGCTTACTTTTTACCTGTCGGGCTCTTGAAGACATTTGGACCTCTGGCAAAGAGATTACGGAGTGGAATGGAGCCAGATCATAGAGAACCATAAGGGGCTGGGACATTATCCAATAGGTAGTGAAGATCAATAGAAGATGTTTAAGCAGGGTGTGACATGATAATAATAAACATACACTGAGCACTTACTCTATACTGTTATACTTACTCTGTGTTAACCCTAACATGCATTATTTCATTTAATCTTCCCAACCAATCTATGCCATGAATGCTACTATTATTCTCCCCAGTTTCCAGATGAATAAAATGAAGCTTACGTAGCTTAAGTAACTTCACCCAAGGTTACCTGGCTAGGGCTTCAAACCCAGGAAGACTAATTCCAAGACAAATGCTCTTAAACCATACAAGATTGACACAATCCGACTTGTATTTTAGAAGGAAAATGTCAATAAGTGAATAAATCTTGTCAGTTCTACTTCTGTAACATGGTAGCTTCCTTTCTTATTTGTCTAAAAGACTGCAAACATCTCCCTGCTAGTCCTTCAGCTCTGAGTTACACCTCACTCCAGTTCATGCTCACATTGCAAGAGGAACCACTGGCCTCTCCCTCTTTCCTTCCAGCTCTGTAACATTCGCATCTCCCTAGAAATGCCATAGCCCCCAGGGTGTCATTAAGCCCAACTCTTTACAAAGGTCTACTTTTATTGATGCCCTTTCCATTCATCCTCTCATAGGATCTTGGTTAATTCTCCATTCACAGCACCATTTTTTTTTGCCTGTTTCATGCCAAGGTCATATCTTGAAGTCAGGTTTTGACAACAGGATTCACGATTTCTTTATCAAAGATTTAAATAGTTTTATGTAATATTGGTCAATAATAAAATATCCTAAATATCCCGATATGTTCATCTCTTTCTAAACGCTTTTCTTCTATGAACTTTCCTCGGTATAGAGACCATGGAATTGGCCCTTCTGCATTATTTCAGAGCACAAATTCACCTGTTGGGACGATGTCTCTCTAGGAAGCCTGAGGACAAAGGACTTTGAGTGTGGCAGAACTGATTTTAGAACTCAGCACTTACCTGTGTGACTTGGAGCAAGTTACTTAGTCTCTTTCAGCTTATCTTGCAGGGTTGCTCTAAGGATATGACGAAATAGCACACAAAAATTTCAGTGGCTAGCCTAGAGTAAGGATCCCACAAATCTATTTTACTTCCCGTTGCTGGATTTCATTTGATTCTTATAAGAACCATATGCCACAGGCATCCTCCATACAGATGAAGCAGTGTTCAGAGCAGTTAAGGTCCAAAGCTACAGAAAGGACGCAGAGCTCAGCTGGTAGCAAGGCCTTCCGAATCCAAACTCTTGGCTCCTTCCTCTGCCCCACACTGCCTCTTTACTCAGGCATGATGGGTCAAAAACGGGAAGGAAGAAACACTTATAAACACAGCCAGAGCTCCTGTCTGTGACTACAGGCTTCTGCACCCTGTCTTGGACCAGTGTGTGAGCCTAGGCTACATGGCATCTCCTACACAGCCTGGTAACTGTGTCCTCAAATCCCAGCATGCCCTTCTCACTTGATATTTTGATTCTGGCACTCTTAATTTGTAAATGTATCCAGCCTGCCATTATTACAGCCAAATGTATTAAAAGTGAGGGAAGAAACTTAACCAAAGGTAAAAAATGCATAAGTACATTATGCTATATCCACTTGGTGAAATTCTAAAGAACCATTAAAGATGAGGGCTATGAAGCCCAGGCAACAGCGGAGATACATATAATACACATAAGATACATACTATGCTTACAACTAAGTAAAAACACAGAGGAGAAAAAGATTGAAAAGGAAAAAGTAAACACTAAGACAGGCTATCGTTCTAGTTATGGACAAATAATTCACCTCCACTCTACATTTTAAGTCTAGCTCTATTTTCAAAGGAGAACAAGCAAACTCTGCAGCAACCTTTTTGGGAATAATCTGGCAGAGCGACTGAAGATGAGTCCAATCCATCCTTCACATGCTCACAGTTGATAAGGAGAGGTCTGAGAAGAATACAGACAGCCGCAGTACAGTGAAATAAATACCCGCAGGGCAAGCACAGAAAGCATTTAAGCTCCAGAGAGGAAGCCACTTAGACTTGGAGGCCAACAGACTAACTCCTGAGAGAGAAGAGCAGCTAGAATAGCAATTCCTCTTGCAAGCAGAGAAGAGGGAGTAACATTTGCAGATGGGTGAGTGGGGTGAGGACAAATGTGAAGCATGGTGGATCTAGGAATCTCACACAGCTTGGTGTTTCCAGACTGCAGAGTATGAATGGGAAGAACACAGGAGATAAGCTGGGAAGGTAGATTAGGGCCAGGGGTGACTGAAACGAATTAAGGTTATAACTTGCCATAAAAGAAAGACTTTCAAGGAGGACCTAACCAACTTAGCATTTTAGAAAGGCCAATGTTTTCTGAGTTAATAAAACTTTTTATATCTATATAGACATACAAAACAAATTTATGGACCAAAAGCCCAGCTTAAAAAAATCTACATATATTTTTCTCTAAGTACAGGTTTTACAAGTACGGGTCATGATTCCACTTGTTTTAGCCCCTTGTTCACCAAGATCTACTTGTTTAAATAAAACAATGGGTAACACATCTAAATTGCCCCTAACACTTTTTATGAAAACCCATAGGTTTTCCTGATGAGCTATTTTTAAGTAAAGAGAAAGAAGATTGCCATCAAGGGAATCTACAAATAAATTATTCTCACCAATGTGGTACATACTAACACTTTGGGGGGCAGGGACCCAAAGCACACCTCAGTCTCTGAAAGAGAGATCTGGAGTGGTTATGAGGGTCACAGGGTTAACTCCTGGGTCTGGCCCTCAGGTTTCAGTGCCCTATGACAAACATCAATACAACCAACGAACGAGAAAAAAATATGGCAAAAAAATATCACATTCTTCCTTTCTTTGCTAGTCATCTGGTTTTTCTTAGCGTTGCTCTCAATACCCAGATCATGCTTGTTTTCATAAAGTGATGGCCTTGGGTTCCTACAAGATGCCATCTCTACCATGGATGCTCCTTTCCATGTCTCACCCACGAGTCTTTTATGGCTCTCTCTGGATGGAATCATAAACCGCATGATGAAGCTACACCATTTTCATACCTTCTAAACCTATGAACATGTGCTCAAATTTATGCCTACAGAACAAACATACGGACTTCACGAACTTGTTGGAGACAAAAAATCTCTCAGAAGCTACTGAAAAGTCATAAGCAACAAATATCTCTGACTATTCCTAAATTCATGACACATGTCCGACTAGTATGGAAACTTCCAGGTGACAAAAAATGAATAATATAAAAATAAAAATAAACAGATACAGAGTTTAAGGCATGTAGTAGAAAAGAGGCTTTAAAAGCCAAGGCCACCAAATACAGGTGCTACAGGCTTTACCAATTTGAGGATATCATTATTACTATTATTACTGTACAATGTGGTTTCCATATATATCTGGGGCTCAACATGTGCTCACATATGTGCCAGCTACATGCAGCGTGTCATGTAATCTTTACAATAACCCCCAGAGGTAGATATTAACAGCCCCAATTTCCATAGGAGAAAACTGAGGCTCCAGAAAGTTCAGTCGTGCAATTGAGGTCATGCATCAAAGCAGAGTGAGGCCAATACATGCTCTTTAAAATTACACCAAAGATTGTCAAAGCTATGAGCGGGCAGATAAAGAGGTTGGGAGGTGGGGAAAGTCGTATTAAAATGGCAGAATGACCTCAGATCCAGTTTTCAAAGGCATAATTCCCTGGATCCTGACATAGCCCCCAAGCACCACCCCTCACAGAATCCCTGTGTGTAATGGCCCTCGTGGAGGGCACTACAAATGGAGGTGGGCTGTGTGTGAATGACACTGTTGGGTGGGGGGAGCAATAGAGAAACACAGCATTAGATAAACCAGTGGAAGCCTCTGCCTCTGCCTTTGCCTTGACCTCGAGGAAAGAGGTCTTAACTCTGAAGACAGGGCATTGCTACTTATGAGAGCCAGCAACCTAGAGCACAAAGGGGGACCCAATGCAATCACTATCTAGACACCAGCCCAAGAGTAAATAGATGCAGCTCTGCCTTATCTTGTTCCCCCTACAAGCCAACAGAGTCCCGTCCCATAAACAGTGTGCTAGCACTTTGTGTGATGTTTAGACTCATCTTGACTCATTTGAATCTCTGGATTATTGATCCCATTTGGAGTAGTTTCCTTTGTCCTACGTCCTTTCACCTTATTGCTTCAGGCAGTTCAGTAAAGGGTTTTGAACCATTCATGCCCAGTGCTGCCCTTTGCTTCATGGTAAGCTTCTGGACCCTGCCAGGGCATGGGCCTCGCTGTTTCCTGTTCTCCTGTTCCAGCCTCTACTCCCAATCTGGGCTACCTTCGGATCACAGCAACTCAAACAGTGAAATATCATGGCCACTACCAATAAACCAAGTTGTTTCAGGTTGTCTTTCTCAGTTTACACAGGCCTTCTGTATTAAAAACTAACTGATAACCCAACATCATTCTGACTTTGCAGGGAAGTTATATCACAAGTCTATGAAGCAATACTGAATCTAGACCCCTCAAGGCTTTCAGTAAAAAAACTTAAGATTATTTCAGGATAGCTCAAGTCAGAGATTACCAACAAACCTTTCAGAAACAGAATTCTTTCATCCTTTTCTATAGATTCAACAGTAGCTTCTCAGAGCAAGAAGAGACAAGAGGTCATCTGCTTAATCCTGGCCTCCCCACCAGGCCAGCTAAGATGCCGTCAGCCTCCATTAACTATGTCCTCAAACATAAGTAATTTCGAACCCTGAGTCTGTGTCTCCTTCCCGAAGACAGCTTTCCTCACACACGGGATGGTTCTTGTCTGTCGGCTCCTCTTTCTCTGCAAGAACACTCACAACTTGTTACTTCCCGTCGCCTATCTTTTAGGCATTTCTCAATTTCTCTCCCGTGAAGAGCTTTCTTACCCTTCTTATTTTGAAGTGTGAAGATGTGGTGTGAGTGTGTGTGTGTATTTTATGTAATTCCTCTGGATTTGAGGTTTGGAGAGAGAAGACAGAGCGTTTGCCTGGCCCCCACTATTTAAACTAGAAGTCTATGTTCCAATCGCTATATAATCTAGTATTTGAGAATGCTATACAATAATACTTCATTATCATACAGTTTGATTTGCTAAAAATTTTTCCCTTACATTAAGCCGAAATTCAACTTGCACTAAACTTCACTCATTGGCCCCAATTCTATCCTTGATATTTATATTGAATACAGTACATCTAATTTGAAGATAATTCTCATGTCCTATTATTTTTCTTCCCCCCTAGCCTAAACGTACCCAATTGCTTTCAAAACTTCCTGACCAGTCATATAGACCCTTCACCATTTTAGTTGCTGACCACCTCCTGACCTGGTTTTTCTATGCAAATTTCTCCAAAGTGCCTTTTAAAGTGGGCCTCCAGAACTGAATAGGTGGTGGCAGTCAGACCTTTACAGAGCCCAGGAGGACTCTTAACTCCCTTGTTCTGGAGACTATTTCTAACAGCACAATCCAACATCCCCATATCATACTGAAGACACATATTGAGCTAAGAGAACAACCCTTTGCCACTTTGTTCTATGCAGCCACTTCTCTGCCTCCCCTATTCTGTACCTGGCACACTTGTTTTCGAGATTGTAAAATCAGGACTTTACCAGCTGCTCTATTAGATTTCATGTTATGTTCAGGCAAGGGCTGCAGACAAGATCAGGGACAAACACCCTATAGCACCAAGCAACTCCCCTCCCCAGCCCCAGCCTCCACTACTTCTGAACATTTGGGGAGAAAGGAAACCTCATTCCACGAACAGCTGCCCAAACACTTTCACTGCCTCTGCAGAACTGCTGAATAGGACCGTCAACTTGGAAAATCCATTGTCTTTGAGTCTCCCACTCCTTTAACTATTCTCCCTGGTTGACCGAGTGTCATTTATCTATGGAGCCCCCCTCCCTTCGCTATTGAGAAGTCACAACCTAGATTCAACTTATCGCACAAACTTGACTATGTCTTCACCAAAATAATTAGGCTTCTTTCTCTTCTTAGAACAAAATGCTGCATCCCTCTGAAGACTTAGAGGGCTGAAGATAAATCCTTATAAAAGAAACTTTCACGCAGCCTTTTGTGGACTTCCACACATCTTGGTCAGTTTCCTCAGCCCACTCACCACTCCAGCTGAGAGCAGCAGAAGAGAACACAGCCAGGTCAGGCGGCCAGAACACTAATCAGAGGCGTTGCCCATCTTGGACAGTGACACTCACAGGACCAACCTACATCCACAATATTAAAATAATGTCCCCTCCCTGCAGCCTTCAACAAAATCCTAAATTCAAATTTGGAGAGTATATATATTACACTCTAAGCTTTAACAAGGAAGGGAAGATAGTAAAATGATCTCAAAATGTAGACTATAAGTTCATCTCCCAAGAAAAAGGCAGAACAGTTTGTCCCAGAAGAATATTTCGCCATTCCTATTCTTATGATGCTGCTCCAAATTTAAACTTTGTCTTTTAATGTATAAAGTTCTAAAAAGGTCAAATTCAAGTTGGGTACTCAAAGACAACACAAAATAATTACCTGATTAATTCAATTAGCTAGTCTACATGAATAAGACTCCTATACTTTCACAGGTAGTTTTTTTTTAAGGTCATTCTCTGCATAATTTCCAGAACTTTCTATTTCATTTTAGCTGAGAAATATGTTATTTTGAAAAGAACCTTATGGATGTAATATCAAAGATTTTCCTTACACTGCTTTGGGGGAGGGAAGAACTTTTACCACTGCCTTTTAACTTTTCTCCACTGTAACAGTTGTGCTTGAATAGCCTATTAAGCTATTTACTATATATGAGCCGCGCACTGGATGACTGATTGTTTCCACATTGCAACAACAAGTCAATCATAAATCTAAAAGGTTAACAAGAAAAACCAAATCAACTTTAAACAAGTAAACCATGTCAAAAAGTCAAAATGATATTTCACTTGCTGGTTACAGACATGTTGATCTGATCAACACTTTTGAAGAGAGTGACATCAATACTTCGAAACAGTGATGAGGGCCACTGATTCCATCACTTATTAAAATTTTTTAGAATAAAACCTTAATTTTGGCTGTCCAGGCTGAAATTTAATACCAGATTATTTCGACAGTTTGTTTTCCTTCTTTTGTACAATAGGAAAAAATTGAAATGCTTGGGCATAAAAATCATTCTTATTAAAAAAAGAACATCTAGAAAAATTAAATAAAAAATTTATTGAATACCTTAAATAAAAAGATTCCAGTGCAGATGTAAGCCTTATTAACTGTTCCTTGGTATCATGGTTATTTATGTAAACTCTTTTTTCTTTTGAGGAAGATTAGCCCTGAGCTAAGTATTGCCAGTCCTCCTCTTTTTGCTGAGGAAGCCTGGCCCTGAGCTAACATCGTGCCCATCTTCCTCTACTTTATATGTGGGACTCCTACCACAGCATGGCGTGCCAAGCAGTGCCATGTCCGCACCCAGGATCCGAACCGGTGAACCCCGGGCCGCCGAGAAGCGGAATGTGCACACTTAACCGCTGCGCCACTGGGCCGGCCCCTATGTAAAAATTTTTTATTGACAGCACAAATCCACCATTTCATTATTATTTGCTGCCAATATAAGAAACATTATAAACAAGAAATTCATTTCAGATTTTTTTTAGCTAATGAGACACCAAAGTTTATTAAAAACACTGTGGCATCTCTAAATTGTTTTAAAATGCCAACTTTATGGAGAAATGGAGACAAACCAATGCAGCATTCTCCATCCTTGATCTGAACTGCACTGATTTTCCCCTTGTGTGTTTTATTAAATAAAAAAGATGGGGGCTGGCCCAGAGGCATAGTGGTTAAGTTCATGCACTCCACTTCAGCGGCCTGGGGTTCGCAGGTTCGGATACCTGGCATGGACCTACACACCACTCATCAGCCATGCTGTGGCAGCATCCCACGTACAAAGTAGAGTAAGACTGGCACAGACGTTAGCTCAGCAACAACCTTCCTCAAGCAAAAAGAGGAAGATTGGCAACAGATGTAAGCTCAGGGTCAATCTTCCCCACCAAAAAAATAAAAACAAAAAAGATGAAAATAAGACTTTATAAGCCTCCCAGGATAGACACCCCAATTTACCACAGTTCTGCCATAAAGATGGAAGAACTAAGAAGCAGATGGAGGAAAATGAGACTTGCTTAATTTTTTGAGCGACTGTGAAGCTGAAGTTATCTAGGAACGTCTTTAGAATTACTTTTATGCACTCTATTAACTAAACTACCCTGGGCGTTAGTGTACTTTTATGGCTTAGCGACTCTTATTAAAACACTACTGAAAAATGAATACACACACACACACACACTCACACATACATGAATGCCCACCTGTTACACGGAATTTTTTTGGTCCATTTCCACTTACCCAAACTACCTTGCCAGAGATTTTGTGAAGTAGAAGATCAGTATTACATCAAGGTGAAATCACTGAAATTTAGCATAGGATCTCTTTTAATCTCTACCCCTAGAATACAACACTAAAGACTTAATTCCAAGATGCCACGACACTACTATCAGATATTTGGGTTTTCCAGCAGTCTCTTCCTAATGCTCTAATATATGGTGATAAATGTCTCCTTAATTTGCACAACAGTTTTCAATTGCCCTCATAGGAGACCACCTTGAAGGAGCGAGTAAAAGGTTTAGTCATGGTTTCCATTTTCCTATTTGAATCAATACGTTCTAGTTAAATGGACAATTAATAGGTCACTTCCAAAATAGTAGCGTATCAGTCCTGGTTAATAAACAATCCCCACAGTTGATAATGGGCCCTATGTATTCAGCAAGGCCTGTATACACTCAGCTCATCCACTAAATCCCCTTTCAGGTGGACAGGGTTATATGGGAAGATGAGCTAGAATGAGTCTATAAAAGTCAGTTTCATTCACTGCTTTATTTTTCAGTCAAGTGCTTTAAATGGTGTCCAGAAATTCACTTGGAATGTGAGACAGGAGAAAAGACTGACACACAGAGCCTGGCTTTATGACGATACAAAAGGGCAACTGACCCTTGCCCGGGCCTTTTCCGTGTGAAATGGTTCCTAAAGTTCATCTGCACAGTGAAAAATCGTGGTGAGGTCGCGTGTGGATGAGTCAAGTGAAAGTGAAGCTTGGTCACGGGTCTGTCCCCCATTGTGGCCGGGGCCCAGCCATGTAAAGTGCTCTGTGGGAAAGTATCAGCCCCCTAAAGAGATGCTCAGAAGCTCGCAGCTCATTAAACGGCCAGCATTTGCTGCCTCACTTGTCAGGAATCATTCTGTGGAGCAACTGCTCTCCTGCAACATTCATAAAACACACGCAGAGAGGCAGCAAGGATCGGCATTCAACCGTGATGCTGCTCTGTACTTTCGTCTGACTCAAGTCCTCTTTCACTTTTCACCTGATGGAGCCGTAAACCTGAATCCATGTTTTCTCTTGGGCGGCTGCAATGAATGCACTCCTTCACTGGACTTCTCTAACCCAAACTCAAATTCTCTGTCTACAGATTCTTACCTGACATAGAAATCTCAAGATCAAGGTGAACTTTATTTATTTTTAGTTAGATTGTTTTTACATACGCGTGTGTGCACACAAACACTCTTCAAGTTTTTCAAAGTTGTCATTCTCACTCCAGTCCCAGACACTATTAAAATTTTATAATGTTTGATGAAAGCTCTCTTAAAAATATTTCCTACGACCCTGGCGAGTTTTCTTCAAGAGCATAAAGAGGAGGTATTTACCTCCTTTTACAATCTTAATTTTAAGTTATTTCCTATGGACACCTAGTGACTATCTGTGTCACATTTTCACCTGAATGGAAATTTTACACAGCAGAATTTCTTAGCCTGCCTTCCTTTCTTTTTTCTTCTTTAAATGAGTATGGCTACACATTTCAGAAAGAGCCAAACTGGTCCCTTTGAGATCTTTTATATCAAATGGAAAACAAGTTGCTTCCCTTAGTGTGTCAGCCCTGGGTTTCAAAGCCATTAGAAACCGCTCACAATTGCTCAGTGTGCTGAGGTTTGATAAATCTCTGGAAAGCTCCTGAATGGGATCGCTGTGATTTTTAGTGAGGAATTAGCTCCTTGCCATTGCACTACCAATTAGTTTTCCAGAGCCCATTAAATCCTGCTGCTTTGGTTTACAGAATAACTGAGGCATTGCTGATGAAGCAGAAAAACTTACTTGGAAAAGCAGTGGGGGATGCAGGGCGCCGACAGGACCCACCGCAGCACGCCGAGCAGAATGGCGGGGCGCTCAGAAAAAAGGGTTTGGAAGGCGCTGCAGAGAAAGCATTGATCTCATTGATTAGCCATGTCTTTTAGACAATATTCAAAATTCCAGTTTCCCAAAAGTCACCGAGTAAAAGCACTTCCTTTTTGGAGCCTTTACTTAATTAGAACTTTTACTGAAATTAAAGTCATTCTAGAGCAGGCTTTGTTGTCCAAGAGCTTGCCAAATAATTTAATCAAGATTTGGAAGACGTGGTAGAAAGACTCAAATTACCAAAACCAAACGTGTGGCCATAATTATAAGTAGTAAATAGCAAACATTCCTATATTTAGAATATCTAAGAGCAACACTGTCCCAGTGAACTCCCTGTGATGAGGGACATGTCCTATATCTGCACTGTCCAACATGGTGTCGACTTGCCACAAATGGCGACTGAGCACTTGAAATGTGGCTAGTCTCACTGGCTAAGTGAATTCTTAATTTAAATTATTTTAAATTAAACAGACTCATGTAGGTAGGGGCTATCATACTGAATAGCACAGCTCTAGATCTAATACTTACCAAGAAACAACTTGTATGTTATGTGCTTAAGTTTAATTTTTAAAAGAGATTATATTACTCTGTTTATTGTTAGAAGGTTCTTCGAAATACAGTTAGTTGCATTCCAAAGTTGATAATAGCAAATTTACTAAGCAATTCCATAACAAAAAGTGGTTTTTCTCATCACTTTTACTCGTTTAAAAGTATGTGAGAATAGTAATAACATTTTATCTCAAGAGAAACCCAGTTAATCTGAAAGAATTTGTGTTTATAGCATAGGGGGTTGCCGTAAAATTCTGTTCTGCTCATTTTATTAAACTAATCTATTCATAACATTTTCAATACATACACATGGAATAGTTATCATTATTCTTGTAAATAAAGACATTTTAAACTCTGTTTCTCAGTAGTTGAAAAGTAGCTAGAAAGGATGTCACAGAACGTTAATAACAGCTCTTCTTAATTGAGCACTTACTACATACCAGATTTTGGTTAAGAACTTTAAATATACCATGTCCTCTGGTAAGATGGGGTTTAATACAATATAAATATGGGTGAGAGTTCCTGAAGGCAGGCAACTTGCTTTTACCATGGCATACCCAGCAGAGTGCCTGGCACATTCTAAATAGTCAACAAATTTTCAATAAATGAATGAAAACTAAGAAATAGGAAACTTCTGATCTTCTTAGGTAAATAATGAGGATCAGGAATTAACTCCTTCTCTGTTCCCCTCATATACCCTCAAATAGAGTATCTTCCATAACAGATGACTTGAAATCTAGAACACGACTTGAAAATAAATATTTTTATTATTCTCTCTTCATATTCAATGGCAACTTTTCTTTTATTAATCATATATAGTGAACATTATTTTGATAGGAATACATACCTTTTTCAAGAATACAGTAATATCAGGCTTGTATTTTAACCAATTGATAAGCATGTGTTTATTTTCACCAACATCTTTGAAGGATATAGCAAAATAAGTGTATTGCCTAATAAGAATTTTGTAGTCTCAGGGTCCTTAATGCCTTCAAATTGGAAAATAACCATAAATGCAGGGTTTTTTCTATAATACAATGGAAAGTTGCCAATATTAATGTTCTTAGTTTTTTAATTGAATTTTCAAGTAAAAACATGTTCGTCTTAATGCTGTTTTGAAGATATGGCAACTAAAGCAAAGTATGAAAAGGAGACCCATTTTGGTGTTCAAAAAGTTCTATGAAACTTTTTTTTAAATTTCACCGTTATCACATGTCATTCTAATACTGACTGTAGAACCATTATAGAAATGACAAATCATTTCACTTGAATGTATATTACAAGAGTATGATAGAGTTACATTTTCCATTATTTCTACGAATATATGAAGTACTTTGAAAAATGGAAAAATGGAAATATATTTCTTGCTTCATTATATTTATTCTCAAGCATTTCTGTTAACTAACTTACTTCATCTCCAAAATAAACACTCCATAGACAATTAACTTATGGTCATTGAGCTGTTTGGCATTTTTTTTTTTTTTTTGAGGAAGATTAGCCCTGAGCTAACTACTGCCAATCCTCCTCTTTTTGCTGAGGAAGACTGGCCTTGAGCTAACATCTGTGCCCATCTTCCTCTACTTTATATGTGGGACGCCTACCACAGCATGGCTTTGCCAAGTGGTGCCATGTCCGCACCTGGGATCCGAACCAGCGAACCCTGGGCCGCCAAAGCAGAACGTGCGCACTTAACCGCTGTGCCACTGGGCCGGCCCCTGGCATTTTTTAAATAGAGGTAACAGAAAAAGACTCTGCAATGTTGCATTTACATACATAAATTTAAATATTTATCATGATAGCTGGAAACACACAAATATGAAATATTTTTGCTCAATATGAAGTGTAGAAAATAAGTACACTATTAACACTATTAAAATAACAATGCAGGACATGTACAAATTACAAATTTTACTATTCTAATCAAACTATTTCTTAGTCTAATCCTATGGCCCTAAAAAGGGAAAATTAAAGGATAAAAAAAATGAATGGTTCATTTGAGATAAATGAGACTCTAAGCTATATGATTTTAGTGTTAAATTTACCATAAAAAGAGTTTTAATTGAGCAGTTTGTTATACTGCTTTATATTACCCTATCTTAATATAGTAAAGCTGTAATCAAAATGACATGCTATCTACAGTAACAACTGTAGGGGCTAAAGAACCACATGTGACATGACCAGGCTTAAAGTTCTATTGTGTAGAATTTCTTCACCATTTTAAATCACCTCTTTGACATACATATATTTACACAGGAGATTAGTCAATTCTTGAGTGCTATACATAAATACACCTTGTTTAAGCTGGTTTATGTGGAAATTGCTGTGAAATTCCAATTAAGTGCTCCATTTTTTTTTAACATGCTCCTACTTTGACATAAGTCAAATGCTAATCCAGCTGAGCATGCGATTGCAGGAGTGTTGAATGAAGTTAGGAAATAACCATTTAAAACAACGCAATGCATTAAAAAATAGATATCACACTTTTATGTTTGTAAACCACACACTTTTTAAAGCAATGAGCAAAAAGGAAACTCACATTTGAAAAAGACAAAGTGACAAGTTGACAGATGTGTTAAAACCTTTGTAAGCCATTAAGAACCACTTTGAAGATGCTTTGAAAAGGGTAGAGAACAAGGCTATTTCACCCTGGATGATATGCATTTCAAAGCCCATCAATGGAATCTATAGGCAGCCACTCTATCATTTATCATGTGAGCAACAACTCATTGTAGACTTGGTGAGCGATATTTATGATGATAACATGTAAGAAGTGTCTACTATATGCCCAGCACTGGACTGGCTATGAATTTAACACACGCTATTTCATTCATTCACGAACATTCAACCTCTCATGGGCATGTATCTAGAATATGATGATGACTGTTTTCAGCAAATTTTTTTTAAAGGACAAGAGAAACAAATATTTTAGCATAATACCTAGTTATTAGCCATGAGGGATAAGGGATTCATGCACAGAGACAGCCAGTCATTCAGTAAGAGTAACTTTCCAAGTTTTCCGCAAGAGAAAAACAAATGGCTTTTCCTATGGAAAAAACGCACACTGTCAGGGTCTCAGCATGATGTTAGGTTTTCTTGGTGCAACACTTCACGATATTCCAAATTTTGCCGCATCCTGCCAACAAATCTAACTTCCAGTTTCTGGGAGAATCTAAGTTACAAACAAATGACTCAAAAATTTTGGAACCAAACTGAGGCCTGTCTGAATCCAAATGGCTAAAATCCCTTATTCACAGCAAACTTCATGAACTTTTCACTTCTTAATCAGATGTTCTGACTTATCTGAAGATACGGCATCAAAATATTTAAGAATTATTTTGAATGTTTAGCTACAACTGGAACTTAGAGCCAACTTACTGGTGAACTGGCCTGATTTTTTTAAACTTAACTAGATAGTTCTGTGATGCAAGTATCTCACAGCCAAGGATGGTCACAAGCCTAGTTACAGAGCAATTATTTTCAAAATTCTGTTGTCTAGAAAATAAGCAATATATTACAAAAAATTTTTTGTTATTTTCATTCTTCTTTTCTGCTGGAGAACAACACAAATCTTAATGGGGTGAAATCACATTCTTTTTATTATCAATGCAAACTGGTATTAACTAACTTGAGGTGACATCTCAAAGAAAGAATACCACAGATTACTAATAAAACCTTCAAATAAACTTCAGGAACCTACTGTGATGCTCTGCCAATTAGGCAGCACATTTTAAGAAGGATGAGAAGAAATGAGAAAAGATTCCAAGATGTCTTACTAATGCAACCAAAGGGTCAAAAAATACCTCTGGGAAAGAATAGCGGGGAATTAAATAATTTCAAAAGGATGGTTTTGGGGTCAGCCTGGTGGCATAGTGGGTAAGTTCGCATGCCCCGCTTTGGCGGCCCGGGGGTTCCCCGGTTCAGATCCCGGGTGTAGACCTATGTACTGCTTATCAAGCCAAGCTGAGGCAGGCGTCCCACATATAAAGTAGAGGAAGATAGGCATGGATGTTAGCTCAAGGTCAATCTTCCTCAGCAAAAAAGAGGAGGATTGGTGGTGGATGTTAGCAAAGGGCTAATCTTCCTCACAAAAAAAAAAAAGGATGGTTTTAATGACCTCCTTCAAGTGCCAGGTACATGGGCACTGGGAATAAAGATAATTAAACTTCTGACCTGAAAATAATACACAAATGAACCTACTATCTGGAGCAGAGTAGACCCAAACAACGAGACTCTAAAGAATGGTAATCATCTGTCTTGAGTAGTAAAACCTAAGAAATATCAATTATTTAACGATGTGTGACTTATTTTATCACACAACCCAGAAGGAATTAATGTCTGTGATCCCCATGCAAACTTGCCTTCAATCACAAGGGAAAGCAAGTTAAGTAAATTCATCCTTACCTTTCTGCTTGTCAAAAACAACAGAAGTCAGCATTTCTTTGTCTGACATATTTTAGAGAAAGTAAAACAAAGTTCTTAATGTTCGGGTACAGCTCAGAAGAAGATAAATCAAGTGCAATCTCGACTTGTTTGATTCTGTCCTTTTAATTCCATGGAAATAATATTTATTGTATATCTATCAAATGTCACATAGTACACAGTGTCCTGGGACTATGAAACATGAAAAAGGATGGTTTCCCTCCCTGGAAGGATTTCTATTTTTTTTTAAGAATTTCTATTTTTTAACGTCCCTTAATTTACAGATTTTCAATCTGCTGGTCACGAAATGAAACGTAAATTTCTCCATTCTCCAAATTCAATTTTGTTCTGTCAAGTCTGAGGCATTCCGCAAGGAGATGAGATCTGAGTTTCCCTAACCACTGTTTCTCAACCCTGAATACACATTAGAATTACGTTGAGTGCTTTTCAAAGACACAGATGCCTGGGCTCCACATCCACTGGGTTAAATCAAGCTGGCTAGGAGTGGGCCTGCTAGCATAGCCTTGTCTCCAAAGCTGCACAGGTGAATATAATGCACAGCCAGATGAGACCGCTGAAAAGAACATAAAACAATGCCCAACATGTAGCAGGCACTCAATAAATGTTAGCCTTTACTCCTACCGTTACTCTATTATTTGAGATCACTCTAACACAACATATAGAAAGAAGCAGCAGGGTCCAGACTTTCACTGAATATAGATAAGTATAAAGAAAAGAATATTGTTAGGAAGACTTTGTCAAAAAAGGCTTGAAGCAGGAAAAACACCTTAACCTGGACCTTGATTTGGAAGGTATTTGGAACGACAAAAGGAGAGAGAGAGCCATTCCAGGAAGGAGAGTTTGCATGAACAAAGGAAAGGAGGCAAGGATGTGGTGACGCATGGGGCCAGTTAAGGAGGCAAGGAGGTGGTGACGCATGGGGCCATTTAAGGAGACCAGGAAAACTACTGGACAAGGCCAAAGGAGCGAGCGTTATGCAACGTACTTGGAGGAGCTAAACACAGCTGATGGAATGAAGGTCTGGAAGGACAAACCAAATATTATTATTTGATCTAATAGTCAAATGGGGATGATTAAGGTTGTCCTGAGTAGCTTCGTGTTATGACAAAGCTATATTTTAGAAAAATTCACCTGGCAGTAGTGAAGACATGCTGGAATAAGGAGGGGCTAAATGGAAGGATTCTACTGCACTAATAATATGCTGCAGCAATAGGTAACCAGAACCATTGGTCTGGACACTCTCACCAGCATCTTCTCCCCACAACACCAACAGATGGGTAGGGTCTGGCTTCTCCTCCTGGGACCCTAGTCCATTGCAACCACCAAAGATGGTCACTCCCTCTGTTGCCTCTCCCTTCAGGGAGTCTCCACTAGAGACTGCTCAAACCAGTTCTGGAAAAAAATGAGCTACATTTGAGGAAATCTCTTGCTCTTTTTACTATAAAATCAATGTCATGGAAGAGAATACCATAACAGAATAGTACCTGTAGCTCTCAAAAACTCTAAAAGCCTTGGGGCCACCCCAGTGGCCTAGTGGTTAAGTTCCGCATGCTCTGCTTCATCGGCCCAGGTTCAGTTCCCAGGTGTGGACCTACACCACTTGTCAGTGGCCATGCTGTGGCAGCAACCCACATACAAAATAGAGGAAGACTGGGACAGATGTTAGCTCAGGGCATATCTACCTCAAACAAAAAGAGGAAGACTGGCAACAGATGTTAGCTCAGGGCAAATCTTCCTCAGCAAAAAAACCTCTAAATGCCTTAGTGGAGGCTCCTTGAGCTCCCAGCCTACCACTCTATGTGATTTATTCCTACATTGGTCTACTCCAGCAGGAGACAGACCTAACAGGAATTGTGTCTGCTGATGGTTACCTTGATTTCACTCTGTAGCAGATTTTAAATGGCTGCAAATGATTTGACACTCCTCCCATTGAGAGGTAGGGTCTATTTCCCCTTCTCCTGGATTTTGATGATCCTGGCTCGCCTGACCAACGGACATGGAAAAAGTAACATTCTGGAACTTCCAAGGCTAGGTCATAAGAGCCTTGCAGCTACTGCCTGGGTTTCTTAGAATGTTTGCTCTTAGAACTCTCCCTTTCAGAACCCAGGCACCATGCTATAAGAAACTCAAAAGTCCAAGTGTGGATGCCACAATGAACAGCAGCAGTTGCACACCCAGGCAACAGCCAGCATCAACTGTCAGCCACATGAGTAGCCATCTTGGATATCCAGCCCAGCTGAGCCTACAGATGACCACAGCCCCAGCTGACATCTGTTATCTGCAATCGCATGAGACTCCAAGTGAGAACTACCCAGCTGACCCAGTCAACCCACAAAACTGAGAGAAAACAATAAATTGTTCCTGTAAGCACTAAGATTTGACGTGGTTTCTTTTATCACAGAATGCTTATTACAGAATACTCCTTTTACCAATATTGTACTTATGGTGGAGTGGTGGAAAGGAGTCTTTCACATCTTTCCGTGTATCTTATCAATGGGCTTTTGAGGTATGGGGTTAAAAGTCAAATGCTGATCCTAATCTCTGTTCTCATTTTGAAATGAGGAAGCAGAGGCTCGAGGAGATTACGTGAATTGCTTAGGATTTTATAACCATTCATATAAAGACCTTAGACTTGAATCTAGGCTTTAAAATGATAGAAATGCTGCTCAAACCAGCTCTGAAAACTATACAGTATTTTCAAATTTTCCCAATTTGCTTTTATGCGTTGGAGAAAGTGTTGGCAAACTTTTACTATAAAGGGCCAGATAGTAAATACATTAGGCTTTGCACACCATACCGTCTCGCGGCAACTACTCAGTGTGTGGTACAAAAGCACCTGTAGAAAATATGTGACCAAATAGGGGTGACTCTGTTCCTGTTTTGAAGAATCAGACTGTTTTTTTGTTTCAGACCAATATAACTACAGAATTGGTTCAACACGCCTAAACTCAATCCAGCCCTTGGTTAGTCTATTAAAAAACTTGCCAGAAGTCACGGTTTTTAATCTCTTTTAATGTACGTGCATTTTCTCAAAGAACAACTTACTAACTCCTTCACAGATTTTAATTTAAAAAGTATTAGAAATTTGAAGTTTTAAAGAACAAGATATTTTGAGTCCTCTCAAGAGGACTGTAGAAATGTATATACTGTATATTCTATTTCTGATGGTCACTTAGAATTAATAAAATTAAGATTATTACAGCATGATGCCTGAACACGTGAAAGAAAAGTGAAAAACTTAGTTCAGCTTTGGAATATTTATAATTAAGAAGACAAATTTTCATCAATATTTAGAAAAAGACTTGAAATATTTTCTTTTTTTTCTTTCTTTCTTTTTCCCAAATGCTTTGGTTCTGAAACAAAAGTCTAAAAACGTTTTGATCTTTGACTTCAGAGAGAATTTTAGTGGCTTAAGTTTACTGTTCACATAACACAAAAAGTACGCCCCTGAAATATTCACAACTAATAGCTGGTTGACAAAATGAACAATACTATTAAAAGTAAAATCAGTTATGGGAACTTTATATAAAGTGATGAATCACTCAGCATTGCCAAATCAAGTACTGACTGGAGGCTAAAAAGAATGAAAGGGAGAGATTTCATTAAAAGTGGAAACATTATTGAAAGTAAAATAAAATATTTTGGAATAAAATATACAAGGGTCTGGTAAGCATATTATATGTTAAAGCAAAAACTCAATTCCTTACTGAGAGAGTATAAAATAGAAGCATGATCTAATGAAGCCTTAAATACGGATTCTAACAAGCATTCCTAGATAAAAATCACATTGTTTCTTTCTTACAACTTGCCTTTTTATTCCTGATAGACTCCAGGTGTCTTTGAAAGAAAACGAAGTTATTTAACTGACTTAAAAATTGCGTACCTTCATTATGAAAAAGAGTTACTGTAATTAAGAAAAAACCTTTACTTAGAGCCTCTGTTAACCCAAGATGAAGTGGACAAACACTCTAGTAAGAGTTGCAAAGCAAGTCCTCTCAAAAGATATAAGAAGGGTTCTAAGTTGGACAATGTCAACAACAGAAATAGGGCGATGGAAACTAGGTTGCCTGAGGAGTAAATGAAGTATCTACTCCCCACACTAACATAGGGCACATCTGTTTAAATATTTTCAAGATGATAACATTTCTCTTCTGTTAGAACTTTCATAGCAAGGAATCTCAAAGTATTTTACGAATACGTCTATTACTGAAGTTGCTTCCTTTACTTACAAGTTGCTACCTTTTTACCACCGTTCAGCAGCAAACCTAATCATAAAATGTCTTCTTACAGCAAAACGGACTTTTTTCCGGTGAGCACAAGAACAGGAGGGAGGTGGCAAATCCAAAGAGGAATACAGCGGAGTCTAATGCACAGCTTTGGTTCCAAAATCTGAGCCACATTTATGGCAAACAAATGTAGATAAAATCACCATTGACAATCCTTTTAAATTGCCCACAACATATGGCATCCTTTGGCTTCCAGTATGTAACCCTGAACTCTCTGAATCCTACATTTATTTCTGCATAAATCCTTATGTAATTTTCTGGGCACTCAAACCGTTGTGTCTGTTAAAATAACCCTCAAATCCCTTAAGCGAATAAGAGTTACAGGCAAAGTTCTAAAATGTTCCTACTTGCCTGCGGATTTACTCCCATTTTATTATTAAACCTCAATAACTTCAATACATGTTAACAGATTGAAATTCCTTCTTGTTAAAGCAAAGTCGCAAAGAGTGCGTTGGGGGTTGAGAGAGGGGTACTAAAGTCAGAGGCAAGTTACAGGCACATAAATTGCTACCCTGTTGTAGTTCCTACTCATATTATTTTGTTAGGGGTGCGGCTTATTCCATCAGTATTAGAAGCAAAGGGATTAGCAGTCCTATTGGTTCTCTTCACTTTAAGAACTTCTCCTTGAACCTGAAGGAGTTTATTAACTTGAGGACCATATAATAATTTGTTCACTGCTGATTCCTCGTGAAGTTACAAAAGTTATTAATATGTTCATATAAATCCAAAGGTATGTTAAACAGATTAGAAAAAATAGACAGATGTAGTAAGAACATGCTTCAGGATTATCTACAAATTCCACCAAAGGATGGTTAGGGTGATGGCCCGAGCAAGGAACCACCAGAACAGTTCTCATCATTATCTTTTTCTGAATCCCCTGTTATCCTTGTCCTGGTTCTGGGTCAGCATCAGCAACATTCAAGATTCTGCAATTTTAACTTGCTAAAACAAATCTAGAGCAGGTTTACCAAAAATAAAGGACAAACTCTAGCCTAGTAAGTCAGATCACAAAGTCTCCAATTCGACTGGAATCCCCATTTGGAGCATAGATCCATCTTTTCCTACCTCTGCCAAGTACCTAAAACGTAAGAGAAGCTATTTTATTTCACACTTTCAGCATATCTCAGTGAAAGTGGAAAAAAACCACCAGTTGGAGTACAAACATAAGCGCAAGTAGTTTAAGACGGAGTCAAGGATTAATAAACAAACAGAAACTGGGGTGGGGAGGTGGACAAGACAACAACAGCGCACATTAAGCGTTAATGGCAAGAAATAATCCTCACAGGGTGCCAGGAAAAATACTATGGAGCTGGTTCCATTTCTATATTATACACTACAACTTACTTGACAAAATTACTTTAAAAAAAAGAACGGTTCAACTCACCTATCCAGAATAAACATTTGCTTTCTAAGCCTTTTATATGCAGCACAAGGAGTACATTTAATTATCAATCAATTATATTGAGGAAATTATTTTTGTCAAATATTTTCTAAAATATTTCAAATAAATGTTCTTAAAAAGGAAAGCTATCTACTCCACTTATTTTGAAGAAAATTTGTGGCATAACTAAGAGAAATTGAAAATTTTTAGCTTTTTACATTTCAAGACCCTCTTTTATATACAAAAACATGAATATTTTAATCTAGCACAATATTTGCCAAATAACGACATTAATGAACTTCTGGGGAAGGATCTCTGATGATTAGAATTTACTTGCAAAACCCCCTCATTTCCACTAATAAACTATAACAGATCCAAGACCTTTTGTTTTGTTTTTCTCCAGATAAAACCTCTGGAGGGGAACCTACTTACCACCTACTATTGCACTAAATGTGTCCCTCTTATGCCTTGAGGAATGCCTTTGGATTTTTAAAATAAAGTCTTTAAACTATATAAATAATTTGACAACATATAGCTATGGGATATTCATTTTCTTGCTCTAAATACTCAAAGACTTGCCAATTTTTAGGGATGAAGCACTGACAGCTATACTTTCATCCATGGCCTGTAAATCTGTGTTACCATGTAACTGTCACCACCTTTCAGACACATAACAAGATGAAGGGGAAAACCAGTTTCTCTCCTTAGGGGCTCAGATACAAAATCACAATCTGATTTATTATTGTGATACATGTAATTGGTTATCCCATTATCCCTCACTAGTTTCTCATATTCAATGAAAGACTAATCTAAGGAACCTGAAGATTTGGGGCAATTTTCTTCTCTTTCACAAGTTCACAGATGTTTAAACTGATACTTTAGACAAAAAAACCATTATCAAGTGGAATAATCATTGTAGGAAAAAAATGGCCTAAGATGAGAGTTACGGCAGCTAACAATTATGAAAACGCTTAGTAAACCATAAAGCAGTACAGAACACGGAATGTTAAGGTCCACAGGGGCAAGGACAGTTATCTGTTTTGTTCACTGATTATCCCTAGGGCCTAGAAGAGAGTCTGACACATGGGACACACACAGTAAGCATTTGCTGAATGAATAAAATATATGGTATAATTAAAAGTGGGTAACAAAAATAATGAAGCAGAAATGCATGCAGTGCCCTAGAGCTGTATTTCACCAATGCACTTAAAAAGAACTCTGGGATTTTCTTATTCAACATTTAGACGGGTGCACTCAAACTAAGGTTGAAAAAAGCGTTGGTAGTCAATATGCCGAAATGATTAAAAATCACGTCTTGTGTGTGATCCACTTCTAAGTTCCTGTCTAAAGGATCAGAACTGGTTGTTCATGGACATTTCAGAGAGAAATATTATCTTTCTGAAAACAGAAGCTTTTTTATCTCCTTTCTAGTCTCTATAAAACATCAGTCACTATTTCATCCTCATCGAATTTTCAGGTGATAACTAACATTGTCAGCAGTCATTATAACTTCATAATTCTACACAGTGTAAAAATTCCCACAACATTCAGTAAGGCAAGAATCGGTCACTTAAATACAACTGTTCAGAAAACTACATTCTTTGTCAAATTATAGAAACGAATGTTAAATGCTGGTTTTAAGCAGAATATTTGTGGGCACAAATTTACAGGGTTTTAATTTGCTTCTGAAGATATTTTTCTAGTTTCAAAAATTAAATGCACTCTTCAGAAGCATGGTTTTTTGAAATAAAAGGTTATTTGTTCAAACAAAGATTACCTAGGAGAACATCAAACCCTCAATGAGGAGTGAATTAAACATTAGAAAAAAATATATCCCTAAAGAATTTTAGAATACTTCAAAGGGAAATATAAATAATGATACCCTCTACATTATTCAAAAAAAATTACTTTTGCATTTTGGCACTTCAAGTGTACAAGAATGAATATGTTCTCAAAAACAAAAAAGAATGGAGTTAGAAAACCCTTTTCCCAATAATTGCAGTATTTTGAATGAAACGAACAGGTATACAAAATTATTTTTCAGAGTTATTGAAATATCTGCATTTGATTCGCATTTGGTTTATTTAAATTTAATCTGTAAAATCTCCAAAGGTTAAAATTAAGTAACTTTCCATGGTTGACTGGCCAAGCACGATCAGGAGCAATTTAAGAATGCTTGAAAAATAACTTCTATGATTACGATGCCAAATCGCCATAAGTTATGCAAATCACCAAATTGTCTCGAAAATGTTATTTTTATACGACAACATTAATTACTAACTCTTGGCTACGTGAACCTGCCTTATACGCTTCTAATTTTCCTAATACTTCAAAAAGAACAGAGTGGCCCACATTTCCAAGGCACATAAACTTTGCCTTGACTGTATTTGTTCCTCTCCCAGGGTGCAAAAAGGCTTCGTAGAATTTAGGTTTTACACTATGCGAATGAGACCGCTGCTCATGTAATTATATTTGTTCCATTCTGTTAGTAACCATTTCAAACTGAATGCCCAGGACAGGTTCTAAACATGTTAAATTCTATAAAGACATTAGCGATAAATTTGATCCGGCAGTTTGCCGGGACAATGAATCTGCTGAAAAAGCGTCTATTAGTCATTCTGGACAAACCCAATGGGATTAAAAGAATGAGTTAAGATAGCCTAAGGACGCAGCCCAAAAAGAAGAAAAAAATATTAATCCAGCTGGATCTCAGCTCCTGAGATCCTTTTCCCTTTTTCATTGCCAATTTCGGCAGCCCCTCCATAACGTCTAGCTAATATTGGACTAAACTATCCGCATCCTCCCCTCCTCAGTCATACTACTCAGGTTTTATGCGGGAATTACCAACAAGCCAAGCAAAACTGCCCTTCTTTTGGTAAATTCTCACTTATTACTGACTTTCTGCTCCAGGAGACAATTTAGCTGTTGCAGCTCAACAAGAAGTAAAAGTCGGCCTCAGTGATCCAAAATCTAAGAGTGGAGAAAGCCAAAACTTTGCGCAACCCTGCCACCAAAAATCTTCGCGCGCCTTCTCGAACCGTCCTGATCCGCGCAACAGAGGCAAAAGCCCCCGAAGCGGGCCACGCGGAAACTCCTTGCCAAGAACTTTCCTGGGAGCCGGTGTCACGCGGCCTCCGGTACAGGAGCGGGCGGTTAGAAACGCTGAACCTGGGAAAATCCACGCAACTGGTCGAGCGAGCTCAGAGATCTCGGGACTGGGGCTGTCCTTTCCGGCTAACATAACGAGGTGCCTTCAGGGTTTCTCCGGAAAGGCCTGAAAATCAAGGTAGCACTACCACTTGTTGAAGGAAGGGGACATGGAGGAAGCTGGTGGCATGGGATGGCAGGGAAATCACAATTTGTGATGGTCCCCTCCTTACCCTGGAAGAGGCACCTCCACTAAAACTGGAGATGCTCTAGGAAAGTCCCAGGCCGGCGCGGAATACTGCGCCCTGGGGCTGGGGCGCCGTGCGCACCTCCCGCGCGCCCAGATCTCGGGACCGGTCTGCTGGGAGGCGCCAGGCACGGCTGGGGAGGGGACAGCTGGCTCACCTGGCGCTGAAGGATGGAAGGTACAGTCCCGGTTCCCCGGAGCCCGGCCCGGCAGCCTTACTCCGTCCGCCGAGGGGCTGAACACTTGAAAAGCCCACCGCGGGCCGTAGGGCGCCCCGGCGGGGCTGACTTGTTCGGCCGCGGGGCACAGCTTGAGAGGTACTGGGCTGGCAGGCAGGGGCCGGACCTGCGCGCCGGCGACGGCGGTGGCGGTGGCGGTGGCTAGTGCGGCCGCCGGGCCGTGGGGCGGAGGTGGCTGCAGCCCGGGCGGCGGGGCGCCTCCGGCCCGCAGCAAGTTCTCGATCAGGAAACTCTTGCCCAGGTTGCCAAAGCCCGGCGCTGCGGGGAGGTTCAGGAGCGCGGAGGAGGCCACCACGTCCCAGTAGGCGCCGGCGTGGGCCGCCACGGCGCTGGGGAGCATAGTGCGGCGCCCGCGGGCCGGCTACGCGCCCGCCCCTCGCTCGCGCCCCGCACCGCGCCCCGCGCCGCCGCCTCCCGCAGGGCTGGAGCGCGCTGAGCGATGGCACGGAGGACGCCGGCAGGCTTGGAACCGTATTATTTGTTTGGGTTGGGCGTTTTTTAAGGGATGGGAGGAGTGAGTGTGGGAGGGGGAGCTGTGCGTTTCCCGGGCCCGCGGCGTAGGCTCTGGGAGCGCCGGGGGAGTCCCTCCCGCTGTCTATGCAGATCCGGACGGGTTTTTTCTGGAAGGCTGGAAGGTGTGTCCAGCTCATCCATTCATGTCACCCGGCTCACAAAGTGACAGACGCGGCCAACAATAAGCGCAGCTCGGAGAGTCCCAGCTTTGGCTAGGGGAGGGGATGCGTAGCGGGAGGAGGTGGGGCGTGGAGGCGACGTGGACCCGGCGCGCTCGCCCGCTCCCAGCGGCCGGGTGGAGCTGCAGCCCTCGCTCCGGAGCCCACGCAGCCTCGGGGGCGCGAGGGCGCGGGGACGCCGGCAAGGAGCGCCCTGGGGGCTGGCAGCCCTCGCATCTGGAGAGCGAGCGCCCGGCGGACCACCTGTTGGGTGACCCTTGGCTCTTAAGAGTTGATGTCACTTCAGGAACCAACGGACATCCAAGGGAAGTGAGCGGAGTAATTATAAAGCTCCTCATTTTGGAATCTGTTTATATCAACGACATGTTAGTGTCTTGAAAGGGCTGTCGTCATCAGAGAAAGTCACAAGTGTTATTGAGATTGTCGTGGTCGTGCAGATGAAAAGTTACCTTTTAAAGAGTGGGTTGTTTACATATTAAATGTGGACCCTATTTTAAGGGGAAAGGAAATGAATTTTTCTAGGAGAGCTTTTAAGAAATTTCTCGGTTTCTAGGGATTCATTTCCAGTCACTTCTTAATAAGATTTGATTTAAGAATAACTCCAGTAGCGATGATCTAATAAATTTTGGTGTAGAGAAGGGGATCTTAGTCGGAGTCGGTTAAATGGCACAGATGGCTGGATCCAAAACCCCTGGAAGAAAAGTTAGCCCTAAGTTCGCCTAGCCATCTGTGGTTGGGTACTCCATCGCAGAGAAGGGGATGAGAACACTGAATTACTTAGCATTATAATTGCTCTTCCCCGCCCCCCCCCCCAGAAATTTGTGTATTTTTCGATTTATTAAGAGTCTGCTGAATAGATCCTGGACAGGTGAAAAAGTGCATGTGTGGGGGAGGGGGGGAGGTGTAATCAAAAGTCCGTTTAACCACGAGGTAATTTTAAAGCTCCTCATTTTGGAAACTGTGTCAATGAAGTGTTAAGACTGCGACTTCTCTGTCAGTTAACACTTCCCATTGCCACTCTCCTGTGCAAATTTAGATGAATTTATTTAGAATAAGGATGTCCGCAAAGTTTGGGGGTCACATGTAGAGTTGTCCTCTTTTCCCTCATAATAATTTGGTCCCTGGCTTCAATTTACTTAAAAGCTGGCTGGAGTTGCCAGGCTAGGGAGATTCATTTCCTTTTAAAAATTCACCTTTTGGTGTACTGGTTGACTTATTTTTCATTTACACTAGCTAGGTCCAAAGCTTTTGTAAGGTCCATGCTCCCCAAAGATGAGCATAGGTAGCTAAATTAATAAAGTTAGAATTCTTTTCTAATGTCATGTACAATTTTATCACCTGCTGCTAAATGGGAAGGAAGTTATTTGCAAGACTGGTGTATCCTACTAGTATTCATTCACTTATTGATTTAGTCAACAGACCTTTACTGAGCCTATTTATTGAGCACTTGTGGTGGTCCTGGGAATATACAGAGAGAAGAAAGTTCTGGTCCTTGCTTTGTAGGAGTTCACAGATGTGTGAGGGAGAAAAACAAGTTACACCTGAAGAGGGGCTTGTAATTTGGAAGGAAAAGTATGGGAAAACTTCCAGAAGAAGTCTCCCCCAAACTGAATCTTCAGAGGTGAGAGTAGTGGTTGGGGATAGGATGTGAAGTAGTAACCTTTGAGATTAGCAAGAAAAAGAGAGATTACATCATCACTGCCATTCACATATCATAGGCACTGTTTACCCAGTGTTTCCATTCAGTCGGGTATAGTACTCCACACTTTATTCATGTTAACTCGTTTATCTTCACAATAATCCTATAAAGTTGGACTGTTTTTATCCCATGTTACTGATGGGATTCAGAGAATTTAAGTAACTTTCCAAAGGTCACTCAACTCCCAGAGGCTGAGACACAATCCAAGCTGGATGAGTCCAAAGCCTTTGCTCTTAACGGGCACCCCCTTCACAAACCTGGTTTGCCATGCTAAATGGTGTCACTTGGCCATACAAGGGAGGCCGAAAAACAAGTATTCCATTTTTCTTTAGTGGAAGGTGGCAATAATATTTGAGTCGAGAATGACTGTTGCATCAGCCAACTTGCCACAGCCAGATAGGAGACAACTGGAGGAATCCAGACGCAAAATGATGTGGAATTTAATAAAATTAATGGCAAGAAGAATGGGATGGAAAGGATAAATATTGCTATGGTTGAATCTATAAGACTGGATGATGCAGGTCTCAACTGTGGTGATCCCCTCCCTCCCCAGGGGACATGTGGAGATATTTTTGGTTGTCACAACTTGTCAGGGGGTGGGGGGATTAGTTACTGGCATCTAGTAGGAAGAGGCCAACGATGCTGCTCAACACCCTATAATGCAACAAAGAATTATCCAGCCCAAAATGTCAATAGTGTGGTGATTGAGAAACCTTGATTACAGAGGATAAAGCAGAACGTAGGATCACTCCTAGTTTTCTGGTTTAGTGCCTGAGTAGATGCCCACTTACCAATATGGGGACTTATGAGATGAGGAGCAGGTTTTACATGGGATATGAACAAAAAGATGGAGTTAGACATTCTGGTTGTTTGTGGAATTTTCCAGAGAGAATAATGTGGTGAGAAGAGAACTGAGTCAAGAGATGAATGCTGGATGATACCAGCATTAAGGGAATGGATAAAAGAAAGAGGAGCTGTGAAGGAGACTGAAAACAAGCAGTCACAGTTCAAAGATGGAACCCAAGACAGACTGATGTCATGGAAGACAAAGGAGAGAACGTTTCAGAAGGAGGAAGGGCAGGCTTTGGTAAAGAACTGCTGTATGCTCACCAGATTCTTTCCCAACTGGACAAACAGCTACCATGCATTTCCCAGCCTCCCTTGCAGATTGCGTATGGCCAATGGAATAAGAGTAGAAGTGATATATTTCTCCCCCAGTTCTGTCTCCTGCTAACAATCCACGTGGTCCTCCACACACCTTGCTCTTCAGCTGCCAGATGCAGAGGTCCAGTGGAGGACCCTAATTTCCTAAGGGATGGTGGAACCACAAGATGAAAGGAGCTTGAGTCCCTGAATCACTACCTAGAAGGCCAACAGACATGAGTATTTATAGGAGTAAATCATGACATAGGCAGAAACTAAATCTTTATTAGGTAATGCCGTTAAAATTTAGGAGTTGGTTTCCACAGCATATCCTCACCTACTTTAATCAATATGCAACTCTGTAAATACCTCAGACCAAAAGAAGTAACTTGGTCCTCAGTCACACAGGCAAGAGCCCTTTTATGGGGAGCGAGGGAGGCAGAAACAAGGTTGTGGATGATTGAAGGCCAATAGAAGGTAAGAAAGCAGAGAAGTAGAGGTTGAAGAAACATAGAGGAAAAGCTAAAGGGAGTCATAGATTAAAGAAGAGATGAATATATTTATATGAGAAAAAAACAGGTACTACAGACAGTGGGCTGAAGATAAAAGAGAGATGGGGGTGTTTGATGGAGCAAAGAGAGGTGATGTGCCCTGCACGGGCTGTGTGGGCTCTTTACCTCTTGGCAAGGAAGTGTTCCAAGCCCAAGGCCCATTCTTATGTAGCCGAGTTGAGGATGAAAGACTGCATACAGGAGACTGCCTTTCCCTGCAGTTAGCTTTGTCTTCAATTAACAGCAGAGGGTTTTTTAGTTAGCACAATGGACATTACAAATTATTTTTCAGGGGATGAATAAGTGGTGTTTAAGATGGGGAGGAAAGCATTCCCACTTAATTCTGAACCAGTCCTGTGTTCGGTCACTGATTTAGAGAAATCTTGAGCCTAAACAAATGATGATGTTAGCAGCATCCCGGGACTGGAACACTGTCCCATTTCCTCAAGTGAATCTTTCATAGAGGATGTGAACTTGAAAGGGCCCAGAGCTGGACATCATTGAGCTTACAAAACATATCATTTGACTCTGTACCTGCTTGCACATCAATGTTTAAGTGTGTCATAGAATTTGGTCTGACGCTTTCACACCTGGTAGTGGAGTTAGGGGGATGGCTCTGTATCTGTTAAATTGCTTCATTAGCTATTAGATGCTACTGATATTTATGAAAAAGAACCTAATAATTGAGAATGCCCAAATAGGCTCAGGCCATTTTGCTACAGTGTTTTCATTCCCTAAAGAACCACTTTGGCCTATGCTGAGATCTGGTTCAATAAGAGAGCATCATCACAAACTCAATGCCTTCAGGGTCTGATGGGTAGCCTAGGGGTAGCCAGGTGTAAAATAATAGGGAGTGTGAGTTAGCTGTTACAGAGGCGGGGAGGTGGACAGGAGGAGAGGAAGGGACGGAGCCTGCCAAGCAAAAGCATATGCCTGGACCGAGGTTGTCGTTAGGCTGCAGAAGTAGGTTGGGGCCCGATTGTGCCTTATATGCAGTACTCAGGATTTTGGACTTGATCCTGAAAGCAATGAAATGTGCACAAGAAAAAAAAGTTGTAACTATGTGTGGTGATGGATGTTAACTAAACTTATTGTGGTAATCATTTTGCTATATTTACACATAGCAATCATTACGTTGTACACCTAAAACTAATACAATGTTTTATGTCAGTTATATCTCACTATTAAAAAAGCAATGAGATGTGAGCTAATGTTTGCATTTTAAAAGACCACTCCTGTGGGATGAAGACTGTACTAGGATCTGGAAAAGATTCTGATTGGAGACTATTAAAGTAATCCAGATAAGAGATCCTGGGAGTCTGGGCTGGGTTTGTGGCAGTGATGATGGAGAGAGGCAGGAAAATTTGAGAGGTATCTAGAAGGTATCTGTGAATTTAGAGTCTGAGGAAGCCTTGTCTCTCCCAAGGACCCAGCCTGCTTCGTTTTATCAGACCGTGAGAACTATACAGCCCATTGTATTTCCTGATGTGTTGTGAATGCGGAGAAGTTGAGCTAATTTTAGAGTTCAAGTGCAGTAACTCTCTTAGCTTGTATTTCTCTCAGCAACATCCTCTCCTTAGTCCACTTTAGATCGTTTATGTTTATTCTGATTGCTCTGTTTCTATCCATTTAGTGCACCTCCTCAAATCCTATAAGTAATAAACAAATGCAACAAATGTAAATCTTTTTTTGAGGCGGGGTGGTGAGGAAGATTGGCCCTGAGCTAACTTCTATGCCAGTCCTCCTCTATTTTGTATATGTGACGCTGTCACAGCATGGCTTGATGAACGGTGTGTAGGTCCGTGCCTCGGATCTGAACCTGTGAACCCCAGGCCACTGAAGCAGAGCACGTGAACTTAACCACTATGCAACCGGGCTGGACCTCATAAATCTTTTTTAAGCACACATGCTTAGAATAGTTTTACTAAGAATTGGACCTCTGTAATGGGTCTGAAGACGCTCTTCCCTATTCCTCCATGAATTCTTCCTTTTGGGCAGGAGAGTCTGTGCTTGCTGGAGGGAGAAGGCTTCTCATAGCCCAGGGAATATGGACTCTGGATGGTGAACTCCAGGATGAATTGCTGACTTCTCTTTGCAGCCTCTGAGCACCTGCTCCAACAACCAGACATCTTTGAAAAGAGGACACAATTGTGAGGAGCTAGGTTGTGTCCTCAACTGAAAGGAGAAGATTCAAGGGAATCATTGTAGCTTTCTCAGTAAGCCACTGGAAATCCGGCTGGTGCAGGGTTACTCAGGGAGAAACACATAGTTCCCAGTAACTGCTAACTGTGGAGATTCCACAGCCCAACACCCACTCACGACCCAGAGCCTCGGGGGGATTACATGCTAATCCATGAGTTAGAGAAAAAAAAAAGAAAGAAAAGTACGGGAATATGTTACGAGTTAGGTACATTCAGCCACTTCAATAGTCATTTCTCAATTAAATTCTGTACAATTCTAGACTTTCTTAAATATTCTCCCCTTCCCTCCACCCCACCCCATCTCCAGATACTCTTGGGTCTTTGAAATAGATTCTAAAAATCTGGCTCACCTCTGAAAGACATTTATAAATATGTTTTCCATTTTGATCTGGCAGGACTCATGTTCTTATTGTCCTACTTTTCCTGCACATGTCTTTTCTGGCTGGCCCTGTTGGCTTTGTGCGGATCATTTTGCCATGCCTCAGGCATTGTTCATCTCCGTGCCCTGCATTCTACCTTCAAGCTCTATTTTACTGACTTTCTTCTGTAACTGGGAGACTTCCCAGTTTCTTTCCAGGCCATTCAGTTTCTTTGGCATTACTTGCTCATTGATCATTTCGAACCACTTTTCCACTTGTGCTGCTTGGCCCAAAGTGAAATGCGAGACGACTGAAAGATTTTGAGGAAATGACTCTGGATGCTGCTGAGCAGCAGTCTTTTCAACCATTTCTCATTAGCTGTGTCCTCAAAGTCACAGGTGCCTCTCATTCATATTGAAATCCTTCCGAGTTTCCTGGTTTGACCTGAATCGCTGCTTTGGACAAAAGCGACGATGCACATTGCATTTTGAATTTTGTCATATTCCCCAATGTTTACACCAAAATAGTCCCTTCAGAGAAACATTAATTTTTTTACATTTACTGCCAAAATTATGAAGTACACACAGAGAAGTTAATCCCTTGTCAAGCTCCTCTCTAAGGCTGTGAATCCAGGCTCTCTGAACCAAATTTAGATGTGCTAATCTCCTTGCTTTAGAGTGCCGTTTGTCTAGTGAAAATTGATCTCGTGTAAAATGTAATAAGCATTTTAGGCAAATAAACAAAAATTAATCCCCAGAGTTTTTTTCTAGCCGCTCAGTCTTCTATTGAGATTCGCAGCTTTCATTTGGAAACTAGAATAATATTACTAAGCTTCTGAAGAAAGCGTTGCTTGACGGTCAGCCATTTAAATTGTGTGATGTACTTCCCAAGTGACATTCCTTACATCACTCAAATACCCTCCCTTTTTTTCTTACTTTCTTCCTTTAGCCTAAACACCTTGACCAGTCATTGAGCAATGAACTTGTTAAATGGCACACCACTTACATGAGTGACACACCAACATCTTTCATTTCTTCTTATATTGCAATATTGCATGTATAGATTGAATTATTTAATTAGGTTGATTCTGGCAATGTCTCACCTTTCTAATAGAATATAACTACTAATTAGTCCTCAATTTAGGGTTCTTGTTATATTGGAAAATAATAAGCTTTGATTTCTTTGAAATATTCTACAAGTCTGACCTCTTACTAATTCAAAATGGCCTTCTCCTAGTCAATACCCCATCAATGTAAGATTTTACTATACTTGTTGCAAATGTATGCAATGGTCAAAGAGAGGGATAGGTTAGGTTCTGCTCTGGTTACACACAACTCCGAGATCATAATGACTTAATGCAATAAAAGTTTATGTCCGGGGGGCCAGCCCCGTGGCTGAGTGGTTAAGTTCGCACGCTCTGATGCGGCGGCCCAGGGTTTCGCTGGTTCGGATCCTGGGCGCGGACATGGCACCGCTCGTCAGGCCACATTGAGGTGGCATCCTACATGCTACAACTAGAAGGACCTGCAACTAAGATATACAGCTATGTACCAGGTGGAACGTGGGGAGATAAAGCATAAAAAAAAAAAAGATTGGCAACAATTGTTAGCTCAGGTGCCAATCTTTAGGAAAAAAAAAAGATTGGCCACAATTGTTAGCTCAGGTGCCAATCTTTAAAAAAAGACGGTTTATGTCCATTTGGGTGGGCTACAGCTCTCCTCCACAAAGAATTCATTCTTGGACTCAAGCTGATGGAGTAACGTCTGCCTGAAACATTTTTGGCCTTTTGGTAGAAGGAAAAGAAAGTGTAGCAAAGCGCATACTGACTCTTAAACTTTCTGCCCCGAAGGGCACATGTTCCTTCAGCTAACATTTCATTGGCCAAAGTAAGTCACGTGGCTATGCTTGAATTCAATAGGGTGAGGAAATACAATTTTTGCATAGGGTTGGAGCACTGGATATTTGTGAACAGTAATAAAGTATAGTACAGTATCCTGATGATACAATATACTGCATCAGTCAGAACTCAGAACAGACAAACACTGGGCTATAAAAGCAAAGGAAAATATGATATAAAACAATAAATTCCATTTTATCACATGAGGCATTATTTTTGGTTGGGGTGAGTAGTAATAAGACCACATCATAATACAATTAACTTATTTATTTAGATACCTATGCTGTTTTTTTCTTTCATTTTGATTAATTATATGAATTTTTCTTACTCTGCCTAATACAATTCTTAAATTGAGGCAGCAGTGAAAAATTTCATACTCCCTGATAATACAGATCATTGCTGTCAGATTTTTATACATTTTAAACTGTAGCTAATAAATTACTCTATGTAAACCACAGTATTTCTTCAATCATTAAAATAACAACTGTTTATTCTCTAAAAATATGTTTGATGAAATACTCTAGTTAAAAATAAAGAAAGTATGGGGCTGGCCCAGTAGTGCAGCAGTTAAGTGTGCACATTCCACTTCAGTGGCCTGAGGTTCACTGGTTCGAATCCCGGGTGCAGACATGGCACCACTTGGCAAGCCATGTTGTGGTAGGTGTGCCACATATAAAGCAGAGGAAGATGGGCATGGATGTTAGCTCAGGCCCAGTCTTCCTCAGCAAAAAGAGGAGGATTGGCAGATGTTAGCTTAGGGCTAATCTTCCTCAAAAAAAATAAAATAAAGGAACTAACTTCTCCCCCATCACCCATTTTTTTAAGAGTTGGAAGATATTTGCTTGCTTCTATTAGATGTAGTTACAGATAGGCAAAAAAAAAAATACAGTTTTTAAAAGTGAATTAATGCCTTTCTGAGCTAGCTACTACTTATCAAGTGTTTACCAGGTTTATTTATTCAAAAATACTTACCAACTGCCCATCTGTACTTACAGTGAGCAGGCACAGTGAAGACCATGATGAATAAGACAGAAATGGTCTCTGTCCTCATGGAGTTTAAATTCTAGTTAGAGATAGGGGATACACTATTAATTAAATAAATGACATAATTGTAGATTGTGATAAATGACAAGAAAAAATGAAATGGATGTTCTGTTTAGGGAACGAATTGAGATGGACTGAATATATTCCAAAATATATTTTAGAAATAAAATATATAGATCTTATGGATGGATAGTATGAACAGGATGAGGAATAGGAAGAAATCAAGGATCATTCAATGTCTGGGTAGATCAACTGGGTGGATGATGGTATCATCAACTGAGATGGAGAAGACTAGAAGAAAATCAAATTTTGGAGGAAGCCAGAAGCAGAGAACTTCCATGTTTGACATGTTAAGCTTGAGAAGCTTATTAGATATAGAAGCACAAACATCAAATAGTCAGAAAAAGAGTAACGTGTAATGTATAATCTGTAATATATGTAATATAAAATATGTTATATGATATAATGTGCATAATGTTATATGTTTTATATATACATATAGAGACAGAGACAGAGTAGGATGTTTAAAGATAAAACGGAGGCGATGGAGCCAGCAAAGAAGATGGGGAAGGAGTGGAAAACTTTTTCTGTAAAGGGTCAGATAGTAAATATTTTAGGATTTGCAAGCCATAACGTCTCTGTCACAACACCTTAACTCTGCAGTTACAGTACCAGAGCAGCCACAGACAATCCAGAAATGCGTGTACGTGACTGTCTCCCAATAAGGCTTTATTTATGGGCAGAATTTGCATTTCATATAATTTTACATTTCATGAAATATTATTATCCTTTGTATTCATTTTCAACTATTTAAAATGTGAAAAACACCTTTAGCTCACAGGCCCTGCAAAAGCAGGTGGTGGGCCAGGTTCGGCCCATGGGCTGTAGTTTGCTGACCTCTGAGGGAAACTCCCATGTATTAGTTACCTATGACTGTGTAACAATAACCCTAAAATTTAGCAGGTTAACACAACAAATATTTGTTTCCTCACAGTTTCTGTGGAGCAGGAATCTGGGCTCAGCTTATGTGGGTCCTCTGGCCCAGGGTCTCTCACAGGCTGCAGTTGAGGTGTTGGCTGGGGCTGAGTCACCTCAAGCCTTGACTGGGGAGGACCTGCTTCCAAGCTCATCTAGTAGTGCTTGGCAGGATTCAGTTCCTCCCTGCCTGTTGGCCAGAGACCTCCTTTGGTTTTTCCTATTTGGGCCTGTCCATAGGGAAGCTCACAACATGGCAGCTGGCTTCTATCAAAATGAAAAAGTGTGAGGAAGAGCGAGCAAGCAAGATGGAAGCCAGAGTCTTTTTGTAATGTAATCTCAGAAGTATCATCCCATTACTTCTGCCATATTCTGTTCAAGCAAGTCGCTAGGTCCAGTCCACACTCAAGGTGAGGGGATTACAGAAGGGCATGACTACCAGGAATTGGGGATCACTGGGAGCCATCTCAGAAACTAGCCCCCATACCTGGAACATGTGGTGTCACACGCAGGCTGAGAGGAGAATGGTTCCAGAATGCACAGTGGTCAGCTGTATTAGATATTGCTGAAAGTGTTGGAAAGACAAGAATGGAAAAGTATTAGATATAAGGGTTGATAGGAAGAATGAAATGAAGGAAAGTTAAGTAGTGACTGTGTTAAGGCCACTTTCAAGAATTTTTGCTATAAAAGAGTCTAGAAGTGAGGCAGTCGCTACAAAGGGATGAGAAGTAAGTAAGAGTAGTAAAAAAAAAAAAGGCGGCAATCAATTCTGAGCATACTTGTATGCTGATAGGAATAATCCAGTAAAAAAAGAGAAATTCTTGATGCTAAAGGGAAGAAAAACTGCAGGACTGTCCCTAAGAACAGGAGAAGTGATAGGATCCAGATCACTTGTGGGAGGATGGATCTCCGATGGGAGGAAGGATGCATCCCCCATTGTAACTGCATGGGACTCGGGAAGAAGGTTCAGTGCAAGCAGTTCATTGACATGGTGGTGGAAAGATATTGGCGTTCCTGGATAGCTTTTATATCTTCAGAAAAGAGTGAGGGGCCGGTCCAGTGCCGCAGTGGTTAAGTGCATACATTACGCTTCGGCAGCCCAGGGTTTGCTGGCCCGGATCCCAGGTGCGGACATGGCACCGCTTGGCAAGCCATGCTGTGGTAGGCATCCCACATATAAAGTGGAGGAAGATGGGCATGGATGTTAGCTCAGGGCCAGCCTTCCTCAGCTAAAAGAGGAGGATTGGCAGCAGTTAGCTCAGGGCTAATCTTCCTCAAAAAAAAAAGAACAGTGTGAAATGGAGCAAACTGGTACAGGAGGTTTAGAGGATGGAGGTGTAGATACGAAATGGAACGCTATTTTTTGAAAAGTACAAGAGTAAATTTACTGGGAACACATTTTAAGATTGCCTGGCATGATTGAGCTCTGTGTGCATGTTTTTAATGTCCATCAGTCAGCCTGGTGACCTCATTTTCTCTAGTAACTTTCAGCTGCTCAAGTTTGCGCGTGGAGAAAAGGGATAATTTGAGAGTTTGGTGACATGTACAATAGGGAGGAGAAGGGGAGGCACTGATTGTATTTAAAAAGGAGTAAATGACCAGAGACTCAAGGCGGGTCAATAGAAGTGAAACCAAGCCAGTCTGATGGTGAGGGGGTGGTGGGATAATAGAAAGTGGATGCTTCTTTACAGAAAAATGAGATTCAGATGAGAAATTGACCATTTAAAAATGCTTCTCATAAGTAAAGCCTCGTTAATAAGAAGATATTTTACATGTGAAATCCGTGTTTAACTTTGAATTAGATTGATATGATAGTTTTAAGTCACTCAGAAAGAAAGGGGGTTTCTCCTTTAAGAAATATGGTACTAAAAATCTTCCCACTGTGAGGGAAGAATCAGTTAAGTTGACAAAGGAAATTTGTGATCTTTAAAAGGAAAGGGAAGTTTGTTCAGAAAGGGTAGGAGAAAGTTGATGCTGAGAACCAACGAGGGCAATCAGTGTTTCTTCTCTAGTTTCCTAACCCTGTAATTTCAAAGCCTGGATGTGCATAAGAACCATCTGTTTAGAGCTTGCTAAAAATCAGATGTCAGGCATCACTCAACACCTTCTGAATCACAATCAGAATTCAAATCAGTGCCTTTGACAATCGCCCCCAGATGTTGCTAATGGATAGTGGGGCTGAATGTAACCTTTAACTGGCCTGGCAACTTCTGCTACCTGCTTCTTGAAAGCAAGTCACCATAGAAGTGTGCCTACCCAAAGACCATCATGCTAAGAGAAGCCCATGCTTCATGAGATGCCACTTAGAGAAAGAGGGGCAGAGATGGGGGATGTCAGAAAGAGACACACAAACGCTAAGACACATCTAGGCAGTAGACAAATGAATGAGCCATCTTGGATGCCTGATTCTGTAGAGGCTTCATTTGGTTCCAGCCCCAGGCACCATCTGACTCAACAGCATAAGACTCCAAGGGAGAATTATTCAGCTGAGCCTACTCAGTGTATAAGATCATGAGAGAGAGTAATAAATTGTATTTTAAGCCACTGGATTTTACAGTAGTTTTTTATGCAGCAATAGATGACTGAAACACCATTTCCTACTGCCTCCCCAGGGACTTTGTCACCAATAAACTCCTTTCTGTATAAAAATAACAATAACTAACATTTACTGAGGTTTACTATCTTCCATACACTGTTCTACATACTTTTCGTGAAATTCTCTCAATAACCCTATTGAGATAGGTGCCATTTTTTACAGAAGATGAAATTTACTCAAGGTCGCACAAATAGAAAGTTATGTAGAGCAAGGCAGTGGGATCCCAGAGCCTGCACGCTTAACCACCAGATGCACCTTTAATATGCGCCCCTCTTTTGGGTCTTCCCTATGTGCGTTAAACATGCTCACGTTTCTCCCATCTTACAAAGCCAAACTCATCCTTGACCTTAGGGAGGCTCCTCTAGCAATCACTCCTTTTCTCTCTTTTTAGCTTTAAACTTAGCCTTTTAGAAAGGACGTCTACTTTCTGTCTCTGCTTCCTCCAGGTCACTCCTCAATGAATGGATGGATGAGTGAATGAATGAGACCCATCCTAACTAGCTTTCTCCTGTCTGTCTTTGGCCTTCCAAGATATTTCTTTTTTTTCTTATGCATGAAATACTTTAGGGATCTGCTACGTGTTCCTCTATCTCACTGGCATTGCCAAATTGCTCTGTAGTAATCATGTCACTCCCACCAGCAGTGTATGAGAGTTCCATATCTCCACACCCTTGCCAAAACCTGGTATTATAGGACTTTTTTTACAATTTGGTATGTGTAGAATACTAATCTCATTTTTCTGTTTGCATTTCCCCAGTTACTAATGGAGTCAAGTATCTTGTCCTACGTTTATTGACCTTTGGGACTTCCTTTTCTGTGAACTGATTTCTTACATCCTTTGTACATTTTATTTTTGGCTCGGTTGTCTTAGTTCTTCGTTCTTTTTAAATAGATTAGGATACTGATCCTGAATCAGTTGTGTATATTTCAAATTTCTTCTTCCAGGCCACAGGTTTTATTTTTACTTTTTAAATGTCTTTAAATTTTTTTTTTTGAGTTCATAATAGTATACAGCAATGTGAGATTTCAGTTGTACATTATTTCTTGACTGTCACCACATAAGTGCTCCCCTTCACCCCCAGTGCCCCCCCTACCTTCCCCTGGTAACCACTGAATTGTTTTCTTTGTCCCAGTACTTGTTTATAGTCCACACGTGAGTGAAATCATATGGTGTTTGTCTTTCTCTGTCTGGCTTATTTCGCTAAGGGTAATTCCCTCTATGTCCTTCCATGTTATTGCAAATGGGATAAATTTGTCTTTTTTTCTGGCTGAGTAGTATTCCATTGTGTGTATGTATGTCTATATATATATATATACCACATCTTCTTTATCCAATCATCTGTCGATGGGCACTTGGGTTGGTTCCATGTCTTGGCTATTGTAAATAGTGCTTCAATGAACATAGGGGTGCATATGTTACTTTGGATTGTTGATTTCAATAAATGTCTTTAAATTTTTATATGATCAGAATATCCTTATTTTCCTTTAAGTTTGATGATTGAAACCTGTCTTATGAAATATTTCACTAGCCTATGGTCATAAATATTGTCTCTCTTATTTTCTCCCAAAAGTTTAAAAATTTTGCCCTTCACGTGTAAATATTTAATTCACCTGTAATCACTTTTTGTATATGGTGTGAGATAAGGATCTAACTTTGTCAAAGCATGATGAAACCGATGCTCAATATCAGACATAAAAAGGTGATGTTGAGTTTATTTCTGATCAGCATCTCAGAGCAGAGTAGACTGTTGACCTTACCTAGGGTTTTTGGCAATATGGAGCTCATGGATTGGTGGACTTTCGAAGGCATGCTCGGGTTGACATCATCTGTAGTTGTAGTAACGTAATTACTCAGATAAGGTAGTGGGTGATTTGTTGACACTTCAGGTATATTGTGTTTTTGGGGTGAATCTGTCCCTGACTAGCTGACTTTCAGAAGCAGATTGCTGATACTGTTTGGTTGACTTGCAAAAGTGCATTCCCTGAGGGGAGTTATTGTTCGTCTATTGAACAGGTTTAAAACTGATTCCGGTGGCTGCTTTTTACCATGGTGACAGAACAATCCCTTTTAGAAAAAGTTTATGGAAACTCTTTAAATTCTCAATTCTGTCTCTTGTTTCTCATTCATCCAGAACTGTAGAAGAAATAATCAAGGATTTTCTGTATCTTACCACAAGTTGTTGATTCTCTTAAAGATGTGGTTTGTAGAGATCTGATTTTTAGATTGAGCATTAATTGGTGTGATTCTATCCTGTGCTTATCTGGAATCATTTAAGTCACCTGTCCGGACAGTAGCTCTGCAGAAGTACTTAAGACACTGAACAACAGACATCAAACAGCTATGAGACACATAAATTACATAGAAGTATTTAAGATAGGTCTAGAAGATTCTCCAGAACTAGGCCTGATTAAGGAATTATTCCCAACAATTTCCTATGTCCATCTTAAATAGCCAGGCTGCTTTTTACTTTAGCCAAGACATAGATTGTTTTACCTTATCAAAAAGGTTAATGCAGTACAACATGAAATGTTGGTCATGGGGCATATCCTTTCCTGACTGGCCAAAAGAAAGAGTGTGTGTGTGTGTGTGTGTGTGTGTGTGTGTAAAATCTCTATTTTTAGTTGCAAGGTTCTATACGTGTTCATTACATCAAGCTGTTATATAAATTGTTCATAGCCTTGCAAATTATCTGTTTGAATTTTTAATTACTGAGCTGTCTTAAAATCTCTCATTGTTAGATACTTGTTTCATTCATATGTAATTTATATCTTCCTTCTAATAATGTTTCATCTTTAAAGTCTGTTTTGTCTAATATTCATATAGTCACACCAGCTTTGTTTATGTTACTACTTTTCTGCTATATTTTTACATTCTTTTACTTTTAAATATTCTATGTCCTTATATTTTATACGTGTGTTTTAGATATAGCTGGATTTTTAAAATCTACTCTGACAACCTCTGTCTTTTAATTAGTGAATTTAACTCATTTATATTCAGTATGATTGCTAATATTTTCAATGTATTTCTACAATTTTGTTTTGTGCTTTCTACTTACCTTTCTTTACTATGCATTCTCTTTCCTTCTTTCTTGCCTGCTGTTGAATTGATAATGTTTTATTTATTCCGTTTTCCTTCTCTATGGACCAAGAGATATGTACTCTATTTCTATTCCATTAATGGTTAATCTCAACATTTTAACATTAGTCTAAAGTTAATGAATATCTCTACTGTTGTCCTAAACAACTTAACTCTAAATACTTTACTAATTTACGTGTTATTTTTCTGCAGTATTTTAGTTCCATCTTGTTTTTATACCCTTAATATGATAATTATTTACATATACTCACCCAGTTACAAATTTCTTTACTTAACTATTCCTTCTTGAACATCGTTGATATTTTCTGTTTGTAGTCTATCTTTATAGTACATCCATTTTTCAATGAGTAGAAATTCTTGTTGAAAATGTCTTCAGTTTCCTGAAATCCTTGAACGATGGCTTAGCTGTCTATAAATTTTAGGTTTACAGTGGTTTTCTCTTGACTTTTGGAGATATTATTCCATTTTCATTTGGATTCTATTGTTGCTGATACCAAACCTGCTGTCAGTCTAACTGTCAGTCTTTTGTAGATAATCCGTCTTTTCTCTTTTGGTTGCTTTTAAGGTCTCTCTGTTTCACTATGCTATATCTAGTGATAACTCTTTTCCCTTTTTGAAAAATCCTCCTGAGAACTTGTGGCATTTCCTGAATATGATGGTTCATATAGTTGATCAATTCTAGAAAATTCTCAGCTACTGTATCTTTAAATACTACTTCTCTTCCAGCCATTCTCTAGTCTTGCTCTCTTCTAAAATCCTGCTAGACCAATTCTAGACCTTTTTTAGCTCTATTTTCCATTTCTCTTATCTTCTTTTTCATCTTTTCCTCACTTCAGTCTTCTAGGTAATTTCTTTGTATCTGTATTCCAGACACTATTTCTCCTCTTCAGCTGTTTAATTTGCTATTTAATTTAAATTAGTGGAATTTTTACTTAAATGGTTACATTTTCAATTTTAATTTTAAATGTTCTACTAGTTCTTTTTTCAAATCTTCCTGCCCATTTTAAATAATATATTTATCTTTTCTCATATTTTAATTCTTTTTTAATGTTTTTAAGTGATTTAAGCATACTTATTTTATGGGGTCTATCAATAATTTGTTATCTGAAGATCCTGAGGTCCTATACCTATGTTTTTATGTGTCATATGAAATTTGCTTCTGTTAGATTGCTTCCTTGTGTATTGCAGTTTTGGATTATGAACTCATTTTTATTTATTTATTTATTTTGAGGAAGATTAGCCCTGAGCTAACATCTGTCACCAATCCTCCTCTTTTTGCTGAGGAAGACTGTGCCTGAGCTAACATCCATGCCCATCTTCCTCTACTTTATTCATGAGACACCTACCACAGCATGGCTTGACAAGTGGTGCATAGGTCCGCACCTGGGATCCAAACCGGGGAACCCCAGGCCGCCAAAGCAGAACATGTGAACTTAACTGCTGCACCACTGGGCTGGCCCCATGAACTCATTTTTAATGGATTTATATCTTGAAGAAATCCACTATGATCTGACTTCAGTGTGTGTTACTCTAGAGATACTTTGTGGCTACTTCTTCCAACTTTCTCAGCCCTGCCAGCATGAGGTTTCAGGAAGATACAAATTGAGGAATTGAAACTGAAACCCAAGCTATATATTTAAAGTGAATATGTCACATTTTATCCTGTAACTTTTAATTATTTTATATCAGTAAATTTCTTATTTTGTTTCCCTATATTACCAAAAATAGAAATGCTTTATTTTTCACCGGGAGCCAGATTAGTCTTTTTATAAAGTTTAAATCTAGTCATATAACTCCCCTGCTTAAAACCCTTCAGTGGTTTTCTTTTTTCTCTTCCTTTTTTTTTAGATTAAAATGGAATCTAAAATCATTAACATGCCCTTCAAAGCCATGAATGATCTGACTTCCCTAGGTTACTGCTTTTTGTTTGGTTCCTTGAGAGCGTTATGTTCCTTCTCATTTCTGAGCCTTTGCACATACTATTCCCTCTGCCAGAAAGCCCCCGCTCTGTCCCAGCTTCACCTGGAAAACGTCCACTTGTCTTTTTGGTCTCAACTTGAATGTCTCTTCCTCAGGAAACCTGCCCTGAATTCTCCAATCTCACAGCAGCCAAGGTTAGGCTTCCATGTTACTCACTTTCAAAGTACTCTCAGGGTTTTCTTTAAGTGTAATTAAATCATTTCTAGTTTAATGGCTCTTCCCTCCACCTGAATAAGCTCCACATGAATCAGGCTGGGTCAGTAGGTTCTGTTCCTTCCTAGCAGTTAGTTGTCTACATTGCAAAATAAAACGACGTTTACCATTGTTTTACATTTTAAAGCAGACACACGCGTTATTATTTAATATAAACTTGCTGCAAAGAGTTGTATCAGGAAATCAAATTGATATTTCAAGTACAAGAAATTGCACTGAAGTTTTTAGAGTGTTGGAGAATAAAGAGCTTAATTCTAGGCAGGAAAATATTTTTTTAAATACTAATTTACGTTAAATTCCATTGTTTCTGAGGTAATCAGTATAATTTATGAACTGCTACTATTGCCTGTACTAGGCATTATTACTTTTTATTGCTACTTACGTTTCTCAAATCGTGACATCCGTAAAAAAAAAGAAATATATTTCATAAAAGACAAGCTCTGTTATAATGATGATACTGTCTAATAAAAAAAAGTCCCCTTTTCTTTATATTGAATGGCAGGAAGCTCAACAAAGAAATGGGTCACTTATGATAAAGCACAGAGCAGTCAAATTTAGTTGGCTAACCAAATTTAGCCTCCTTAATACACAGACATTGTACAAGAAGATATCTGAGTAAACAAAGTACTCTTTGACTCAAGTAATTCTTTTCATTGTCTCCCTTTAATTAAAGTTGATTTGCTTCTTAAAGGGAGGCTCATATTTCTGACTTCATATTTTTTCTTTGTCAAAGAAGAAACTTATATTACTCTATGTGCACATATGCCACATTATAGGTGGCAATAAATATATGCTGAATAAAATGATTAATTACCAACCTGAATGTTATTTCATAATGATTGATTGGGTCTTATTCTACTTTTTACTCCCAAGAAGATATCAAAATGACTCTTCTTGGATTTTTCATCTTGTGTATATATATTTTTTGCTTTCTTCTGAAAACTGTTCCCAAGGTACTTTTTGAGCACTGGTTCATATCTCTGACCTAATTATTGTAAAAGCATTCCAGGCACTTTCCTTGCTTCCTATCTCTGTTTTCTTCAATCACACCACCACGCCAACATATAGTTTACATTTTCAACATTCCTTCATTCAGAATTAATTAAATGAATATTTACTAAGCATTTGTATACTTGGTATTGTTATAAGGGCTAAGGACTCAGGAGTGAACCAAATCAGTGTGCCCCTCATCTCATAGAACTTGCCTTCTCCTGGGGAGACAGAAGACAAATAATACATATATATTGTGTTGGCAGTTGACATTAGCTACTGTAAAGAAAATAAAGCAGAGTGAGGGGATAGAGTGTTAAGTAATGTTATTTTGGTTGGGATTCAAAAAGGGCTTTCTAATAGTATTCAGGCAAAAATCTGAATGACGTGAGGGCACAAATCGTGAAAATACCTAGGAAAGAGGATTAGAATCTGAGGAACGGCAAGTACAGGGCCTGAGGTGAGTGCACACTTGGTGGTTTTGAAGAACAGTAAGGAGGCCAAAGTGGATGGAGCATGGTTTGCTGGGGAGAGAAAGGAAGTGATGCTGGAGAGAGAGCCTGGAACCAGATCATTTATAGCTAAATGGGTCATCCAAAGGACTTTTCGGTTTTATTCTAAGTCTGATGGGCAAGCAATGGATGATCAAGAGCAGGGAAGTTATATGATTTGGTTTGCATGTAGAATAGTCACCCCAGCTTCTAAGTAGAGGAATTGGAGGGGGATTGAAGTGGTCCAGGTGAGGGGTAACAGGGGCCTGGACTAGGGTTGACGTAGTGGAGGCAATGAGAAGTGGTCATATTTGGGGATTATATTGAATTTAGCTCCTGTATTTGCTGATGGATTGGGGAGTCAAGAATTGCTCCTTTTTAAAAATTTTACCTGAATCCCATGAGATGCCACAAGGTGCTGTGAGATTAGTTTTGGGTATTTTTAGCCTGGGATGCCTGTTAGAGGCACAGATGAAGGTGTTGCTTAGGGAATTTGATACAGGAGTTTGGAGTTCAGAGGAGAGTTGGAGCTGGAGATAAAAATTTGGAAATCATCAATATGTAAATGGCATTTGAAACTGTGCAATTGGGTGAGATCATCCAGGTTGTTGCTTTTCAGTCTTTTTCATGTCATGGCCCACATACAAAATTATAATGTTTGTACACTTGAACAGGCAAATGAACAAAGCTGCCTGAAGCTAGGGGTGATAACCCAGAGCCTCCAGGAATAACATCTTGGAAATATTTATAACTTGTGGGTTCACACTGGTTAGGACAATAGTGAAAAAAAGAATGCCACGGGCACTCCAACCTTTAGAGGTGAAGAAATAGTAGAAGATTTAGCAAAAGAGACTGAAAAGGAGTTGGGGTAAAGTAAGAGGGAAACCAGGACCATGTGGCATCTCAAGAGCCAAGTAAAGAAACCAAATCAAGAAGGAGAATCAACTAGTCTGCTGCTGCAGCAGGGATGAGTAAGATGAAGGTCAAGAATTGACTATTACCCATTTTGAAGATAAACAAAATGAGTTTCAGAGAAGTTGCCCAAGGTCTGGGATGGGGCCTGAGATTCTGTATTACTAATAAGATCCCAGGTGATACAGATGCTGCTGGTTTATGGACCACGCTGAGAAGCAAGGCTCTTCTGCACCAAACTCTCCTGCCTAGGTCTTTTTCTTTAGTTTTTAAATAGGAAATATTTTTTTTAAAAAAAGAATTGACTATTAGATTTGGCAAAATTGAGATTTTTAAGGACCTTCAAAAAGTTTTATTTTAGTCTCATCATGAAGACAAAAGCCTGATTGGAATGGAGTTGAAAAAATACAGGAAATGAAGAAGGAGCTGCAGTGCATTCAAGGAAATCTCTTGAGGAGTTTTGCTATAGAGGGGAGCAGAGTAATGGAGCAGTACCTGAACAGGGATGTGTGAGGGTTTTTTGTTTTGTTTTCTAAGGGAGCTATTACAGCGTGCTCATACCCTGAGGAGAATAACCCAAGGTAAGGGAAAAGTGATATTTCAGGAGAAAGATGAGATAATTACAGGAGTTAAGTCCAAACGAAGGTGAGCTCTTCACCTGCACAATTGGGCTTCTTGAGTCCATGTACAACCAGGTTACTTGGCCTCATCTAGGAGTATGGTCAGTTCATCTGTTTTAACGAGTCAAAAGGCAGAGACTGTGAGTACAGACATAAATTAGTAGATTTGTTGGTGTGAGAATAAGGAAGTTCTTAACCGATTACTTTTCTGTTTGGTGAAATAAACAAAAATATCAACAATGAGTGAGTGGAGTGGGAGTTAATTCTATATGGGAGGGGAAAAAAATGGTATTTTTTTTAAAGTCTTCTTAGAGAATGAGGAAGTAAATTGGCTAGGTGAATGTTGGAGATCTGGCTTATGATTTGTGGTTATAACTTTAAAATGAGACCATTCTGTCTGGTTGTAAGTTTAGCTTCACCAGGAACAGGAGCAGAGCAGACAGAGTTGGACTTAGGCGTGATTTGGGTTTTACCAGTGATGCAACAAGGGGACAGAGAGGCAAGAAGCTGAGGTTAGATGGAAGGGAGTGATTGTAATGATTAACCATGGAATCTAAGCCAGGTAAAAAGAGGTGCAAGTACATAGGGTGGATAATAAACTGAAAAAGTTGTAGGGTCAATGAATTGAAAATTCCCTTGGGATCAAAGAATTGTTAAAGTCATAGTGTCGAGGAACTAAGTTAAAATGTAGGAGATGGTATTCTCTAGAGAGTGGGATGCTTGCTGTTGTTGATATGTTGTTGATATGTTATATGTTGTTGATATGTTGTTGCATATGTTGAAATCCCAACCCCTAATGTGATAGTATTAGAAGGTGGGGACTTTGCAGGGTAATTAGGTCATGAGGGTGGAGCCCTCATGAATGGGATAAGTGCCCTTATAAGAAGACTTAAGAGAGATGATTTATCTCTTGGTCATGTGAGGATACAATGAGAAGATAGCTGTCTGCAAACCAGAAGAGTACCCTCACCAAACACTAGATCTACTGGCACCTTGATCTTGGATTTCCCAGCCTCCAGAACTGTGACAAATAAATGTTTGTTGACTGAGCCACCTCGTCTTTGGTATTCTGTTATAGAAGCCCAAATTGACTAAGACAGGGAGTGGGGTGTTGGTGTTGTTTTTCTTGTTTTTGGTAATGACAAGTTCCATGGAAGTAGGTTGTCCGAGGGGAGTGAAGAACAAGATCACAGGAGGGAAGGAGGTCAGGGAGGAAGTGAAGTTTCAGGGTTTGGGATGAACCAGTCACGTGGGAACAGAAATGACCAAGAATGCTGACAAGTCATGGAGTCACAGTCATCTAAAAAGCAGTAAGGGCTGTGCTAAAATCTTCAATGAGTAAGGAAAAGCGACCAGAAGGATTGTGGGTGTCTGCAGTGTAGTAGAGTGAAGGTCGATAACCCAATATAATTCTTCACAAGAAGAGGAATTTTTCTTTTTAAGCAAGGAAGTAAGAACGGTCGTTGGGAAACAATAAAAAGGAGTAAAAGGGCCACTATCCCACTTCCAGATCCATTGTTTTCCAGATGGGAGTGGGAGCAGCCATCACTAGAGAAGACCCAGTGATGCTGTCTTCTTAAGGGAGTGCAAGAATTTGGTTAGAGCAAGTAGGTGGTGGGAGTGTTCAGAGAAGGAATTTGAAGACAGAGGAGACTTTGATGATGACAATGAAAAGTTCCAGAGGGCATAGTGGAAGGATTTGCAGGTCAATGAGGGGTGGAATTTGGGTTAGCTTATGGGATATGCAGTGACAAGAAAGGTCAGGGAATTTGGCCCCAATCTTTCCAGTAGGATCTCAGCCATACTTCCCTGAAATCCTCTACCCATTTGATTTAAAATCTCCTCCACACAGCTATACCAGTTGCCCCAAACTGATTCAAAATATGGCTTTATCCCTCCTTTCTTGTGTTTGCTCTAAGAAATTTCCCCATATTCTTCTCACTCAGTCAGGATTCATCTCTCTGCATACCTCTATAATTGCCTAACATAATCTGCCATTTACTTATTCATTTGTGCATAATTATTTCTCCCACAGTAGGTTATGTGTTCCTGAACTGCATATGAGGCAGCTCATATGCTCCATGGTACCTAGAACTGTTGTCAAAGGTCAGTAGAAATGTAATTGATTGAATTCTCCCCTTTATTCACCCTGAGGCCTCCAGACTTCGGCATTATATCCACGATGGTGGTAGATTACCCACCAAAGATCCAAGTCAAGGTGGTCCTGCTGCCTCAGCCTCATTCTCCCCAATCTCCAAGAAGCCTGGCCACTGCCTTTTGGGGATAAACAAACAGCATAAGACTGGGAATAGTCATTTTTGATTTGTGGACCATGGATGTACCCACACAAGATGTGAAAATAACATACTGGTCAAGTTGAGGTGGAAACTGGAAAAAACTAGCACTTCATACTCTTTGTAATATAAAAATACAGCTATGGAGTATGGAGGCCAAAAGATTCCGTTCTCATAGTAATGATTAAAGCCAAGAGTAACTTAATTTCACAAAGTTGTTTTGTTTATCAATTCTAAATATACACATGCACAAACAGACACATGCTTATAAAAACTGTTTATATAATTAAAACTACTTGACATTTTAAATCAATTAATTATATCTGCCTTTATTACAAGTGATAAATAGGTACTATTCTGTTATAATGTAATTTTAAAGTATGCATATAATTTTAAATGTACTGTGAAGTGAAAATATGATTTCACAGTTTTAAAACTTTCTCCCTATGTAAGCATATTATACTGCTTTGACTTTGCTGACAAGTTATTTTAAGATGTACCCATTTTATTTTTAAAAGTGTCCTTGTATTTTGTGTTTCTTTTTCTACTTACTGATAATCTTATTATTATAAACCTTTTATGTGATTTGTATGCATATTACTGCTTTTCAAAGTTGATGAGCTGTTCTCACATTCTTTCAAACACACATCGTAGATTGATTTTTAAATTCCCAAATGGTATAAATAATTATTTCTAAAAGAATTCTATATGAAAGTAAAACTTTTCTGCGAAAAACAGACGAGTTTTACCTTATTTAAACTTCTCAATGATTGTCAATTAATTGCTCTGAATACTGTAAGAGAGTACAGCAACGACTTTGAGGGTGGCACTGAGAGTCAGTGTACCCAGATTATTTTGGGGTTCTGGGTGGAGAATTAAGTTATGGTTAAAATGCTTTGCTTTCACAGTCATCCACTGGGCTGAGAATGCACAGGCGTCAGAGTGTTGTCTCTGGAGTCGGGCTGCCTGGGTTCACATCCCAGCTTTACCACTCAGAAGTGTGATGCTGGGTCAGTTACTTAAGCTGTCTATGGCAGACATTATTGTTCCTTATACAAAAGACATTCTCTACCTTTTCTCTTCTGCCTTTTTCTTGTTGACAGAGGCTTCACACCCCTACAAAAGCCAAAAATACCAACTGTTCTCCTGGCTTCCCTTGAAGTTAGGTAGTGACCTGTGATCCAGTCCCGTCCAGTGGGGTGTAAAACAAGTCTGCCAGAGATATTCCAGGACAGGTTTCCCTCCCTGTTAAATAGAGACTAGGAGTCAGTGCAATTCTTTGGCTAAATGTTGTTTGGTCTCTCTGGTGCCTGAAGCTGTGCGGGCGGCCATCCTGGAACTTATGAAAGGACAAGCCAAAGGAAGGGTCAACCTGAGGGGGACAAAACAGGAAGACCTTGAGCCCTTGATGACATCACTAAGCCACTGGGCAAATCAGAGACCTTTTTGCCAGAATTCCTGTTATGTTAGATAAAAAATGTTCCTCATTATTTAATTCATATTTAATTGGGCATTCTGTTAACTCACACTTAAGAGTATCTTATACTCTCCAGTTCGGTGTTGGATAGATATAATGATAGCAGATACCTTTGTCTTGTATTTTATTTCAAGAAAAAGTTTTCAATTTCACCATTAAGTATAATGACATGTATACGGTTTTTTAGAACCCTTTATCAGTAAACCAGTCCTAGTTTACTAAAAGGGTTTTTAAAATTATAGGTGGAGGTTGAATTTTTCTGCATCTATTGAAATCCTATGATTTTTCTGCTTTGTTTTGTTACTGTGACAAATTGTATTAACTTATTTGTAAATTGTATCTAACCTAGAACTCCTGGTCACCTAACTTTCTATTATAATTAATCCATTATCCATTTTGCATATTGTTGGGTTTGGTTTGCTATGTTCATCCACGTTTATAAAAAAGATTGACCATTAATTTCCCTTTCTCATAATGTCCTTGTCAGATTTTGGATTGAAGATATGCTGGCTTCATGAAATGAATTCATAAAAGTCTTTTTCAATTGTCTGGAAGAGTTTTGCAAGAGAGGAAGTATTTCTTCTTTAAGTATATTTTAGAATTTGCTGATTAAATCATGTGGTCCTAGAGCTTTCTTTGTAGGAATATTTTAAATTACAAATAAATTTTTTAATAACTAAAAATATTCGGATTTTCTATTTTAGGGGGAGGTCAGTATTGGACCAAATACACTTTTCAAAGAATGTATCTATTTCACCTCATTTTTAAGTATATTGGTATAAAATTATTTGTAATATCCTCTTATTATTTTTTTAATATCTGCATGGTTTATAAAAATGTTCTTTTTTATTTGTAACGTATTACTTATGTTGTCTTTATTTTTTCTTGATCAATCTCTTTGCTTTTTATTTAATTAGTTTATGCTTTTATATTCATTATTTCCTGCTATTTACTTTCTTTGGGTTTATTTTGCTGTTCTTCTAACTTCTTGAGATAGATATTTTAATCATTAATTTTAGACTTTTTTTTCAAGTATTTGCTTTTCAGGCTGCATGTTTTCCATGCAAGTTTTAAATCTGTGTTATTTTTGTTATCAATTAGTTCAGAATATCTTCTGATTTCCAGTGTAATTTATTCTTTGACCCATGGATTGTTTACAAGTATATTTTTAATTGTCTAATATGTTGGGATTTTCAAGTTACCTTTTTATCTTTTTCTTTCACTTACTTGGATTTTGGTCCAAAAACATCCTTTGAAATTTTTTGTGGCTTGCTTTATGGCCCAGTACATGGTCAATCTTTGTAAATATTCTGTACGTGATGAAAATAATGTGCATTCTGCAGTTGTAATAGAGTATTGTTAATCGTTTTGTTCAAATCTTCAATATCCTTATTTTGTTTTGTTTTATGCTTGTTTTGCTTTTTATAACAGTTACTCAGTATAATTGTGGCTTTGAGCTTTTTTTCCTTGTAGTTTTGCCAATTTTTTCTTTGTATATTTTGAGGTCACATCAAGTTCAGATACTTTTATAATTGTTTTATCCTCCTGCAAAAATGAGCCTTTTCCATCCTTTTACCTCTAACTTTTCTGAATACTTAGCATACATACTTTAGATGTGTCTCTTATAAAGATATATAGTTGGATATTTTAATCCAAACTGACAATCTTTGTCTTTTGATTGGAGTACTTTAATCCATAAATATTTAATGTATTTGATTTACTTGAACTAAAACATACCATTTAACTCAGTTTTTCTATTTGTCTCATCACTTCTGTGTTCCTTTTCTCCCCTTCTTTTGAATCAATTGTTTTGATCCAGTAGTGACATCTTAAATCACAGTAGTGTAAATATCAAAACCAGGAAATTGACACTGGTACATTACTGTTAACTAGACTGCAGACTTTATTCAGTTTTAATTTTTTAATCTGCATTCATTTGTGTGTGTGTGTGTGTGTGTAGTTCTTGCAGATCCCTCCTCCCACTTGTTCCTATCCTCTGGCAATGACTAATTTGTTCTCTACCTTTATAATTTTGTCTTTTTTTGCTGAGGAAGATTCACCCTGAGCTAACATCTGTTGCCAATCTTCCTCTTTTTGTTTGAGGAAGATTCACCTTGACCTAACATCTATGCCAGTCTTCCTCTATTTTGTATATGGGTCGCCACCACAGCATGACCACCAACGAGTGGTATAGGTTCATGCCTGGGAATTGAACCCCGGCCACCAAAGCAGAGTGCACCGAACTTCACCACTAGGCCACAGGGCCAGCTCCCATAGTTTTGTCATTTTGACAGTGACCTAAAATTGGAATCATACAGTTTCTGACCTTTTGATATTAGCTTTTTTCACTAAGCGTAATGCCCTTGTGGCCTGTCCAAGTTCTTGTGTGCATCACTAGTGTGTTCCTTTTTATAGCTAAGTAATATTACACAGTATGGATGTGTGTTTAGCTTTACATTGTTGAAAGTCTAAATGCCTTTTTGAAATGATATTTTCAACTTACAATGGGCTTATCAGGATGTAATCCCATTGTAAGTTGAGGAAGATGTGTAGTCTCCTTATGTGTCAAGTTATCTTTGTGTAACATACATTGTATATAAAAATGTGTTCGTGAAATGATTTGAGACCTAGGATAATGGTACCTTTCTCTAGAGAGGATTTTCCATTTGCTTTTGCCAAACACCTGGGGATATTAGCAATCTAGAATTGCCTTTATTCAATTTCAAGAATTGAGATTTTCTAGGGCACGTAGACCTGAGGGCTGGATTACTGTTGTTCACTTATATTAGTAAAGTATAGCCCTTCTGGGTCCCAAACCAAGGTGTTCACCTGAGCCCCCAACCTTAACAGGTCCTAGATTCCAACTTTTGTTGCCCCATGAACCTGTCAAAAGCACTCCTGTCCACCGTCTCTTGCAAACTTTCAAGTTCCAGCAGGGAAAATGTTCCCCTCTTCCTGTATACTCTCTCCTCAAATACCAAACTCACATTTCTGTATTTCTGTGTTCTTCTGGATTTGGGGTCCTAATTATTCACTACCTCATCAGCAGTCTGTGAGTTTCAAGCAAACGTTTTTGGGGTTCCCCTCCAGCTTTTCTAGTTGTCTGTGATATATCTAAATTGCCTTGTCTTCCATTTTCCAAAGCCATTCATAAACCCTCTGACCTTTGATCTCAACTGTAAAATGAGGGTAATAATTATATCTCTATCTTATAGATGAAAGGATTAAATAAAGTTGCATTGGTAAGGTGCTTAGCAAAGTACTTACATCTAATAAGTGCTCAATAAATATTGGCAATAATAATAATATCATCTTGATCATTATGATAATTGTGAAATATGTTTCTTAGCTGTGAGCAGTCCAAAACCAAACTATTAAGGCAAAGAGAACTTTAAAGAAATGCTTTGTACTGACCAAACCAGATATAAACCCAAATCCCCAACATGTTCCCCCAACGTCTGGCAGCATTTGGTTCAAAATCTTAATGCCGATAATCCCACATGTTTTCCAATCAGTGATTTTACCATAGGCCATAGGAAGAATTTATCCAAATCGTAAATGCTAACAGGTTCAAACAGATACTTAGCTATCAAAAACACATAGTCAAGAGGAAAATTGCTGAGTATAAAAATTCCAGCTGGGTTAAGCTGTCTCTTTTTTCTTGTGACCTTTTTGTAAATAGTTGAATAAGTTTCTGCCAATCATGTCAAACTCTCCATTTTTTTTCTTAACTTTTTCCCATGCTTGAGTCAGGCTGTCTCTCTTAGCATTATTTCGGTTGTGTATAACAGAGAAACCTAACCTTGCTCCAGACTGGAATGACAGCTCCATAAGTTATCAAAGCCTCAGGACCCTTCCAGTTCATTGCTCTGCCATCTATACGATGTGATTCTAATCTTCAAGGTCCACATGGCTGCTAGAGCTCCAACATCACATCTGTATTCCAGGCAGTTGGATTTTAGGGGTGAGCAAAGGAGTTAGAGGGAAAGCACTCCTCCTTCCTTTTAAGAAGATTTCTTGGAGGATCCTCATAATACTTCTGTTTCTATTTTATGGACCAGAACATAGTCACGTCATCACACCTAACCAACAAGAAGGCTGGGAAATGTAGTCCTTTACCTACGCAAGATGTGTGTTCATTCACTAAAGAGAAAGAGGTGAATCAATATTATGAGTTAACAGACAGTCTGTGCCTCAAAGGACTGTGGACTAAGAAATAAAAAGAATCGTAGTGAATTTACTGAAATACTAAGTTAAGTTTTTGTGAAAAGATAATATTTTCCAGGTTACTTTATCCCTAATGCAACCAATAGCAAGGGGGGCATCATGAGGAAAGGAATGAAAGCTTAAGAACATGGATTGGAGAAAAAAATTATCTGAAAAAAAAAAGAGACTAAAAAGGTATGGGCAAAAAGGAACAGGTGAAGAGTGAATTTCTGGGCCTTCAACACAGTTTAGAAAACTTACAAATTAAACGCCAAGCTCGTATTTTTCAGGTGGAATATTTCTGTACAACATCGTTGGATATGCAGGAATTAAAATCAGAACGCCTCCAACAGTGTGCCCGTCGCTTTCGTGATGAATGCTTTCAGAATAGGTCCTCAGACACTTATATCTACCTCTTAATTAAACACATGAGAATTTGATTTTTCACTTATGAAATATTTTCTCCAGGCCGTATTCAAAACAGCTCTTTGGCTGGCTGGGTTTGTGAAGAATTGTGCATAGCACCCGCTCTGCTGAATTCCATGGCACTCCAGAAGATTTTATGCAGTGATGTCAAAGGGTAATTTTGCAAAGTAGGTTAGCACAGACGTTTCCAGATAATTACTTGGTTTGGGGACCATCTACTCACTTAAAATATTTTCCAATAATTTCTGTATTTGGTAAACTCTCCTCCTGAACCTCAAATTGTAATACATGTTTATGCTATTAATTTTCCAGTGACTATTCTAAAATATGTCAGTGTTGATCATTGGGTCTAAATTCTGGGTGCTGTCATGTTTTAAAATGCAAATCTACATTGTACAATGCCCTTTGCCTTATTTTTTCCTCAGGGCCTTCTTACCTCTGGCCTGGGCTTTAAAATATAGCTTATAATAATCTGTGTTTGATGCTAGAAACCAAAGTTAAGAAAATCCGTTTCATTCAACGACAACAAAAAATTCGCGGGGGAAAAAAATGTACTTTTTTCTGAGTTCATTTAAAAGCACATGAAAGTTTAGCTTTAAGGAGGCAGGAGAGATGGGTCAGACTTTCTTTTGCCTGCTTGCCAGAGGATGCTAACAAGTCATTGTCTTTTCTCACTCAGGCATAAATGCCTGAAAACTCCTTTTTCTTCTGCTTACCATTGCCTTAACCGGTAATACTCTTCTCAGACAGCAAGATACCTGAATGTCTCAACATTTATCTGTGCTAATACAGGCTCATTTCATGTGAATGCCTGCCAGGCAGGAACTAGGCTGTCAGCTTCATCCCATCAAAAAGACTTTCAGTCCCAAGGACTGATGGCAGGTTCCAATTGTTAAGTCCTTCTTGCTTGAACTGAATTTTAAAGTCAGGCTCCTAATGTTAAACAGTGGAGCTCAAAGAGAACATTTAGCCAGAAATGTTGCAGTTCTAAATATAAAACTCTTGGCTATGGATTTTGTTCTTGTTGTCATTATTTTTAAATGTGGCTACTGAGTGAAACTCTAGGGCAGCAAATAATGTGTAAGGGCAACCAATACTGCAGAATAGTTCTTGTTTTGGTACATTCGCTTTGTAAGTGATTTATTAAGGGAGACTGAAAAAGCCTGATTAAAATGCATAAACAGTGCTGAACAGTAAACAACCATGTCTAAGGATGAAAAAATGGGACCCACATGCTGTGCATGGAAATTGCCCTTAACAACATGGCCTATTGTTGAACAGATAGGAAGCCAAAGGTTGCTTGTAATCAAATTTGAAGTTTCCCATCACTTATAAAAGCAACACTTCCTTGTGCAAACGTTTCAATTTGTTGTAGTTAAAAACTGCTTCCTGACTTAATCCTTACAGAAACCAGGAGTTTTTTGGACTGTCAGGTGGATAGAAAAATTTAGACAGCCCATAGACCAAAAAAAGTCTAAATGAAACCAAGTTTGTATGTTGAGGGAGAAATAAAATCTAAATATTTAACAAGAGCAAATTAAAGCAGAAATAGAGTTCAAGATAATTTTTTTTTTCTTTTTTGGTATTTCATTTAAACAAGGAAAAAGGACTTTTATGGGCTAAGCATTCAAATCTCTTCCCTTTTCTCATTCAAAAATAAAACAAATTGAAATATGTACAAATATCAAATCATTATGTTGTACACCTGAAACTAATATAATGTTGGATGTCAATTATACCTCAGTAAAAAATAAATGCTTTTTAATAAAATAAAACAAATTTTAAAGAAAAATTTTCAAAAGAAAAAAAAAACTGGCTCACTATAGCCTGAATCAAGTCTATGGGAAAAGAGAAAAAAATCGTTGTGTGATTTTTTGACAATATGACAAGACTTATCTGATTGGCTAAATTACATGAGTACAAATGCAAGAATTATTATAAAATAGTAATTCCATAAATTTATGTTTTGAAGAATATTCATTGCTAATTAAAGAAACAAAAAAAATTATCTGCCAAACTTTTAAGCCATATGTATTCTTCCACTGTATGGATATAAGAGTATAAAGAAAATTAAGTTAGATAAATTTGAATAATTTCTCTCATACTATTTATATTATAATATGTAGTGTCTTAGTTACATGAAGAACATTTTTTAAATGTTTTAATACCATTTTTCCAAAGAAATTTAAAGACTAAACAAAAAAAGTCATCACTTTTCATCCTCCTAACAAATCTCTTATTGTTAAGCATGCAAATCTTTTTCTTTTACCAGCAATAATTTTGTAATGAACATCCTTATACCATAATCTTTATGTACATCTCTAATTATTTCTCTGACACAAATTCCTTCACATGTGATTTCTAGATCCTGGAGCATGAAAATTTCCCTTATTGAAAAATGGCCTTCTAGAAAAGTCTTACCAATTTTCATCCTACCAGTAGTACAAGACACTGTATCAAAATTAGCATTTTTTGTTATCTTGTCTTAATCTGTACCAAATTAATAAGTGAAAATGGCATCTTTTTAAAATAATTTGCATGTCTTTGACACGTCTTTTATAATTTTAATAATGTTTAGGATTCTTTCATTGTTCTTCTTATGTGAATTTCCTCCTAGTAGCACCTCTGATCCTTTCATAGGGTTTGCAGGAAAATTAAATGAGATAATTCATACGAAGTGCTTAATATACTGACTAGAAAAATCCTAAGTGTTTGATAATAGTTAATGAGTTTTAGTTATAATTATGAGTATTGATTTGTTTTCACTATATATTGCAGGTATAAATGTCATCAGTAAAGAAACTCAGTTTAAATGAAGATAGCATTACCATTACTCTGAAGTTACCCAGTTAATAGTTAAATAAAATTTATCCTTTCTGTAAAGAACATGAAATCACAAATCTACGGAGGGAAGTTCTTGGTAAGTAATGTATTCATGCCCCCCCAATCCCAATAACCATCACAAGCCCTTCCCTTTACTTTGGGAACAGAGTAGTGAGTCCAAGTCTTCGGTCCATAGATGGACAGGGATGTTTCTTATCCCAAAAAGTGTCCTGTGCACCTCTTTGCTGGAATGCAGAGGAATAGTGCAGGCTGCAGTGCACATTGCTGCCAGCTACAGGGAGAGAAATACAAGTCTGGGCCAAGTGTGACCTCAGAGGCAGGATCAACAACAGAAGGGGCATTGAAGGGGCTCTTGCTCCACTTCAAAACCAGAAAGTAGGCTTTTCAGTACCTTAAAGAGAGTGGTTAATTTTTACTAAGATCATAAGTATAATTCCTCATTTGGCAATAATTGCAGTCAGCCTACTAAGCTAATTCCTTGCCTCTAAATTCTTGCCTGACCAAGCCATCGTGACATTGCTACAGATTTGTCATCCTGAAACTGCAGGGTGGATTATGCTCTTCCCGTCTTAGAATACTTTGGCTCTTCTTACCGCTCCACATCTTTGCTCATGAAAGAAAGTCTGAACTATTAGCATAGCATTCACTGCCCTTCTCTGTCCAGCCTTACTTTTTCAGCAGCAACTCCACCTCATTTTTCTGCACATTCTGTGCTCCAGATACTAGTCTACTCACCACTTCTCACACATGGACCATGAAAATATTTGTTCCTCCAAGATTTTGCTCGTATTTACTGCTCCCTGAGCCTGGAATGCCCGTCTTCCGTTCTCTGTTGACAGAGACCTGCGTATTCTTCAAAGTCCTGCCCAGATTCTTTCCATCAAATTTAATCACTCCTTCCTCTGTAGTCTTAATATATAATCTATTTGGCATATTTCCTTCTGCCTTGTATTATTGATGGTTATTTACACAACTGCTTTCCCCCTTAGATTATAAGCATATGAGAAATAGTGACCATATTTTAATCATGTTTGATTTCCCCACAGCCTAGCACCATACTCACAAAAAGGAAGTGCCCAGTAATTATTTCATAAGTTGAATTGAATCTTCAATTACTAGTTTTAGTTTCTTTCTATATAAATATGACAATTTCCTCTATGAGAAAAAGACACTCTCCATTGGTTCCAAAGTAGGGTTACCAGAAAAATACAGGACATCCAGTTAAATTTTTGAATTTTGAAATTCAAATTTAACTGGATGTCCTGTATTTTTATTTGCTAAATCTAGCCACCCTAGTCCAAAGACATGCCAGTTTCACCACTGTCAGGGTTAACTTCTGGGCAACAGTGAATTTGTGTGGGCATAAATCTGTTTGCATCCAATTCTGCTGTAGCATTGTGTTTGTAGCCACCACGAATCCTCTTCATGTAAGGGGAATATAATGTTTTTGGGGGAAAAAAAGAGCAGAACAAAGGTAGTCATTTATAACTTGATCCTTATGTTCTCACAGGCAAAATAGAATAGATATTTGTGGAACCCAAATTCCAGGTATTAGTACCAATTCTTCAAATAGCTAGTTGTTCTGATCAAGAAGATGGCCAAGGTAAACCTTTGAGGTCATTGAGACATTCTCCTTTTGTATTATCACCCAGGATGTTTCTTCATGCTGCCCTTGGTCTCTTATTGTCTCTCTAGCATCCCAACCACAATGGGGTCATTGTGTGGGCTCTGCTTCTGCCAGCTTTCCATGCTCAGCCCTGAGGATCCATGTCTATGACCAGGTTAGTTGATAACGTCTGCTAACCTTGGCCCTCACCTACACCTTTTCTCTTTTCTAGTTTCCTAGGCAACAGTTTGTTAGTCTAATATTAAACCAATGCTTGCCATCATACAATGAGAAGAGATCAATAGAGCCCGCAGGATTCTCCGTTGCTTCTAGATAGCATCTGCAGTTTAACACTAATCTTCTGGGGACAATTCCTGGCTCCCCCTACGTTGTCTTATCAAAGAGGGTTGGAATTTCCTGGAGGAGTGGGTGATGTACTATGTAAGGGAATTATTATTTGGAGAGAGAAACCTTGCAGTATCCTTCAAATCAAATTATGTGAGCCGCTGTCTGCTGATGAGTTAAGCAGAATCTCTTATTTGCAGAACAGTAACTAGTGTGTTGAGACCTCACCATTTCTGACTACAAAGTAATTTCCTATTTATTCAGACTACATCTAAGTTGAGCTCCCAGTTGCCCATAAGGAACTTATTGCTCCTCAGAAGAATGCTCTCATCGTCCTCCTATTGGCCATCAGAGAAAGAAGAAACCCCTTAGGATCTTCAAGCCTGGCCTCTGTCAAATCTCTATTCCTCTGCTTCTGCAGACAAAAGCTGCCAGGAGCTCATGGCTTCACCGGAAAAATATTCCCACAGAACCACAGACACATTTAGAGTAATATAGTTGATTAATTGCACAGAATACGTTTTTGGCATGAAGCATATTGCAAAAGCAACTGTCATTAAGATAAAGCCAATGACTTTGGCCACTTTAGCAACTGCAATTGAGTCGATCACACAGACTATTAGCAGATATGTGAAGGAACCTGTAGGGAGATTGTGACTGCTGAATTAAGTGGAACAGAGGCTGCACGTGGCCTTCTGATAGAAGAGTGAGCAAGCTTGTATCTGCCGGCATATTGCTCTACACTCTAAAGTTGTGAAGGCCAAGGTGTAAGTAGTATACTCATTAGGTGTGTGGTTGCAGATATCTGAAACCAACTGTCGCTACTTTTAAAAAACAAAAATAAAGAGGAATGTATTACAAGGACATAATGATTCAAGAGCATTCTCAGAATTCAAAGGAAGAAGAGGCTGATGGACACTGAACACGGGAATCTCTGGAAAGTCCATAATCCTGCCTCTCAGCTCGCCATCTTTCTATGTGGTGTTTCATTCCTTTGGTCATCAGTTTCCTCTGCTCCCAAATCTTCATAGAGATTTGACCCACCATATTGTGGTCAGCACCATAAAAAGAATAAAGGCTTTTCTTGAAGAGGGGGGTCATAGTTCTCAAAATGGCTGCCAGCGTCCCAGCCTCAGTGGGATGTGAGGGAAGGAGAGGGCTCTTTGCGAGCTGGGCAGACACTTCAAAAGGTATAGGCTACAAGCAGTCATAGCTACCTTTTCGCTGAGACAAATTAAAAAGCGGAAATAGTAGAGAGGCCAGATATCTGGTTATATGCTGATGTTAAATTTATGATGAAGCAAATTCAGAATGGAAATAAAGTATACGAAAAAAATTGCAATTTACAAAATGGAATGTTCTATAGCATATATCGGAAACTCCTATCCAACAAACCCTTAACTGTTGACTTATTTGTCTCCCTTAATTGCTAAGCAGGACATCTCTTAGAAATAAAACTCAGTTCACTTGATTTAAAATAACATCATTCCATTTGGACTTGAAAGGTTTTTGCTCTAAATTTACTGATGGTTTATCATTAGCAGAGTTCGGACCTCCTGCCTGAGTAAGTTTCCTCAGTGCAATCAGATTTCATTCAAATACTCTCAAAAGAAGTGAAAAGCAATCTTACAAAAAGTGACTTTGGGATGCGATTCAGCTCTGTGATAGAGGACTGATAAATGTGAATGAAGCCTTACTCAGTACTTCTCATTTTTATACTTTTCTTTAGTGTCCCTTTCACTCAATGGTTATACTTTCTAGTCACTTCTCATAGTCATTTCCAAGGCATTTTTGTGCAGCCTTATCATAAAAAAAATTAGTACATTCCTCCAATTTATGTTTATTTATTTACTAAAATATACATTATAGAGTGAATAAATAAAAACTATAAAATGTGAGGCCGGCCCAGTCGCATAGTGGTTAAGTTTGCGTGTTCCGCTTCGGCAGCCCCGGGTTTGCAGGTTCAGATCCCAGGCGCGAACCCAGCACCGCTCATCAAGCCACGCTGTGGTGGCATCCCACATGTTAAAAATAGAGGAAGGTTGACACAGATGTTAGCTCAGGGACAATCAGTCTTCCTCAAGCAAAAAGAGGAAGATTGGCAACAGATGTTAGCTCAGGGCCAATCTTCCTCACACACACAAAACACTGTAAAATGTGATCTACAAGGAATCTGAGTAGAAGTTCTAACGTTGTTTTCCCATGCCTCAACCATCATCTTGTGCACTGATCTGTTGTCACAGGTCAGTTCATCTGAGTTGAGTTGTTCTTAATGCATCATTTTCAGTGTCCTGAAGGACAGTCCTGAACTTTAGCTGTAAGGTGTTCTTGGTAACCACATCTTGAAATGAACTCTCGAGACTCAACTTTTCACTGTATAAGTGTCTTGAAAATTTGTCTGTAGTGCCCCAAAGCACTGAATGAGCGTAAAAGTGACCAGCATCAAACTGGCAAAGTGAATTTTCTGAAAACGTGAAAAATTGGAAAGAGGCATATTGGCTGGGCTGGGCTTTGACCATAAGTCTCCACACACTGATGTAGGTGGAGCAGGGATTCGGGCTGTGCTGACTGAGACGCACAGAACCCTCCAAGGGAAGAAGGGAAGCCAGTCGGGTAATGATGCTCTCCAGGGATCAAATTCTCTTGCTTTCTTCCTACATGCATTCCCTTGTCGTCTCCCAGACAGCAAGACCCTGAGGTGATGCTGACCTTGCCAGCGTCTCGGACCAGAGAAAATCATGAGATACAGTCACAAATAAGCCAGCAGTCTTATCCTTTAAGAAAGCCCTTCTCACAAAATGAATGACCAAAATTTGGCAGCAAACCAAAAATAATATTTATTAAATGGCAGGTAAGGGGTTCATATCTCTGATCTATAATAAGTGGATACAAATTGATGAGAACAGTAAGACCTTCCACTAAATAAATTGGCTACGGCTACTAAATAATAGGCCAGCCCGGTGGTGCAGTGGTTAAGTTCGCATGTTCTGCTGCAGTGGCCTGGGGTTCGCCAGTTCGGATCCCGGGTGCAGACCTATGCACTGCTTGTCAAGCCATGCTGTGGCGGGTGTCCCACATATAAAGTAGAGAAAGATAGGCATGGATGTTAGCTCAGGGCCAGTCGTCCTCAGCAAAAAAAGAGGAGGATTGGCAGCAGATGGTAGCTCAGGGCTAATCTTCCTCAAAAAAAAAAAAGTTTGTTGTTGACCTACAGTAGTGGCAATAACCAAGAAAAAAATACATAAGTAAAAGGTTCCAGGTAGAAATAGCCAAAAATTCTCAGTTATTTTTCTTGGTTGATGGATCTAAGAATGATTTTAATTTCTTCTTTCTATAGTTTAGTTTCTATTTTTATATGTATTTTAAAATTTATATTCATGTAACAAATATTTATTAAGGATCTACCTCCCATGTTTCAGACATTCTCTTCAGTGCTCAGGATAAAGCAATAACAAAGACAAAATTTTTACTCTCAATAGGGTGCCAGATTTAGCAAATAAAAGTATAGGCATCTAATGAAATTTGAATTTCAGATAAACAATGACAATTTTTTAGTATAAATATAGTATTTTATCTGCAATCCTAACTCTCCAGGAATTTAATTTACTGGGGGATAAATTTCTACAATGAGCATAAATTAACTTTTTGAATAAATTTTTTGTTGTAGTAAAATACACATAGTGTAAAATGTACTGTTTTAACCATTTTAAAGTGTACAGTTCAGTGGTATTAAGTTTGTTCACAATGTTGTGCAACCATCGCTACTGTCTACTTCCAGAATTTCTTCATCCCCTCAAAGGGAAAACCCTGTACATATTAAGCATTCACTTCCCCATTCCCCACTCTCCACACTGCCTGGCGGCCGCTGATCTGCTTTCTGTCTCTATAGATTTGCCTAATCTGGACACTTCTTATAAATGAAGTCATACAAGATGTGGCCTTTTGCGTCTGGCTTCTTTCACGTAGCTTAGTGTTTCTAAGGTTCATCCGTGCTGTAGCGTTTATCAGAATGTCCTTCCCTTTTGTAGCTGAGTAACATTCCATTGTATATATATAAACGCACCGTATTTTGTTTATTCATTCGTCTGTGATGGACATCTGGATTGTTTTACGTTTTGGCTATTGTGAAGTTTGTATTAATTTTATACTTTAAAAAAATGTTTTATTTAAACCATTAAAAGCCTCAAGGGATAATGAAAATCTTTCTCAGAGCCTCCTCTCTCTCACTGGTATATGTTTAAATAACTGACTAAAGTAGAAGGCCAGGCAATAGTCAATCAACACAGAATAAGGTAAGCAAAATAAAGTAAAATGTGGCAGATATGAAGAAGCATGTAATACAGATCTCGCCATCAGTAAGATCATCCCAGATTCTGGGAAATGAAAGTCAAGAGCCCAGTGCTGAATCACAGCGAGGCTCCTGTGCCTGTCAGCCAGAAACAGCTGAGTTTAGATCACAAAAGCAGGACTGCCCCGGAGCAGTATGTAGGATGCGTCACATCTGCATGATTGAAAAGCTTCCCAGCAAAACTGTGCTTCCCAGAGAAAAAAGAGAGAGCCTTATCCAAAAACAAATCATATTTTCCAATCCTTTTAAAGGTACTAAGGTTCAAAAATAGTGGAGTCCCTCCTCCGGCCCCTCCTCACAGCACATGTCAGATCACTAATTCCTGCCTTCCCATTTTTGGTGAGTGTTCTTTTGTTTTCGGTCCTCTGAGGTTTTCAGACTTACATCAGTCAATTCTTCCTTCCAGCAGCTGGGGGAAGCTGGCTTGCCAGACTTTGTGCTGGCATCATCTCAGAGCAGTATGAAGCACGAGAGAGAGAAGCAGACACAGGGCACCTTCCCACTTTTCTCTCCTTTGGCAGGAGCCAGGCAGCCAATGTCTGATCCAAAGCCAAAGGAGACACAGAGGGGTGAGGCTGAGTAAGATGGGGAGGTGACCATCAAAGTCAGACACTCAAGATTCCTCAGGTGTCTTCTATGACTTGGTCGGTTCATTCCCTCTTCCAGAACTTGCCAGACTTTTCTTCCTTTGCCCTTGCTCAAGTTACCTACATTACCTTATCTCCTACTGCCCACTAACTAAAATTTTATGTGTTTTTCATTTAAGGCTGAATGCAAATTCTCCTTTCTCCAAAGAGGCCTTGCTGATTCTTCTTCCTTCTTTGGATTCTATCTCATCATGTTTATTATAATTGCTGCATATTATTCGTTATTCGTGTTTTGTGTTGGCACTTGCTCCTTGAGCCTACCGCCATCCAGCAGACATAATACAGTCCCTATGGCTGGTCCCCTCATGGTAGCAACTGCATTCCACCTGTTTCTGAATCCTCTCCATCCTTTCATTTACCTGCCACACACCCATCACAGTGTTGTCCTCAGGTTTGATACTCAGGAAAAAGTATTGAATGGATGAATAGTTCCTTAGTTTTAGACTCCAATTTCAGGGGCAAAGAAGTCTCTTCAAATACAAAATACCTGAACATCAGGGTAGTGATGTTGACCTGCCCACTGCATGCTGAAATTATTTGATTGCTTCTTTACATTATCTGAGTAGATGGAGCATCTTCCCTGTTTTTATTCTTAAAAGAATTTGTCTTTTGGCATGCAAAAGGGAGATTTTAGCTCACTTTTCTCTGGATACCTCCCAAAGAGTCCTTTCCTTCATTTCCATTTTTTTTCCTTTAACTATTTTTTCCTACACTTAATTTTTCAATTTAATCTTCTACATGAAATCATACAAACTTTTACCCTGTTACTGTTTTCATAATTTTTTTCTGTAGTAGTAACTCAAATATTCCAAATGATCATGCACTAGAATAATTTCCATAGTTCTGTGAAAAGTGGGAAAATAGCACACTGTTTTGAAGGAAATAACCGGAGCATCAATTTCTGTAACCTAAAGTAGCTGGGATGTTGTTGTTGTTGTGAGTCATGCTGCTGACTTTACGTTGTTCCAATTGCAGGATAGTTGTGGACTTTATTAACTCATTCATTTCTTCAACAAACGTTTATTGACTATGATCTTTGAGATGTTTAAGTAAGTACTGCACTGCTATATGCTGGCTGATTTTCCTCCAAACTCTGACTGCTTTTCTTATTTTCTTTTGCCATCACAACTTTCCCATCATCCCTTAACGACTGGTGTTCTCCAGGGGCCTGTTCTCGAGTCTCTTCCTTCTGTTGCTGGGAATGGCTGACATCTGACACAGATGCAGTCACCTCCCTCTCTGGAGCCAATGGTAGATACTAGTCGTCCTTCATGGCGCTTTCCCACTATGCCTGAAAGTGGCCTTCAATTCTCTCTCAACACAGCCTTTCAGAAAGCTCTCAGTCATTTGAAGATGATATGCAACAGGCAATCTTTCTGCGTCCCCTGCTTTTCTCTCCCTGAATGATTTCATCTCCTCCTATGGCTTCCACTTTCACGTCTGTGAGGAGGATGTCCAAAGTCTCCCTGACATTTTTCTGAGTCTAGATTCCTATTTCCAATAACCTAAAGTCCTTCTCCACCTAGTGGCTCAAACTCAGCTTATCCAAAACCAGACTTAGAATATTCTCCAGAAAACCTGCTCTTAGGAATTACTATTTACAATCACCTGGCCTAGAGACTTTAGGCTCATTTCTACTTTCTCTTCTCTCTCACTGCTCATCTGCATATGCAGTTAATCATTAAGTTATATTAATTCTACTTCATAAATGTCTCTTAAATATATCACTTCTTATTCTTTTCCACTTGTCTAGTTTAAGCCCTCAAAGATTGCCTACATGAGTTCTTGCAATAGCTCTCTCCTTCTCCATGAATGAACTACTCCTTCTCCAAATTATCCTCCACCTTGTCATCAATTATCTTCCTAAGGCTTTGATCTGACCATGTTAATAGTTTCTTTCATTTCCTTCAATGGATTTTTTAAGTCCTTCAATGTCACCAGGAGAAATATCAGATTCCTTCTTAGCATAGTGTATCCACAGCCCTTCACACTCCAGCACCAAATTACTTTTCCAAGCACATCTCTTGTGACTCCCCACCCTCAGCTTTCTGCTTCAGGCATCTAGTACAAGCTACTCCCTAAATACACCACGAACGTTCATACCTGTGTCTTTCCTCATGCTGTGCACTCTGCTTAGAATGCCTTTTCCCCCACTAGCTGCCCAGGGAAATTCTCGCCCTTCAAAGTTTGGATCTACTTTTCTTCTCAATCCCCTTTACTCTCTAGCCCAGCCTTTGTCAACGGTTCATTACTATGTTGTATGATGGTTAGTTGAGTCTATTCCACCAGGCTGTTGACTCCTGGACTAGTCTTATCCATTTTTGTATCTATGATATGAACAGCCGAGTTCCAAACACACAGTAAAAGACCAGTTCCTGGCATGTGCCAAAGCAAAGCATACCCCGTATTCTAAGTCACTTTTCTCCTTAAAGAGTAGCTAGTTGGTAAAAGAAGATGATTAGTTTGGCTTCTATCTGAGTCTTATCACATGGTCTTGAATTGGAAATTGTTGAGTTGCCAATATTTTTCCCAAGCCTCCAGTGAAATTTTCTTGGAAGCTTATGCAGTGAGGTGATTCATCCAGACTTTGTAAAACAAAATCGTTCCTCCATTTTCTTGTTTTAGAAACAAAAACAAAACCATCAATGCTTGATTGACATAAGCGGAAAAACCCTTTTGTTTTGTGTAATCCAGTGTTTTCATTAAGTAAGATGCAGAGTAGGGAGAGGAAAAGAGTCTTTGTAGGGGGTTCCAGAGGCATTCTGCCCAAGAAAATCTGATTAATTTGAATAGTAGAATTGGAATCTCCAACCATACCTCATAAAAGCCATTCCTAGGGAAAAAGACTTCACAGTAACAAGCGGCTTCTACTTCTGGATAGAAATCCCATTTCATGCTTCCTTCCTGCTTTCTGGAAGAAAGTGTTTCATGACACTTTCAGACTGCAATGTATTTTAAAGAAGGAAACCTGCTTATGGTAGTGGTTGGGCATCATAATGTGACATAATCAAATGTTGGTCTATGTAATGACATAACTCTTTGCTATAAAATTTAAAAACATTAGAAGGTATCAGAGAGGTAATTCACGCTAGACTTTAAAATTAAAGCAAATTAGTACTCGTGGTGGCAGGTCTGCCCTAAGCCAATGTAATAATATTTACCTGCATTATAAAACTGTATTTAATGAGGCAAATGGGATTCATGAATTAGAATGTAGTTTATGAGAGAACAAAGGCCTCCAGTCCAGATATTGCTGTCAGCAATTCCCATTGGAATTCTTTCATGAACTGTGGAAGTTGACTTGAATTATGCAGTCCAGATTTTAAGTGGAAGCATTAAAAAATGGATCAAGACACAGAAAAGTGGAAAAAAAATTCCCACAAAGCGAGGATACCAGTAAGTGAATCTTTCCTGCAAATAAAAAGATGCCAGATTACAAATGAGCACTCTCTTTAGTTGGCGGGCTAAATCAGTGTGCAGGCCAGGATAAAGGGAACAATGGACACCTTCTGACACCAGGCTGTGTGTCTGGTGAGCATCCCTCAGTGCAAATGTTAGTACTGTGTGAGTATTTATTGTGTTTCTATAAAGTCCTAATGAGCTCCTTGGGTGAGAGTGAAACCCTTTGCTTTTTCACACTGTGCTCAAGACCCCTAAACTTCATGGGGTCAAATCTAAAGAAAGGGTAATGGGCCATGAGGTCCAGCTTAATAGACCTGATATTAACACAGCAGCCAGAATGTCACCAAATGCAAGTTTCGGGCAAGCAATGAATGAAGTATTTGTTACACTTAAATAATATACAAAGCTTATAACAGAGTAGTGGCACTATATCAGTGTCATCATGGCAGGACTTTGAAAATCTGCCATGTATGAAATAACCCTGTAACACATCTTTAGGTTACAATAGATAAATTTGCCTTCCAACAGCAAATAATAAATTAGAATGGAAAGTTATGCAACTACAGTGACTGCCTACAGTTATTTTTAGATATGAAAATCTCTTGCCCTTAGAAATAATCAGGATACTATCAGCATCTAATACTCATATAATGGAAATGCATTGTACTCTTCACGTGGATTATATTGTTCATATACTTAAATGTATTTCTTAAATGAAACAAAGATTTTTCTCCTCTAATGGTCTGGTTTCTTTAGCATAGCATCCCTTGCTTTGAAATGAGTAAAACATAACCACACTGATGTCATGAAGCAGAACCACTTGTGTAAATATAGGACTCTTTTGCCAGACTCCTTCATCCGTGTCGTTGTTGGCTCATCACAGTGAGCCTAGTCTCTTATTACAGTGAACTTCAGTTCAAGTGACACAATGAAAGCCTCAGTCTTGGGATCTGAAAGCGTTGCATTCTGAGGTGTTGTTCGTAAGTTAACGTTAAAAGCATCGTCATCCTCTCCTCTGGATAAGGATGGGAAGATCTGAGGGCGTGAGCCAGTAAAACTAGTTGTGTGCTTGTACAGCTTCGATGTTTTTATTTTCTGCTGGGTTAGATACTTTTCTTTGGAATTGACTCAAGTAGGTTATAAATTATTTGAGGACAAGGACTCTCTCTCTACTTGTTTTATGTTTCTATTCCCAACACCAAAGACAAAGCTGCAGTATTGTCTACACACCTCAAACCTGATTGCTATATATAAGAAATGTTATTCATTCCTGACTAACTCCTCTTTTTTCCATGACTTGATTATCACAAAAATGGAAAGTTGCATTTATTCAGGAAGCTCAGACAATATATTATCAAATTAGTGAACAAATTAGCGAAATTCAAGATATGCTATCGTGAATTTTCAGCAGATTATTCACTGCTGACTCTCCATTTCACTTTTCCTTATTGTTTTGATTTCCAGTAGTCTGCCCCTTCCACTAATTTTCAGGCGTTACTTGAATGTCACTTTCATATTTTTAAAATTAGAAAAGGTTCAAATAGATGAAAAACCTCATGGGTTTCAGATAACTAGTTTCAGTGTTCAAGTACATAAAGCAAGGACATTTACAAATGAAAAAATGCTCCTGGACTCTTTAAGTTCCGTGGTTAACTGCCATCATTTCTCTTTGACTATTCTCTTTGACTAATGGGGATGGAAAGAATGACATAATCATTTACTTTTGTTGTTGTTGTTGTTGTTGTTGTTGTTGAGGAATATTGGCCCTGAGCTAACACCTGTTGCCAATCCTCCTCTTTTTGCTTGAGGAAGAGTGGCCCTGAGATAACATCTGTGCCCATCCTCCTCTATTTTGTATGTGGGTCACCACCACAGCATGGCTTGACAAATGGTGTACATCCATGCCCAGGATCTGAACCCGAGAACCCAGCCCACTGAAGCAGAGTGCGCTGAACTTAACTGCTCCATCTCCAGGCTGGCCCCCATAATCACTTGCTTTTACCTGTTGCTATTTTTAAAGGAAATGTGGAGAAATTTAGAAGTTGAAACCAGTTAATTGTTATTAATTTTTTTAAAAACCCAAAAGCGTCTATCGATGAGGTTGACCCTAAAGAATGGACACTAGGAGCCAGCCAAATGTGCATGATACAGGAACATCAAAACTCTGACCTGCCTAAAAATATCACTTCCACTAGCCTGCCAGAGTACCTAGAATTTCTATCACTGGAGTGGTTGCTGTGCTTTGGAACATCCTTTATAGAAGGCCCACTAAAATGCAGGCACAATGCGTTTACCAAACAATATCCATTCTCTCTCCAGTATGTATTAGCCAAGAGCAGGACACAGTCTAGAGTAGATTGTCTGAACCAAAAAAGAGTACAGACCTGAGTAAAGTAGGATGTGAAAGGAATTCTGGAGATTCTCGAGGCCCCAAGGAATGCACGAGGAGGCCACGTAATGCACCACCTGAGAGAGTGGGGTGATACTGAAGACTGCCTCGTACGAAATTGGGCATAACGCCTAGAGATGCCTATTAGTGTACTGTTTCTACATGTTTCCCTAAAATTAGCATTCTTAAAGGAATTTATATTTATCCTCCCTGGCTTAAACATACCAAGGTGTAGTTTTTAAAAATAAGTGTGTAATTCATTTCTTCTGATAGAATTTTAGAAGTAAGACCAACACAGATGTTAGGAAAGAGGTACTTCCACTTCCAGCCAAGATGGAGTACCAGGGACTAGATTTACCCTCCCACCATATCTGTAGGTATACATACATAGATTTGAAGGAATGATTTTCAAGACACTGAACATTAGGAAGTGAGGGACACTGATACCCAAAATGATTTTTTTTAAATAAACTTTATTTTTTAAAGGAGTTCTAGGTACACAGCAAAAGTAAGTAGAAAGTACAGAGTTCCCGGATATTCTCTTCTTCCCCCCGACACACAACACCCCCTACTGTCAACATCCCACACCAGAGTGGTACACTTGTTACAATCGATGAACCTACATTGACACATCCTTCACACCCAAAGTCCATAGTTTACATTAAGGTTCACTCTTGGTGGTGTACATTCTATGGGTTTTAACAAGTGTATGTATAATGACATGTATCCACCATTATAGTATCATACAGATATTTCACTACCCCTAAAATCCTCTGTGTTCTGCCTATTCATCTCTCCTTCCCCGTTAACCCCTGGAAACCACTGATCTTTTTACTGTCTCCACAGTTTGCTTTTTCCAGGATGTTATATAGTTCAATCATACAGTATGTAGCCTTTTCAGGTTGGCTTCTTTCACTTAGTAATACACATTTAAGTTTCTTCCGTGTCTTTTCATGACTTGATAGCTCATTCCTGTTTAGGACTGACTAATATTCCATTATCTGGATGTACCACAGTTTATCCAGTCAACTACTGTAGAACATCTTGGCTACGTCCAGGCTTTGGCGATTATGAATAAAGCTCCTATAAACATCCATGGGCAGGCTTCTGTGTGAGTATAAATTTGGATAAATACCAGAGAATGCAATCATTGTATCATATTGTAAGAGTATATCTAGTTTTATATGAAACCGCCAAACTGTCTCGCGAAGTGGCTGTGACATTTTGCATTTCCACCAGCAATGAATGAGAGTTCCTGTTGCTCTACATCCTCACCAGCATTTGGTGTTGTCAGTGTTTTGGCTTTTCACCATTCTAATAGGTGTGTAGTGGTACCACATTATAGTTTTAATTTGCATTTGTCTAATGACATATGATGTTGGGCATCTTCTCATATGCTTATTTGCCATCTATGTATCATCTTTGGTGAGGTGTCTATTTAGGTCTTCTGCCTATTTTTTAATTGGATTGTTTCCTTTCTTATTGTTGAGTTTTAAGAGTTCTTTGTATATTTTGGATAACAGTCCTTTATCTGATATGTCTTTTACAAACTTTTTCTACCACTCTGTGGCTTGACTTCATTCTCTTGACAGTATTTTTCACAGAGCAGAAATTTTTAATTTTACTACAGTCCAGCTTATCAATTATTTCTTTCATGGATCATGACTTTGGTGTTGTTTCTAAAAAGTCATCATCTTGCTCAAGGCCATCTAAATTTTCCCCTCTGTTATCCTCCAGGAGTTTTATAGTTTTGCACTTTGCATTTTATTATACGATCCATTTTGAGTTAATTTTTGTGAAGGTTGTAAGATCTGTGTCTAGATTCATATTTTTGCATGTGAATATCCAGTTGTTTTAGCACATTTCTTGAAAAGACTATTTTTTCTCCATTATATTGCCTTTGCTCCTCATCAAATATCAGTTGACTGTATGTATGTGGATCTATTTCTGGGCTCTCATTATGTTCCATTGATCTGTTTGTCCATTCTTTTGCCAATACCACATTGTCTTGATTACTATAGCTTTTGGGGATCAAGTAGTAAGTCTTGAAGTGAGGTAGCATCAGTCCTCCAACTGTGTTCTTCTCCTTCAATATTGTGTTGTCTATTCTGGTTCTTTTGCCTCTCCACATAAACTTTAGAATCAGTTTGTTAATGTCTACAAAATAACTTGCTGAGATTTTGATTGGGATTGCATTGAATCAATAGATCAAGTTGGGAAAAAGTGACATCTTGACAATATTGAGTATTCCTATCATGAACATCGATACCTGAGATGATGAATTTTTTGAATACTTTGCTTATCTAAATATATTTAGATAAATATATTTATCTAAAGTAAAATAAGAGATGCTTTAATTGGAAAAATTACTATGTTATTAGAAAATAATAAAATTAGGGGCTTTTTAAAAAAGAATACTTTTTTGATGCCTTTAATTATAAAAATTATTAAATATCCCCAAATTTTCTTACAAATGTTAAAACAATTCGTTTATTTAATAAATATTTATTGAGCACTAATAGGCGCTAGACACTACACAAGGCGCTGGGATCAAGAGCACACAAGACAAGAATTCTCTCTGCTAAAAGCTCACACTTTGGAGGTTGATGAGCAATAGGGGATTGCAATACAATGTCATAAGAGTTACTAATGGGTGTCAGTAATTCAGAGTGTTTGGGGTCAACTAGAAGGGGTAAAACTTAGCTTCAATGGTCGGAGAAGGCTTCCTGCAGAGGGTAACATGTAATGGAGACTCCTCCTCCTCTTCCCAACTTTTAAATTTTGAAAGACTCCATCCTCATCTCTATCTGTATCCATTCCCTAGACAATTGCATCCATTCCAAGACTTTAAATTGTATCTTCAGCTGTTGAGTCCCAGTGCTGATTGTCCAGCATGCCTGACTTCTCTCTTGAGCTCTAAACTCAGATGTGCAGCTGCCCGCTAGACATCGACATTCGGTTGTCTGTTTCAAATTTATTGTAAGAAAATATTCTTGATTTTCTTCTCCAAACCTAGTTTCTCGCATCTTCCCATCTTAGCAACTCACTAACCTTTGAGAGAACCATGACTTCCCTCTTGCCTTCACATTCCACAGTCAGCTCATCAGCAAATCCTGTTGACTCTAATTTCAAAATAAATCCCAATGCCAGTGACCTCTCACCACCTCGCCCACTATCTCCTAGTTCAAGCCAGCATCATTGTTTGTCTGAGCTATTGTAATAGACCACTGGCTCTCCTCCTGTTTCCAGTACCGCTCCTCCACAGTAGTCTGAGTGATTAAAAATTTTTTTTTAAAAAATTTTGGAATGGCCATGTGTTCTCAAAAGGCTTCCTATCAGGCTTAAACTAAAATCCAAATTTCTTACAATGGTGCACCCAGATTATTTGGTCCCTGCCTACCTCTCTCTTGTTTCCCCTGCTCCACCTTTTGCTCACTCATTCCAGCTGAAACTGGTTTTGTTGCTGATCCTCAAAGATGCCACTCTTGTTTTCACATTAAGGCCTTTGCGCCTGCTCTTCCCTTAGCCCAGAATGTTCTTTCCTCAGATCTTAGCAGAGTTCTAGACCTGAACCTCACATTTCAAGGGCCCAGGGAAAAGTGAAAATAGACACTCTATATCTTATGTTTCAGATGATAAAGCAAGACAACAAACTCCCAGATAAAGTGTACTCTATCCTCTTGCCTTGACAAATAGACTCTCGTGGTCACAATTTTTTCTAATTGTAAAGCTACGGTTATTATATGATATAGTTGACAAAATATCAAAGATTATTAAACTTAATTTTTTTGTGTGTCTGGATGTTTCGTTGATGGAACAGCAATGCCTAAATGAGTAGTAAAATACATAATTCATAAGTTATTTTGTGTCTTAATCCATTAAACATTTTTCTTACTCTCATTTCAGCAAAATCACAATTTTTATAATCAAGATTTTTACATAATGTATTTTGTTGACAATATTGATCTAAAGGATTAAAAATAAAATGTAATTGTATTTAAAATGCATACGATTTGAATATATTCTAATGAAAAAGTTAAAAATTAAAGTAAAAAAATTAAAATTATTTTTCAGTTTTTCAAAGAAGTTATAGTAAAGATTTCAAAATTAGGTATTAAAATTAAAAGATAAAATATAAATATAACTAATGAATATCAAAATGTTAATATAATTGTTTAAACAAAGATGAAATTTTATTTCTTTTTGGAAAATTTACTTAAATTGTACTAAATATTTTTATACATATAAAATGATCCACAATTTTAGTGTTCCATGTCCATCTAATTGTCAATGTGAAAAATAAAATTAATTTGTATCTCCAAAACCAGAAATCAAAACAGGAGGAGAAGGAAGTAAATGGACATTTAGCACTAATGGGAAATAATTTTTCATTATGCAAGAATCTATTCCTTTCTGGTTGGAGGAATTTGACAATTCAATTAATATCTCTCTTATCTTGGCACCTCTCTTACTCGTATCCTCTCCAACACCAAGAGCAGCACAGCTTACCCACCCTCACGGCATTAGGCCTTTTGTTTTGAGGTCACAGCACAAGAGTTTTTGACAGAAGTTTCCCTGGGGGCTGAGCCATTGTACTCACAAGAAGCGGTGTTTAGGGTCATTAGTTATGCTGTGGCAGCACTGAGTGCCAGACCCCGGGTGACTGAAGCTTCCATGTATTCTTTAATAAATTTGTTTTTGTGTGTTGTGATATGTAGGTCCCTCTAATGAGCAGAACCCAAGAGGGAAGCTGCCCTCTTGCCCGAACCTAAAGTTGGTATTACAAAGCTCGCTCCTCTAATTCTTTCAGTTTTGATTCAAATATCACCTTATTAGACACTCCCAACACACAAATACACACATGCACACACATGCACACACACACGCCTGCATGCACACCTGAATGCCCATTTATACACCCATGTGCCTTTACCATCCTCTAGACCCTATTCCAGATCTAATTTTCTTCAGAGTACTTCCTCCTACCTGACATGTGTCATGTATTGATTTATTATTGCCTGTCTCCCAACTAGAATGTAAGCTCTGTAAACAAATGCTCCTTTCCTCTTTCCTCTCCGGTCACTGTTGGGCAGTGTGTGCAGGTGTTTAGGGGGCGGGAATGGGAGCATTGGCTAGAAAGAAGGTAACACAAGGAATCCAGAAAAATTACCCAATTTGCTGTTGCTCAGGGATATTTTTGACAAATACCATAAAATACAACTGTTCTCCAGATTTGCGTATTTACAATGAAAGCTAAGGGAATCTTCTGATAGGATTTGAGTTTGAGAGCAGAGAAATTAAGACTCTTTGCAGACTATCCTCTTGGGTGTTCTGTAGTGAGAACCTGAGGGAGCCCCTGAAGGCCTTGGTCACCTCCATGGTCCCATCAGTTTGTTTCCCTGACTGAGGTCATACACACCTTACCAAAACCAGACCCTCCCCCTTACAAATGTGTTTACTTGGTAATATCCTTTGCTAAATAATAAAATGTCAAGTTACAAAGATACAGATATTGTCCCATCCCAGTAAAACTAAAATGGAAAAATAATTGTCACAACAACTACAATCTAAATGCACACCAAAAAATGGTTTTCTTAGGGAAGAATTCTCATAAGTACAAGGCTATGTTATTTCCTGGGCTTTTTTGAGTTTTTTTTTTATCTTATCCTTTTTCATTCCCTTTCTCTCAAACCGTCCCTTGTAAAAAAAAAAAAAAAAGTACCTAAAGGAAGTCATTGTAAAAATTAAGTTAATGTATCATGACTGAAGCCAAAAATATATAGTTTCCTTATAATTGCCATGAAGGAGAAAAAACTGTGGGACTCATCCCGTTAAGCGGGTTGTTAATGACATAGACGTCACTAGCTGAAACAGCCCCAACTGTGATCAACCTCATCAAAATTTGGTTCCTTTTCCCCATTGAAATGTTTCTTCACTAAATTGTTTGTGGTGTGCCTATGCCAGTGGCTTCAAAGCATTTCTTTTTTTCTTTTTTTTAAAAACTTTAAATATATGCTCTCCCTTCAGCAGTTTCTTACAATCTTTTAAGCTGTTGGAAATTGAATCTTTTAATGGCAGCAAGATCAGTTAGCTGCTGTAAACATTCAGTAGCTATCCAAAACGTCTGCGTCAGACGCCAAGTGAAAATATGAGGTTTCATGTTTTATTCTGAAGACTTAAACTCCTTTATAAAGAGACATCAAGAATTAATAGTGATTTGTGATTTCCTAGGAAAATTCTGCCACCTGGAATTTAAATATAGGAATCTGCAGTTAAAAAAATGAAATCAACCTCATAGTTTGAGGTTGTTTTTCTACAGTTCTGTGTACAATTACCTATGGAAAAAGAGAGAAAGGAGGAAAGGAAATCATCATAGAATTAAAATGTTTTAGGACAAAAATTATGTAAAGTTCACAAAGCAGCTTTACTTCAGGTTTGAGTAATTCTCAGAGTACAGATGCATACAATTAGTAATCATAGCGCTGGTCTTTCTTTGATAAAACCTCCAGTTATCTGTGGAGTATGTTTTATTTAACAAGCCTTTATTAAATTGCTGTGTGTCAGGAAATGTGCTCTCCGCTAAAGATGTAAAATTTAATTCCCATTCTAGTGGAGAAGAGCTACCTTTAATTAAAAAAACACTACATTTAATACCCAAAAGAATTGAAAGAAGGATCTCAAAGAGATAGTTGTACATCCATGTTCATAGCAGCATTATTCACAACATCTAAAATGTAGAAGCAACCAAATGTCCCTGGACAGATGAATGGATAAGCAAACTGTGTTATATACATACAATGAAATATTACTCAGCCTCAAAAAGGAAGGACATTCTGCTACATGCTATAACATGGAAGAACGTGAGGACATTATGCTAAGTGAAATAAGCCAACCACAAAAAAAACTAACATAGTGTGATTCCACTTATATGAGGTACCGAGAATAGTCAAAATCATATAGAAACAAATAGAATGGTGGTTGCCAGGGGCTAGGGGAAGCAGAAATGGAGAGTTATTGTTTAATGGCTACAGAGTTTCAGTTTTGCAAGATGAAGAGTTCCAGAGATGGATGGTGATGATTGCACAATAACGTGAATGTATTTAAGGCCACTGAACTGTACACTTAAAAATGATTAAAATGGTAAATTTGTGCTATGTGTATTTTATCACAATAAAAAATTGAAAAAACCCCTACATTTCAAAATTATAAGTACATAATAGAAACATAGACAATATACAGTAGAGTCATAGAAGAGGAAGAAATTACCTCTGCGTCAGGTGGGGAGATAGCCAGAGAAGGCTTGCTGTGGAGGGGATTGCTGAGTGAGACCTCAGAGGGCACAAAATGCATTAGCACTTGCTGAATCAACTCCAGTTAACAGCAGATTGACCACACTCCCATTCCCCCTGTAAATATACTGCCTGATAACCACGGCTACTGGTTGCTAGTTATAGTAACTGCCTTCTGGAGTGCCCAGGCTTCCCCTCTCACCTGATGACTTGTGTGCTTATCAAGAGTCAGATATACAGATGGTGAACAGGTGCATGAAAAGATGTTCAACATCTGTAATTATTAGGGAAATGCAACTCAAAAGTACAATGAGACATCACCTCGCACCAGCCAGAAGGGCTATTATGAAGAAGACAAGAAATAACAAGTGTTGGAGAGGATGTGGAGAGAAGGGAACCCTCGTACACTGCTGGCGGGACTGCAAACTGGTGCACCCACTATGGAAAACAGTATGGAGGTTCCTCAAAAACTTAAGAATAGATCTACCATATGATCTAGCTATTCCACTTCTGAGTGTTTATCCAAAGAACAGGAAAACACTAATTCAAAAAGATATATGCACCCTTATATTCATTACTGCATTATTCACAATAGCCAAGACTTAGAAACAACCTAAGTGCCCATCAACAGATGAATGGATAAATACGGTATAATATATACAGAGGAATACTACTAGGCCATGAAAAAGATGAAGTCTTTCCATTTGCTACAACGTAGATGGATCTTGAGGCCGTTATGCTAAGCAAAATAAGTCAGATGAAGACAGCCAAATACCATGTGATTTCACTCATAGTGAAAGATAAAACAACAACAGCAAACAAATGCATAGACATAGAGAATAGATCGATGGTTACCAGAAGGGAATGGGGGAGGGGTAAAAAGACACATGTATATGGTAATTGATGGCAGTTAGACTTTGGGTGGTGAACATGACTTAGTCTACACAGAAATCAAAATATAACGATGTACAGCTGTAATTTATATAATGCTATAAACCAATGTTCAATAAAAAATTTTAATAAAACTATAAATAAATAGTAAATTTTTTAAAGGGTCAGAAGCATTGATTCCCCAGTGTTTATGCCCATTGTACTTATTGTAATTACTCAGTCAAATTAAATATTATGTAAACCAATTCTTTCAGCATGAAAAGGAAGAGAAGTGTTGATCTGTAAAAATGAATGCTTTGGAAAGGCTCCATAAATTAGTCACTATAAAAAAATTGAAATTTTTGTTGCATTAGGTGTGAGTAAGACACTTACAAATAACTGGAAGAAAATTGTAAACATCTAGATAAATTTTGCACGCAGATTACTTTGCAAGTGCCCTTAAGTTTCTCTTCCTCTTTAATGAAATCAAAACTAGAGATTGTAGAATAATGCAAAAAGGACAAAGATAATGCAAGATGAACTATAAGAAACTTCAATCAGCAGACACTATCTCAAAGAAAAAGCCTTGGCCCTACGCTAAAGTTTGACAACTAAATGTGACATTTATATGTTTTAATTTAAAATAATTAAATATAGATACTATATATATCTATAATCTTTTAATTATTCCCTTTTTCTACCACACTATCAATTACAGGTTTGATTTCCTTGGTTAAGAAGACATAGTGATTTAGAACACAGGCTCTGGAACCAGATTGCCTGGGTTGAATTATAGCTCTACCAGTTATGAGCTATGTGAGCTCGGGCAAATTAATCTCTTTGTACTTTAGTTTTATCATCTATTAAGTGGGGCTAATAATACTACAATATCTAAGAGATTTGTTTTAAGGACTAAATTATTTGGTATATGTAAATACACGTAGCTACACTTATGTGAATTATACTGACACGATAAATGCTCTATAAATGTTAGCCATTACGTCTACTAATAATGGTACCTTTACTACTGCTACGAACTGTATTTTGCCAAGGAGAGAGGAGACAGAAGAAGGATGGGAAGAAGAGAGTACATTTGGAGGAGGGAATGGCCCGCAAACCACAGAGTTGTGAGCATGCCAACTGGAGGTGTGGTACATGTATCAAAGATGAATGATGAGGTGGTCTTGGGTTCAGAGGAGGAAGGTGCTTTTCTGCCATCCCATTCCTAACCCACCCTGTACCTGTAATTCTCTCTGCTCTCTTAGTCACTTATTATATGCCAGGTCCTGAGATGCTAATGAACATTGAGAACATAGGTCTCAAACCCTAACAAATTTACAATTTAGCGAGAGATTCTGATACATATATAATACAAGTGAATACATGCTGCTAAGAATACATTATATATTCTGTATGTAAAAATGTGTTACTGGTGCAAAGAGGAGGGTGTAACAAATTGACCTGAGACAGTATAATAAAAAGTGGTAATTGAGCTGAAAGTTAAGGATGAATAAGAGTTTAGCCATAAATGATAGCATAAAATAATAAACATCCAATATGCTTGTCATCACTAGAATAGAGAAGGTAATCAGAATGCCCTTTCCAAGTAATTAGAGCAACAAAGAAACCTTCTGCCCTACACTAGAATATTTGGAAAGTATAACGTCTGTATCACAAGGTCACGGGTATTTTCTGTTGGACTCATCCTTGATAAAACTCTGATGTATTTCCTGGAGCCAAACCACCTATGATTAAGTCATATGACTTCAGAACTATTCCTTTCTTCCATCTTCCTATCTTTTAGCTCTCCAGCTTAGACAACTGGCAAGATAAAAATGAACATGAAATGTTGAGAACAACCAAGAAAAGGCTATAACCATTGTTCACTGTCTTTCCCTTCCAAGTGAAAAAATAAAAGGAGATTCCATAAAATCATTCCACTTTGGTGTCATATGTGATGGGTGATGTGCTTCTGGCATTTTTATTCTGTGCCTCATGTTGACATTATAGCCATGGGGGCGGGGGTAGGGAGGAACTAACTTTCTCCTGAATGTTCACTAAAGATTCAAAATGGACAATGAAGAGATCAAGCTCTCACACTGGATTCAGCACAGAAAAGCGGCTACAGCACAGGGGCTCAAGTCAGCCGGATTCCTACCCCGCAACTGAGTCACTGTGCGACACTGCAAAAGCTACTGAACTTCTGTAAAACGTGGACACTCTTGTCCTATGGCACCTCTGGAAGATTAAGTAAAAGTAAAGGTTAAGTAAATTAATAAAATAATCTAGCACATTATAGATATTTCATAAATGTTTTTTGAATGCATAAACTTACAAAACACAGCTCTTTTCATTCCTCACCTTTTTTGAAAATACTTTATTGATTTCTAACTTCAATAGTAATTGTATTCACTTGTTAGGGCTGCCATAGCAAGGTACTGCAAATTGGGTGGTGTAACATGAATTTGTTGTCTGACAATTCTGGAGGCTAGAAGTCTGGGATCAAGGTGTTGACAGCAGTGGTTGGCTCTTTCTGAGGGCTGGGTTGGCTCTTTCTGAGGGCTGGGAGGGAAGGAGCTGTTCCAGGCCTCTCTCCTTGGCTCGTACATGGCCATCTTCTCCCTGTGTCTCCTCACCTCATCTTCCTTCCACACATGTCTGTCTCTGTGTCTAAATTCCTCCTTTTTATAAGGACTCTTATTCCAGTATGATCTCATCTTAGCTTAACTAATTACATCTGCAACTAATTCCAAGTAAGGTCACATTCTGAGGTTCTGGGGGCTAGGATGTCGACATACAAATGGGAGATGGGTGCAATTCAACCCACAAGCGTAATGAAGGCTTTGTGTAATAATTCAAGCAGTGTGGAGGTAGAAAAAGTTAATGGTCGTGACTGACCAGGTGGCATAGTGGTTAAGTTCTCACGCTGTGCTCTGGCAGCCCAGGGTTCTCAGATTCAGATCCTGGGTTCAGACCTACACACCACTGTATCTGGTGGCATCCCACATACAAAACATAGAGAAACATTGGCACAGATGTTAGCTCAGCAACAATCTTCCTCAAGCAAAAAGAGGATTGGCAGCAGATGTTAGCTCAGGGCCAATCTTCCTGACCAAAAAAAAAAAAAAAAAAGTTAATGGTCTCCTCCCCTGATGCAATCCCATTCTTCTGCTAACATTTTGGGATGTATCCTTCCATAAGTCTTTCTCTGCCTACACACACACACACACACACACACACACACAAAATCACACCACATATTACATAGTTTTATGTTTAAACACAGAGTCTTTTTATAAAAATTCAATTGTATTATACATATTGTTTAGCTCCTTGCTTTTTCCACTTCACAATGTATCATGGATATTTTTCTAAATCAATGAGTATAGACCTATGTGAATGCCTAATATTCTCTAGTATAAATAAATAATCTATTCAATACTTGTTCTATTGGTGGATATTCAGAGCATTTGCGGGATTTTGGTATATCCCCTTTTCAAATGCAGCAATATGCAATTTCAGTCAGCTTTTTCCTCACAACTCGTGCTTTTATTTATGTAAGTTAGATTCCTAGAAGTGGCATTTCTAGGTCAAAGATATGCACATTTAAATTTAATATTACCAGATGACTTTCAAAAATGTTTTAGCAGTTCATACATTCACCAGTAGTGCCCAAGAAGTATCAATTTTTCCCACATTTTTACCAAAGTAGATTTGATCAGTTTTTTAAAATTTCTGTCTCTCTGACACATGAAAAGTATCTCTTTGTTTCTTTAATATACTTGTCCCTTACCACCTCTGAGGTACAGCATCTTTTCAAATGTTTATTGGCTATTGGTGTCCCTCATCTGACAATTGCTAGATCATCTCGTGTACCTGTTTTTGTGATATGTTTCTTCTCTTTGAACCATTCACAGGACTCATTGTGTATAAGGGAAATTAACACCTTGTCCTATGTTCTGCAAATATTCTTTTTCAGTCTGTTATTTGGTTTTCAACTTTGTAATGGTGTTTTTTCCCATTCAGAAATTTTAGGTTTTTGTGTAATCAAATTTGTTCATTTTTTTTATGATTTGTGGATTTTTCTGTCTTGCCCGCGAATACCCCTACCCCCAAGATTAGCAGTCTCCTTCATTATACTCTAATATCCTCTTTGTATTTGTTGTAAGTTACAACTCTGTTTTTCTTCCTTCCAGGTGAATGTTCCATTCCTTTAACACTGTGTGTAAGGTGATTCTTTTTCTCGCTAAATTGAAATGTAAGTATCACCACATCCTACATTCTTGTTTTAAAGAATACTTGTGAGGCTGGCCTGGTGGCTCAGCGGTTAAGTGCACATGTTCCGCTTCAGCGGCCTGGGGTTCGCTAGTTTGGATCCCAGGTGTGGACATGGCACCACTTAGCAAGCCATGCTGTGGTAGGCGTCCCACATATAAAGTAGAGGAAGATGGGCACAGATGTTAGCTGAGAGCCAGTCTTCCTCAGCAAAAAGAGGAGGATTGGTGGCAGATGTTAGCTCAGGGCATATCTTCCTCAAAAAAAAAAAAAAAAATACTTGAATTGGTTTCTGTGTTCTCTGTTCTGTTTCATTCATCAATTTGTTCATTCTTGAGCCAATATTCGTATTATTTTTATTGTAAAATAAAAATAGGCCATATTGGAAGTTTTAATATCTGGTTCCCCTTTGCTATTTGGGTGTTTTCTCATAAATTTCTTGACAACATTTGTGCACTTTTTCTTCCATATTAACTTTAGAATTATTTTGACCAGCTAAAAACAACAACAATAGCAACAATGAGACTCTGATCCAAATTGCTTTAAAGTTATATACATATTTGGGAATATTAATGATTTTCCCTGTGCAGGAATCACACACATCAAAACCATAAGGTTAATATGAAAGCTGCGGCTCGGAAAGGTTCTGTAACTTGCCCAAGGCCACGCAGCCGGCAGAAGACAGAAACCGCCCTTCATATCTCTCTGGTGCAAATTCCACATTAATCACCTCCTTCATTCATATCAGAGAAGGAAGGTGATAAATTAAATTACTGAGATTCTCTTGAGTAAAATACATGGCAGCTTAACCATTTACAAGGCTGTCAGACACAAGCAGAGCTTGACCAAGCATGGCACCAGTTCATAAGTAAATTGTTAGCTTTTAGCCCAATAAACGCTTTCTCATTTTTCGAAAGATCTAGATAGAATTAGAATGAGAAATAGACTTCCACTTAATAAGTACCTGGAAGATCCCTGGCTCAAACACATCTTTACTGGTGTGGAATTCTGTTATTATAGCTTCATTTTTTGGCTTAAAAACTTATTCTTCTAAAATGTACCCTTATAAAGATTACTGCACCTATTGGTATGAATTGGTTTAATTGCTACTCTTTAAACAACCAGCTAGCAAAGTCTCAATTGAAATAGAAGTTTGATCGTGGGTGGTGGAGCCTGGAGATGAGAGTGGTTTGGGAAAATGGGACAGCACCTCAGGGTAGCCAAGGTGAAATAGGACGCTGGAGGAGAGGAGAAGCCTGGACAGGTGGACGGACTGACGAGCAGATAGCTTGAAAGGACCCAAGGGCTGGGAGAATTCTACTTATTCTGCTTGTGTATTATGCATATTTCTTTAAACTATTGGATCAAAGGCATGCTTATAATTTCCTCAAAAGAAATCACTGGGCATGGCATAAACTGACGAGTGAATAATTTTCATTATAGAGAGAAGTAATGTCAAATTATTACTCCAGAATGTAGGCTGAAATATCAATCAAATATTCATTAACTTATTAAGAAGATTGGCATCTATCCTGAATTTACCATATGTAGCTATAATAGATTTGCTTAAAACATTTTCAAATAAAAGGGAAGTTATTTTTAAATGTGATACGAAATGTCCATTATTTAAGAGTTTAAAAGACATATTGCGATATTCTGCACTAAATACAATATTTTAATACGGACTGGTGTCCCAAACAATTATATGTTATTTGCAATAGACATATGCCTTCAAAAAAAAAAAAACAAACAAGCGAAAAACCCCCTTTAGGAATGGAGTTTTGTGAAAGTGGTGCTGGATTAGAAGTTACAGGCTGTGTCACTCTGCTGGGGACATTGCACACAGTTGGGAGAGGATGCAAATGAGATGAGGCGCAATACAGGCTTTGAGAACTGCAAAAGCCTACAAAATGCAAAGCTTTCTATTACCATACAAGGCTCAGTGTGCTCTACTGTGGTGTGCCTAAGTAAGAATTTTAAATGCCAGTATCAAAATTTAAATTCAATAGAAATCTCACTATTTGAAGGATTTTGCAGTTTTTTGTAAATACACCATCCCTAAATCAAAATTTGTTTTTGTAAATTTAACTTATTTGGTTTTCTTAGAATGAGGTTGCTTTACTGTACAAATATGATAGTTTCATTTTTGTTCATCTCATTGATTGAAAACATTCGGTCCTCAGAGGTCTCCTAAATGCTCCATTCGGGAGTGACTGCGTCCCATTCATGCCCTCCTTGTACTGGACACAGAAAGCAAAGGCAGTGCTGCCACCAACAGGAAAATGCAAGACCTAGGATCTCCTCTTAAACCCAAATCCTCCATTTTCCCCACTTAGAACTCTTGTTAAATAAACTAAGGCATAGGATGGGCAACAGAAAAACAAAATGGAAAAGAGCTCCTTAGATGAATGAAACTTAAATTTAAAACTAAACAAAATTACATCCTATAACAGCAAAAAAAAAAAAGAAGGCATTGTGGAATAACAGACTTCAAGGCAAATGTTCTGGGTGTAAGGTGCAGTGCAGACATCGTTAGCAGCGATTGATCTCCATTAAATATCTAGTAAGGAGTCTCCATGAGAATATTTGTCCTTGTCTACATGACTAAAATACAAAGAAATAAATGCCAAAGGAAATACCAGCGTGCATTTAGTAAGAAATTTGGTTTGTGTAATATAATTTCATGACTATGTTGTTGTCTAAGGGTATAGATGTGTAATTTGCACTCCGCTCACTGTGAAGTTTTGTTTTTCTTGCAAAAATAAAGGTTTTATGTTATAAAAGCATCACTCAAAAGGACCAGGAAAAATGGAGTACTAACATTTAAAAGGTATGTAATATGATTTTTCTTAAAACTAAAACTATATAAATTATAGTTTATCATTATATAAATTAATATATGTGTTATAGTTTGTGTTTTAATTTGGACATAATTGAGGTCTACATATCCATATAAGGCTTTTCCAACTCTTACCTTCAAAGGCTCCCCCAGTCCTTGGTCTGGAATCATCTTTGTGAGCATTCGAGGAAATTAGAAAATGTTCTTTCTGTAGTCACAGCCATGAGAAGAAAATTGTGGGGTGCCATTAAACCCCCAGCTCCTCCCATCCATTTTTTTTAACTACTCAACCCTTCTCATTTCAAATAGCTCAGAATTACAAAAGACCAAAGTCCTCACTCAGTTACGCCCACACAATTCCCACAGCTTTTTTGTAAATTTTATTAAACACATCCGAAGCTACGTTATCCCAAATGAACATGGTATTTATTTATTTTACTTCCAATTAATATTTGTTTGATATTAAAGAAATTTCTTAGAATTTTCATGAAAATCATCAAAGGTCCTAGAAAATCAATTTTAGTCAGTGTGTTTTTAATTCTTGACTTTCGACCACCTGTTAAGCACTTGCTGTATGGCCATCCCTGTTTGAGGCACTGAATCTGCCAAAATGAACATGGCACAGTCTTCTTGATTCTAAAACTAAGAATTAATAAAGGAACAATTTTTTATGTCTAAACTTTGAATGTATATATTTGCAGATACTCCATGTAGAATTCACAATGAACATGAAAGGTTATAATCACAATTATTAGTGAAATTTCACAACTCTGATAATGCCCCTAGCTTGTTTCATCCATCTGTTGGTACTCAGTGTTTCAGTGTTGAATAACACGACTTTTTCTTCCATCAAATTACATCATTTAGACCACACTATTCTGAGTGTGTGATTCTTTGAAAATGAAGATGACATGATTTAACAATTCTTAAAAGGGCAGAGAGCACAGATGGGTTCTAAATTCCTCCACCCCATGTCTTCTTTCTCAGCAAACTTTCGATCCACACCACACAGCTGTAGGAAGGTGCGCCATGTTGGCGATTTGCACTGTGGCTCTCCAGCCCATCATGCTTCCCCAGCTCGCACTGTCACAGTAGCCTCCCAGCTAGAATCCTTGCCTCCAGACTCACCTACATGTCAATCCGTTCTCTGTACACTCAACCATATTATGTCTATTTAAAACCCTTCAACTTTATCTTAAAACCATCGGTATAAAATCCAAACTTCTTGGAATTTCTCTTGAGGACCTTCATTATCTGACCCTTCCTTAGCTCCAGCTATACCGACTTTTTGCAGTCTCCCAAATCGTGCTTTCTTTTGCCTCCTGACCTTTGCATGTTTTAGCCCCTCTGCCTGGAATTCCCTTCTTCCCTTCTGTTCCTTATTCTGCCTAACCTTTATGTGTCCTTCAATGCTCTGCTTAGCTATCTTCTTCCCCAGAACCTTCCTTGATTCACAAACAGGTTAAGTGTCTGTCATAGAGTGGGTTAAGTGGTGCCTATCACAAATTCTTCCATAGAACCTCGTGCTCACCCTATCCTATCTTAGTGCATATCATTTTTTTGTGACCATCTGTTTAATTATCCATTTCCCCAATTATAAAAGCAGGGAGTCGGCCTTATTCATCTTTGAACTTTCAATCCATGACATACAGTAGTGCTCAACAAAAATCTACTGAATAAAGAACTGAGGAGTAAGTTTGCTCTTCCTAAAATGAAGCCTATAGGCCTGTCCGCTCATATTAGCATGAGGTTCTCATCTACAAAATTGAGCGCTCACGGAGGACGGATAACTCACAGGAGAAGGTTCTCTTGCTATAAATTATGCAAATGGGAATCTGTATGAGGATAACTGCTTAAAACATTTTCTTTTGGTTAAGCATTAAGAATCACAGTACATCTGATTTTTAATTTACTGATGAACAAGGTAATACAACATATCAGAGAAGGGATGGAGAGCTGAATGCAAATTGAGAAGTCATAAGCCATGTCTCTTTGTCCCAAAGGACGGCCCATTGAAGGTTGATTAATAAGCAACAATCAGTTGTCTAATCACCTTTCAGGCTTTGTCAGATGGCCAGCTGTCCTCCCCGAGTGACACCTTTTTCGTCTCCCTACTGTATCACATCTCCCTACACATGAGTATCCAGAATTAGATTCATTGTTCACATAATACGAGATATGTCAATACAGGCTGACTAAAGGCCCAGGCATGAAAGTAAACCTGGTCGTAATCTATTCCCACGGCTGCCACTGATACCAGACTTTCTTCATCACCCCTATAGGTCCACTTCCACCAGGTAATCCTTCCCAGCATTAGCAGTCTAGGATTTCATTCTTGTTCTTAACACTCCTGTGTTTCTTCATCTATGTGCTTCTATTGCTTTTAATTAGTGTAACTTCTTGAACTTCAAAAAGAAACCAAGAATACTTGGCACCAATTAAAACAAAGAGGATTAATTACCAATTCCCAGAATCCATTTCTGCTGGTGGTAACATGTCTCTTCTTCACCTGTGAGAATAAACTCCTTTAGCTATCTAGGATTTTTGCTTTAAATGCTGAAAATGAAAAATAAAAATGTTGGAAGTGCTCGAAATAACAAAACACAAAATTTCATATTCGGGGTAAGGTTTGCCACCAAAATAAGCAGTATAGATATCTTGATAACATCTCTTTCCTTCTCGTGTGTAAGTAAAATGTCTACATAAAATAATTTTATCTTATTAGGTTAAATAGCAGCACTGCTGAAAGCAATATGTTGGGGGTTACTACAGGATAGTCTCATTCTTCCAGGATTTGATTAACATTTTTTTCAACTGTTATTTCCCTCAGCTACAGGATGATAAATGGCATACATAAAAGTTAGCCTACAGCACTGTAGGATTATGTGACTTGTGAAGCATCAAAGAGGAATTAAATAATGGTTAATCCTGGTCTAAGATTTGAGTGTGTTTTATGGTGTTTGATAACTGCAAAGCAGTGAAAAGGTTCTGAGCTCTGAGTCTCAGTCCTGCTTGTACAACTCTAGGTTTGTGATTTGGGGCCTATCAGTTCATTATCCCCGCCTTCCTTCTTTCCTTCCCTCCCTGGGAAAATACAAAGATGATTTAGCCAATGTCTCTCAAGAGGTCTCTGATTCTCAGTTTCCTTATTTGTAAAATGAGGCTTTCTTAATGAAGATTAAATAAAATAAAATATGTTAAATAAAATAAAATATGTTAAAGTATTTTGTAAGTGGTTAGAAGCCATGCAGATGTTAAATGTTATTATAATAACTAAAAATAATGATGAGAATGTTTAATGAATAGAGGTCCTCCTTAAAATATTTCTTTCTCCTTTTAAAATCTTTATTTGGAAATAAATTCAAACTTACAGAAACGTTGCCCAAATAACAATAGAACAAAGAACACCCTGATACCTTTCACCCAGATCATCTATTTGTAACGTTTTACCCCATTTGCTCCCTCTTTCTTTTCTCTCTCCCTCTCTGTCGCTGAATTTTCTTTCCTGAACCAGTTGGAGATGTTACATGCATTATAGCCCATCACCCCTAAATATTTCAGTATTTCCTAAGAATACAGGTATTTGCTTACATAACAATAGTATAGCTTTCAACTTTAGTAAATGTGGCATTGGTATAGTACTTTCATCTCGTTTGTCATCCCTATCCCAATGTCATCAATTGACCCAATAATATTTTACAGCATCGTTTCACCTCCCCGAGTATGGGATTCAGCCTAGATCAGCTATTGCAAGTAGCTGTCAGGTCTCTTTAGCATCCTTTAATCTGGAATGTTTCCACACCCTTTCTTTGTCTTTTATGATATTGACAATTTTTAAGAATAGAATCCTCCTCTCTTTTTTTTGTAATAGAACATTCCTCATTTTTTGGTTGTTTCACTTTTTTAATGATTATTTTATATTCATCAACTGAAGGTTCTATTCCTACCCCTGGGAACCCAGAAGCCATCCCTGTGCGTAAAAGGATAGCATACGCTGGGTGTCTGACTTGCCACAAGTGATAGTGTAGTGTTAATTCCATCTCCCTCCTCTCCGGCCCTGTTTCTTCCCCTCGTTCTTCTATTGTTCTGTTGATCCTTAGACGGTGACATCCAACTACTCTTCCTTCTTCTTATCTGCACTAAATGGATCATGAACGGTAGGTCATGTCTGTCCCCCTCATTCCCACAGGAAGGAGAGGGGCACACGGAAGAGCTGATGGTTCTGACAGCACCACAAGGGGGCTGCATCGCGTTTTGTTTCTGGTTCTAAATCATCCTTGATCCTTCTACTGCATCCCCCACCTTCCTAACCTCCGTAGGCTCTTCCTACTAAATGACAGATATAGTTACCTTTCCGAGTTTTCAGGATGTACCTTGAACCCTAGAAGAACCAAATGTGTTCAGCAGGATTTATTATCACCATTTTGCAGATAAGGAAACAGAGGCTCAGACACATGAAGCGATTTTCTCCATAATCAGGTGCTTAGAGGTCACCATCTAAGATTCAGGCTGAAACCCAAGGCTTCTGCTTGCTTGTCCAATGCTTCTCCACTACATTTTGATGCCTCCTTACAGTAACTTGCCACTCATAGATCCTCAGTAATTCTCTGGCGTGGTGGCCCAAGACACAGTACACTGAGGCTAATCTTCCTCCTGCTTTATGGAAAACCGTAGTGGTGTTTTCAGATGGCACATTTAGGGCATGTAGTGCTTACACTCTTGCTGAAACAAACTTGAAATTTGGCCAAAATATAGAAATACATTTATTGTAATTTGCATTTAGCAAATTTGAAAGAAATATATAGCTCTGAGAAATCTTCCATAAGTATTCATCAGAATCAGTCTAAAGAATGACAGCCTTTAAATGAGGAGTTCATATTGTGAGGATCCTAACTTGCAAATACACACAATCATGGAACACATCCAACAAAAGACAGGAAAAAACCTAAGAGATCCTCCCAACTTCCTTATTACAGTACAACTCATGCCCATTAAAGAAAACGTATAAATATGCAAACTCTGAAAAGGGAGGACACTAACCACCTAACAAATGTGGAAACTAAGAGATCTAGTCTGAAGTGTCTTGAATGTGGCCGCGCTGGCCGTTACTAACAGAGCTGGGATCAGACCTCAGATCTCCTGGCTGTTAGTTCGGTGCACTCGCCTACATTTTATGAGTTATTTATGATATATAAATTCAAAAAGTTTCCAATCCTCTCATATAGAACAAAAATATACACTGACCTAAATTATATAGAGCCAAGATAGACTTTTAGAAAAATTAAATATTAAATTGAGCAAATACTTTTTTTTAAAGAAAGAAAATTCATTGTAGGGGGCCTTTACTGAGGAAAATGCAGATAAGATATCTTTAGCCTCAGGCCAGTAGGAGAGAGAAAGGTGTATGACAGTTGTCTTCTTTCTTCAAGGATTTTCTCAAGTTGGGCAGTCAGCTGAGGCTCGGGATGTTTGTGATAATCGCACCCATTTCAAGTTAATTTTGGTCTATGCTACATGATAAGAGTTGAGGTTCATTTTTTTGTATGTGGATGCCCAATTGTTCCAGCACCATTTGTTTGCTGTTCTGAATACTAGATTATGAGATTAACTCCAAAAAAATCTCAAACATCAAAACGACACACAGGCATCATGCATACTGCATGAGCAAGCTTTCTTCCCCTTTAAGTAGATCTCTCTAGGAAATAGAATTAAGCCTTTAAGAGTTCACCCAAAGATAATGAGGAACTTATTTTTTCTCAAAATATAGTGAAATAAAAGGTAAGCACCCGTGTTATCGTATGTCATAAATGCTCTTGGGAGTTTTCTTAAAGAAATCACCAGTAGGAGTTAAAGAGAACAAAATTTCAAGAAACGTAAAGGAAGCAATTATTAGAATTTATCAAACATCCAAGGTATAAGAAGGCAGAGTATAAAATCTGCAATTCGCTTAAGGAGCTTGCTACAAATGCTCCAGTTCCAAAATGATTTGCCACTTCACGATGGGTTGAACTGTTCAAAAACTGTCCACTTGGTGGCACCATGGTGCTGCCGCAGGAATGAGCCTGCTGATTCCAGCAAAGGTTGTTGGGGACTGATTTCTTACGTAGGGTTTCATGATTCTTAAACATGTGGTCATACCACAATACGTGTCAACAACAGACAATTGCCCTAGTCATTTGTGCAAGGGAAGAAAAAGAAAAAAGCATTTGTAGGTTGCCCAAGCAAAACAGATTGGGCAGGATTTAAGAGGACTTGTAGGGCAGGTTGAACAAGTGGATAGATGAAAGCCAAACCTGCTTTTTATCTACATTCTTAGACGGAAACACCTCTGTAGGGTTTTTTCTCTCTCTCTCTTCTTATGACTTGATTCTGAGCAGAAAAATTGACATTAAAAACTTCAGCCCAAATGAAAGCTCGGATTGAGCTTCATTTGCTCCTTAATACATGTTTATTGAGCATCCGCTCTGCCATCATTATTGGGCACCATAAGTTACATGATAGAAGGCTAAACACAGTTCCTAGGCTTGATGTTCTTTCAGTCTACCTGAGAAGACAAGATGTACTTGTGAAACAGTAATGGCTGAACTGTGTGCTGAAGAGAGAGCCAACTGGGAACCATAATTATGAAAGGCTTCACCAAGCAGGTGGGACTATAGCTGGTCTTAAAGAATGGCTTCATTGTGGCAGGCAGCCTGTTGCTGGACAGCTGAGTGGAAACAGCGCAGGCGGGAGTAGGGCTCCCGTGGGCAGTCATTCTGGTGGCGTGGCTGAGGAAGGAGGAGGTCAGAGCATCCTGCTGTGCAGCAGTCAGCTGGAGAAGCAGCCATCCCAACGGGATTTCCCTGCCTCTTCATCCAATTGAGCCATTACGCAATGGATCTGACTCATGGATCCAGTTTTTAAATTATGTAGATTTTTTTCTTCCAGACATTGAGGTGAACACAATCTATTGATTCATTTCATTTATATTTTGTGCAGTTGAGTTAGAAATTTGAGCACCAAATTTGTGGGATGTCTATGAAATAATCTGGTAGATCATGAACCTACAGAATAAAGTCCATACTTCTTAGAAAGTGTTGATGATGTTTGACAGCTTGACCTCAGTCCATACTGAAGTATGTAGGGGTGAAATTATATAAAGCCTGGGTATTCTTTAACATATTTCAGCAGTAAAAAAAACAATATATATTGCAGCATCATATAATTTTGATAATTGTTGATTCTGAATGATGGATATAGGAATTTATTTTACTGTTCTATTTTGGTGTACATTTGAAGTGGTTTTTGGTACCTTTTTCTTAAAAATTAGTTGATGGTTTGAAAAGATAATTCTGGCACTGGGCAAGACTGAGGTTAAAGGAGGTGGGTCCAGGTGAGGATGTGGATGACAAGGAAATGGAGCAAAATGTAGCACTAAGCCCTCTAACTGAGAAAAGCACTATTTACCAATTTGTTCTACCCAAAGCATGGTGGAAATAATGTCTGTCCTCCCAGAGAGATTTACCAGTTAAAAAAGAATCTTCAGAAAATGGACTGCTGCTTCTCGCTTCAACCCACTTGTCCAGCTGTGACAAGTAGGAGTTCAAGAGATAATCAGTCAAATGTGGATTATCAAGGACCGTGCATTGGGAAGATAATAGCATCTACTAAACAAAGAATGTGTGCACACAACTGTTAAGGTACTTCTGCACAGATTCTCCCAAACATCTAAGAAAAGCCATTCTTATGTGTGCCTGTCCTCTAGAATTCCTCTGGCATTCTATTCTCTCATCTGCAGGCTAAAGAGAGGGAGGCTAGCAAATCAAGAAACATTGAAAAAGAAAGAAACGATTTTTTAAATGAGCCATTGTGTTATAGTGGATGAGTAAGAAAACAGCTTAGAATTCGGATTCTTCCACTTTTGAGTTGTGGGATTGAGGACAAGTCATTGAACTTTTCTGAAATTCAGTTTATGCATCTATAAAATAGTGGTGCTAATAACGTCACAGGTCTGCTGTAGGAATAGACAGTGTAATGAAGTGCTTTTCTAAGTGTTTACTTGTGGCCATAATTTTGCACTGCAACATGCGCTCTCCTCCACCTTCCCTTGTATGCATTCCCACCAGTCCTGAAGTCCACAGCAGAGGAGGATAAATACACAAGATTACAAATTATAGGGTCAGGAGAGACCCAACCAGGTATGAGATGAAAGCCATCTGGGAATGATAGGAAAAGCGGAACCTGGTTGGTCTCCTCCAGGCGGAAGGCAAGCTGTAAGAGCAAGCCAGAAGGTTGGAGAGAGAGAAGGAAAGTGTGGGAAGCAGCCTTAAAAAGCAGAATGATACTAAGGAGCAGCACTTCTCCCTCCCAATGTTTCCTTCTCTGTGGAGGGAGCTTTTCTAAAGTAACTCCTGGCCTCTCTTTGCTCGCTCACTTAACTCCTGTACCAGAGAGGCGGGGTAATGTATCTGATTGGTGAGTTTGGAATAAGACACACGACAAACATAAGCCAGCCCTTTCCTCTTCCTTTCTCTCGTGGCATCTGCAGGCCTGCCAAGAGCATGAATTTTGGTCTGCTTTGTTACTGATACCATTGTGGTAAATGTACCATGGGTACATGGCAAAAATGGGCTTTCCAAAACTGAAATCCAGAATTAGATAGAATTACCCACATATTCCATAGGTGCTAGAAAATTGCAGTCCTACCTCACAGAGGGCAAATTCCAATTTACAGCCAAGCTTACCAGATGACTAACCCGATCTGCCATGAAATATATTTATATAATTGTAATATTATAAATGGTGTTGATTGGTTCCAACTTTCAAATCATCTATAGACAAAGCATAGGTGACATATCTAGTTACAGAATAGAACGTAAGTGCTATAAATCTTGATGGTGTAAAAATAATGGCATTATTGACTTATCTTGGTGTGTAGAGGAGAGAGAAGGTTATGTACGGAATTTTCATGTTCCCCCAAATTCATATGTTGAAATTCTAACCCCCATGTGATGGTATTATGAGGTAGGGCCTTTGGGAGGTAGTTAGGTCCTGAGCGTGGAACCCTCCTCATGAATGGGATTAGTGCCTTTATAAAAGGCACCCCAGAGAGCTCCTCACTCTGCTCTCTGCCTTGTGAGGACACAGTGAGAAGATGGCCATCTGCAAAACAGCAAGTGGACCCTCATCAGACACACCATCTTCTGGGGCTTTGATCCTGGATTTTCCAGCCTCCAGAACTGTGAGAAATAAATTTCTGTTGTTTGAGCCACCCAGTCTGTGGTACTTTGTTATAGCAACCCTAACTGACTAAAACACATGCTCATCTTTTAAAAACGTAAGTCATTTGTCACTCTCCTGCTTGAAACCTCCATGGCTCCCTACTTCACCTGGAATAAAATCCAAACTGTTTTCTGTGGGCTTCTAGGCCCTATAGGCTCTGCCTCTGCTCTGCTCTTGTCTCATCTGGTGCACATTCCCCGCCACTCACAACATGCTGACCCACAACATTCTGGCCCTATGACAGCTTCTGAAAAGTGAAAACATTTCCACTGCTTTTGTACCTGCCTTGACATGTAAATGTGAAGCCCATATGCTCCCCTCTCCAATGCAATTTAACTTTCTTTCTCCCTCAACAATGTATACAATATTATATTATACATACAATAATATATTGCTCCTTTTCACTCGTGTTTGCAAGATCTGTCTTTGTTGATAACTCAACTTAATTGCTTTACAGTGGCCCACTGTATGAATAAGCCTCGTTTATTCGTGCATTCCCCTACCAACGAACATTCGGATTGTTTCCAACTCTTTGTTTTTACTAGTAGATTTTAGTAAATACCCTTTATCGAATTTAAGAAGATTCTTTATCACCTGACAGGACTTTTTTTATAGTAAGTAAACCTCAGATTTTATCAAGTATTTTTATTACAATTATCTGCTAAGATGTTTATATAACTTTACTTTTTCTATCAATGTATTAAATTACTTGCATAGATTTTCCAATATTAAACTGTTCTTGATTTGTGAGATAAGCTCAGCATTGGTCGTGATTACCATTTTTAAATACTGCTACCTGGATTTAGTGTACTAATAATTCATTTCATAATTTCACGTCTGTGTCCGTAAGTGGGATTTGTCAATAAGTTGATGGCTTAGTTTTAGTGTGCAAGGTTATACCAGGCTTATGCAGTGAGTTGAATGTCTTTCCCTTTTTTTCCTCTTGTCTGAAAAAGCTTATCTACCTGTTCCTTGAAACTTTCATGCAACTCATCTTTTGTTACCTGAAACACGCTCTTTTAGAGGAGTAAATCAGTTAAAATGATACAATTTATTTAGTGATTTAATGCGAGCTCGGCTAGCCAAAGAGTGAAAAGAAAGATATCTTGGACTCTCAAGATCTGGTAGTAGAGCTCCTTTATTCAGAGAATAGCATGGGGACAGGACCCATGGGCAGTGAAGAGCTGCAATGTATTGAGGGTTAGGGCTAAATTTATAAGGCGTGGCTACGCGACTTATTTTTCCCAGACAAAGGAAAGATGATGTAAACGGTCATTAAAATGGTATCAGTGCAGGAGGGGTCTGGATACTGTGTGGTCGTATAGCTTTAGATATGAATCTGGTCATATAGATCGGCATGTAGGCCAGGATGCCCTGGGCTTCTCTCCCTGGGGTAGCCTTGATTCACATCAGTTATTCGTTTATTTGAGTTTCCTATTTTTTCTGAGTTTGTTTTAATATTTTTTTTTTAGAAAATTGTCTATTTAAGTCTTTAAAATTATTGGTAAAAATGTTGGTTAGTCTCTAAAATTGTATATATACTGTGTGTGTATATATATATATTTATACACACACACACACACACACACACACACACACACAGTGTTTGTGATTATACCCTGTAATTATGTCTCTGTGTTCCTATTGCAGTTTATTGGTGGCTGCTTTTATTTTTTTGGTCAGTTTTCTTAGGGATGTATACTTTTTGTCTTTTCAAAAAATAATTTTTGGGTTTGTTAATTATTACTATTGGTGATTTTTCTTGGCTTATTTTCTCTGTTCATTTCTGCTCTTATTGTTATTAACTTCTATTTTTTGTGTAAGTTTACTGTTTCATTTGCACAGTGTCTTGAATTAAATCATGAAATCGTTTATTGAAAATAATGTTTATTGTTTATAAGTAAATACATTAAAGCATAAATTTCCTCCTAAATATTATAGCTGCATAATACAAATCTTGAAATGTAGTGGGTTTTTGTTCAATCTTAAATATTTTTACCCTTTTTTGTGTGGTTTTCTCTTTAGCCCATGAATTATTTGGGAGTGTTGGAGTTTCTTAAAGCTGTTATTTTGGGGGGCTGGCCCCGTGGCCGAGTGGTTAAGTTCACGTGCTCCGCTTCGGTGGCCCAGGGTTTCCCCGATTCGGATCCTGGGCACGGATATGGCACCACTCATCAAGCCATGCTGAGGCGGCATCCCACATGCCACAACTAGAAGGACCCACAACTAAAAATATACAACTATGTACCAGAGGGCTTTGGGGAGAAAAGGGAAAAATAAAATCTTTAAAAAAACCCTATTATTTTGTTATTGCTTTCTAGTTTAATTACATTATAGTTAAAGAACATGGTCTGTGTGGTAGTAATTCTTTGAAATTTGTTGAAACACTCTCTGTTACCTAATACATATTCAGTTTTTATAGATGTTCTATCTGTGCTTGAAAAGAATTTATATTCTTTCTAAATTGGGCAAAAGGTTTTGTATGTGTGCATACGTGTCTATGTATGACAAATTCTTAATTTAGTAGATCAAATATTATTTATCCCTACTAATTTTTACTCTTGTCTATTTTGTCTGTTTTTAATCAAGGTTTTTAAAATCATTCAACCATGATTGTGGGTTTTTCCATTTCTCTTTGTGGTTCACTTGGTTTTGCTTTTTGTAGTTTGAGGCTGTGTTACCAAGTCTATTCATGCTCATGATTATTATGCTTTCTTTGTGGATTGTTCTTTTATCATTGTGTAGGTCTGCTTCAACCCTATTAATGCATTTTATAAGTTCTCTTTTGTTTGACTTTAAAATCTTATTACAGGTTCTGTTCTGATTATGATCCTAGTTTTACTTTGTGGTTTCATTTTATGGGCGTATCTATGAGCAGTAAATAGCTTAATTTTAGAAAACCTTTTATTTGTATTTCAATAGCTGAATTTGATCCATTTATACTTATTTTGCTTATTGAGACCTCTAGAATTATTTGTCTTATTCTGTGTTTTATGTTTACCGTGCTTCTTTGCTTCTTTTCCACAGTTTCTTTCCTTTAGTTGATTTGATAAAGTTATTTATTAAAAGTTTGAAAATCTCAGTATCTTTTTCTTCATAATAAAATTATAACTCTTTTAACTATACACTGAGTTTCTCCCTCCCATTTACAGGCATTATTTAATTAATTTACAAGTGTGTTTATCAGTTAGGCATCATATTTTCTTTTTTTGTTAGAGTAAATCTTTGTAAAAAGCTCTTTAATTGAGGGCTTGTGGAAAGAAAACTCTTTTTGTATATCTGAATGATGTCTGCATTTTAAACTCCATCTCGAACAATAGTTTAGCTGGGCATAAAATTATATTTTAGGTCTGCCAATAAAACTCCAAGGAATTGGGGCAAACAAGTCCTTCATGGAAGGGGAATCTAGGCAGCACATCGCAGAGTCCATTGCACCACAAGTCTGCTGCCGCCCTGACATAATTTGAGAGATGTCACAGACTGAGTCTCTGCAAGAGTGGCTTGGCCCACATTCTAATTGCTCAACGGTATCATCCTCCCTTACTACCCCATGTAGACCACTTTATGTAAATGCTTTAGCTCTGGCAGGTGTCATAGCTCTTTTTTAGCTTACCTTCACAGTCTAGGGGGTCTGCTACAGTCCCCAATTCCTTTTACAAGAAATGAGTCTGGAGCAAATGTTGCTAGATCTTGGCGGTGGTGGTTTTTAATTCAATCCGAGAGGGTTTGAATTTTCATCACTTCAACCCATTTCTATTTATTTTGATTTGTGCTGTGTTAGAACTTACTTATGCTATCTTATTTTGTATTCTATTTACTGTACTTTATTTTATTTCTGATTTTCTGTCTTCTACACAGTAGGTAAAATTTTCTTTGTCTGATGTGAAAGTTATACATTCTATTTTTATTCTTCTTGTGAGGACTCATTCTTGTATTTATTTTCCTTTAAATTTCTTAGCCTTATAGGTGATCTGCTTTTCCCTGAATAAGATCCCTGAATGAGTGAATAAATGAGGAAGAATATGATGTAAATAAGGGATGCACTAAAACAAAATGACAAAGTTTAAAATAAAAGGATGGGCCAAGATTTTTCAGCCACGTCCCAGTTAAAATGAAGCAGAAGAGGGACCAGTCCTGAGTGGTTGAAGTTCCACGCACCCCACTTCGGCAGCCCAGGTTCATGGGTTGGGAACCCAGGTGTGGACCTACTCCACTCATCAGCTGTGCTGTGGAGGCATCCCACCTATGAAGCAGAGGAAGACTGGCACAGATGTTAGCTCAGGGCGAATCTCTTCACAAAAAACAATAAAGCAGGATAAATTGTATAAAATAGAATCCAAGTGAAAAAGAAATGAATAGTGTAAAAGTCATCAATCCACAATAAAAAACATATCATTGACCTTTAAGCACTAAATAAAATAGTTTTAAAATATAGAAAGTAATGATTATTAAAAATCAAAGCAGAAACAAAGACATATAGTCTGGAAGACTTTATAGACCATTCTTAGCCTTTGACAGATCATGTACGCAAAAAATAAACAAAGGCATAAAGAATTTGAAATATAGGGAAAAAAGGAACCCTGCAAAAAATACATAGTTCCTTGTGTGTTTGATACATATATGAAAATTGACAGTGTGCTAGATTCACTAGGTTAGCCGACCCAACAATCATTGTAAACTTTGTAGTCTACCATAGAGACCGGAAAACTGAAAAGGAACCTGTCTGTAGGCTCTCCTGTGGCTGGGGGTGGGCGCCCACGTGGTTCAGTTCTAGCAAAGACACATCAGCACAAATCCGCTAGTGCTGCCTCTTCACCTTCTGCTTTTCTTCCTGCCTGGACTGTACACGCTTACCCAAGACGCAGCACCATCTCTCCATATTGGCGGAGCAGGAGAAGAGAAAGAGCCTTGTTCCTGTGGAGATCCTAGACTTCCTTCTGTGGACCTGTTCCGGGACACAAATCAGACACTTCCTCATTCCAGCCCCTTGATTGGGTTTTCTGGCACTTGCTGCTGAGGCTAATTTACACAGCCACAAAGAAAACATCCATAAATACGCCAGCACAAAACCTGTGCAGGACACATCCTCAACCACAATTCAACAAAACTAGAAAGAAATAATAAGGGCTTTAAAGTCAATTATAAAATTTAAAGCATTCTTCTCAGTAACTACTAGCAAAAGAGGAAAGTAGAATGCAAATATATACTATTTGGACAAAAATAAAATTAAGGTATTAAATTAAGAATTCTTAAGACATAATAATGAAATTACAAATTCTACTCCCCAGAATTCCTTATCTACCCTTTCTGTTTATTTTTTCCCCAAACTTTATCACTTTCTCATATACTACATAATTTACTGCATTTTCTACTTAGTTTCCACCTGCCCCACTAGAATGGAAGCTCCATGAAGCGAGGATTTCTGTCTGTTTTATTCACTGTTGTATCCCCAGCCCTTGAAGTATTGCCTGGCTCACAGTAGACATTCAGTAAAACTGTTGAATGAGTTAATAACTCCACTGAAAGCCAAATGCACAATCTTGATTTTTATCATTAAAATAAAAAATGAAAGTAAATAATGCAACTCAAGTTAAAAGAGAGGAACAGCAATCAATCATCAAATAAATAAAATTCTAAGTAAAGCAGAAAGAAAAATAATAAAGATAAACAGAAATTAATGAATTTTGAAGTGTAAGTTTCATAACTGAATAGAATTCTCAATGGAAAAAAATAGAATAGACAGACTTCTGGTAAATATAATCAAGAAAAATGGAAAATGACAAATAAAAATAGGAAGGAAAAAGAAGCTATTGTAACAGCTAGAAAGGAGAATAAATGATGGTAGAGAACTATTTATAATTCCCTGCCTATAAAATTTAGTCTTAAAAACTAGACAATTTTCTATGAAAATATAAATTTAATAAAATTGACTTAAGAAGGTCAACAAAATCTGAATAGATCGATAATCATCAGTAACCAAAAAATGGAAGGTTATCAAATCATTATTTTTAAAAATAGAAGGCTTTCAGAAGGATTTTTTTCAGTCAATTCTTTCAAACTTTCAAGGAAATATAAATCTCTGTGCTATAGAAAACTATTAAATAACATAGCAACACATGAAATTGCTGTTGAATTTTATTAAGTGCCTTTTCACTATCCATTGATGGTATTTTCTTCTGACCCTATTGATTTGATTTATAGTGTTAATAAAAGTCCTCATAATAAATTATCGTTGCATTGTTGTGGTGTAGAAATCTTTTACTCTGCTGTTGAATTCAGTTTGCTAGTCCAACTGCACAATAGAATATTAAACAGCCAATTAAAGGGGAGGTTCTGAAAAATTTTTATGACATGAGAAAATGCTTATGAAATAATGTTTTCTTTATTTTATGTCCTCTAGTGAGTTGAAAATTATATGCCTCTATTCTTCCAGCACGGCATTTCTCAGGCTTAAATTCCACGTTGTCTGACATTAACACTGCCACCTTGACTTTTGATGTTTCTTACAGTGTGGTGCATTGATAAGTGGTGGTCTCCAGGGGTCCATCAAATGATCTACCAGTAGTTTCACAATTATAAAGGAAAAAGTGATGAAACCATTTTGGTCACATACATTTCTCCAATTTGAAATATTAGATTAATAGTGATTTTCACAGAAAACCCATCACAATCTAATGACCTTTGTCTTTTTAAAGTTGTGCAAGTAGTGAAAGGATCATCTCAGCTAACATTAAGTTAACAGCATGAAGCTCTTCTCAATTAGCATCTTTTCACATTCTCTGCACATTTCCGTTAGTTAAAGGACTGTTTCCAAAGGACCTGGACAAGTTAAGACCTCTTTTCTCTCCCCTCAAGCCCATTTGCCTCCAGATTACAGTTGTGACAACTTCTACCTGTGTTCTACTTGTGGACATTAGCATTTTTCCACATTATTTGCACATTATTCACATATTTGCGTTATTTGCAAGTTGTTTCCATTTGCTATATTTGCATTTTGCTTTTTGTGTTATAGCTCAAGTTCCAGGAAATGGATCAGTGGGTCAAGAGTGTTATATTAAAGAGTAGTAATTAACAAGCCGATTCTGAGATGTCTATGGAAATACAAAGGCTCTAGAAGGGTCAACACTACCTTAATAAAGGATGAGAGTTATTTTATGAATTTTATAACTATTTTTTATGATTTTGAATGGCCTGTGTGGTATATGTATTATCTTGAGTAGCCTAAACCTGAAATAAATAGGACTGAAATATATAGAAAACAAGGTATCAGAATTTTTAATTTTTTTTTTTTAAGGAAGTTCAGCCCTGAGCTAACATCTGCCAATCCTCCTCTTTTTGCTGAGGAAGACTGGCCCTGAGCTAACAACCGTGCCCATCTTCCTTTACTTTATATGTGGGACGCCTACCACAGCATGCCTTGATGAGCAATGCCATGTCCGCACCCGGGATCCGAACCAGCGGACCCCAGGCCGCCAAAAAGGAACGTGCGCACTTAACCACTGGACCACCGGGCCGGCCCCAAGATATCAGAATTTTTAATAAGACAACGCAAACAGCACAATAGTAGAGCATTTGACCCTTACTCGATCATTTTCTTCGCTTGTCTGAAAAGAGACTGACAAGTGGGTCTGTTTAAAAAAATCACTCCAAGCACTGCAACTCTCAGCCTCCTCTGGTAGAAAGAGTGGTCCAGCTTCCAGTATGGCAGAGTGTACTGGTGGCTAGTTCACTGCAAGTGGGAGTTCCCTGTGCTGCTTTGGTCCTAGTGATGTGGGCTCAGCAAGCCGAGGAGTCAAAAGAAAGATTTCTTGGATTCTCAAGGTGTGGTGGTTGTGCTCTTTTATTCAGAGAATAGCAAGGGGACAGAACCCCTGGGCAGGAAAGAAATGCAATGTGTTGAGGGTAGGGTTTAATTTATAAGGCGTGGGTATGTGAGTTATTTTTTACTAGACAAAGGAAAGGTCATGTAAAAAGAAGTCATTAAAATGGTATCAGTGCAGGTGGGGTCTGGTTATCTGTGGTCGTATAACTTTAGATGTGAGTCAGGTCAGGACCTCCTATACTCCCCCCAGGGTGATACATATCAGCATGTAGGCCAGAATGCCTGGGGCTTCTCTCCCTAGGGCAGCCTTGATCCCACATCACTAGCATCCGGCTGTGTGTCCCCTATGTCAGAGCCTACTGAACTCTATTATGATTTATGCTGGAGGACATGCTGAAGACTCTTGTTCCCTTTCCTCTTTCCTCCTTTAATTGTTGTAGTGTTCCAGACAGTTCCAATTCTTTCTCTAGACTCACAGTTCCTGCTAGACCAGCACCAAGAATTTCATTCACTTTATTTAAGAAGAGGTGGTTACAGCTTTAATCTGGAGGCAAGCAGCTTGCTTGCTACCAGCTGCTCAGTATGGGGGAGAAAACAGGGGTCCAGCTTCATCAGATACAACTAATTACCCTGATCATTGCCTCAAACACCCTGCCTTCTCTTTGTCTTGGTTGGCCCTGAGCTGACGTATGTCTGAGGCTCTCTGAGAAAGGAGCCTTACTTGTGTGTGGGTGCTCCTGTGAGTATTTTGGGTGATGTTTATTCTTTTTCCAGCCCCAGCAGAGAAGGAGCCGGCAGAAAGGAGGAGATTGACAATAAACAAGAGAAGAAATAATTGACAAAGCAAGTTCCCTGAGGGTCTGGAAAGGATAGAATTGAAAACACAGGCAGAACAGGAATCGCAACATTTTTCCTTCTGTTAAATGGAAGAGAAGATGAAAAACCAGGAGCAAGGACAGCCTCAGATAAATGACCACAGTGCCTTGCCTTTAATAGTGACTCGAATAAATACTTACTGAATTCAATAGATTTAACTAGCGACACAAACTACCAGCTCCCAGTGAATAAGAAAAGGTGTCATTGAAACATTATATCCAGCAATCAGCCACATGGAAATTTAATACAGATATTTAGAGCAGAACACTGGGCTGGGCGGGCCATGTAGTTGACCTAATAGAGCAAACGGTATACTCGGTAGTCACCTATTCTTTTAATTATAATGATGCCCAAAGGTACCTTGTAAGTCACTGGCAGCATAAATGCTTTCTCTCCTATAAACATTCCTAAAAGATGAAGGAAGGAAACTAACAAGAATTGAGCTCTTAATTGTCAGGCTCTGTGCCAAATACCCTAATATGTGGTAGTTTCATTTAATTCCTCACTACAACACTATTGAAGAAAGTGACTCAGAAAAATCAAGAACTTTGCCAAGGTCATCAGTCTACAAAGCAGAGCTGGGATTCAAACTCAAGCCCAGCTTAAAAGTCTACTCTTGCCACATGCAGCCACGCGACAGTGTAACAATACAAAAGAAAAAGAAAGTTTAATCTCCAGTAAATTAATTTCATGCCAGAAAGAGAGGGTTCAGGTACCTAACAGAGACAAAGTCCGGCAGAAAAACCATCCCAGTTAACCTGACTCTTTTCTGTAGCTCTATAAAGTGTCATAGATTTGTGGGTGTTTTCAGAAAATTGACAACTTCTGGATGGAGCATAACTTTTTGTTCATCTCAAGACTTCCTCGATACTGGTGAGAAAACAATTTTAAAATGCTTCCTATTTCTCTCGCTCTGAATTTGAGGTCCTCTATTATTTTCTGTTGTCAAAACTCAGACAAACCTTATTATTTTATTAGGTCATTGGATATGATTTATATGTCTCCGAGGAGAAGTGACTGCAGAAAGGGAGAGTGATAGGACTTATCAGGCCCTGAGTGGACTGAGCTCACCCATTAAGTTAGCCTGTCCGCCCTGCTCTTGACAGTGATTAATGCTTCCCCTTCCTGCCGCTTCCAATGCTTGTTCTTCTGGAGTGCCAATTCCAGATGTTATTGTTATATTGTGGCAGCACTTATAGCCCAAATGTGCCAGTGGTTTTTGTGTCTTGGGCATAGTCCTGCTGTAAGAGTTCTCTGGTTGGCCCCCTTCCCATACATCCTCCGGGAAGCCCAAAATGACCAGCATGAGCCAGTCACAGCCTCTGAAACAACCGGCATAACCTCCCTCACTTGGGCCACATTCAAGTTCAAATTGTTTCTCCATTGCATGTCGCCAACTCTCCATTTACCTGATAGTTCCTGCTTTACCTTCATCAGCCTTCATTGTGATAGAACCTGGTGAGCCCTACAAGCTGAGTGTTTGCCCAAATAACAGCTGTTTCCTGCCCCAGGGCAGGTGACTAGAGACAACAAGAGATAGGATTTCCTTATGTCAGTCAGGTCCACTAGGTTATGCTGTGATAACAAATGACCCCAAAATGTCAGCAGCTTACAACAACAAAAGTCTATTTCTCATTCATATTATATGTTCACTGCGGGTTGGCCTCAGCTCTGCACCATGTTGTCTTCACTCCAGGACCCAGGCTAACAGAGCAACCTCTCTGGGGAACATTAAGTCTGTGGCAGAGGCCAAGGAAGCATGACAAAACACAAGCTCGTTCTTAAAGTGTCTGTCCCCACTTCACCAACAAAGCAAGTCATATGGCCACTCCTGATAGCAACAGAGAGGGAACGTGAAATCCTCCTTCAGGAGCAGCACCCCATGGAGGGGCAGCCAACAATTTGAGCGTTAATACAATCCACCACTGTGGCCTTGATGGAGACCTGTCAGGACATCCCCAAATTGCCCAGAAGGATCGCCATCTATAGAGCCCAAGGAGCCAAGTCTCAAGATTTCACAAGAGTGGGCCAGGACAGCAGAGACCTGCTCATTTTTCTCAGCCGCACGTGCGGTGTTGAATTGAGCTCCTCTGACATTGACAGGTGGCGCTGGTTTCCCAGAGACTCCCTGAGGCGAGTCAAGGTGTTGCTCCTGGTCTTTGTAATTCCTAGGCTGTGTGATCCCAGCACCTAAAGAGGCAGACCTCACCCCTCGCCCAGCCCCTGGGGCAGGGTAGATAGAGGAGCGCCTCCACCAGAGGCTGCATTTCTGTCAGTCAAGGACGCTCTACTCTGACTCACTTCTTTTTACAGCGCGTCAGAGAGCAAATTAGATCACTTTGAAGGAATACATTATGACCCATCTGTCCATTCGAATAATTCACTGACCTTCCTTTTTCCACCCTAGCAGAAGGGTGTTCAAAACAGTTGTCTCCGTGATAAATCTTTACCGCTTTAGTAGTATAAATGTTGTTGTGCTGGACGTTTTATGCTGTGATTATTTCTGTGTTGAAATGTATAGGACTTAGGAAGATAATGCTGTCCTCAGCAACATGAGACACATATGAAACAAAGATGATTTAATGATTTGAATTATATTAATATACAGAAAATGCCTATCTATGTAGGAAGTTCTTCTAAATATAAAAATCTAGTTGAATATCATTTCAAAAGTGTTAATAATACAATAATTTTAAGTACACCATTTGGGGGCTACACGCACACAAATTATATATTAAAAATGTATATATATAATTTTTAATTTTTTGAGGAATCTCCATAGTGGCTGCACCAGTTTGCATTCCCACCAGCAGCGTATGAGGGTTCCTTTTTCTCCACAACCTCTCCAACATTTGTTACTATTTGTTTTAGTTATTTTTGTCATTCTAATGGGTGTAAGGTGATATATTAGTATAGTTTTGATTTGCATTTCCCTGATGATCAGCGATGATGAGCATCTTTTCATGTGCCTATTGGCCATCCGCATATCTTCTTTGGAGAAATGTCTGTTCATGTCTCCAGCCCATTTTTTGATTGGGTTGTTTAATTTTTTCTTGTTGAGTTGTGTGAGTTCTTTATATATTATGGATATTAAGCCTTTGTCAGATATATGACTTGCAAATATTTTTTCCCAATTAGTGGGTTGTTTTTTTGTTTCAATCCTGTTTTCATTTGCCTTGAAGAAGCTCTTTAATCTGATGAAGTCCCATTTGTTTATTCTTTCTATTGTGTCCCTTGTCTGAGAAGACATGGTGTCCGAAAAGATCCTTTTAATACTGATGTCAAAGAGTGTACTGCCTACATTTTCTTCTAGAAGCCTTATGGTTTCAGGTCTCAGCTTTAGGTCTTTAATCCATTTTGAGTTTATTTTGGTGAATGGTGAAAAAGAATGGTCAATTTTCATTCTTTTACATGTGGCTTTCCAGTTTTCCCAGCACCATTTGTTGAAAAGACTTTCTTTTCTCCATTGTATGCCCTCAGCTCCTATGTCAAAGATTAGCTGTCCATAGATCTGTGGTTTTATTTCTGGGCTTTCAATTCTGTTCCATTGATCTGTGCACCAATTTTTGTACCAGTACCATGCTGTTTTGATTACTGTAGCTTTGTAGTATGTTTTGAAGTCAGGGATTGTGATACCTCCAGCTGTGTTCTTTTTTCTCAGGATTGCTTTAGAAATTCGGGGTCTTTTGTTGCTCCATATGAATTTTGGGATTCTTTGTTCTATTTCTGTAAAGAATGTCATTGGGATTCTGATTGGGATGGCGTTGAATCTGTAGATTGCTTTAGGTAGTATGGACATTTTAACTATGTTTATTCTTCCAATCCATGTGCATGGAATGTCTTTCCATCTCTTTATGTCATCATCCATTTCTTTCAGAAAAGCCTTGTAAGTTTCATTGTATAGGTCTTTCACTTCCTTAGTTAAATTCACCCCAAGGTATTTTATTCTTTTTGTTGCGATTGTGAATGGTATTGTGTTCTTGAGTTCTTTTTCTGTTAGTTCATGATTAGAGTATAGAAATGCTACTGATTTATGTAAACTGATTTTATACCCTGCAACTTTGCTGTAGTTGTTGATTACTTCTAACAGTTTTCCAATGGATTCTTTGGGGTTTTCTATATATAAGATCATGTCGTCTGCAAACAGCGAGAGTTTCACTTCTTACCCCCCTATTTGGATTCCTTTTATTCCTTTTTCTTGCTCTGGCCAGGACCTCCTGTACTATGTTAAATAAGAGTGGTGATAGAGGGCATCCTTGTCTCGTTCCTGTTCTCAGGGGGATGGCGCTCAGTTTTTGCCCATTGAGAATGATGTTGTCTGTGGGTTTGTCATATATGGCCTTTATTATGTTGAGGTAGTTCCCTTCTATCTCCATTTTGTTCAGAGTTTTTATCATAAATGGCTGTTGGATCTTGTCAAATGCTTTCTCTGCATCTATTGAGATGCTCATGTGGTTTTTATTCCTCAGTTTGTTGATGTGGTGTATCACGTTGATTGATTTGCGGATGTTGAACCATCCCTGCATCCCTGGTATGAATCCCACTTGATCATGATGTATGATCCTTTTGATGAATTGCTGTATTCGGGTTGCCAAAATTTTGTTGAGAATTTTTGCATCTATGTTCATCAGCAATATTGACCTGTAGTTCTCCTTTTTTGTGCTGTCCTTGTCAGGTTTTGGTATCAGCGTGATGTTGGCCTCGTAGAATGTGTTAGGAAGTGTTCAATCCTCCCTAATTTTTTGGAATAGCTTGAAAAGGATAGGTATTAAAAATAGAACTACCATATGATCCAGCTATTCCACTACTGGGTATTTATCCAGAGAGCTTGAAGTCAGCAATTCCAAAAGTCCTATGCACCCCAATGTTTATTGCAGCATTATTTACAATTGCCAAGATATGGAAGCAACCTAAGTGCCCATCAACAGATGATTGGATGAAGAAGATGTGGTATATATATACAATGGAATACTAGTCAGCCATAAAAAGGAACAAAATCGTCCCATTTGCAACAACATGGATGGACCTTGAGGGAATTATGTTAAGTGAAGTAAGCCAGATAGAAAAGGACAATCTCTGTATGACTCCACTCATATGAGGACTTTAAACCTGTGGACAAAGAGAACAGATTAGTGGCTACCACTACCAGGGGAAAGGGGGTTGGGGGTGGGCACAAAGGGTGAAGGGTTGCAGCTACAACACGACTGACAGACAATAATATACAACTGAAATTTCACAAGATTATAACGTATCATTAACTCAATAAAAAATTTAAAAAAAGAAAAAAGAAAAAGAAAAAAATGTATGTATATATATATATAAAATCTGACTATCAAGAATTTATTACTCATATAAATCAGGGAGACAAAGAAGACCAACTTAAAAAGTGTCTCCCATGATGATATGTTATAAGTAACCTATAATCCTGTACCATTGTAGTTGAGCTTTTAAACTCACGTTAAAACAACTGATGTTCCTTTGTTCAAGAAATATTTATTGAACACCAATCAGGAACGAGGCACTGTTCCAGGCACAGGAGATACAGCAGAAAATAAAGCAGATAAAGATCCAAGGCTTAATGGAACTGAGGTTCTAGTTGGAGGAGAAAGACAGCAAACAAAATACAGTGGCTATCTTCTCTATGCTCCCCCTGACCGCTCTCCAGCCTTCTCCACCCTGATCTGTGCATCTGTACAGACCACAGCAACTTGCCTTCTCATCTCCATTGGATCTGGCCAATGGGAGGCACTTGTGACACAAAAGGAGAGTAAAGTTGGGGAGTTTATTCATCATGGGATGGCTGCGTTCTTCTTCCAAAGACAGCCTTCTCGAAGCTGCTATCCTCTCTAGATTCCTCTCTCGATTCTAGTAACTGAGTTTTCACTTTGCCCCTACTGGCCTCGGGGTGGCAATGGCTCCCTACCACCACTGCCATTGTTGCTGGCCCCAAGGCCCTACTGGTGTCCCTGCACCTTGTCCCCACCTTTGCTCACAGTTCTTGTACTATGCTGTCTTCAGACCACCAGTTCAAGGATACTGTTTCCTGCTATAACCCTGACCAATACACAAAATAAAGGAAGAAATTATATAGTAGCTTAGATGTTGGCAAGTGCTGTCAAGAAAAATGACTCAGGGAAAGGTGATAAGGAGTACTGGGTCGGGGCAGGCTTTTTGAATAGTGTGGTCAGGCAAGGCTTCATCAGTAAAAGTATATAGTACAAAAAATTTGCATATCTCCAGCAGAACTTTCCTTTCCAAGGCAATCTTGCAAAGAATCCCAAAATGTAAAACCTAGAATTGAGGAACAGCACTGGTTGAAACAGAGGCAGGAGTTGGGGTGAAGGCTCAGAGCCTTCCCACATGGCCTAGTCCTCCCCTGCCCTCTGGACCACAAACTCTTCCACTGCTACACCCTCAGCTTCGGACACACCTCTGTTGACCCTCGGGCTCTGAGATACACAGAACCAAGGGTGACACAAAATATTCAGTTCTTAATCCTCTCAAGTTTTATGCCACCTCATTGCAGAGAAACCTACTACTACTCATCTCACACTCAGGAATAGCTTTTATAGAACATGATTTAAGGTTCTGTCCTCGTGTCTCACCCACTGCTGAAAAAAGAAGTGGCCTCACGCGTATTCATTTTTTCATCTTTATTTGTAAAATTGCCATTAAGGATCTTGTCCCTATTTTTCTCAATGTCCTCATTACAAAGACCCATGTGAAAAATTAACTCAGATCTCAGGACCAGGAGAATGTTTCTCTGTCCTGATACACTAAGATGTGTCCTTCTACTGGACAATGAGAAGGATGTTTCCCTCTTGGCATTGGCCGACTGGAATCTCAGAGGTAAGTGTCATGCTAAATTGCTATGACTTTTCTCAAAAATGCTTTCTTAATATGATTTTCTTCTCTAGGTCTTCTGTTTTTGGTTTTTGTTTTATATGTTTGTTTTTATTGTATTTATGATTTTCTTACAGAAATGGGTAGCTGGAAATAAATATTAGAATGCTTCTAATTTAAATATTTTATTTTAGTTTTGGTTGACTTTTTTTTTTGGCTGTATCTAGAACATCAAAATAATCTATAAATGATGAAAATTTAGCCAATTAATAATTTTTGCTCCCTATGATAGCCAAAATAAGCAATTTGACTGATTTGTCTTTCCCACTCAAGAGACTGTATTTCTTCTTTCATGAAAAGAAAAGACAATATTTCTGGGTAATTTATTATTTCCAGGATTGGGTGCTCAGTACTGAGGGCTCAAAGATGAATGTGGTACAGACCCTGTCGTCAAGGAGTTTACTGTCAAGAATTAAATTTATTTTATTCTTTCAAACTTCTTATTCAGAACCAGTATTTATTTGTAGTTAAAAACTAATTTGCAAAATAATACATTTTTAAAAGCATTCATTTTCCTACTTAGTTCTTCTGTTCTCTCATGGCAACAGATACAGAGATAAAAGAAATTAAAATTCTAAACATTCTGCAACTGTAACTTGCCCCCAAACAACCATGGGATTGTTTTGAAAATACTTCCTGCAACAAGCATTTATGGAGGCCTGCCAAGGCTGCTGACAAGCCATTGGGTCCATGGTGCTTTTGCTCTTGACCCATCCTACTCCCTTCAACATCAAATCCTCTGAAAACTTTTTTCTTAAAATTTTTTTATTGTGGTCATAATAGCTTATAGCATAGTGAGATTTCAATTGTACATTATTGTTTGTCATACACCATCTGTGCACCCCTTCACCCCTTGTGCCCACCCTCCACTCCCCTTCCCCTGGTAACCACTAATTTATTCTCTTTGTAAGCTTGTTTATATTCCACGTATGAGTGAAATCATATGATGTTTGTCTTTCTCTGTCTGCCTTATTTCACTTAACATGAAGCCCTCAGGGTTCATCCATGTGGTTGTAAATGGGATGATTTCATCTTTTTTATGGCTGAGTAGTATTCCAGTGTGTATATATGCCACATCTTCTTTATCCAATCATCCGTCGATGAGCACTTGGGTTGCTTCCACGTCTTGGCTATTGTGAATAATGCTGCGAGGAACATAGGGGTGCATAAGTCTCTTTGAATTGTTGATTTCAAGTTCTTTGGGTACATACCCAGTAGTGAGATACCTGGGTCATGTGATATTTCTGTTTTTAATTTTTTGAGAAATCTCCATACTGTTTTCCAAAGTGGCTGTGCCACTTTGCATTCCCACCAGCAGTGGATGAGGGTTCCCTTTTCTCCACAATCTCTCCAACATTTGTTGTTTTTTGTCTTGGTGATTATAGTCATTCTAACCCGTGTAAGACGGTATCTAAGTGTAGTTTTGATTTGCATTTCCCTGATGATTAGTGATGTTGAGCATCTTTTCATGTGCCTCTTGGCCATCTGTATATCTGTCTTCTTTGGAAAAATGTCTGTTCACATCTTATGCCCACTTTATGATTGAGTTGTTTGTTTTTTTGTAGTTCATTTGTGTGAGCTCTTATGTATTATGGAGATGAACCTCTTATTGGATATATGATTTGCAAATATTTTCTCCCAGTTGGTGGGGTTGTTTTTTCGTTTTGGTCTTGGTTTCCTTTGCCTTCCAGAAGCTCTTTAGTCTGATGAAGTCCCACTTGTTTTTCTTTTGTTTCCCTTGTCCGAGTAGACATGGTATTCGAAAAGATCCTTTTAAGTCTGATGTCAAAGAGTATACTGCCTATATTCTCTTCCAGAAGTCTTATGGTTTTAGGTCTTACCTTCAAGTCTTTGGCCCATTTTGAGTCTATTTTTGTGCCTGGGGAAAGATAATGGTCTACTTTCATTCTTTTGTATGCGGCTGTCCAGTTTTCCCAGCACCATTTATTGAAGAGGCTTTCCTTCCTCCAGTGTATGTTCTTGGCTCCTTTGTCGAAGATTAGCTGTGCATAAATGTGTGGTTTTATTTCTGAGCTTTCAATTCTGGTCCATTGATTTGTGTGTCTGTTCTTGTACCAGTACCATGCTGTTTTGATTACCATAGCTTTGTAATATATTTTGAAGCCAGGGATTACAATGCCACCAGCTTTATTCTTGTTTTTCAGTATTGCTTTGGCTATTCGGGGTCTTTTCTTGCTCCAGATGAATTTTAAGATACTTTGTTATATTTCTATAAAGAATGTCATTGGGATTCTGATTGGGATTGCATTGAATCTGTAGATGACTTTAGGTAGTATGGACATTTTAACTATGTTTATTCTTCTGATCCATGTGCATGGAATATCTTTTCATTTCTTTATGTCATTATTGATTTCTTTCAGTAATGTTTTATACTTTTCTTTGTATACGTCTTTCACCTCGTTGGTTAAATTTATTCCTAGATATTTTATTCTTTTTGTTGCAATTGTAAATGGAATTGTATTCTTGAGTTCTTGTTCTGTTAGTTTATTATTTGAGTATAGAAATGCAATTGATTTTTGTAAGTTGATTTTGTACCCTGCAACTTTGCTGTAGTTGTTGATTATTTCTAACAGTTTTCTGATTGATTCTTTAGGGTTTTCTATATATGAAATCATGTCATCTGGAAAGAGCAAGAGTTTCACTTCTTCAATGCCTATTTGGATTCCTTTTATTTCTTTTTCTTGCCTAATTGCTCTGGCCAAAACCTCCAGTACTATGTTGAGTAAGAGTGGTGAGAGTGGGCACCCTTGTCTTGTTCCTGTGCTCAGAGGGATGGCTTTCAGTTTTTCCCCATTGAGTATGATGTTAGCTGTGGGTTTGTCATATATGGCCTTTATCTTGTTGAGGTACATTCCTTCTGTACCCATTTTATTGACAGTTTTTATCATGAATGGATGTTGGATCTTGTCAAATGCTTTCTCTGCATCTATGGAGATTATCATGTGTTTTTTCTTCCTCATTTTGTTAATATGGTATATCACATTGATTGATTCGTGGATGTTGAACTATCCTTGTGTCCCTGGTATGAATCCCACTTGATTATGGTGTGTGATCTTTTTAATGTATTAATGTATTTGGTTTGCCAATATTTTGTTCAGGATTTTTTGCATCTATGTTCATCAGCAATATTGGCCTCTAGTTTTCCTTCTTTGTGTTGTCATTATCTGGCTTTGTAGTTGGCCTCGTAGAAGGTGTTAGGAATATTTCCATCTTCCTCAATTTTTTGGAATAGTTTGAGAAGAATGGGGAATAAATCTTCTTTGAATGTTTAGTAGAATTCTCCTGAGAAGCCATCTGGTCCTGGACTTTTGGGGGAGGTTTTTGATTACTGTTTCAATTTCTTTACTTGTCATTGATCTATTCAGATTCTCTATTGCATCTTGATTCAGTCTTGGAAAGTTGTAAGAGTCTAAGAATTTATCCATTTCTTCTAGATTGTCCAGTTTGTTGGCATATAGTTTTTCATAATATTCTCTTGTAATCTTTTGTATTTCAGTGGTATCCATTGTAATTTCTCCTCTTTCATTTCTAATTTCATTTATTTGAGCCTTCTCTCTTTTTTTCTTAGTGAGTCTGGCTAAGGGTTTGTCAATTTTGTTTATCTTCTCAAAGAACCAGCTCTTTGTTTCACTGATCCTTTTTACAGTCTTTTTTGTTTCAATTTCATTTATTTCTGCTCTAATTTTTATTATTTCCCTCCTTCTGCTGAGTTTGGGCTTTGTTTGTTCTTCTTTTTCTAATTCTGTTAGGTGTAGTTTAAGATTTTTTTATTTGAGCTTTTTCTTGTTTGTTAACATGAGCCTGTATTGCTATAAATTGCCCTCTTAGGACTGCTTTTACTGCACCCCCATGAGTTGGTATTGTGTGGTTTTTTTCTCATTTGTCTCCAAATATTTTTTGATTTCTCCTTTTATTTCTTTGATGACTCATTGGTTGTTCAGTAGCATGTTGTTTAGTCTCCACATTTTTGTTCCTTTCCCTGCTTTTTTCTTATAGTTGATTTCTAGTTTAATAGCATTATGGTTGGAGAAGATAGTAGATATGATTTCAACCTTCTTAAAGTTATTGAGGTTTGCCTTGTTTCCCAATATATGGTCTATCCTTGAGAATGTTCCATGCGCACTTGAGAAGAATATATACTCTGCTGTTTTTGGATGAAGTACTCTATTTATATCTATTAAGTTCATCTGGTCTAGTTTTTCACTTAATTCCACTATCTCGTTGTTGACTTTTTGTCTGGATGATCTATCCATTGAAGTAAGTGGGGTGTTGAAGTCCCCTACTATTATTGTGTTGTTGTTAATATCTCCTTTTAGGTTTGTTAATAGTTGCTTTATGTACTTTGGTGCTCCTGTGTTGGGTGCATATATGTTTATAAGTGTCATGTCTTCTTGCTGGAGGGTCCCTTTTATCATTAAATACTGCCCCTCTATGTCTCTCTTTACCTGTTTTGTCTTGAAGTCTACTTTGTGTGATATAAGTATGGCAACACCTGCTTTCTTTTGTTTGCCATTAGTTTGGAGTATCATCTTCCATCCCTTCACTCTGATCCTATGTTTGTCTTTAGAACTGAGATATGTTTCCTGGAGGCAGCATATTGTTGGGTCTTGCTCTTTAATCCATCCTGCCACTCTGTGTCTTTTGATTAGAGATTTCAGTCCATTTACATTACATTATATGCACCATTATACAAATATACGTATATACATTATACGAGTATACATATATACATTATACGAACCATTAGATTTGTACAAAAAGTCTCGAAGATGAGATAGTCCATTTTCTGATTGCCTCTTATTTCCTTAGACTATACTGATTCCATCCCTTTCCTCTTCTCCTTCTAAGTTATTTTTGTCATATCTTATTCCATCTTGTGTTGTGAGTTTGTGGTCAAGGTGATGATATGATTTTTATTTTGGTATTTTCCTTTTCTTTATCCTTGATGTAAGAGTTAAGTGTTTACCAACGTGATGTGATAGAGAGCTGTCGATTTCTGATTGCTGCATACCTATTCATCTCCTTGCCTCGGAGCTTTATAGCCCCCTTCTTCTTTTTTCTTTTTTTTCCCTTCAGCTATGACAGCCTTCTTGAGGATTCCTAGTAGTGGGGGTCTTGTGGCGAAGAACTCCCTTAGCTTTTGTTAATCTAGGAAAGTTTTTATTGTTCCATCATATCTGAAGCTGATTTTTGCTGGATAGAGAATTCTTGGCTGGAAGTTTTTGTCTTTCAGGATTTTGAAAATATCATCCCACTCTCTCCTAGCCTGTAAGGTTTCTGCTGAGAAATTCACTGAAAGCCTGATAGGGGTTCCTTTGTAAGTTATTTTCTTCTGCCTTGCTGCCCTTAATATTTTTTCTTTGTCATTGACTTTTGCCAGCTTTACTAGTATATACCTTGCAGTAGGTCTTTTTACATTAACATAGTTGGGAGTTCTGGTAGCCTCTTTCATGTGAATTTCCATCTACTTTCCCAGGTTTGGGAAATTCTCTGCTATTATTTCTTTGAACAGCTTTCTGCTCCATTCTCCTTCTCTTCCTCCTCTGGAATAACTATAATCCTTATGTTGCATTTCCTAATTGAGTCAGGTATTTCTCTGAGAGCTTCTTAATTTCTTTTTAGTCTTAGTACTCTCTTCTCCTCCCTCTGAATCATTTCTATAGTATTGTCTTCTAAATTGCTAATTTGGTCTTCCATATTGTCAGTTTTGTTGTTTAAGGAGTCCAGATGTTTTTTAATCTCATCCATTGTCTTTTTCATCTCCAACAATTCTGATTGGTTCTTCTTTAAAGTTTCAATCTCTTTTGTGAAGAAGCTCCTGAATTCATTAATTTGTCTTTCTGTGTTTTCTTGTAACTCATTGAGGTTTTTTTTTATGATAGCTATTTTGTGTTCTTTGTCATTTAGGTTATGGAGGTTTCTGTGTCTTTGGGGTTGGTTTCTGGGTACTTGTCACTTTCCTTCTGGTCTGGAGATTTAATATACTTTCTCATACTGCTTGATGGTGTGAATTTTTGCCTCCATATGTGATTATTATCTGGTCACTGCTGCCACGTGCCTCCACTGGGTGAAGATCACGTGCTGTGTATTCTGGGTGCAGCACAATCTGGGGCTCCCCAGCTCTGACCACTGGCAGCTTTTCTCACTGTGTGATGCTCTGGCTGATGACAGATCTGGAGCACTGGGCAGAAGGAGGAGTGCTCTCCTTCCCCTGTGCTTCCCCCAGCCTCCGCTTCTCACTCTGTGTGGAGCTCTGGGTGATAGCAGGACTGGAATACCAGGTGGGGTGAGGAGCACTTTCTTATACCTGCATGCCTCCCCCAGCTAATGCCTCTCTCCCTGCATGGTGCTCTGGGCGCTCACTGGGCTCCACCTGCCACTGCTTCTCTCTCCTCGTGTGGTGCTCCCAGAGATTGTGTGGCTGGAGCACAGAGTTGGAGCACCAGGCAGGAACAGAGCACCTCTCCCCAGATGAGCTGCTCCTCTAAATGGCCCCTCCTTCGCTGTCCTGCTCTTCTGGCACATGTGGGGTGGAGCACGGGGCTGGAGCGCTAGGCAGGAACAGAGCTCATCTTCCCAACTGAGCCACTCCTCCAACTGGCCCCTCCCTCAACATGCCACTCTCACAGCAAACATAGGGTGGAGCACGGGGCTGGAGCATCAGACAGGAACAGAGCGCCTCTCTCCAGCTGTGCCCCTTCTCTGGCCATGGCTCTTCTCTCTCCGTGGAACTCCTGCAAAGCAGCTTCACCTTCTTTTGGAGGATCCAGCCTCACCACCATCTTCAGGCATATGGCTACATGGGTCTCCCAGACATCTCCTGTGTTGTGTGTGTGTCCTCTGTTGGTGTTTGAATATCCTTTTGGTTGTATTTTAGAAGGGAGAGTCTGAGGGAAAAGCTCACTCTGCCATGATGCTGATGTCAGCAGCTCCTCTTAAAACTTCTAACATCAGTATTTGGCTTTGAAAGTCTGAAAGTCTAACAGGTCAAGCTATCTTTTTATATCAATCATAATTTCTAGCAAGGTTTGTAACTTTCCAAGTTTGGTAAATCATTTTTTGCCATTGACTATGTTAAAACTATCCACCAAGGTTTTTTAAGATCTCCAGGTGACAGATATGACCAGCACCAGCGAATCTCCAACTTCTATGCCATTCATTCATTTGACAGATATTCACCAAGCATCTGCAGTATTCCAGGCTCAATACTGTGTGCTGGGATATAAAATGGTAAACGAGACAGATGTGTTCTCTGCCCTCATGGAGCCACATCTAACAGAGACACGAACAGTAAACAAACACTCCAAGTGTGATGAGGGCAAGGATTTTGGTCTGTTGCCTTCACTATCGTATCTCCCAAGCATATAACAATGCCAGGCTCAATAAATATTTGCTGATTGTATGGTGATGGATGGAAACTAGACTTTTGGTAGTGAGCATGCTGTAGTGTATACAAATGTTGAATTATGATGTTGCACACCTGAAATTTACATAATTTTATAAACTGGTGTTACCTCAATTAAAAAGAAAATTTGCTGAATAAATAATATGACATAGGAAGAACAGAGTGCTACAGGAACATAAGCGAGGGGGACCTCATCTGGTCTGGGGAACTGAGGAAGGTCATCCTAAAGAAATGGCACTTCATCCGATACTTAAAGAATGAGTTGAAGAGGAAAGGGAAGAGTGACACATGTGGAAGAAAAACTTTGTTCAAAGGCCCAGATGCGAGAACTGAAGTTTTAAAAATACATATGTACGTACATACATACCGAGAATAGCTGACGTGCAAAGAGCATAGAACAGAGTGACAAGAGATGGGTTGGAAAGTTTAACAGAAACACCAGCTCAGACAACCTCACCAAGCAAGTTAAGAATTTTGTACTCTAGGGGCAGGCCTGGTGGCGCAGTGGTTAAGTTCGCACGTTCCACTTCTCGGTGGCCCAGGGTTTGCCAGTTCGGATCCCAGGTGTGGACGTGGCACCGCTTGGCAAAAGCCATGCTGTGGTAGGCATCCCACATATAAAGTAGAGGAAGATGGGAACGGATGTTAGCTCAGGGCCAGTCTTTCTCAGCAAAAAGAGGAGGATTGGCAGTAGTTAGCTCAGGGCTAATCTTCCTCAAAAAAAAAAAAGAATTTTGTACTCTATCTTACAGGCAATGGGAAACCATTGAAGTGTTTCCAGTAGATGGGTGATGTGATCAGATTTCTATTTTTAAAAGATCCCTCTAGGTATAGAGAGAAGTCCTTGTTGCTGATGTTAAAGAGTGATGCCTTATTCTCATAATCTTATTGCTCTACACTCTTCATTCCCATTCCTACTTCCTCTGTAGTGCTCAGTCTATAAGACATCTTTGTCAAAATCCCATATCCCTCCTGTGTGCCCAATTTTCCCCTCAGAGAGGGCAGCATCATTGTCTCCTAGACAGACACCTTCTGCACTCATCTATGTTTTTTACTCCATGTTCCCTTTCAGTCATAAACATACCATATCTTGATTTATAGTACCATATACATGTAACTTATATCCCAATATTCTCTTCTGTGATGACTCAATACCCATAATATCCGAACAAGCTAATTTAAACTTCTCTGCCTCCAGGAAATCCAGACCCCTGCACAATTCTGAGAATATCCAGAAAATGCTCACATTCCTCTGTTGTTGTTTGCTCTCGCATTCAAAACTGATGGTCCCCAAATTTCCCTAATCACTTCTGGCAGTCTCATCATCACTTTTATATGCTGCCCAAGAGTCTGCAGGTGCACATTGCCCCAAAACACGGACCTCCCTTCATTCCCCAAAGCACAACTGAAGACTCAGGAACAGAGGAGAATTTCAGGAAAGAAAAGCAGAGCCTCAGTTTGGTTCTCAGCTCTCACTGTTATCACATCCTTTAAGTGGGGGTCCTCAATTGGCAGGCTCCTCCATAGCCCCCAGCCAGCTGCTATGTTGCTGGAACCAATGTCAGTTCAAATGAGAGTCTGGCTCTTGCCCAACCTCTCCCCTTGTGTCTCCAGCCCAAACATTCCTTTTCTCTTAACCCCAACCAGCGGGGGTAAACCTGGAAGCCCCATAATAATCTGCAAGTGTTGCCAACCTGTGCAGAATGACGATAGCTGTTTACACTCCTAGAGGAAGGAGTCTTGGTCCTCTGCATTTCAACCTCTCTTCCAGACTCGCCTCTGGGATTTACTTAACTTGGCAAACCAAAAAGCCCACTAAAATGTTTGTTTCCAACTTAAAAAGCAGTTTCCCTTTGCAAGACAATTCTGCTACATCCCCCTAGAACACAGACATGGGGGCAGTTTTTGAACTAACATTTTTTATTCACTTTAAAGACGTACAAATATGTTTAATGGGGAGAAAAATTATACGTACACCCACCCAGTGTTTCTCAAATTTTCCAAACTAATTACTCCTAACAAGTGAGAATTCCATGAGGATCTGGACATGTTATCTCAAAGCAGCCTATGGCAAGCATATTTTTTCTTTGGAGTCTTGTTATTTTATCTTCTAAAGTTCACACACATTTTTACATTCCACTGCATAATATGTCCATTTATTTCAATATGTAACAATAGAATGAAATACATTTAAACCCATTCTTATAGCTGTAAGGAAGAGCTGCAAAATTTTATCATATAAAATACAGAATTGCATCATTCCAAAATTATTGAAATGACCGGGGCAAGCCTACAGAGCTGGGAGTTTTGGGGGTCACCAAGTTATATACACATCAAATTATGTACACATTTGCTTTATCGTGGGCCTCATGATATCCTGATACTTTTTGAGAACACTATAGTATGTGATTCATACCAAAAAATGGGGTAAGGAATGAACATAGAGTAATCAAGCTCCACTGTGATATGGAATTTTGGCACTTTTTGGAGTTCATTCACTAGCGAAGTGACTTGATCTCACCCATCAACTTTGATTAGCATATGATTCAACTTCTTGCCTCAATAAAATTAGAAATTACTACATATGATGAAATCTTGACATCGCTTTCAAAAAGTTGAAACCTTAAATGTTTTCTCAACCATATCTTCCAGAAAACAGAGGTTGAAGGAAGGATTAAGATGCTAACATTTTATATGAGAGGAGCAAGCCATGAGAGTGATGGAGAAAGGGAAGTCAGGCAAGGTGCAAGGCACTGTCTTCAGACCACCTTGCTTATCTCAAGGTCAGGATGATAATCCTAAAGGAGACTTATTGGGTGGATTCACATAGTACGTGCAAACTCTCTGGAAGAGTAACAAGGAGAAGCCATACCTTAGAGTAATCCGTAGGAGAGAGAAAAGAGGAAGAATTGATCTCTCTCCTATCTTCTAGCCTTGTCTCAGGGGGACCTAAGTCCCACACACCTCCGTTCTCTGGGCAACTGCTCAGGACAATAGAGTCCATGCTGTACAGTGAGGGGTTTCATCTAAGTGCAGAAGTGGAGGGGATCCCAGTGTAGGTGGAGGGATGAACTAGAAGAAGAAAAAAAAGGAAGTCATCAAGAGACACTGAGGTTCACAAGGTTTGTGTCCCAACAAGCAAGCTATGAAAAAATGTCAAAGTCCTATCATATTCACCAACTCCTATAGGATGTCCAATAAAAAAGATTATCATCCTGATCCTAAGATGAATGAACTTCACATAAAGCCTACATTATGGTCCCTCTAATTTGAATTCCTCAATCTGTACAATATTATAGCGTTTGCTGGTCTGTAACCCCCAAACTTAGTATCTAATTATATTTCTCGGACAGTTTTCTAAATGCTTGTGTAATATTTTCCCTCTCGTCATAATTTTATTTACTCTAAGTCAGGGACCAAAATAATACAGCATAATGGTTCAGAACATGGGCGTTAGACAATTTACTAATCATTATAAGTTTCAGTTTCTTAGTAAACTCATTCTTTTATAAAGAACAAATGAGATGATGCATGAAAAACACTCTGTAAATGCCTGGCACATAACGCTTAAGAAACATTTCATATTGCTGTTGTAATTATTATTGATAATTATTTTCAAACCTGAAGTCAGTTAGTAAAGTGTGGAATATGCCATAAATGTTCAATAAAAAATTTTGTTTATTGATTGATCCATGTAGGCTATGCTTTTTAAAATAATTCATCTATACATGAAGGAATAAAATACTTTTCTGGGTCTTTTTTGATTTATTTGTCGAATGAAGGAATTAGATTAAATTACCTCAAAATTCCATAGTTATTATTATTTGTTAAAGTTATTTGTTATTGTTGGAATATCCATTTGTAATCTCTTCTAGTTACTAGCAAACATATGTACAACATGTACTATTATGGAGAAATTATGAAAATAAGCACTGGGTGTGTAAAATATGATTCATAATGATGACACAGAAGATGCTCCACTTAGATATCTAACTGTCCTACCAAAACTGAATATATGGAAAACTAAACTCATCATCTTGCCCCACAAAGCTTTTCTTTTGCTCTCTATCACGATGAGTAGTATGTCCATCCACCCAGGAGCTCTTGGCAAAGACCAAGGTGTTGGGCTTGACATTTCATTTAATCTCAACACATCTTGTTACTTCTATCTCCAATATATGTGTTTGAATCCATCTTCATTAGCACCAACTAGTTCAAGCCACCATCATCTCCTTTCTTGTTTTCCTACAATCATTCTTGAATCCTCTAATCCATTCTCCACACCCCCCAATATGACCATTTTAAAACCAAATCTATTATTTCCTCCACTTCTAGGTTATAATCACTCAGTGTCTTCTGTGGTAGATGAGATTATCATAGAAAAAATACTCCCTCCCCAACCTGTCTCCTTTAGATTACACTCCTGTGTCCCATTGACATTGGGCATGACCATGTGACTGACTTTGTCGAATGGGATGTTAGTTGATGTGGCACAGCAGAAGCTGTGCCTGTTGTTTGCTGGCAGGCGTGCTCTTTGTGCTTCTGCCATCACCATGAAAAGAGCTTCCTCAGGTAGCTACTGGCCATTAGGCCTATGCCCCAGAATGATACATGTGGAACAGACCCTTTTGAGCTGACCCTCTGACCTGCAGCCCCAAGCCAAGCCAACCCAGTTGACTTGTGTAAGCAAGAAATAAATGCTTACCATCTTGTGCTCTTGCAATATGGTGGTTGTCTGTTATGCAGCAATAGCTAACTGAGACAGCTTCGTGTAAAATCAACTTAAAGACTCTTCCTATGACCTAAAAGGCCTATTATGGGTCTCTTCATCCTCATCTTATACCCTGCTCGCTCCTCTTCCTCCCCACACTGTCTTCTAACCACTCTTTCAGTTCTTCAGATATGCCGAAGCCCTTTCCCACCCTGGAGTCTCTACACACGTTGTTCTCTTGGCCTGGATGTTATTTCTCTCTCTCTCGTCTAGCCAACTTCTACTCACCATCAATCTCTCCTTATATGTCCCCACCTCAGGGCAACCAGCCTTAAACTCCTCCTCACCCAAATACCAGCCTGGGAATCACCCCCACATTACACAGTTCCGCTCACTCTGTACATTTGTTTCCTAGCGCTCATAAGAATTGTAAGTTATTAACTTGGGGAAATATTTATTTAATGTCTCTTACACTAAATACTTAGCTCCATCACATCAGGAACAATGTCAGTCTTGTTTACTTTTGTACCTTCATGGCTAGCACATGCTTGGCATCATAAATACTTGAATAAACAACTTGAGTCACTCATATTTTCTTGATTGGTGCAGACTAAAATAATATTTACGCACTGTTTATCTTTTATCAAATAATGTCAATAAAGCTATCATCTTTTAGAGCCCTTCAATTGCAGGTTGTTTTGCTTGAGCACACAATTTTCTTGTCTTTCTAGAATGCAGTGTTCCTCATATTCTTGTCACTACAATACATCTAAGGATGTCACCAGGCTGAAATGACAGCTAACAATCTACCTTTTCCTTGTTATAGCTCTAGCAGTAACCTTTGACAAATTGCATTATGATACCCCATATGTAAATAAAAATATTAAAAGAAATTATAACTTGCCAGAGCCTAGTTTTCAATATTAAGGGAATTTTTAAACGAAAATGTTGTTAAGGGAGAAGGGTAAAAGAAGAACATGTTGAGTCCAGGATTGTGACAAAGGAGGAAGGAGCATCCCAGGTAGCGTTTAAAAAAATCAGCCTGTTATCCCATATGTGCAAGAAATTTTAATTGTGAGGAAAAGGTAGGGGGTGGGGAAGGATCGAGGATGGGAGGGAGGGAGAGAAAGAAAGGAAGGGTGGGAGGGAAAGAATGAAGAGGAGGGGAGGAAGAGAAGGAAGGAAGAGAGGGGACTTTCAGTAATCATCAGCCCCACTGGTTGAAACCAGATTGGAACAGAAGCTCCTCTCTATAAAATAAGTAACCGTCGTCATCAGGCTTCTAAAATTGCTGTTAAGGGGTTAACAAACAGTCTGAGGGCTGGAACTCTGCCAGGGCCACTCTGCTAAAGCAGCTGTGTAAGCAACAGACTCTGTAACCTTCAGAGCAGCTGTTAGGAGCAGCAGAGAATGAGGGTCAGCCCATATGGGAGAATAGGTCAAATCAGCGTTTTTACACAGAAAATTTCAAGGTAAACCTTCTTGCAGAGTTTTTTGATAGTACCTTCTGTAGTGTCTAAAATCTGTTCTTCCGTCACCGTAAACCATTAGCAAATAAGACCAGGAAGGCCAGATTTTATCAGGCTTCTTTTCAAGAATGACCTACATCGATGAGCCCCAAAGCACCTGTGTTTCTATACCTGAGAACAAAACAATTTGGTAATAAACTGAGCTGAATTTTAAGTATTGTTGCATACTACGGCTGCATTCTCCTAGGTAATATGCTTAAGGTACTTAACATTATGCCAGAGCAGTGAATGTTTATGATCTGATCCACCCAAAATAGCACCTGTTCCTGGGATGTGTTATTGCCTCTCCTTGGCATATGATTAAAAGGGAAATTGCCATTTTCTTACAAATCCCAGCTAGTCACCACCATCGTTTGGTCCAGGGATGCTTGTCTGACAGAAACTGGATTAGTAAGAATATCCCACCTGCTGGACACAGTTTAATCGTCTGGGACAGGGTACGTGACATCTGTTGAGGTAGTTCAAACTGTTCCTTAGGCTACAGTTTTTGGTTTTTTGTTTGTTTGTTTACTTGGGACTAGGGAGAGTTTCGATCCCTCCTCAGTGGCGTGGTGGGGAGGAGCGCGGAGAAGAGCGGCTGGTATCTGTTTCCTGCTGTGTAGCGAGAGCTAGTGTGAGAGCATGAAAGCAACACGCAGAGAAGAGCAGAGAGAAGAAAGATAGACCAACCCAGTGGCTGTCAAGTCCATGTTCCAGGTACCTCTAAAACCAGCCAGGGTCCTGGTTTCTGTCACTTGCAACCTAAAGTTCTAATCTACACTGACATCTAGTAACAATTCAGTAAATGATGAATAGTATTGGAGAGCCTATGGACCATATTTTGGAAAGCCCAAATCAAGATTCTGAGTCTGAAAAAGGATTTCTCACATTTGTGATTTTTCTCTATCAAATTCTTACAAATGTGTAAATGCCCAGTGATACTTTGTCAAATATTTAAAGTATCATTTTTTAAAAAGGACTAAAATTATGTAATCATGGGAATACCCTGAAATATCCAATAAGTCCGGGTGCCAAAATCTGGGATGCTGAAAGCAATAGACATCATATGGAAAGACACGGAATTGGACTATTCCTCCAGAAATGAAAACAATTCTGAATTGAAAACGTGTCAGTTAAACTACAGTGCCTAAAATCTACATTAAGATTGTTATTATACTCCTAGGGTGCCAGAATAAATATATGTTATCTGATTATTCCTGTGGAGAATTTCATATACAGAACTATGAAGAGGGAAGATATATATGTGGTATGAAAATGCATCCAAATGCTCTCAAGCTTTAAGCAAAACAGCTTCAGTAACTAGGAGTTCGAGACTCTTCCTCTACCCGGGCTGGGCTAATCCAAAGTATGAAAGATGCAAAATTTGTCTTCCGTGTTTTTCTCATGAGCACTAGGTATATACATCTCCCAAATCTTAAGAAACTCTTTTGGCAAAATGAATTTCTCCCTGCTCTGGACTCCTGTAAAATTATGCTTCATGTTGAATCTCCCATTTTACATCATATTTCCACCTTCCCTGCTAGAATATGAACCTTTCAAGGGCAAAGTTTGTTTTGAAAAACAGTAAGTGTTAACCAAATTGATTGTTCTCTCCTTGAAAGAACTGAATTGAAGAAATGAGCTAAAATTCAATAGCTAAAAAATTACGTTAAGATAAGCTTCTTGTATTTCTGT